>NW_027139033.1:0-600000 GCF_035084215.1 Heptranchias perlo | reverse complement strand
AACTGCTCCTTCTCCTTCTCCTGCTCCTTCTCCACCTCCTGCCCCTTGTCCTCATCTTGCGCCTTCTCCACATCCTGCTCCTTCTCCTCCTCCTGCTCGTACTCCTCCTCCTGCTCCTTCTTCTTCTCCTGCTCCTTCTCCACTCCTGCTCCATCGCCACCACCTGCACCTTCGCCTCCTCCAGCTCCTGCTCCTTCTCCTCTTCCTCCCCCTCCTGCTCCTTCTCCACCTCTGGCACCTTCTCCCCGTCCTGCTCCTTCTCCCACTCCTGCTCCTTCTCCCCCTCTTGCTCATTCTCCCCCTCCTGCTCAAACTCCTCCTCCTGCTCCTTCTCCACCTCCTGCCCCTTCCCAACCTGCTGCTCAACCTCCACCTGCTCGTTCTCGTCCTCCTCCTCCTGCTCCTTCTGATCCTCCAGATCACCCTCCTCTTCTTAATCAATCTCCTCCTCCTCCTTGTTCTCCAACCCTGCTCCTTCTCCACCTCCTCATCATTCTCCACCTCCTGCTCCTTCTCCACTTATGCTCCGTCTCCTCCTGCTGCTACTGCTCCTCCTGCTGCTTCATCTGCTCCTGCTGCAACTTCTCCACCTCCTTCTCCTGTTCCTTCTCCACCTCCTGCTCCTTCTCCTCTCCTGCTCATTCACCACCTCTTGTTCCTCCTTCACCTCCTCCTCCTACTTCTCCTCCTCCTGCTCCTTGTCCACCTCCTGCTCCATGTCTACATCCTGTTCCTTGTCCACCTCCTGCTCCTTGTCCACCTCCTGCTCCTTGTCCACCAAGTGCTCCTTCTCGCTCTCCTGCTTCTTCTCGACCTCCCGCTCCTTGTCACCCTCCTGCTACTTCTCCACCTCCTACTCCTTCTTCAACTCCTGCTCCTTCTCCACCTCCTGCTCCTTCTCCACCTCCTGCTCCTTCTCCTCATTTTGCGCCTTCTCCACGTCCTGTTCCTTCTCCACATCCTGCTCCTTCTCCACCTCCTGCTCCATCTCAACCTCCTGATCCTACTAATCCTCCTCTTCCTGCTCCTTCTCCGCCTACTGCTCCTTCTCCACCTCTTGCTTCTTCTCCACCTCCTATTCCTTCTCCTCCTCCTGCTCCTTCTCCACCTCCTTCTCCTCCTCCACCTCTTTCTCCTCCTCCTGTTCCTTGTCCACTTCCTGCTCCTTGTACACCTCCTGCTCCTTGTCCCCCTCCTGCTCCTTGTCCACCTTCTGCTCCTTGCCCACATCCTGCTCCTTGTCCACCTCCTGCTCCTTCTCCATTCCTGCTCCTTCTCCTCCTCCTGCTCCTTCTCCTCCTCCTGCTCCTTCTCCACCTCCTGCTCCTTCTTCTCCTCCTGCTCATGCTCCTCCTCCTGCTTCTTCTCCAACTCCTTCTCCTCCTCCCCCTTCTGGTTCTTCTCCGCTTCCTGCTCCTTCTCGACCTATTGCTTCTTCTCCACCTCCTGTTGCTTCTCCTCCTCCTGCTACGTCTCCACCTCCTTCTCCTCCTCCACTTCCTTCTCCTCCTCCTGCGCCTTCTCCTCATCTTGCGCCTTCTCCACCTTCTGCTCCTTCTCCTCCTTCTGCTGCTAGTCCTCCTCCTGCTCCTTCTTCTTCTCCTGCTCCTTCTCCACTCCGGCTTCATCTCCACCTCCTGCTCCTTCTCCTCCTCCTTCTCCATCTCCACCTCCTGCTCCTCCTCCTCCTCTTCCTCCTGCTCCTTCTCCTCCTCCTTCTCCTTCTCCACCTCCTGCTCCTTCTCTCCCTCCTGCTCCTTCACCACCTCCTGCTCCTTCTCCACCTCCTGCTCCTTGTCTCCCTCCTGCTCCTTCTCCACCTCCTGCTACGTCTCCACCTCCTTCTCCTCCTCCACCTCCTTCTCATCCTACTGATCCTTGTCCACCTCCTGCTCCTTCTCCAACTCCTGATCATTCTCCACCTCCTGCGCCTTCTCCTCATTTTCCGCCTTCTCCATCTCCTGCTCCTTCCCCTCCTCCTGCTCGTACTCCGCCTCGCGCTGCTTCTACTTCTCCTGCTCCTACTCCACTCCTGCTCCTTCTCCACCTCCTGCTCCTTCTCCTCATCTTGCGCCTTCTCCACCTTCTGCTCCTTCTCCTCCTTCTGCTGGTAGTCCTCCTCCTGCTCCTTCTTCTTCTCCTGCTCCTTCTCCACTCCGGCTTCATCTCCACCTCCTGCTCCTCCTCCTCCTCCTGCTCCTTCTCCACCTCCTGCTCCTTGTCTCCCTCCTGCTCCTTCACCACCTCCTGCTCCTTCTCCACCTCCTGCTCCTTGTCTCCCTCCTGCTCCTTCTCCACCTCCTGCTTCTTCTCCTCCTCCTGCTTCTACTCCTCCTCCTGCTCCGTTTTGTTCTCCTGCTCCTTCTCCACTCCGGCTCCATCTTCACCTCCGGCTCCTTCTTCTCCTCCTGCTCCTTCTCCTCCTCCTGCTACTTCTCCTCCTCCTGCTCCTTCTCCACCTCATGCTCCTTCTCCACCTATTGCTCCTTCTTCTCCTCCAGCTCATGCCCCTCTTCCTGCTTCTTCTCCAACTCCTTCTCCTACTCCCCCTTCTGGTCCTTCTCCGCCTCCTGCTCCTTCTTGACCTATTGCTTCTTCTCCACCTCCTGTTCCTCCTCCTCTCCCTCCTGCTCCTTCTCCTCCTCCTGCTCCTTCTGCTCCTCCTGCTTCTACTCCTCCTCCTGCTCCTATTTCTTCTCCTGCTCCTTCTCCACTCCGGCTCCATCTTCACCTCCGGCTCCTTCTTCTCCTCCTGCTCCTTCTCCTCCTCCTGCTCCTACTCCACTCCTGCTCCTTCTCCGCCTCCTGCTCCTTCTCACCTACTGCTCCTTCTTCTCCTCCAGCTCATGCTCCTCCTCCTGCTTCTTCTCCAACTCCTTCTCCTACTCAACCTCCTGCTCCTTCTTCTCCTCCTGCTCCTTCTCCTCCTCCTGCTCCTTCTCCAACTCCTGCTCCTTGTCTCCCTCCTGCTCCTTCTCCACCTCGTTCCCCTTCTCCTCCTTCTGCTCCTTCTCCACTTCCTGCTCCTTCTCCCCATCTTGCGCCTTCTCCACCTCCTGCTCCTGTTACTCCTCCTGCTCCTAATCCTCCTCCTGCTCCTACTCCTCCCCCTGCTGTTCTTCTTCTCCTGATCCTTCTCCACATCCTGCTCCTTCTCCATCTCCTACTCCTACTCCTCCTCCTGCTCCTTCTTCTCCGCCTGCTCCTTCTACTCCTCCTGCTCTTTCTCAATTCCTGCTCCATCTCCAGCTGCAGCTCAACCTCCATCTGCTCCTTCTCCTCCTCCTCCTGCTCCTTCAGCTCCTCCAGCTCACCCTCCTACTCTTGCTCACCCTCCTGCTGCTGCTCCTTCTCCACATACTGCTCCTTCCCCACCTCCTGCTCAATCGCCTCCTCCTTCTTGTTCTCCACCCCTGCTCCTTCTCCACCTCCTTATCATTCTCCACCTCCTGCTCCTTCTCCACTTTTGCTCAACCTCCTCCTCCTGCTCCTTCTGCACTTAATGCTCTTTCTCCTGCTCCTGCTCCTGCTCCTACTCCCACTTCTGCTCCTTCTCCCGCTTCTGCTCCGTCTCATCCTGCTGCTACTTCTCCTCCTGCTGCTTCTTCTGCTCCTGCTGCTAGTTCTTCACATCCTCCTCCACCTGCTCCTTCTCCACCTCATGCTCCTTGTCTCCCTCTGATCCTTCTCCACCTCCTGCTCCTTTTCCACCTCCTGCTCCTTCTCCACCTCCTGCTCCTCCTCCTGCTGCTTGTCCACCTCCTGCTCCCCCTCCTGCTGCTTGTCCACCTCCTGCTCCTTGTCCACTCCTGCGCCTTCTCGCCCTCCTGCTCCATCTCGCCAACCTGCTGCTTCTCGACTTCCTGCTCCTTCTCGCCTTCCTGCTCCTTTTCCATCTCCTGCTCCTTCTCCACTCCTGCTCATTCACCACCTCCTGCTCCTTCTTCTCCTCCTTCTCCTCCTCCTGCTCCTTCTCCACCTCCTGCTGCTTGACTCCCTCCTGCTCCTTGTCTCGCTCCTGCTCCTTCTCCACCTCCTGCTCCTTCTCCTCATCTTGCGCATTCTCCACCTCCTACTTCTTCTCCTCCTCGTGCTTCAACTCCTCCTCTTGCTCCTTTTTCTTCTCATGCTCCTTCGCCACTCCTGCTCCATCTGCACCTCCTACGACTTCTCCTCCTCCTGCACCTTCTCCTCCTCCTGATCCTTCATCTCCTCCAGCTCCTGCTCCTCCTCCTGCTTCTTCTCCAACTCCTTCTCCTACTCCCCCTCCTGGTCCTTCTCTGCCTCCTGCTCCTTCTCGACCTATTGCTTCTTCTCCATCTCCTGTTCCTTCTCCTCCTCCTGCTCCTTCTCAACCTCCTCCTCCTCCTCCACCTCCTTCTCCTCCTTCTGCTCCTTGTCCACCTCCTGCTCCTTCTCCTCCTCCTCCTCCTTCTCCTCCTCCTGCTCCTTCTCCTCCTCCTGCTCCTTGTCCACCTCCTGCTCCTTCTCCTCCTCCTGCTCCCACTCCTCCTCCTGCTCCTTCTTCTTCTCCTTCTCCACTTCTGCTCCATCTCCACCGTCTGCTCCGTCTCCTCCTCTTGCTCCTTCTCCACCAACTGCTCCTTCTCCTTCTCCTGCTCCTTCTCCACCTCCTGCTCCTTGTCCTCATCTTGCGCCTTCTCCACATCCTGCTCCTTCTCCTCCTCCTGCTCGTACTCCTCCTCCTGCTCCTTCTTCTTCTCCTGCTCCTTCTCCACTCCTGCTCCATCGCCACCACCTGCACCTTCGCCTCCTCCAGCTCCTGCTCCTTCTCCTCTTCCTCCCCCTCCTGCTCCTTCTCCACCTCTGGCACCTTCTCCCCGTCCTGCTCCTTCTCCCACTCCTGCTCCTTCTCCCCCTCTTGCTCATTCTCCCCCTCCTGCTCAAACTCCTCCTCCTGCTCCTTCTCCACCTCCTGCCCCTTCCCAACCTGCTGCTCAACCTCCACCTGCTCGTTCTCGTCCTCCTCCTCCTGCTCCTTCTGATCCTCCAGATCACCCTCCTCCTCTTAATCAATCTCCTCCTCCTCCTTGTTCTCCAACCCTGCTCCTTCTCCACCTCCTCATCATTCTCCACCTCCTGCTCCTTCTCCACTTATGCTCCGTCTCCTCCTGCTGCTACTGCTCCTCCTGCTGCTTCATCTGCTCCTGCTGCAACTTCTCCACCTCCTTCTCCTGTTCCTTCTCCACCTCCTGCTCCTTCTCCTCTCCTGCTCATTCACCACCTCTTGTTCCTCCTTCACCTCCTCCTCCTACTTCTCCTCCTCCTGCTCCTTGTCCACCTCCTGCTCCATGTCTACATCCTGTTCCTTGTCCACCTCCTGCTCCTTGTCCACCTCCTGCTCCTTGTCCACCAAGTGCTCCTTCTCGCTCTCCTGCTTCTTCTCGACCTCCCGCTCCTTGTCACCCTCCTGCTACTTCTCCACCTCCTACTCCTTCTTCAACTCCTGCTCCTTCTCCACCTCCTGCTCCTTCTCCACCTCCTGCTCCTTCTCCTCATTTTGCGCATTCTCCACGTCCTGTTCCTTCTCCACATCCTGCTCCTTCTCCACCTCCTGCTCCATCTCAACCTCCTGATCCTACTAATCCTCCTCTTCCTGCTCCTTCTCCGCCTACTGCTCCTTCTCCACCTCTTGCTTCTTCTCCACCTCCTGTTCCTTCTCCTCCTCCTGCTCCTTCTCCACCTCCTTCTCCTCCTCCACCTCTTTCTCCTCCTCCTGTTCCTTGTCCACTTCCTGCTCCTTGTACACCTCCTGCTCCTTGTCCCCCTCCTGCTCCTTGTCCACCTTCTGCTCCTTGCCCACATCCTGCTCCTTGTCCACCTCCTGCTCCTTCTCACGCTCCTGCTACTTCCTGCCCTCCTGCTCCTTCTCCACCTCCTGCTCCTTCTCCACTCCTGCTCATTCACCACCTCCTGCTCCTTCTTCTCCTCCTTCTCCTCCTCCTGCTCCTTCTCCACCTCCTGGTCTTTGTCTTCCTCCTGCTTCTTGACTCCCTCCTGCTCCTTCTTCTTCTCCTGCTCCTTCTCCACTCCTGCTCCTTCTCCTCCTCCTGCTCATTCTCCTCCTCCTGCTCCTTCTCCTCCTCCTGCTCCTTCTCCACCTCCTGCTCCTTCTCCACTTCCTGCTCCCTCTTCTCCTCCTGCTCCTGCTCCTCCTCCTGCTTCTTCTCCAACTCCTTGTCCTACTCCCCCTCCTGGTCCGTCTCCGCCTCCTGCTCATTCTCCACCAATTGCTTCTTCTCCACGTCCTATCCTTTCTCCTCCTCCTGCTCCTTCTCCACCTCCTTCTCCTCCTCCATCTCCTTCTCCTCCTCCTGCTCATTGTCCACCTCCTGCTCCGTGTCCACCTCCTACTCCTTGTCCACGTAGTGCTCCTTCTCGCCGTCCTGCTCCTTCTCGTCCTCCAGCTCCTTCTCGCCCTCCTGCTCCTTCTCGCCCTCCTGCTTCTTCTCGCCCTCCTGCTCCTTCTCGTCCTCCTGCTCCTTCTCCAACTCCTGCTCCTTCTCCATCGCCTGCTCCTTCTCCACCTCCTGCTCCTTCTTCTCCTCCTGCTCCTCCTCATGCTCCTTCTCCACCTCCTGCTCCTTGTCTCCCGCCTGCTCATTCTCCAGCTCCTACTCCTTCTCCACCTCATGCTCCTTCTCCACCTCCTGCTCCTTCTCCTCATATTGCGCCTACTCCACCTCCTGCTCATCCTCCACCTATTTCTTCTTCTCCACCTCCTGTTCCTTATCCTCCTCCTGCTCCTTCTCCACCTCCTTCATCCTCCACCTCCTTCTCCTCCTCCTGCTGATTGTCCACCTGCTGCTCATTGCCCACCTCCTGTTCCTTGTCCACCAACTGCTCCTTGAACACCTCCTGCTCGTTGTCCACCTCCTGCTCCGTGTCTACATCCTGTTCCTTGTCCACCTCCTGCTCCTGATCCACCTCCTGCTCCTTGTCCACCTATTGCTCCTTCTCGCCCTCATGCTCCTTCTCGTCCTCCTGCTCCTTCTCGCCCTCATGCTCCTTCTCGGCCTCCAGCATCTTCTCGCCCTCCCGCTCTTTGTCTCCCTCCTGCTCCTTTTCCACCTCCTACTCCTTCGCCACTTCCTGCTCCTTCTACACCTCCTGCTCCTTGTCCACCTATTGCTCCTTCTCGCCCTCATGCTCCTTCTCGTCCTCCTGCTCCTTCTCGCCCTCATGCTCCTTCTCGGCCTCCAGCATCTTCTCGCCCTCCCGCTCCTTGTCTCCCTCCTGCTCCTTTTCCACCTCCTACTCCTCCTCCTCTTCCTGCTCCTGCTCCGCCTCCTGCTCCTTCTCCACATCCTGGTCCTTCTCCACATCCTGCTCCTCCTTCTCCTCCTGCTCCTCCTCCTCCTCCTGCTTCTTATCCAGCTCCTTCTCCTAATCGCCCTCCTGGTCCTTCTCCATCTCCTGTTCCTTCTCCACCTACATCTCCTCTTCCACCTCCTTCTCCTCCTCCTGTTCCTTGTCCACCTCCTGCTCCTTGTCCACCTCCTGCTCCTTGTCAACCTCCTGCTCCTTGTCCAACTCCTGCACTTTGTCCACCTCCTGCTCCTTTTCCACGTCCTGCTCCTTCTCCCCCTCCTGCTACTTCCTGCCCTCCTGCTCCTTCTCCACCTCCTGCTCCTTCCCCACTCCTGCTCATTCACCGCATCCTGCTTCTTCTTCTCATGCTCCTGCTCCTTCTCCACCTTCCTGCTCTTTGTCTTCCTACTGCTCCTTGTCTCCCTCCTGCTCCTTCTCAACCTCCTGCTCCTTCTCCACCTCCTGCTCCATCTCCACCTCCTGCTCCTTCTCCTCCTCCTGCTCCTACTCCTCCTCCTGCTCCTGCTTCTTCTCCTGCTCCTCCTCCACTCCTGCTCCTTCTTCTCCTCCTGCTCCTTCTCCTCCTCCTGCTCCTTCGACACCTCCTGCTCCTTCTCCACCTCCTGCTCCTTCTTCTCCTCCTCCTCCTGCTCCTGCTCCTACTTCTTCTCCAACTCCTTCTACCACTCACCCTCCTGGTCCTTTTCCGCCTCCTGCTCCTTCTCCACCTGTTGCTTCTTCTCCACGTCCTGTTCCCTCTCCTCCTCTTGCTCCTTCTCCATCATCTTCTCCTCCTCCACCTCCTTCTCCTACTCCTGCTCCTTGTCCACCTCCTGCTCCTTGTCCACCTCCTTCTCATTATCCACCTCCTGCTCTGTGTCCAACTCCTGATCCTTGTCCACCTCCTGCTCCTTGTCCACCTCCTGCTCCTTGTCCACCTAGTGCTCCTTCTCGCCCTCCTGCTACTTCTCGTCCTCCAGAGCCTTCTCACCCTCCTGCTCCTTCCTGCCCTCCTGCTCCTTCTCCACCTCCTGCTCCTTCTCCATTCTTGCTCCTTCTCCATCTCTTGCTCCTTCTCCACCTCCTGCTCCTTCTCCTCATCTTTCGCCTTCTCAACCTCCTGCTCCTTCTCCTCCACCTGCTCCTACTCCTCCTCCTGCTCCTTCTTCTCCTCCTGCTCCTTCTCCACTCCTGCTCCTTCTACTCCTCCTGCTCATTTTCCTCCTCCTGCTCCTTCTACACCTCCTGCTCCTTCTCGCCCTCCTGCTCCTTCTCCACCTCCTGCTCCTTCTCCACCTCCTGCTCCTTCTCCACCTCCTGCTCCATCTTCTCCTCCTGCTCCTTCTCCTCCTCCTGCTTCTTGTCCAACTCCTTCTCCTCATCGCCCTCCTGGTCCTTTTCCGCCTCTTGCTACTTCTCCACCTGTTGCTTCTTCTCAACATCCTGTTCCTTCTCCTGTTCGTTCTCCACCTCCTTCTCCCCCTCCACCTCCTTCTCCTCCTCCTGTTCCTTGTCCACCTCCTGCTTCTTGTCCAACTCCTGCTCCTTGTCAACCTCCTGCTCCTTGTCCACCTCCTGCACTTTGTCCACCTCCTGCTCCTTTTCCACCTCCTGCTCCTTCTCCCCCTCCTGCTATTTCCTGCCCTCCTGCTACTTCTCCACCTCCTGCTCCTTCCCCACTCCTGCTCATTCACCACATCCTGCTCCTTCTTCTCATGCTCCTGCTCCTTCTCCACCTTCCTGCTCTTTGTCTTCCTACTGCTCCTTGTCTCCCTCCTGCTCCTTCTCCACCTCCTGCTCCTTCTCCACCTCTTGCTCCATCTCCACCTCATGCTCCTTCTCCTTCTCCTGCTCCTTCTCCAGCTCCTGCTCCTTCTCCTCATCTTGCACCTTCTCCACCTCCTGCTCCTTCTCCTCCTCCTGCTCCTACTCCTCCTCCTGCTCCTGCTTCTTCTCCTGCTCCTCCTCCACTCCTGCTCCTTCTCCTCCTCCTGCTCCTTCTCCTCCTCCTGCTCCTTCTACACCTCCTGCTCCTTCTCCACCTCCTGCTCCTTCTTCTCCTCCTCCTCCTGCTCCTGCTCCTGCTTCTTCTCCAACTCCTTCTACCACTCACCCTCCTGGTCCTTTTCCGCCTCCTGCTCCTTCTCCACCTGTTGCTTCTTCTCCACCTCCTGTTCCCTCTCCTCCTCCTGCTCCTTCTCCACCTTCTTCTCCTCCTCCACCTCCTTCTCCTACTCCTGCTCCTTGTCCACCTCCTGCTCCTTGTCCACCTTCTTCTCATTATCCACCTCCTGCTCTGTGTCCAACTCCTGATCCTTGTCCACCTCCTGCTCGTTGTCCACCACCTGCTCCTTGTCCACCTAGTGCTCCTTCTCGCCCTCCTGCTACTTCTCGTCCTCCAGATCCTCCTCGCCCTCCTGCTCCTTCCTGCCCTCCTGCTCCTTCTCCACCTCCTGCTCCTTCTCCATTCGTGCTCCTTCTCCACCTCCTGCTCCTTCTCCACCTCCTGCTCCTTCTCCTCATCTTTCGCCTTCTCCACCTCCTGCTCCTTCTCCTCCACCTGCTCCTACTCCTCCTCCTGCTCCTTCTTCTCCTCCTGCTCCTTCTCCACTCCTGCTCCTTCTACTCCTCCTGCTCCTTATCCTCCTCCTGCTCCTTCTACACCTCCTGCTCCTTCTCCCCCTCCTGCTACTTCCTGCCCTCCTGCTCCTTCTCCACCTCGTGCTCGTTCCCCACTCCTGCTCATTCACCATCCCCTGCTCCTTCTTCTCCTCCTTCTCCTCCTCCTGCTCCTTCTCCACCTTCCTGCTCTTTGTCTTCCTCCTGCTCCTTGTCTCCCTCCTGCTCCGTCTCCACCTCCTGCTCCTTCTTAACCTCCTGCTCCATCTCCACCTCATGCTCCTTCTCCTTCTCCTGCTCCATCTCCAACTCCTACTCCTTCTCCACCTCCTGCTCCTTCTCCTCATCTTGCACCTTCTCCACCTCTTGCTCCTTCTCCTCCTCCTGTTCCTTGTGCACCTCCTGCTCTGTGCCCACCTCCTGATCCTTGTCCACCTCCTGCTCCTTGTCCACCTTCTGCTCCATGTCCAACTCCTGCTCCTTGTCCACTTCCAGCTCCATCTTCTACTCCTTCTCCTCCTCCTGCTCCTTCTCCACCTCCTGCTCTTTGTCTTCCCCCTGCTTCTTGTCTCCCTCCTGCTCCTTCTTCTTCTCCTGTTCCTTCTCCACTCCTGCTCCTTCTCCTCCTCCTGCTCCTTCGCCACTTCCTGCTCCCTCTTCTCCTCCTGCTCCTGCTCCTCCTCCTGCTTCTTATCCAAATCCTTCTCCTACTCCCCCTCCTGGTCCGTCTCCGCCTCCTGCTCCTTCTCCACCAATTGCTTCTTCTCCACGTCCTATCCTTTCTCCTACTTCTGCTCCTTCTCCACCTCCTTCTCCTCCTCCATCTCCTTCTCCTCCTCCTGCTCCTTGTCCACCTCCTGCTCCTTGTCCACCAACTACTCCTTGTCCACCTCCGGCTCCATGTCCACCTCCTGCTCATTGTCCACCTCCTGCTCCGTGTCCACCTCCTGCTCCTTGTCCACCTGGTGCTCCTTCTCGCCCTCCTGCTCCTTCTCGTCCTCCAGCTCCTTCTCGTCCTCCTGCTCCTTCTCGCCCTCCTGCTTCTTCTCGCCCTCCTGCTCCTTCTCTCCCTCCTGCTCCTTCTCCACCTCCTGCTCCTTCTCCACCTCCTGCTCCTTCTCCACCTCCTGCTCCTTCTCCGCCTCCTGCTCCTTCTCAACCTATTGCTTCTTCTCCACCTTCTGTTCCCTCTCCTCCTCCTGCTCCTTGTCCACTTCCTGCTACTTGTCCACCTCCTTCTCATTGTGCACCTCCTGCTCTGTGCCCCCCTCCTGATCCTTGTCCACCTCCTGCTCCTTGTCCACCTTCTGCTCCATGTCCAACTCCTGCTCCTTGTCCACTTCCTGCTCCTTCTTCTACTCCTTCTCCTCCTCCTGCTCCTTCTCCACCTCCTGCTCTTTGTCTTCCTCCTGCTTCTTGTCTCCCTCCTGCTCCTTCTTCTTCTCCTGTTCCTTCTCCACTCCTGCTCCTTCTCCTCCTCCTGCTCCTTCGCCACTTCCTGCTCCCTCTTCTCCTCCTGCTCCTGCTCCTCCTCCTGCTTCTTCTCCAACTCCTTCTCCTACTCCCCCTCCTGGTCCGTCTCCGCCTGCTGCTCCTTCTCCACCAATTGCTTCTTCTCCACGTCCTATCCTTTCTCCTCCTTCTGCTCCTTTTCCACCTCCTTCTCCTCCTCCATCTCCTCCTCCTCCTCCTGCTCCTTGTCCACCTCCTGCTCCTTGTCCACCAACTACTCCTTGTCCACCTCCGGCTCCATGTCCACCTCCTGCTCGTTGTCCACCTCCTGCTCCGTGTCCACCTCCTGCTCCTTGTCCACCTGGTGCTCCTTCTCGCCCTCCTGCTCCTTCTCGTCCTCCAGCTCCTTCTCGTCCTCCTGCTCCTTCTCGCTCTCCTGCTTCTTCTCGCCCTCCTGCTCACTTCTCGTCCTTCTGCTCCTTCCCAACCTCCTGCTCCTTCTCCACTCCTGCTCCTTCTCCTCCTCCTGCTCCTTCGCCACTTCCTGATCCCTCTCCTCCTCCTGCTCCTGCTCCTCCTCCTGCTTCTTATCCAAATCCTTCTCCTACTCCCCGTCCTGGTCCGTCTCCGCCTCCTGCTCCTTCTCCACCAATTGCTTCTTCTCCACGTCCTATCCTTTCTCCTCCTTCTGCTCCTTCTCCACCTCCTTCTCCTCCTCCATCTCCTTCTCCTCCTCCTGCTCCTTGTCCATCTCCTGCTCCTTGTCCACCAACTACTCCTTGTCCACCTCCGGCTCCATGTCCACCTCCTGCTCATTGTCCAGCTCCTGCTCCGTGTCCACCTCCTGCTCCTTTTCCACCCGGTGCTCCTTCTCGCCCTCTTGCTCCTTCTCGTCCTCCAGTTCCTTCTCGTCCTCCTGCTCCTTCTCGCCCTCCTGCTTCTTCTCGCCCTCCTGCTCCTTCTCGCCCTCCTGCTCCTTCTCCACCTCCTGCTCCTTCTCCACCTCCTGCTCCTTCTCCACCTCCTGCTCCTTCTCCGCCTCCTGCTCCTTCTCAACCTATTGCTTCTTCTCCACCTCCTGTTCCCTCTCCTCCTCCTGCTCCTTGTCCACTTCCTGCTCCTTGTCCACCTCCTTCTCATTGTGCACCTCCTGCTCTGTGTCCACCTCCTGATCCTTGTCCACCTCCTGCTCCTTGTCCACCTTCTGCTCCATGTCCAACTCCTGCTCCTTGTCCACTTCCTGCTCCTTCTTCTACTCCTTCTCCTCCTCCTGCTCCTTCTCCACCTCCTGCTCTTTGTCTTCCTCCTGGTTCTTGTCTCCCTCCTGCTCCTTCTTCTTCTCCTGCTCCTTCTCCACCTCCTGCTCTTTGTCTTCCTCCTGCTTCTTGTCTCCCTCCTGCTCCTTCTCCTCCTCCTGCTCCTTGTCCACCTCCTGCTCCTTGTCCACCAACTACTCCTTGTCCACCTACGGCTCCATGTCCACCTCCTGCTCGTTGTCCACCTCCTGCTCCGTGTCCACCTCCTGCTCCTTGTCCACCTGGTGCTCCTTCTCGCCCTCCTGCTCCTTCTCGTCCTCCAGCTCCTTCTCGTCCTCCTGCTCCTTCTCGCCCTCCTGCTTCTTCTCGCCCTCCTGCTCCTTCTCGCCCTCCTGCTCCTTCTCCACCTCCTGCTCCTTCTCCACCTCCTGCTCCTTCTCCACCTCCTGCTCCTTCTTCTCCTCCTGCTCCTTCTCTTCCTCCTGCTTCTTCTCTAACTCCTTCTCCTAATCGCCCTCCTGGTCCTTCTCCGCCTCCTGCTCCTTCTCCACCTGTTGCTTCTTCTCAACCTCCTTTTCCTTCTCCTCCTCCTGTTCCTTCTCCACCTCCTTCTCCCCCTCCACCTCCTTCTCCTCCTCCTGTTCCTTGTCCACCTCCTGCTTCTTGTCCACCTCTTGCTCCTTGTCAACATCCTGCTCCTTGTCCACCTCCGGCTCGTTGTCCACCTCCTGCTCCTTGTCCACCTCCTGCTCCTTCTCCTGCTCCTGCTCCTTCTCCACCTCCTGCTCCTTTTCATCCTCCTCCTCCTGCTCCTGCTCCAACTCCTGCTCAACTTCCACCAACTGCTCCTTCTCCACCAGCTCCTCCTGCTCCTTCTTCTTCTCCTGCTCAACCTCCTCCTCCTGCTTCGTCTCCAACTCCTTCTCCTACTCCACCTCCTGCTCCTACTCCTCCTCCTACTCCTTCTTCTTCTCCTGCTCCTTCTCCACTCCGTTCCATCTCCACCTCCTGCTCCTTCTCCTCCTTCAGCTCCTGCTCCATTTCCTCCTTCTCCCCCTCCTGCTCCTTCTCCACCTCTTGCTCCTTCTCCCCCTCCTGCAACTTCTCCCCCTCCTGCTCCTTCTCCCCTTCTGGCTCAAACTCCTCCTCCTGCTCCTTCTCCACCTCCTCCTCCTTCTCAACCTGCTGCTCAACCTCCACCTGCTCGTTCTCCTCCTCCTCCTGCTCCTTCAGCTCCTCCAGCTAACCCTCCTCCTCTTGCTCAATCTCCTCCTCCTCCTTGTTCTCCACCCCTGCTCATTCTCCACCTCCTCATCATTCTCCACCTCCTGCTCCTTCTCCACTTTTGCTCAACCTCCTCCTCCTGCTCCTTCTCCACTTCATGCTCCTTCTCCCGCTCCTGCTCCGACTGCCGCTTCTGCTCCTTCTCCCGCTTCTGCTCCGTCTCCCGTTTCTGCTCCGTCTCCACCTGCTGCTACTTCTCCTCCTGCTCCTTCTTCTGCTCCTGTTGCTACTTCTCCATCTCCTTCTCCTGCTCCTTCTCCTCCTCCTGCTCCTTCTCCACTCCTGCTCCTTCTCCACCTCCTTCTCCTTCTCCTCCCCTTGCCCCATCTCCACCTCCTGCTCCTTCTCCTCCTCCTGCTCCTTCTCCAGCTCCTTCTCCTCCTCCTGCTTATCCACCTCCTGCTCCTTGACCACCTCCTGCGCCTTCTCGCCCTTCTGCTCCATCTTGCCCACCTGCTGCTTCTCGACTTCCTGCTCCTTCTCGCCCTCCTGCTCCTTCTCCATCTCCTGCTCCTTCTCCACTCCTGCTCATTCACCACCTCCTGCTCCTTCTTCTCCTCCTTCTCCTATTCCTGCTCCTCCACCTCCTGCTGCTTGTCTCCCTCCTGCTCCTTGTCTCCCTCCTACTCCTTTTCCACCTCCTGCTCCATCTCGTTCTCCTGCTCCTTATTCACCTCCTGCTACTTCTCCTCATCTTGCGCCTTCTCGACCTCCTACTTCTTCTCCTCCTCCTGCTTCAACTCCTCATCTTGCTCCTTTTTCTTCTCCTGCTCCTTCGCCACTCCTGCTCCATCTCCACCTCCTGCTACTTCTCCACCTCCTGCACCTTCTCCTCCGCCTGATCCTCCTTCTCCTCCTGCTCCTGCTCCTCCTCCTGCTTCTTTTCCATCACCTTCTCGTACACCCCCTCCTGGTCCTTCTCCACCTCCTGCTCCTTCTCGACCTATTGCTTCTTCTCCACCTCCTGTTCCTTCTCCTCCTCCTGCTCCTTGTCCACCTCCTGCTCCTTCTCCTCCTCCTGCTCCTACTCCTCCTCCTGCTCCTGCTTCTTCTCCATCTCCTTCTCCACTCCTGCTCCATCTTCACCTTCTGCTCCTTCTCCTTCTCCTGCTCTTTCTCCACCTCCTGCTCCATCTCCTCATCTTGCGCCCTCTACATCTACTGCTCCTTCTCCTCCTCCTGCTGGTACTCCTCCTCCTGCTCCTTCTTCTTCTCCTGCTCCTTCTCCAACTCCAGCTCCTGCTCCTCCTCCTGCTTCTTCTCCAACTCCTTCACCGACTCCCCCTCCTGGTCCTGCTCCTCCTCCTGCTCCTTCTCCACCGATTGCGTCTTCTCCACTTCCTGTTCCTTCTCCTCCTCGTGCACCTTCTCCACCTCCTTCTCCTGGTCCACGTCCTTCTCCTCCTCCTGCTCCTTGTCCACCTCCTGCTCCTTGTCCACCTCCTGCTCCTTGTACACCTCCTGCTCCTTGTCAACCTCCTGCTCCTTGTGCACCTCCTGCTCCGTGTCCACCTGCTGATCTTTTTCCACCTCCTGCTCCTTGTCCGCCTCCGGCTCATTGTCCACCTCCTGCTCAATCTCGCCATCCCGCTCCTTCTCGCCCTCCTGCTCCTTCTCGTCCTCCAGCTTCTTCTCCCCCTCATGCTCCTTCTCGCCCTCCTGCTCCTTCTCCACCTCCAGCTCCTTCTCCACTTGCTGCTTCTTCGCCACTCCTGCTCATTCACCACCTCCTGCTCCTTCTTCTCCTCCTGCTCCTTCTCCAACTCCTGCTCCTTCTCCATCTCCTGCTCCTTCTCCTTCTCCTGTTCCTTCTTCTCCGCCTGCTCCTTCTCCACCTCCTGTTCCTTGTCTGCCTCCTGCTCCTTCTCCGCCTCCTGCTCCTTCTCCGCCTCCTGCTCCTTCTCTGCCTCCTGCTCCTTCTATGCCTCCCGCTCCTCCTCCGCCTACTGCTCGTTCACGCCCTCCTGATCATTCTCGCCCTCGAGCCCCTCCTCCATCTCCTGCTCCCTCTCCCTCAACTGCTCCTTCTCCGTCTCCTGCTTCTTCCCCTCCTCCTGATCCTTCTCGTCTTCCTGATCCTTCTCGTCTTCCTGATCCTTCTCGTCTTCCTGATCCTTCTCGTCCTCCTGCTCCTTCTCGTCCTCCTGCTCCTTCTCCTCCTGTTGCTCCTTCTCCCCCTCCTGCTCCTTCTCCCTCTCACGCTCCTTCTCCCTCTCCTGCTCCTTCTCCTCCTGTTGCTCCTTCTCCACCTCCTGCTCCTTCTCAACGTCTGGCTCCATCTCCTCCTCCTGCTCATTCTTCTCTTCGTGCTCTTTCTCCTCCTCCTGCTGCTTGTCCACCTCCTGCTCCTTCTCCACCTCCTGCTCCTTCTCCACCTCCTCCTCCTTCTTAACCTCCTGCTCCTTCTCCACCTCCTGCTCCTTCTCCCCCTCCTGCTCCTTCTCCACATCCTGCTCCTTCTCCACCTCCTGCTCTTTCTCCACCTCCTGCTACTTCTCCACCTCCTGCTCCTTCTCCACCTCCTGCTCCTTCTCCACCTCCTGCTCCTTCTCCACCTCCTGCTCCTCCTTCATCTCCTTTCTTTCTCCACCTCCTGCTCTTTTTCCATATCCAGCTCCACCTCCACATTCTGCTCCTTCCCCACCTCATGCTCCTTCTCCAACCACTGCTCCTTCTCCTCATTCTCCTCCAACTGTTCATTCTCCACCTCCTGCTCCTTCTCCACCTCCTGCTCCTTCTCCACCCACTGCTCCTTCTCCGCCTCCTGCTCCTTCTCAGCCTCCTGCTCCTTCTCTGCCTCCTGCTCCTTCTCCCCCTCCCGCTCCATCTCTACCTCCTGCTCCTTTTCCCCGTCCTGCTCCTTCTCCACCTCCTGCTCCTTCTCCACCTCCTGCTCCATCTCCACCTCCTGCTCCTTCTCCACCTCCTGCTCCTCCTCCTTCATCTCCTGCTCCTTCTCCACCTCCTGCTCCTTTTCCATTTCCAGCTCCACCTCCACCACCTGCTCCTTCTCCACCTCCTGCTCCTTCTCCGCCTCCTGCTCCTTCTCCGCCTCCTGCTCCTTCTATGCCTCCCGCTCCTCCTCCGCCTACTGCTCGTTCGCACCCTCCTGATCATTCTCGCCGTCGAGCCCCTCCTCCACCTTCTGTTCCCTCTCAATCAACTGCTCCTTCTCCGTCTCCTGCTTCTTCCCCTCCTCCTGATCCTTCTCGTCTTCCTGATCCTTCTCGTCTTCCTGATCGTTCTCGTCCTCCTGCTCCTTCTCGTCCTCCTGCTCCTTCTCGTCCTCCTGCTGCTTCTCGTTCTCCTGCTCCTTCTCCTCCTCTTGATCCTTCTTCCCCTCCTGCTCCTTCTCCCTCTTCTGCTCCATCTCCCTCTCCTGCTCCTTCTCCACCTCCTGCTCCTTTTCAACGTCTGGCTCCATCTCCTCCTCCTGCTCATTCTTCTCATCGTGCTCCTTCTCCTCCTCCTGCTGCTTCTCCTCGTCCTTCTCCTTCTCTGCTCAACCCCTCCTCCTGTTCCTTCTTCTCTTCCTGCCCCTTCTCCACCTTCTGCTCCTTCTCCTCCTTCTGCTCCTCCTCCACCTCCTGCTCCTTCTACCCCTCCTGCTCCTTCTACCCCTCCTGCTCCTTCTCCTCCTCTTGTTCGTTCTCCTCCTCCAGCTCCTTCTCGTCCTCCAGCTGCTTCTCCCCGTCCTGCTCCTTCTCCACCTCCTGCTCCTTCTCCACCTCCTGCTCCTTCTCCGCCTCCTGCTCCTTCTCCACCTCATGCTCCTCCACCACATCCAGCTCCACCTCCACCTCCTGCTGCTTCCCCTCCACCTGCTCCATCTCCTCTTTCTGCTCAACCTCTGCCTCCTGCTCCTTCTCCACTTCCTGGTCAAACTCCTCCTCCTGCTCCTTCTCCCCCTCCTGCTCCTGCCTTGCCTGCTGCTCCTTCTCCCCACCTGCTCCTTCACGCCTCCTGCTCCTGCTCCTTTTCCCGTCCTGCTCCTTCTCCTCCTCCTGCTCCTTCTCTACCTCCTGCTCCTTCTCCACCTCCTGTTCCTTCTCCTCGTCAAGCTCAACCTCGAACTACTGCTCCTTCTCCACCTCCTGCTCCTTCTCCACCTCCTGCTCCTTCTCCACCTCCTGCTCCTCCTCCACCTCCTGCTCCTTTTCCACCTCCTGCTCCTTCTCCACCTCCTGCTCCTTCTCCACCTCTTCCTGCTTCTCCACCTCCTGCTCCTTCTCCGCCTCCTGCTCCTTCTCCGCCTCCTGCTACTTCTCTGCCTGCTGCTCCTTCTCCGCCTCCTGCTGCTTCTATGCCTCCCGCTCCATCTCTCCCTCCGACTCCTGCTCCTTCTCCCCCTCCCGCTCCATCGATACCTCCTGCTCCGTTTCCCCGTCCTGATCCTTCTCCACCTCCTGCTCACTCTCGCACTCCTGCTCACTCACCCCCTCCTGCTCCTTCTCCTCGTCCCGCTCAACCTCCTCCTCCTGCTCCTTCTCCTCCTCCTGCTACTTCTCCACCTCCTGCTCCTCCTCCTTCATCTCCTGCTCCTTCTGCACCTCCTGCTACTTTTCCATATCCAGCTCCACCTCCACCTCCTGCTCATTCTCAACCTCCTGCTCCTTCTCCGCCTCCTGCTCCTTCTCCGCCTCCTGCTCCTTCTCAGCCTCCTGCTCCTTCTCCGCCTCCTGCTCTTTCTATGCCTCCCGCTCCTCCTCCGCCAACTGCTCGTTCACACCCTCCTGATCATTCTCGCCCTCGAGCCCCTCCTCCACCTCCTGTTCCCTCTCCCTCAACTGCTCCTTCTCCGTCTCCTGCTTCTTCCCCTCCTCCTGATCCTTCTCGTCTTCCTGATCCTTCTAGTCTTCCTGATCCTTCTCGTCTTCCTGATCCTTCTCGTCTTCCTGCTCCTTCTCGTCCTCCTGCTCCTTCTCGTCCTCCTGCTCCTTCTCGTCCTCCTGCTCCTTCTCCTCCTGTTGCTCCTTCTCCCCCTCCTGCTCCTTCTTCCTCTCCTGCTCCTTCTCCTCCTGTTGCTCGTTCTCCACCTCCTGCTCCTGCTCAACGTCTGGCTCCATCTCCTCCTCCTGGCATTCTTCTCTTCGTGCTCAACCTCCCCCTCCTGCTCCTTCTCCACTTCCTGGTCAAACTCCTCCTCCTGCTCCTTCTCCCCCTCCTGCTCCTGCCTTGCCTGCTGCTCCTTCTCCCCTCCTGCTCCTTCACGCCTCCTGCTCCTGCTCCTTTTTCCCATCCTGCTCCTTCTCCTCGTCCCGCTCAACCTCCTCCTCCTGCTCCTTCTCCTCCTCCTGCTCCTTCTCCACCTCCTGCTCCTTCTCCAACTCCTGCTCCACTCCAACTCCGGCTCCTTCTCCACCTCCTGCTCCTTCTCCACCTCCTGCTCCTCCTCCTTCATCTCCTTTCCTTCTCCACCTCCTGCTCCTTTTCCATATCCAGCTCAACCTCCACATCCTGCTCCTTCTCCACCTCATGCTCCTTCTCCAACGACTGCTCCTTCTCCTCCTCCTTCTTCTCCTCCAACTGTTCATTCTCCACCTCGTGCTCCTTCTCCACCTCCTGGTCCTTCTCCATCTACTGCTCCTTCTCCGCCTCCTGCTCCTTCTATGCCTCCCGCTCCATCTCTACCTCCTGCTCCTTCTCCTCCTCCTGCTCCTTCTCCACCTCCTGCTCCTTCTCCACCTCCTGCTCCTCCTCCTTCATCTCCTGCTCCTTCTCCACCTCCTGCCCCTTTTCCATATCCAACTCCACCTCCACCTCCTGCTCCTTCCCCACCTCCTGCTCCTTCTCCGCTTCCTGCTCCTTCTCCGCCTTCTGCTCCTTCTCCGCCTACTGCTCCTTCTCCGCCTCCTGCTCCTTCTCCGCCTCCTGCTCCTTCTCCGCCTCCTGCTCCTTCTCCGCCTCCTGCTCCTTCTATGCCTCCCGCTCCTCCTCCGCCTACTGCTCGTTCACACCCTCCTGATCATTCTCGCCCTCGAGCCCCTCCTCCATCTCCTGCGACCTCTCCCTCAACTGCTCCTTATCCGTCTCCTGCTTCTTCCCCTCCTCCTGATCCTTCTCGTCTTCCTGATCCTTCTAGTCTTCCTGATCCTTCTCGTCTTCCTGATCCTTCTCATCCTCCTGCTCCTTCTCGTCCTCCTGCTCCTTCTCCTCCTGTTGCTCCTTCTCCCCCTCCTGCTCCTTCTCCCTCTCCTGCTCCTTCTCCCTCTCCTGTTCCTTCTCCTCCTGTTGCAACTTCTCCACCTCCTGCTCATTCTCAACGTCTGGCTGCATCTCTTCCTCCTGCTCATTCTCCTCTTCGTGCTCCTTCTCCTCCTCCTGCTGCTTCTCCTCGTCCTGCTCCTTCTCTGCTGAACCCCCTCCGCCTGCTCCTTCTTCTCTTCCTGCTCCTCCTCCACCTTCCGCTCCTTCTCCTCCTTCTGCTCATCCTCCACCTCCTGCTCCTTCTTCCCCTCCTGCTCCTTTTACCCCTCCTGCTCCTTCTCCTCCTCTTGTTCGTTCTCCTCCTCGAGCTCCTTCTCCCCGTCCTGCTCCTTCTTCACCTGCAGCTCCACCTCCGCCTCCTGCTCCTTCTCCACCTCCTGCTCCTTCTCCACCTCCTGCTCCTTCTCCGCCTCCTGCTCCTTCTCCACCTCATGCTCCTCCACCACTTCCAGCTCCACCTCCACCTCCTGCTGCTTCCACTCCACCTGCTCCATCTCCTCTTTCTGCTCAACCTCACCCTCCTGCTCCTTCTACAATTCCTGGTCAAACTCCTCCTCCTGCTCCTTCTCCCCCTCCTGCTCCTGGCTTGCCTGCTGCTCCTTCTCCCCTCCTGCTCCTTCACCCCCTCCTGCTCCTGCTCCTACTCTACCTCCTGCTCATTCTCCGTCTCCTGTTCCTTCTCCTCGTCAAGCTCAACCTCTTCCGACTGCTCCTTCTCCACCTCCTGCTCCTTCTCCACCTCCTGCTCCTTCTCCACCTACTCCTCCTTCTTCACCTCCTGCTCCTTCTCCACATCCTGCTCCTTCTCCATCTCCTGCTCCTCCTCCACCTCCTGCTGCTTCTCCACCTCCTGCTCCTTCTCCACCTCCTGCTCCTTCTCCACCTCCTGCTCCTTCTCCACCTCCTGCTCCTCCTTCATCTCCTTTCCTTCTCCACCTCCTGCTCTTTTTCCATATCCAGCTCCACCTCCACATCCTGCTCCTTCTCCACCTCATGCTCCTTCTCCAACCACTGCTCCTTCTTCTCCTCCTCCTTCACCATCAACTGTTCATTCTCTACCTCCTGCTCCTTCTCCAACTCCTGCTCCTTCTCCGCCTCCTGTTCCTTCTCCGCCTCCTGCTCATTCTCCGCCTCCTGCTCCTTCTCCGCCTCCTGCTCCTTCTATGCCTCCCGCTCCATCTCTACCTCCGACTCCTGCTCCTTGTCCACCTCCTGCTCCTTCTCCACCTCCTGCTCCTTCTCCACCTCCTGCTCCTCCTTCATCTCCTGCTCCTTCTCCACCTCCTGCTCCTTTTCCATATCCAGCTCCACCTCCACCTCCTGCTCATTCTCCACCTCCTGCTCCTTCTCCGCCTCCTGCTCCTTCTCCGCCTACTGCTCCTTCTCAGCCTCCTGCTCCTTCTCCGCCTCCTGCTCCTTCTCCGCCTCCTGCTCATTCTATGCCTCCCGCTCCTCCTCCGCCTACTGCTCGTTCACACCCTCCTGATCATTCTCGCCCTCGAGCCCCTCCTCCACCTCCTGTTCCCTCTCCCTCAACTGCTCATTCTCCGTCTCCTGCTTCTTCCCCTCCTCCTGATCCTTCTCGTCTTCCTGATCCTTCTCGTCTTCCTGATCCGTCTCGTCTTCCTGATCCTTCTCGTCTTCCTGCTCCTTCTCGTCCTCCTGCTCCTTCTCGTCCTCCTGCTCCTTCTTCTCTTCCTGCTCCTTCTTCTCTTCATGCTCCTTCTCCTCCTCCTTATCCTTCTCCTCCTCCTGCTACTTCTCCACCTCCTGCTCCTCCTCCTTCATCTCCTGCTCCTTCTGCACCTCCTGCTACTTTTCCATATCCAGCTCCACCTCCACCTCCTGCTCATTCTCAACCTCCTGCTCCTTCTCCGCCTCCTGCTCCTTCTCCGCCTCCTGCTCCTTCTCAGCCTCCTGCTCCTTCTCCGCCTCCTGCTCTTTCTATGCCTCCCGCTCCTCCTCCGCCAACTGCTCGTTCACACCCTCCTGATCATTCTCGCCCTCGAGCCCCTCCTCCACCTCCTGTTCCCTCTCCCTCAACTGCTCCTTCTCCGTCTCCTGCTTCTTCCCCTCCTCCTGATCCTTCTCGTCTTCCTGATCCTTCTAGTCTTCCTGATCCTTCTCGTCTTCCTGATCCTTCTCGTCTTCCTGCTCCTTCTCGTCCTCCTGCTCCTTCTCGTCCTCCTGCTCCTTCTCGTCCTCCTGCTCCTTCTCCTCCTGTTGCTCCTTCTCCCCCTCCTGCTCCTTCTTCCTCTCCTGCTCCTTCTCCTCCTGTTGCTCGTTCTCCACCTCCTGCTCCTGCTCAACGTCTGGCTCCATCTCCTCCTCCTGGCATTCTTCTCTTCGTGCTCAACCTCCCCCTCCTGCTCCTTCTCCACTTCCTGGTCAAACTCCTCCTCCTGCTCCTTCTCCCCCTCCTGCTCCTGCCTTGCCTGCTGCTCCTTCTCCCCTCCTGCTCCTTCACGCCTCCTGCTCCTGCTCCTTTTTCCCATCCTGCTCCTTCTCCTCGTCCCGCTCAACCTCCTCCTCCTGCTCCTTCTCCTCCTCCTGCTCCTTCTCCACCTCCTGCTCCTTCTCCAACTCCTGCTCCACTCCAACTCCGGCTCCTTCTCCACCTCCTGCTCCTTCTCCACCTCCTGCTCCTCCTCCTTCATCTCCTTTCCTTCTCCACCTCCTGCTCCTTTTCCATATCCAGCTCAACCTCCACATCCTGCTCCTTCTCCACCTCATGCTCCTTCTCCAACGACTGCTCCTTCTCCTCCTCCTTCTTCTCCTCCAACTGTTCATTCTCCACCTCGTGCTCCTTCTCCACCTCCTGGTCCTTCTCCATCTACTGCTCCTTCTCCGCCTCCTGCTCCTTCTATGCCTCCCGCTCCATCTCTACCTCCTGCTCCTTCTCCTCCTCCTGCTCCTTCTCCACCTCCTGCTCCTTCTCCACCTCCTGCTCCTCCTCCTTCATCTCCTGCTCCTTCTCCACCTCCTGCCCCTTTTCCATATCCAACTCCACCTCCACCTCCTGCTCCTTCCCCACCTCCTGCTCCTTCTCCGCTTCCTGCTCCTTCTCCGCCTTCTGCTCCTTCTCCGCCTACTGCTCCTTCTCCGCCTCCTGCTCCTTCTCCGCCTCCTGCTCCTTCTCCGCCTCCTGCTCCTTCTCCGCCTCCTGCTCCTTCTATGCCTCCCGCTCCTCCTCCGCCTACTGCTCGTTCACACCCTCCTGATCATTCTCGCCCTCGAGCCCCTCCTCCATCTCCTGCGACCTCTCCCTCAACTGCTCCTTATCCGTCTCCTGCTTCTTCCCCTCCTCCTGATCCTTCTCGTCTTCCTGATCCTTCTAGTCTTCCTGATCCTTCTCGTCTTCCTGATCCTTCTCATCCTCCTGCTCCTTCTCGTCCTCCTGCTCCTTCTCCTCCTGTTGCTCCTTCTCCCCCTCCTGCTCCTTCTCCCTCTCCTGCTCCTTCTCCCTCTCCTGTTCCTTCTCCTCCTGTTGCAACTTCTCCACCTCCTGCTCATTCTCAACGTCTGGCTGCATCTCTTCCTCCTGCTCATTCTCCTCTTCGTGCTCCTTCTCCTCCTCCTGCTGCTTCTCCTCGTCCTGCTCCTTCTCTGCTGAACCCCCTCCGCCTGCTCCTTCTTCTCTTCCTGCTCCTCCTCCACCTTCCGCTCCTTCTCCTCCTTCTGCTCATCCTCCACCTCCTGCTCCTTCTTCCCCTCCTGCTCCTTTTACCCCTCCTGCTCCTTCTCCTCCTCTTGTTCGTTCTCCTCCTCGAGCTCCTTCTCCCCGTCCTGCTCCTTCTTCACCTGCAGCTCCACCTCCGCCTCCTGCTCCTTCTCCACCTCCTGCTCCTTCTCCACCTCCTGCTCCTTCTCCGCCTCCTGCTCCTTCTCCACCTCATGCTCCTCCACCACTTCCAGCTCCACCTCCACCTCCTGCTGCTTCCACTCCACCTGCTCCATCTCCTCTTTCTGCTCAACCTCACCCTCCTGCTCCTTCTACAATTCCTGGTCAAACTCCTCCTCCTGCTCCTTCTCCCCCTCCTGCTCCTGGCTTGCCTGCTGCTCCTTCTCCCCTCCTGCTCCTTCACCCCCTCCTGCTCCTGCTCCTACTCTACCTCCTGCTCATTCTCCGTCTCCTGTTCCTTCTCCTCGTCAAGCTCAACCTCTTCCGACTGCTCCTTCTCCACCTCCTGCTCCTTCTCCACCTCCTGCTCCTTCTCCACCTACTCCTCCTTCTTCACCTCCTGCTCCTTCTCCACATCCTGCTCCTTCTCCATCTCCTGCTCCTCCTCCACCTCCTGCTGCTTCTCCACCTCCTGCTCCTTCTCCACCTCCTGCTCCTTCTCCACCTCCTGCTCCTTCTCCACCTCCTGCTCCTCCTTCATCTCCTTTCCTTCTCCACCTCCTGCTCTTTTTCCATATCCAGCTCCACCTCCACATCCTGCTCCTTCTCCACCTCATGCTCCTTCTCCAACCACTGCTCCTTCTTCTCCTCCTCCTTCACCATCAACTGTTCATTCTCTACCTCCTGCTCCTTCTCCAACTCCTGCTCCTTCTCCGCCTCCTGTTCCTTCTCCGCCTCCTGCTCATTCTCCGCCTCCTGCTCCTTCTCCGCCTCCTGCTCCTTCTATGCCTCCCGCTCCATCTCTACCTCCGACTCCTGCTCCTTGTCCACCTCCTGCTCCTTCTCCACCTCCTGCTCCTTCTCCACCTCCTGCTCCTCCTTCATCTCCTGCTCCTTCTCCACCTCCTGCTCCTTTTCCATATCCAGCTCCACCTCCACCTCCTGCTCATTCTCCACCTCCTGCTCCTTCTCCGCCTCCTGCTCCTTCTCCGCCTACTGCTCCTTCTCAGCCTCCTGCTCCTTCTCCGCCTCCTGCTCCTTCTCCGCCTCCTGCTCATTCTATGCCTCCCGCTCCTCCTCCGCCTACTGCTCGTTCACACCCTCCTGATCATTCTCGCCCTCGAGCCCCTCCTCCACCTCCTGTTCCCTCTCCCTCAACTGCTCATTCTCCGTCTCCTGCTTCTTCCCCTCCTCCTGATCCTTCTCGTCTTCCTGATCCTTCTCGTCTTCCTGATCCGTCTCGTCTTCCTGATCCTTCTCGTCTTCCTGCTCCTTCTCGTCCTCCTGCTCCTTCTCGTCCTCCTGCTCCTTCTCGTCTTCCTGCTCCTTCTCGTCCTCCTTCTCCTTCTCCTCCTGTTGCTCCTTCTCTCCATCCTGCTCCTTCTCCCCCTCCTGCTCCTTCACCCTCTCCTGCTCCTTCTCCCTCTCCTGCTCCTTATCCTCCTGTTGCTCCTTCTCCACCTCCTGCTCCTTCTCAACGTGTGGCTCCATCTCTTCCTCCTGCTCATTCTCCTCTTCGTGCTCCTTCTCCTCCTCCTGCTGCTTCTCCACGTCCTGCTCCTTCTCTGCTCAACCCCCTCCGCCTGCTCCTTCTTCTCTTCCTGCTCCTCCTCCACCTTCCGCTCCTTCTCCTCCTCATCCTCCACCTCCTGCTCCTTCTTCCCCTCCTGCTCCTTTTACCCCTCCTGCTCCTTCTCCTCCTCTTGTTCGTTCTCCTCCTCCAGCTCCTTCTCCCCGTCCTGCTCCTTCTTCACCTGCAGCTCCACCTCCGCCTCCTGCTCCTTCTCCACCTCCTGCTCCTTCTCCACCTCCTGCTCCTTCTCCGCCTCCTGCTCCTTCTCCACCTCATGCTCCTCCACCACTTCCAGCTCCACCTCCACCTCCTGCTGCTTCCACTCCACCTGCTCCATATCCTCTTTCTGCTCAACCTCACCCTCCTGCTCCTTCTACAATTCCTGGTCAAACTCCTCCTCCTGCTCCTTCTCCCCCTCCTGCTCCTGGCTTGCCTGCTGCTCCTTCTCCCCTCCTGCTCCTTCACCCCCTCCTGCTCCTGCTCCTACTCTACCTCCTGCTCATTCTCCGTCTCCTGTTCCTTCTCCTCGTCAAGCTCAACCTCTTCCGACTGCTCCTTCTCCACCTCCTGCTCCTTCTCCACCTCCTGCTCCTTCTCCACCTACTCCTCCTTCTTCACCTCCTGCTCCTTCTCCACCTCCTGCTCCTTGTCCATCTCCTGCTCCTCATCCACCTCCTGCTGCTTCTCCACCTCCTGCTCCTTCTCCACCTCCTGCTCCTTCTCCACCTCCTGCTCCTTCTCCACCTCCAGCTCCTCCTTCATCTCTTTTCCTTCTCCACCTCCTGCTCTTTTTCTATATCCAGCTCCACCTCCACATCGTGCTCCTTCTCCACCTACTGCTCCTTCTCCAACTCCTGCTCCTTCTCCGCCTCCTGCTCCTTCTCCGCCTCCTGCTCCTTCTCCGCCTCCTGCTCCTTCTCCGCCTCCTGCTCCTTCTATGCCTCCCGCTCCATCTCTACCTCCGACTCCTGCTCCTTGTCCACCTCCTGCTCCTTCTCCACCTCCTGCTCCTTCTCCACCTCCTGCTCCTCCTTCATCTCCTGCTCCTTCTCCACCTCCTGCTCCTTTTCCATATCCAGCTCCACCTCCACCTCCTGCTCATTCTCCACCTCCTGCACCTTCTCCGCCTCCTGCTCCTTCTCCGCCTACTGCTCCTTCTCAGCCTCCTGCTCCTTCTCCGCCTCCTGCTCCTTCTCCGCCTCCTGCTCTTTCTATGCCTCCCGCTCCTCCTCCGCCTACTGCTC
This sequence comes from Heptranchias perlo, assembly GCF_035084215.1. Classification (NCBI taxonomy): domain Eukaryota; kingdom Metazoa; phylum Chordata; class Chondrichthyes; order Hexanchiformes; family Hexanchidae; genus Heptranchias; species Heptranchias perlo. Next base: position 573,192 of record NW_027139033.1, on the reverse strand, counting down.
GTTCACACCCTCCTGATCATTCTCGCCCTCGAGCCCCTCCTCCACCTCCTGTTCCCTCTCCCTCAACTGCTCATTCTCCGTCTCCTGCTTCTTCCCCTCCTCCTGATCCTTCTCGTCTTCCTGATCCTTCTCGTCTTCCTGATCCTTCTCGTCTTCCTGATCCTTCTCGTCTTCATGCTCCTTCTCGTCCTCCTGCTCCTTCTCGTCCTCCTGCTCCTTCTCGTCCTCCTGCTCCTTCTCCTCCTGTTGCTCCTTCTCCCCATCCTGCTCCTTCTCCCTCTCCTGCTCCTTCACCCTCTCCTGCTCCTTCTCCCTCTCCTGCTCCTTCTCCTCCTGTTGCTCGTTCTCCACCTCCTGCTCCTGCTCAACGTCTGGCTCCATCTCCTCCTCCTGCTCATTCTTCTCTTCGTGCTCCTTCTCCTCCTCCTGCTGCTTCTCCTCGTCCTGCTCCTTCTCTGCTCAACCCCTCCTCCTGCTCCTTCTTCTCTTCCTGCTCCTTCTCCACCTTCTGCTCCTTCTCCTCCTTCTGCTCCTCCTCCACCTCCTGCTCCTTCTACCCCTCCTGCTCCTTCTACCCCTCCTGCTCCTTCTCCTCCTCTTGTTCGTTCTCCTCCTCCAGCTCCTTCTCCTCCTCCAGCTCCTTCTCCCCGTCCTGCTCCTTCTTCACCTGCAGCTCCACCTCCGCCTCCTGCTCCTTCTCCACCTCCTGCTCCTTCTCCACCTCCTGCTCCTTCTCCGCTTCCTGCTCCTTCTCCACCTCATGCTCCTCCACCACATCCAGCTCCACCTCCACCTCCTGCTGCTTCCCCTCCACCTGCTCCATCTCCTCTTTCTGCTCAACCTCCCCCTCCTGCTCCTTCTCCACTTCCTGGTCAAACTCCTCCTCCTGCTCCTTCTCCCCCTCCTGCTCCTGCCTTGCCTGCTGCTCCTTCTCCCCTCCTGCTCCTTCACGCCTCCTGCTCCTGCTCCTTTTCCCGTCCTGCTCCTTCTCCTCCTCCTGCTCCTTCTCTACCTCCTGCTCCTTCTCCACCTCCTGCTCCTTCTCCACCTCCTGCTCCTTCTCCACCTCCTGCTCCTTCTCCACCTCCTTCTCCTCCTCCTTCATCTCCTTTCCTTCTCCACCTCCTGCTCCTTTTCCATATCCAGCTCCACCTCCACATCCTGCTCCTTCTCCACCTCATGCTCCTTCTCCAACGACTGCTCCTTCTCCTCCTCCTCCTTCTCCTCCAACTGTTCATTCTCCACCTCGTGCTCCATCTCCACCTCCTGCTCCTTCTCCATCTACTGCTCCTTCTCCGCCTACTGCGCCTACTATGCCTCCCGCTCCACCTCTCCCTCCGCCTCCTGCTCATTCTCCCCCTCCCGCTCCATCTCTACCTCCTGTTCCTTCTCCTCCTCCTGCTCCTTCTCCACCTCCTGCTCCTTCTCCAACTCCTGCTCCTCCTCCTTCATCTCCTGCTCCTTCTCCACCTCCTGCTCCTTTTCCATATCTAACTCCACCTCCACCTCCTGCTCCTTCTCCACCTCATGCTCCTTCTCCGCTTCCTGCTCCTTCTCCGCCTCCTGCTCCTTCTCCGCCTACTGCTCCTTCTCCGCCTCCTGCTCCTTCTCCGCCTCCTGCTCCTTCTCCGCCTCCTGCTCCTTCTCCGCCTCCTGCTCCTTCTATGCCTCCCGCTCCTCCTCCGCCTACTGCTCGTTCACACCCTCCTGATCATTCTCGCCCTCGAGCCCCTCCTCCATCTCCTGCTCCCTCTCCCTCAACTGCTCCTTCTCCGCCTCCTGCTCCTTCTCCACCTCCTGCTCCTTCTCCACCTCCTGCTCCTTCTCCACCTCCTGCTACTTCTCCACCTCCTGCTCCTTCTCCACCTCCTGCTCATTCTCCACCTCCTGCTCCTTCTCCACCTCCTGCTCCTTCTCCACCTCCTCCTCCTTCACCACCAACTGTTCATTCTCCACCTCCTGCTCCTTCTCCAACTCCTGCTCCTTCTCCGCCTCCTGCTCCTTCTCCGCCTCCTGCTCCTTCTCCGCCTCCTGCTCCTTCTCTGCCTCCTGCTCCTTCTCCGCCTCCTGCTACATCTATGCCTCCCGCTCCATCTCTACCTCCGCCTGCTGCTCCTTCTCCCCCTCCCGCTCCATCTCTACCTCCTGCTCCTTTTCCCCGTCCTGCTCCTTCTCCACCTCCTGCTCCTTCTCCCCGTCCTGCTCCTTCTTCACCTGCAACTCCACCTCCGCCTCCTGCTCCTTCTCCACCTCCTGCTCCTTCTCCACCTCCTGCTCCTTCTCCGCCTCCTGCTCCTTCTCCACCTCATGCTCCTCCACCACATCCAGCTCCACCTCCATCTCCTGCTGCTTCCACTCCACCTGCTCCATCTCCTCTTTCTGCTCAACCTCCCCCTCCTGCTCCTTCTCCACTTCCATGTCAAACTCCTCCTCGTGCTCCTTCTCCCCCTCCTGCTCCTAGCTTGCCTGCTGCTCCTTCTCCCCTCCTGCTCCTTCACCCCCTCCTGCTCCTGCTCCTTCTCCACCTCCTGCTCCTTCTCCACCTCCTGCTCCTTCTCCAACTCCTGCTCCTTCTCCACCTCCTGCTCCTCCTCCTTCATCTCCTGCTCCTTCTCCACCTCCTGCTCCTTTTCCATTTCCAGCTCCACCTCCACCTCCTGCTCCTTCTCCACCTCCTGCTCCTTCTCCGCCTCCTGCTCCTTCTCCGCCTCCAGCTCCTTCTCCGCCTCCTGCTCCTTCTCTGCCTCCTGCTCCTTTTCCGCCTCCTGCTCCTTCTATGCCTCCCGCTCCTCCTCCGCCTACTGCTCGTTCACACCCTCCTGATCATTCTCGCCGTCGAGCCCCTCCTCCACCTCCTGCTCCCTCTCCCTCAACTGCTCCTTCTCCGTCTCCTGCTTCTTCCCCTCCTCCTGATCCTTCTCGTCTTCCTGATCCTTCTCGTCTTCCTAGAGTCATAGAGTCATAGAGTCATACAGCACGGATAGAGGCCCTTCGGCCCATCGTGTCCGCGCCGGCCACCAGCCCTGTCTACTCTAATCCCATATTCCAGCATTTGGTCCGTAGCCTTGTATGCTATGGCATTTCAAGTGCTCATCCAAATGCTTCTTGAATGTTGTGAGGGTTCCTGCCTCCACAACCCTTTCAGACAGTGACTTCCAGACTCCAACCACCCTCTGGGTGAAAAAGTTCTTTCTCAAATCCGCTCTAAACCTCCCGCCTTTTACCTTGAATCTATGTCCCCTTGTTATAGAACCCTCAACGAAGGGAAAAAGCTCCTTAGTATCCATCCTATCTGTGCCCCTCATAATTTTGTACACCTCAATCATGTCCCCCCTCAGCCTCCTCTGCTCCAAGGAAAACAAACCCAATCTTCCCAGTCTCTCTTCATAGCTGAAGCGCTCCAGCCCTGGTAACATCCTGGTGAATCTCCTCTGCACCCTCTCCAAAGCGATCACATCCTTCCTGTAGTGTGGCGACCAGAACTGCACACAGTGCTCCAGCTGTGGCCTAACCAGTGTTTTATACAGCTCCATCATAACCTCCTTGCTCTTATATTCTGTGCCTCGGCTAATAAAGGCAAGTATCCCATATGCCTTCTTTACCACCTTATCTACCTGTTCCGCCGCCTTCAGGGATCTGTGAACTTGCACACCAAGATCCCTCTGACCCTCTGTCTTGCCTAGGGTCCTCCCATTCATTGTGTATTCCCTTGCCTTGTTAGTCCCTCCAAAGTGCATCACCTCGCACTTTTCCGGGTTAAATTCCATTTGCCACTGTTCCGTCCATCTGACCAACCCATCTATATCGTCCTGCAGACTGAGGCTATCCTCCTCACTATTTACCACCCTACCAATCTTTGTATCATCAGCGAACTTACTGATCATACCTTTTACATTCATATCCAAGTCATTAATGTAGACCACAAACAGCAGGGGACCCAGCACCGATCCCTGTGGTACCCCACTGGCCACAGGCTTCCAGTCACAAAAACAACCTTCGACCATCACCCTCTGCCTTCTGCCACTAAGCCAGTTTTGTATCCAAAGTGCCAAGGCACCCTGGATTCCATGGGCTCGAACCTTCTTGACCAGTCTCCTGTGCGGGACTTTATCGAAGGCCTTACTGAAATCCATGTATACCACATCCACTGCGTTACCCTCATCCACACGCCTAGTCACCCCCTCAAAAAATTCAATCAAATTAGTCAGACATGATCTTCCCTTGACAAAGCCATGTTGACTATCCCTGATTAATCCTTGCTTCTCCAAGTGGAGACTAATTTTGTCCTTCAGAATTTTTTCCAATAATTTTCCTCCCACTGATGTTGGGCTCACTGGCCTGTAGTTCCCCGGTTTTTCCCAACACCCCTTCTTGAATAATGGTATTCCTGATCCTTCTCGTCTTCCTGATCCTTCTCGTCCTCCTGCTCCTTCTCGTCCTCCTGCTCCTTCTCGTCCTCCTGCTCCTTCTCGTCCTCCTGCTCCTTCTCCTCCTGTTGCTCCTTCTCCCCCTCCTGCTCCTTCTCCCTCTCCTGCTCCATCTCCCTCTCCTGCTCCTTCTCCCTCTCCTGCTCCTTCTCCTCCTGTTTGTCCTTCTCCACCTCCTGCTCCTTTTCAACGTCTAGCTCCATCTCCTCCTCCTGCTCATTCTGCTCTTCGTGCTCTTTCTCCTCCTCCTGCTGCATCTCCTCGTCCTGCTCCTTCTCTGCACAACCCCTCCTCCTGCTTCTTCTTTTCTTCCTGCCACTTCTCCACCGTCTGCTCCTTCTCCTCCTTCTGCTCCTCCTCCACCTCCTGCTCCTTCTACCCCTCCTGCTCCTTCTACCCGTCCTGCTCCTTCTCCTCCACTTGTTCGTTCTCCTCCTCCAGGTCCTTCTCCTCCTCCAGCTCCTTCTCCCCGTCCTACTCCTTCTTCACCTGCAGCTCCACCTACGCCTCCTGCTCATTCTCCACCTCCTGCTCCTTCTCCACCTCCTGCTCCTTCTCCGCCTCCTGCTCCTTCTCCACCTCATGCTCCTCCACCACATCCGGCTCCACCTCCACCTCCTGCTGCTTCCCCTCCATCTGCTCCATCTCCTCTTTCTGCTCAACCTCCCCCTCCTGCTCCTTCTCCACTTCCTGGTCAAACTCCTCCTCCTGCTCCTTCTCCCCCTCCTGCTCCTGCCTTACCTGCTGCTCCTTCTCCCCACCTGCTCCTTCACCCCCTCCTGCTCCTGCTCCTACTTTACCTCCTGCTCCTTCTCCGTCTCCTGTGCCTTCTCCTCGTCAAGCTCAACCTCTTCCTACTGCTCCTTCTCCACCTCCTGCTCGTTCTCCACCTCCTGCTCCTTCTCCACCTCCTGCTCCTTCTCCACCTCCTGCTCCTTCTCCACCTCCTGCTACTTCTCCACCTCCTGCTCCTTCTCCATCTCCTGCGCCTTCTCCACCTGCTCCTCCTTCTTGACCTCCTGCTCCTTCTCCACCTCCTGCTCATTCTCCACCTCCTGCTCCTTCTCCACCTCCTGCTCCTTCTCCACCTCCTGCTCCTTTTCCACCGTCTGCTCCTTCTCCACCTCCTATTCCTACTCCACCTCCAGCTCATTCTCCTCCTCCTCATGCTCCATCTCCCCGTCCTGCTACTTCTTCACCTCCAGCTCCTTCTCCAACTGAAGCTTTCTACAACTCCTGTTCATTCTCCACTTCCTGCTCCTTCGCCCCCTCCTCCTCCTTCTCCTCCAACTGGTGATTCCCCACCTCCTGCTCCTTCTCCACCTCCGGCTCCTTCTCCCTCTCCTGCTGCTTCAACGCCTCCTGCTCCTTCGATGCATCCAGCTCCTTCTCTGCATCCTGCTCGTTCACCCCCACCTGCTCCTTCTCCTCCTCCTGCTTCTTCCCCTCCTCCTGCTCCTTCTCGTCCTCCTGATCATTCTCGTCCTCCTGCTCATTCGCCCCCTCTTGCTCTTGCTTTGTATCCCACTCCTTCTCCGCCTCCTGCTCCTTCTCCCCCTCCCGCTCCATCTCTACCTCTTGCTCCTTTTCCCCGTCCTGCTCCTTCTCCACCTCCTGCTCACTCTCCCCTCCTGCTCACTCTCCCCCTCCTGCTCCTTGTCCTCGTCCCGCTCAACCTCCTCCTCCTGATCCTTCTCCACCTCCAGCTCCTTCTCCACCTCCGGCTTCTTCTCCACCTCCTGCTCCTTCTCCACCTCCTGCTCCTTCTCCACCTCCTGCTCCTTCTCCACCTCCTGCTCCTTCTCCACCTCCTGCTCCTCCTCCTTTATCTCCTGCTCATTCTCCACCTCCTGCTCCTTTTCCATATCCAGCTCCACCTCCACATCCTGCTCCTTCTCCACCTCATGCTCCTTCTCCAACGGCTGCACCTTCTCCTCCTCCTCCTTCTCCTCCAACTGTTCATTCTCCACCTCCTGCTCCTTCTCCACCTCCTGCTCCTTCTCCAACTCCTGCTCCTTCTCCACCTGCTGCTCCTTCTCCACCTCCTGCTCCTTCTCCTCCTCCTGCTCCTTCTCCACCCCCTGCTCCACCTCCTTGTGCTCCTTCTCCGCCTCCTGCTCCTTCTCCGCCTCCTGCTCCTTTACCGCCTCCTGCTCCGCCTCCTGCTCCTTCTCCGCCTCCTGCTCCTTCTCCGCCTCCCGCTCCTTCTCCGCCTCCTGCTCCTTCTCCGCCTCCTGCTCATACCACTCCTCCTGCACCTTCACTCCCTCCTGCTCCTGCTTTGCCTCCTGCTCCTTCGCCCCGTTCTGTTCCTTTGCCCCCTCCTGCTCCTTCTCCACCGATAGCTCCTTCTCCACCTTCTGCTCCGACTCTACATCCTGCTCATACTACCCCTCCTGTTCCATCTCGTCGTCCAGCTCAACTTCCACCTTCTGCTCCTTCTCCACCTCCTGCTCCTTCTTCTCTTCCTGCTCCTTCTTCTCTTCATGCTCCTTCTCCTCCTCCTTATCCTTCTCCACCTCCTGCTCCTTCTCCACCTCCTGCTCTTGCTCCACCTCCTGGTCCTTCTCTACCTCCTGTTCCTTCTCCTCCTCCTGCTCCTTCTCCTCCTCCTGCTCCTTCTCAACCTCCTGCTCCTTCTCCACCTCGTGCTCCTTCTCCATCTTCTGCTCCTTCTCCGCCTTCTGCTCCTTCTCCGCCTCCTGTTCCTTCTATGCCTCCCGCTCCTCCTCCGCCTACTGCTCGTTCACACCCTCCTGATCATTCTCGCCCTCGAGCCCCTCCTCCACCTCCTGCTCCCCTCCCTCAACTGCTCCTTCTCCGTCTCCTGCTTCTTCCCCTCCTCCTGATCCTTCTCGTCTTCCTGATCCTTCTCGTCTTCCTGATCCTTCTCGTCCTCCTGCTCCTTCTCGTCCTCCTGCTACTTCTCCTCCTGTTGCTCCTTCTCGTCCTCCTGCTCCTTCTCGTCCTCCTGCTCCTTCTCCTCCTGTTGCTCCTTCTTCCCCTCCTGCTCCTTCTCCCTCTCCTGCTCCTTCTCCCTCTCCTCCTCCTTCTCCCTCTCCTGCTCCTTCTCCTCCTGTTGCTCCTTCTCCACCACCTGCTCCTTCTCAACGTCTGGCTCCATCTCCTCCTCCTGCTCATTCTTCTCTTCGTGCTCCTTCTCCTTCTCCTGCTCCTTCTCCTCGTCCTGCTCCTACTCTCCTCCTCCTGCTCTTTCTCTTCCTCTGCTCAACCCCTTCCTTCTGCTCCTTCTTCTCTTCCTGCTCCTTCTCCACCTTCTGCTCCTTCTCCTCCTTCTGCTCCTCCTCCCCGTCCTGCTCCTTCTTCACCTGCAGCTCCTCCTCCGCCTCCTGCTTCTTCTCCACCTCCTGCTCCTTCTCCACCTCATGCTCCTCCACCACATCCAGCTCCACCTCCACCTTCTGCTGCTTCCACTCCACCTGCTCCATCTCCAATTTGTGCTCGACCTCCCCCTCCTGCTCCTTCTCCACTTCCTGGTCAAATTCCTCCTCCTGCTCCTTCTCCCCCTCCTGCTCCTGCCTTGCCTGCTGCTCCTTCTCCCCTCCTGCTCCTTCACCTGCTCCTGCTCCTGCTCCTACTTTACCTCCTGCTCCTTCTCCGTCTCCTGTTCCTTCTCCTCGTCAAGCTCAACCTCTTCCGACTGCTCCTTCTCCAACTCCTGCTCCTTCTCCACCTCCTGCTCCTTCTCTACCTCCTGCTCCTTCTCCACCTCCTGCTACTTCTCCGCCTCCTGCTCCTTCTCCACCTCCTGCCCCTTCTCCACCTCCTGCTCCTTCTCCACCTCCTGCACCTTCTCCACCTCCTGCTACTTCTCCGCCTCCTGCTCCTTCTCCACCTCCTGCCCATTCTCCACCTCCTGTTCATTCTGCACTTCCTGCTCCTTCGCCTCCTGCTGCTCCTTCTCCTCCAACTGGTCATTCCCCACCTCCGGCACCTTCTCCACCTCCGGCTCCTACTCCCCCTCCTGCTGCTTCAACGCCTCCTGCTCCTTCGATGCATCCAGCTCCTTCTCTGCATCATGCTCGTTCACCCCCACCTGCTCCTTCTCCTTCTCCTGCTTCTTCCCCTCCTCCTGCTCCTTCTCGTCCTCCTGATCATTCTCGTCCTCCTGCTCATTCGCCCCCTCTTGCTCTTGCTTTGCATCCCAATCCTTCTCCGCCTCCTGCACCTTCTCACCCTCCTGCTCCTGCTTTGCCTCCTGCTCCTTCGCCCCGTTCTGTTCCTTTGCCCCCTCCTGCTCCTTCTCCACCTATAGCTCCTTCTCCACCCTCTGCTCCTACTCGACATCCTGCTCATTCCACCGCTCCTGTTCCATCTCGTCGTCCAGCTCAACTTCCACCTTCTGCTCCTTCTCCACTTCATGCTCCTTCTCCACCTCCTACTCCTTCTTCTCTTCCTGCTCCTTCTTCTCTTCCTGCTCCTTCTCCTCCTCCTTATCCTTCTCCTCCTCCTGCTCCTCCTCCTCCTCCTGCTCCTTCTCCTCATCCTGCTCCTTCTCCACCTCCTGCTCCTTCTCCACCTCCCGCTCCTCCTCCGCCTACTGCTCGTTCACACCCTCCTGATCATTCTCGCCCTCGAGCCCCTCCTCCACCTCCTGCTCCCTCTCCCTCAACTGCTCCTTCTCCGTCTCCTCCTTCTTCCCCTTATCCTGATCCTTCGCGTCTTCCTGATACTTCTCGTCTTCCTGATCCTTCTCGTCTTCCTGATCCTTCTCGTCTTCCTGCTCCTTCTCGTCCTCCTGCTCCTTCTCGTCGTCCTGCTCCTTCTCCTCCTGTTGCTCCTTCTCGTACTCCTGCTCCTTCTCGTCCTCCTGCTCCTTCTCCTCCTGTTGCTCCTTCTCTCCCTCCTGCTCCTTCTCCCTCTCCTGCTCCTTCTCCCTCCCCTGCTCCTTCTCCCTCTCCTGCTCCTTCTCCTCCTGTTGCTCCTTCTCCACCTCCTGCTCCATCTCAACGTCTTGCTCCATCTACTCCTCCTGCTCATTCTTCTCTTCGTGCTCCTTCTCCTTCTCCTGCTCCTTCTCCTCGTCCTGATCCTTCTCTCCTTCTCCTGCTCCTTCGCTTCCTCTGCTCAACCCCCTCCTCCTGCTACTTCTTCTCTTCCTGCTCCTTCTCCACCTCCTGCTCCTTCTCCACCTTCTGCTCCTCCTCCCCGTCCTGCTCCTTCTTCACCTGCAGCTCCTCCTCTGCCTCCTGCTTCTTCTCCACCTCCTGCTCCTTCTCCACCTCCTGCTGCTTCTCCGCCTCCTGCTCCTTCTCCAACTCATGCTCGTCCACCACATCCAGCTCCACCACCACCTTCTGCTGCTTCCCCTCCACCTGCTCCATCTCCAATTTGTGCTCAACCTCCCGCTCCTGCTCCTTCCCCACTTCCGGGTCAAACTCCTCCTCCTGCTCCTTCTCCCCTCCTGCTCCTGCCTTGCCTGCTGCTCCTTCTCCCCTCCTGCTCCTTCACCCCCTCCTGCTCCTTCTCCTACTCTACGTTCTGCTCCTTCTCCGTCTCCTGTTCCTTCTCCTCGTCAAGCTCAACCTCTTCCTACTGCTCCTTCTTCTAATCCTGCTCCTTCTCCACCTCCTGCTCCTTCTCTACCTCCTGCTCCTTCTCCACCTCCTGCTCCTTCTCCACCTTCTGCTCCTTCTCTACCTCCTGCTCCTTCTCCACCTCCTGCTCCTTCTCCACCTCCTGCTCCTCCTCCACCTCCTGCCCCTTCTCCACCTCCTGCTCCTTCTCCACCTCCTGCTCCTTCTCCACCTCCTGCACCTTCTCCACCTCCTGCTACTTCTCCGCCTCCTGCTCCTTCTCCACCTCTTGCCCATTCTCCACCTCCTGTTCATTCTCCACTTCCTGCTCCTTCGCCTCCTCCTCCTCCTTCTCCTCCAACTGGTCATTCCCCACCTCCTGCACCTTCTCCACCTCCGGCTCCTTCTCCCCCTCCTGCTGCTTCAACGCCTCCTGCTCCTTCGATGCATCCAGCTCCTTCTCTGCATCATGCTCGTTCACCCCCACCTGCTCCTTCTCCTCCTCCTGCTTCTTCCCCTCCTCCTGCTCCTTCTCGTCCTCCTGATCATTCTCTCCTCCTGCTTATTCGCCCCCTCTTGCTCTTGCTTTGCATCCCACTCCTTCTCCGCCTCCTGCACCTTCTCACCCTCCTGCTCCTGCTTTGCCTCCTGCTCCTTCGCCCCGTTCTGTTTCTTCGCCCCCTCCTGCTCCTTCTCCACCAAGAGCTCCTTCTCCACCCTCTGCTCCTACTCGACGTCCTGCTCCTTCTCCACCTCCTGCTCCTTCTCCACTTCATGCTCCTTCTCCACCTCCTGCTCCTTCTTCTCTTCTTGCTCATTCTTCTCTTCCTGCTCCTTCTCCTCCTCCTAATCCTTCTCCTCCTCCTGCTCCTCCTCCTCCTCCTGCTCCTTCTCCTCCTCCTGCTCCTTCTCCACCTCCTGCTCCTTCTCCGCCTCCTGCTCCTTCTCCGCCTCCTGCTCCTTCTATGCCTCCCGCTCCTCCTCCGCCTACTGCTCGTTCACACCCTCCTGATCATTCTCGCCCTCGAGCCCCTCCTCCACCTCCTGCTCCCTCTCCCTCAACTGCTCCTTCTCCGTCTCCTGCTTCTTCCCCGTATCCTGATCCTTCTCGTCTTCCTGATCCTTCTCGTCTTCCTGATCCTTCTCGTCTTCCTGCTCCTTCTCGTCCTCCTGCTCCATCTCGTCCTCCTGCTCCTTCCGCAACTCCTGCTCAACCTCCTCCTTCTCCATCTCCTCCTCCTATTCAGCCTCCACCTCCTGCTCCTCCTCCGATTCCTGCTCAACCTCCTCCCCTCCTTCTCCTCCTCTTCCTCAACTTCCTCCTGATCCTTCGCCTTCTCATACTCAACCTCCTCCTCCTGCTCCGCCTCCCCCTCCTGTTCCTTCTCCCCCACCTGCATCTTCTCCCTCTCCTGCACCTTCACCCCTCCTGCACCTTCTCACCTCCTGCACCTTCTCCTCCACCTGCTCCTTCTCCTCCTCCTTCTCCTTCTCCACTTCATGGTCCTTCTCCCGCTCCTGCTCCAACTTCCGCTTCTGCTCCTTCTGCCGCGCCTGCTCCTTCACCTCCTGCCGCTACTCTTCCTCCTGCTGCTTCTTCTCCTCCTGCTGCAACGTCTCAACATCCTTCTCCTGCTCCTTCTCCACCTCCTGCTCCTTCTCCACTCCTGCTCATTCACCACCTCCTGCTCCTTGTCTCCCTCCTCCTCCTTCTCCTCCTGCTCCTTCTCCACCTCCTGCTCCTTCTCTCCCTCCTGCTCCTTCTCCACCTCCTGCTCCTTCTCCACCTCGTGCTCCTACCCCACCTCCTGCTCCTTCTCCACCTCCTGCTCCTTCTCCTCCTCCTGCTTCTTCTCTCCTCCTGCTCCTTCTCCACCTCATGCTCCTTCTCCTCCTCCAGCTCCTGCTCCTTCTCCACTCCTGCTCATTCACCACTTCCTGCTCCTTGTCTCCCTCCTCCTCCTTCTCCTCCTGCTCCTTCTCCACCTCCTGCTCCTTCTCTCCCTCCTGCTCCTTCTCCACCCCCTGCTCCTTCTCCACCTCGTGCTCCTACCCCACCTCCTGCTCCTTCTCCACCTCCTGCTCCTTCTCCTCCTCCTGCTTCTTCTCTCCTCCTGCTCCTTCTCCACCTCATGCTCCTTCTCCTCCTCCAGCTCCTGCTCCTTCTCCTCCTCCTCCCCGTCCTGCTCCTTCTCCACCTCCTGCTCCTTCTCCCCTTCTGCTCCTTCTCCCCCTCCTGCTCCTTCTCCCCTTCTGGCTCAAACTCCTCCTCCTGCTCCTTCTCCACCTCCTGCTCATTCTCAACCTGCTGCTCAACCTCCACCTGATCGTTTTCCTCCTCCTCCTCCTGCTGCTTCAGCTCCTCAAGCTCTCCCTCCGCCTCTTGCTCAATCTCCTCCTCCTCCTTGTTCTCCACCCCTGCTCCTTCTCCACCTCCTCATCATTCTCCACCTCCTGCTCCTTCTCGGCTGTTGCTCAAACTCCTCCTCCTGCTCCTTCTCCACTTCATGCTCCTTCTCCCGCTCCTGCTCCTCCTCCTGCTTGTGCTCCTTCACCCGCTTCTGCTCCGTCTCCTCCTGCTGCTACTTCTCCATCTCCTTCTCCTGCTCCTTCTCCTCCTCCTGCTCTTTCTCTTCTCCTGATCATTCACCACCTCCTGTTCCTTCTTCTCCTCCTTCTCCTCCTCCTGCTCCTTCTCCGCCTCCTGCTCCTTCTCCGCCTTCTGCTACTTCTCCGCCTCCTGCTCCGCCTCCTGCTCCTTCTTAGCATCCTGCTCCTTCTCCGCCTCCCGCTCCTTCTCCGCCTCCTTCTTCTTCTCCGCATCCTGCTCCTTCTCCGCCTCCTGCTCATAACCCTCCTCCTTCATCTTCTCACCCTCCTGCTCCTGCTTTGCCTCCTGCTCCTCCGCCCCGTTCTGTTCCTTCGCCCCCTCCTGCTCCTTCTCCACCTATAGCTCCTTCTCCACCTTCTGTTCCTACTCTACATCCTGCTCATTCTACCCCTCCTGTTCCATCTCGTCGTCCAGCTCAACTTCCACCTTCTGCTCCTTCTCCACTTCATGCTCCTTCTCCACCTCCTGCTCATTCTTCTCTTCCTGCTCCTTCTTCTCTCCCTGCTCCTTCTCCTCGTCCTGCTCCTTCTCCTCCTCCTGCTCCTTCTCCTCCTCCTGCTCCTTCTCCACCTCCTGCTCATTCTCCACCTCCTACTCCTTCTCCGCCTCCTTCTCCTTCTATGCCTCCCGCTCCTCCTCCGCCTACTGCTCGTTCACACCCTCCTGATCATTCTCGTCCTCGAGCCTCTCCTCCACCTCCTGCTCCCTCTCCCTCAACTGATCCTTCTCCGTCTCCTGCTTCTTCCCCTCCTCCTGATCCTTGTCGTCTTCCTGATCCTTCTCGTCTTCCTGATCCTTCTCGTCTTCCTGCTCCTTCTCGTCCTCCTGCTCCTTCTCCTCCTCCTGCTGCTTCTCCACTTCATGCTCCTTCTCCCGCTCCTGCTCCAACTTCCGCTTCTGCTCCTTCTCCCGCATCTGCTCCTTCTGCCGCATCTGCTCCTTCTCCTCCTGCCGCTACTTCTCCTCCTGCTGCTTCTTCTCCTCCTGCTGCAACGTCTCCACCTCCTTCTCCTGCTCCTTCTCCACCTCCTTCTCCTGCTCCTTCTCCACCTCCTGCTCCTTCTCCACTCCTGCTCATTCACCACCTCCTGCTCCTTGTCTCCCTCCTCCTCCTTCTCCTCCTCCTGCTCCTTCTCCACGTCCTGCTCCTTCTCTCCCTCCTGCTCCTTCTCCACCTCCTGCTCCTCCTCCACCTCGTGCTCCTTCCCCACCTCCTGCTCCTTCTCCACCTCCTGCTCCTTCTCCTCCTCCTGCTTCTTCTCTCCTCCGCTTGACGGCTCTGGAGCTGCGGATGGACTCACTTTGGAGCATCCGCGATGCTGAGAAAGTCGTGGATAGCACGTTCAGTGAGTTGGTCACACCACAGATAAAAATTACTGAGGGAGATAGTGAATGGGTGACCAACAGACAGAGGAAGAGTAGGAAGGCAGTGCAGGGGTCCCCTGCGGTCATCTCCCTCCAAAACAGGTATACCGTTTTGGATACTGTTGGGGGAGATGGCTCACCAGGGGAAGGTGGCAGTGGCCAGGTTAATGGCACCGTGGCTGGCTCTGCTGCACAGGAGGGCAGGAAAAAGAGTGGCAGAGCTATAGTGATAGGGGACTCGATTGTAAGGGGAATAGACAGGCGTTTCTGCGGACGCAACCGAGACTCCAGAATGGTATGTTGCCTCCCTGGTGCAAGGGTCAAGGATGTCTCGGAGCGGTTGCAGGACATTCTGGAGGGGGAGGGTGAACAGCCAGTTGTCGTGGTGCATATAGGCACCAACGATATAGGTAAAAAACAGGATGAGGTTCTACAAGCTGAATTTAGGGAGTTAGGAGTTAAACTAAAGAGTAGGACCTCAAAGGTAGTAATCTCAGGATTGCTACCAGTGCCACGGGCAAGTCAGAGTAGGAATGACAGGATAGCTAAGATGAACACGTGGCTTGAGAGATGGTGCAAGAGGGAGGGATTCAAATTCTTGGGCCATTGGAACCGGTTCTGGGGGAGGTGGGACCAGTACAAATTGGACGGTCTGCATCTGGGCAGGACTGGAACCAATGTCCTAGGGGGAGTGTTTGCCAGTGCTGTTGGGGAGGGTTTAAACTAATGTGGCAGGGGGATGGGAACCGATGCAGGAAGTCAGTGGGAAATAAAATGGTGACAGAAACAAAAGGCAGTAAGGGAGAGTGTACAGAACATGACCGGACAGATGGTCTGAGAAAGCAGGGCAAAGACCAAGGGAAGTCTAGATTAAACTGCATTTATTTCAATGCAAGAAGTCTGATGGGCAAGGCAGATGAACTCAGGGCATGGATGGGTACATGGGACTGGGATGTTATAGCTATTACTGAAACATGGATAAGGGAGGGACAGGACTGGCAGCTCAATGTTCCAGGGTACAGATGCTATAGGAAAGATAGAGCAGGAGGTAAGAGAGGAGGGGGAGTTGCGTTCTTGATTAGGGAGAGCATCACGGCAGTAGTGAGAGGGGATATATCCGAGGGTTCGCCCACTGAGTCTATATGGGTAGAACTGAAAAATAAGAAGGGTGAGATCACTTTGATAGGATTGTACTACAGACCCCCAAATAGTCAACGGGAAATTGAGGAGCAAATATGTAAGGAGATTACAGACAGCTGCAAGAAAAAATAGGGTGGTAATAGTAGGGGACTTTAACTTTCCCAACATTGACTGGGACAGCCATAGCATTAGGGGCTTGGATGGAGAGAAATTTGTTGAGTGTATTCAGGAGGAATTTCCCTTTCAGTATGTGGATGGCCCGACTACAGAGGGGGCAAAACTTGACCTCCTCTTGGGAAATAAGGAAGGGCAGGTGATCACTTTGGGACCAGTGATCATAATTCCATTAGTTTTAAGATAGCTATGGAGAAGGATAGGTCTGGCCCAAAAGTTAAAATTCTAAATTGGGGAAAGGCCAATTTTGATGGTATTAGACAGGAACTTTCAGAAGTTGATTGGGAGAGTCTGTTGGCAGGCAAAGGGACGTCTGGTAAGTGGGAGGCTTTCAAAAGTGTGTTAACCAGGGTTCAGGGTAAGCACATTCCTTATAAAGTGAAGGGCAAGGCTGGTAGAAGTAGGGAACCTTGGATGACTCGGGAGATTGAGGCACTAGTCAAAAAGAAGAAGGAGGCATATGACATGCATAGGCAGCTGGGATCAAGTGGATCCCTTGAAGAGTATAGAGATTGCCGGAGTAGAGTTAAGAGAGAAATCAGGAGGGCAAAAAGGGGATATGAGATTGCTTTGGCAGATCAGGCAAAGGTGAATCCAAAGAGCTTCTACAAATACATAAAGGGCAAAAGGCCAACGAGGAAGAGAGTAGGGCCTCTTAAGGATCAACAAGGTCATCTATGTGCGGAACCACAAGAAATGGGTGAGATCCTGAATGAATATTTCACATCGGTATTTACGGTTGAGAAAGGCATGGATGTTAGGGAACTTGGGGAAATAAATAGTGATGTCTTGAGGAGTGTACATATTACAGAGAGGGAGGTGCTGGAAGTCTTAACGCGCATCAAGGTAGATAAATCTCCGGGACCTGATGAAACGTATCCCAGGACGTTATGGGAGGTTAGGGAGGAAATTGCGGGTCCCCTAGCAGAGATATTTGAATCATCCACCGCTACAGGTGAGGTGCCTGAAGATTGGAGGGTAGCAAATGTTGTGCCTTTGTTTAAGAAGGGCGGCAGGGAAAAGCCTGGGAACTGAAGACCAGTGAGCCTGACATCTGTAGTGGGTAAGTTGTTGGAGGGTATTCTGAGGGACAGGATCTGCAGGCATTTGGAGAGGCAGGGACTAATTAGGAACAGTCAGCATGGTTTTGTGAGAGGAAAATCATGTCTCACGAATTTGATTGAGTTTTTTGAAGGGGTAACCAAGAAGATAGATGAGGGCTGTGCAGTAGACGTGGTCTACATGGACTTCAGCAAAGCATTTGACAAGGTACCGCATGGTAGGTTGTTACATAAGGTTAAATCTCATGGGATCCAAGGTGAGGTAGCCAATTGGATACAAAATTGGCTTGACGACAGAAGACAGAGGGTGGTTGTAGAGGGTTGTTTTTCAAACTGGATGCCTGTGTCCAGCGGTGTGCCTCAGGGATCGGTGCTGGGTCCGCTGTTATTTGTTATTTATATTAATGATTTGGATGAGAATTTAGGAGGCATGGTTAGTAAGTTTGCAGATGACACCAAGATTGGTGGCATTGTGGACAGTGAAGAAGGTTATCTAAGATTGCAACGGGATCTTGATCAATTGGTCCAGTGGGCCGATGAATGGCAGATGGAGTTTAATTTAGATAAATGTGAGGTGATGCATTTTGGTAGATCGAATCGGGCCAGGACCTACTCCGTTAATGGTAGGGCGTTGGGGAGAGTTATAGAACAAAGAGATCTAGGAGTACAGATTCATAGCTCCTTGAAAGTGGAGTCACAGGTGGATAGGGTGGTGAAGAAGGCATTCGGCATGCTTGGTTTCATTGGTCAGAACATTGAATGCAGGAGTTGGGATGTCTTGTTGAAGTTGTACAGGGCATTGGTGAGGCCACACTTGGAGTACTGTGTACAGTTCTGGTCACCCTATTATAGAAAAGATATCATTAAACTAGAAAGAGTGCAGAAAAGATTTACTAGGATGCTACCGGGAATTGATGGTTTGACTTACAGGGAGAGGTTAGACAGACTGGGACTTTTTTCCCTGGAGAGTAGGAGGTTAAGGGGTGATCTTATAGAAGTCTATAAAATAATGAGGGGCATCGATAAGGTCGATAGTCAAAATCTTTTCCCAAAGGTAGGGGAGTCTATAACGAGGGGGCATAGATTTAAGGTGAGAGGGGAGAGATACAAAAGGGTCCAGAGGGGCAATTTTTTCACTCAAAGGGTGGTGTGTGTCTGGAACGAGCTGCCGGAGGCAGAAGTAGAGGCGGGTACAATTTTGTCTTTTAAAAAGCATTTGGACAGTTACATGGGTAAGATGGGTATAGAGGGATATGGGCCAAGTGCAGGCAATTGGGACTAGCTTCGTGGTATAAACTGGGCGACATGGACATGTTGGGCCGAAGGGCCTGTTTCCATGTTGTAACTTCTATGATTCTATGATTCTATGATTCCTTCTCCACCTCCTGCTCCTTCTCATCCTCCTCCTCCTGCTCCTTCTCCACCTTCTGCTGAACCTCCACCAACTGCTCCTCCTCCACCTGCTCCTCCTGCTCCATCTTCTCCTCCAGCTGGACCTCCTCCTCCTGCTCCTTCTCCACTCCGCTCCATCTCCACCTCCTGCTCCTTCTCCTCCAGCTCCTGCTCCTTCTCCTCCTCCTCCCCCTCCTGCTCCTTCTCCACCTCCTGCTCCTTCACCCCTCCCGCTCCTTCTCCCCCTCCTGCTCCTTCTCCCCTTCCTGCTCAAACTCCTCCTCCTGCTCCTTCTCCACCTCCTGCTCATTCTCAACCTACTGCTCAAGCTCCACCTGCTCGTTTTCCTCCTCCTCCTCCTTCTCCTTCAGCTCCTCCAGCTCTCCCTCCTCCTCTTGCTCAATCTACTCCTCCTTGTTTTCCACCCCTGCTCCTTCTCCACCTGCTCATCATTCTCCACCTCCTGCTCCTTCTCGGCTTTTGCTCAAACTCTTCCTCTTGCTCCTTCTCCACTTCATGCTCCTTCTCCCGTTCCTGCTCCTACTCCTGCTTGTGCTCCTTCACCCGCTTCTGCTCCGTCTCCTCCTGCTGTTACTTCTCCTCCTGCTGCTTCTTCTGCTCCTGCTGCTACTTCTCCATCTCCTTCTCCTGCTCCTTCTCCACCTCCAGCTCATTCTCCTCTCCTGCTCATTCACCACCTCCTGTTCCTTCTTCTCCTCTTTCTCCTCCTCCTGCTCCTTCTCCACCTCCTGCTCCTTCTCCACCTTCTGCTCCTTGTCTCCCTCCTGCTCCTTCTCCACCTCCTGCTCCTTCTCCACCTCCTGCTCCTTCTCCACCTCCTGCTCCATCTCCTCTTCTTGCTCCATCTCCACCTCCTGATCCTTCTCCTCCTCCTGCTCCTTCTCCTCCCACTGCTCCATCTCCACCACCTGCTCCTTCTCCTCCTCCTGCTCCTAATCCTCCTCCTGCTCCTTCTTCTTCTCCTGCTCCATCTCCACCTCCTGCTCTTTCTCGACCTCCTGCTCAACCTCCTCCTCCTGCTTCTTCTCCAACTCCTGCTCAACCTCCTCGTCCTGCTTCTTCTCCAACTCCTTCTCCTACTCCCCCTGCTGTTCCTTCTCTGCCACTTGCTCCTTCTGCCACTATTGCTTATTCTCCACCTCCAGTTACTTCTCCTCCTCCTGCTCCTTCTCCAGCTCCTTCTCCTCCTCCTGCTGCTTGTCCACCTCCTGCTCCTTGTCCACCTCCTGCGCATTTTCGCCCTCCTGCTGCATCTCGCCCACCTGCTGCTTCTCGACCTCCTGCTCCTTCTCGCCCTCCTGCTCCTTCTCCACCTCCGGCTCCTTCTCCCTCTCCTGCTGCTTCAACGCCTCCTGCTCCTTCGATGCATCCAGCTCCTTCTCTGCATCCTGCTCGTTCTCCTCCTCCTGCTTCTTCCCCTCCTCCTGCTCCTTCTCGTCCTCCTGATCATTCGCGTCCTCCTGCTCATTCGCCCCCTCTTGCTCTTGCTTTGCATCCCACTCCTTCTCCGCCTCCTGCTCCTTCTCCGCCTCCAGCTCCATCTCTACCTCCTGCTCCTTTTCCCCATCCTGCTCCTTCTCCACCTCCTGCGCACGCTCCCCCTCCTGCTCACTCTCCCCCTCCAGCTCCTTCTCCTCGTCCCGCTCAACCTCCTCCTCCTGCTCCTTCTCCACCTCCTGCTCCTTCTCCGCCTCCTGCTCCTTCTATGCCTCCATCTCCTCCTCCGCCGACTGCTCGTTCACACCCTCCGGATCATTCTCGCCGTCGAGCCCCTCCTCCACCTCCTGCTCCCTCTCCCTCAACAGCTCCTTCTCCGTCTCCTGCTTCTTCCCCTCCTCCTGATCCTTCTCGTCCTCCTGCTCCTTCTCGTCCTCCTGCTCCTTCTCGTACTCCTGCTCCTTCTGCTCCTGTTGCTCCTTCTCCCCCTCCTGCTCCTTCTCCCTCTCCTGCTTCTTCTCCCTCTCCTGCTCCTTCTCCTCCTGTTGCTCCTTCTGCACCTCCTGCTCCTTCTCAACGTCTGGCTCCATCTCCTCCTCCTGCTCATTCTTCTCTTCGTGCTCCTTCTCCTCCTCCTGCTGCTTCTCCTCGTCCTGCTCCTTCTCTGCTCAACCCCCTCCTCCTGCTCCTTCTTCTCTTCCTGCTCCTTCTCCACCTTCTGCTCCACCTCCACCTCCTGCTCCTTCTACCCCTCCTGCTCCTTCTACCCCTCCTGCTCCTTCTACCCCTCCTGCTCCTTCTCCTCCTCTTGTTCGTTCTCCTCCTCCAGCTCCTTCTCCTCCTCCAGCTCCTTCTCCCCGTCCTGCTCCTTCTTCACCTGCAGCTCCACCTCCGCCTCCTGCTCCTTCTCCACCTCCTGCTCCTTCTCCACCTACTGCTCCTCCTCCGCCTCCTGCTCCTTCTCCACCTTATGCCCTTCCACCACATCCAGCTCCACCTCCACATCCTGCTGCTTCCACTCCACCTGCTCCATCTCCTCATTCTGCTCAACCTCCCCCTCCTGCTCCTTTTCCAATTCCTGGTCAAACTCCTCCTCCTGCTCCTTCTCCCCCTCCTGCTCATGGCTTGCCTGCTGCTCCTTCTCCCCTCATGCTCCATCACCCCCTCCTGCTCCTGCTCCTACTCTACATCCTGCTCCTTCTCCACCTCCTGCTCCTTCTACACCTCCTGCTCCTTCTCCACCTCTTCCTCCTTCTTCACCTCCTGCTCCTTCTCCACCTCCTGCTCCTTCTCCACCTCCTGCTTCTTCTCCACCTCCTCCTCCTTCTCCACCTCCTGCTACTTCTCCACCTCCTGCTCCTTCTCCACCTCATGCTCCTTCTCCACCTCCTGCTCCTTCTCCACCTCCTGCTCCTTCTCCACCTCTTGCTGCTCCTCATTCATCTCCTTTCCTTCTCCACCTACTGCTCTTTTTCCATATCCAGCTCCACCTCCACATCCTGCTCCTTCTCCACCTCATGCTCCTTCTCCAACCACTGCTCCTTCTCCTCCTCCTCCTTCTCCTCCAACTGTTCATTCTCCACCTCCTGCTCCTTCTCCACCTCCTGCTCCTTCTCCACCTCCTGCTCCTTCTCCACTTCCTGCTCCTTCTCCACTTCATCCTCCTTCTCCACGTCCTGCTCCTTCTCCACCTCCTCCTCCTTCTTCACTTCCTGCTCCTTTTCCACCCCCTGCTCCTTCTCCACCTCCTGCTCCTTCTCCACCTCCTGCTCCTTCTCCACCTCCTGCTCCTTTTCCACCTCCAGCTCCTTCTCCACCTCCTATTCCTACTCCACCTCCAGCTCCTTCCCCTCCTCCTCATGCTCCATCTCCCCGTCCTGCTCCTTCTCCTCCTCCAAATCCTTCTCCAACTGAAGCTTTCTACAACTCCTGTTCATTCTCCAATTCCTGCTCCTTCGCCGCCTCCTCCTCCTTCTCCTCCAACTGGTCGTTCCCCACCTCCGGCTCCTTCTCCACCTCCGGCTCCTTCTCCCTCTCCTGCTGCTTCAACGCGTCCTGCTCCTTCGATGCATCCAGCTCCTTCCCTGAATCCTGCTCGTTCACCCCCACCTGCTCCGTCTCCGCCTCCTGCTTCTTCCCCTCCTCCTGCTCCTTCTCGTCCTCCTGATCATTCTCGTCCTCCTGCTCATTCGCCCCCTCTTGCTCTTGCTTTGCATCCCAATCCTTCTCCGCCTCCTGCTCCTTCTCCCCCTCCCGCTCCATCTCTACCTCCTGCTCCTTTTCTCCGTCCTGCTCCTTCTCCACCTCGTGCTCACTCTCCCCCTCCTGCTCACTCTCCCCCTCCTGCTCCTTCTCCTCGTCCAGCTCAACCACCTCCTCCTGCTCCTTCTCCACCTCCTGCTCCTTCTCCGCCTCCTGCTCCTTCTTCGCCTCCTGCTCGTTCTCCGCCTCCTGCTCCTTCTCCGCCTCCTGCTCCTTCTATGCATCCCGCTCCTCCTCCGCAAACTGCTCGTTCACAACCTCCTGATCATTCTCGCCCTCGAGCCCCTCCTCCACCTCCTGCTCCCTCTCCCTCAACTGCTCCTTCTCGGTCTCCTGCTTCTACCCCTCCTCCTGATCCTTCTCGTCTTCCTGATCCTTCTCAACGTCTGGCTCCATCTCCTGCTCCACCTCATTCTTCTCTTCGTGCTCCTTCTCCTCCTCCTGCTGCTTCTTCTTGTCCTGCTCCTTCTCTGCTCAACCCCTCCTCCTGCTCATTCTTCTCTTCCTGCTCCTTCTCCACCTTCTGCTCCTTCTCATCCTTCTGCTCCTCCTCCACCTCCTGCTCCTTCTACCCCTCCTGCTCCTTCTTCACCTGCAGCTCCACCTCCGCCTCCTGCTCCTTCTCCACCTCCTGCTCCTTCTCCACCTCCTGCTCCTTCTCCGCCTCCTGATCCTTCTCCACCTCATGCTCCTCCACCACGTCCAGCTCCACCTCTACCTCCTACTGTTTCCCCTCCACCTGCTCCATCTCCTCATTCTGCTCAACCTCCCCCTCCTGCTCCTTTTCCAATTCCTGGTCAAACTCCTCCTCCTGCTCCTTCTCCCCCTCCTGCTCCTGGCTTGCCTGCTGCTCCTTCTCCCCACCTGCTCCTTCACACCCTCCTGCTCCTGCTCCTACTCTACATCCTGCTCCTTCTCCGTCTCCTGTTCCTTTTCCTCGTCAAGCTCAACCTCTTCCGACTGCTCCTTCTCCACCTCCTGCTCCTTCTCCACCTCCTGCGACTTCCCCACCTCCTGCGACTTCCTCACCTCCTGCTCCTTCTCCACATCCTGCTCCTTCTCCACCTCCTGCTCCTTCTCCGCCTACTGCTCCTTCTCCGCCTCCTGCTCCTTCTTCGCCTCCTGCTCCTTCTCCACCTCCTGCTCCTTCTCCACCTCCTGCTCCTTCTCCACCTCTTGCTCCTTCTCCTCCTCATGCTCCATCTCCACGTCCTGCTCCTTCTCCTCCTCCAGCTCCAACTCCCCGTCCTGCTCCTTCTTCACCTCCAGCTCCTTCTCCAACTGAATCTTTCTACAACTCCTGTTCATTCTCCACTTCCTGCTCCTTCTCCACCTCCTGCTCCTTCTCCTCCTCCTGCTCCTACTCCAGCCCCTGCTCCATCTCCTTGTGCTCCTTCTCCGCCTCCTGCTCCTTCTCCGCCTCCTGCTCCTTGTCCGCCTCCTGCTCCGCCTCCTGCTCTATCTCCACCTCCTGCTCCTTCTCCACCTCCTGCTCCTTCTCCACCTCCTGCTCCTTCTCCACCTCCTGCTCCTTCTCCACCTCCTGCTACTTCCCCACCTCCTGCTCCTTCTCCACGTCCTGCTCCTTCTCCACCTCCTGCTCCTTCTCCACCACCTCCTCCTCCTTCGCCTCCTGCTCCTTTTCCACCTCCTGCTCCTTCTCCACCTCCTGCTCCTTCTCCACCTCCTGCTCCTTCTCCACCTCCTGCTCCTTCTCCACCTCCTATTCCTACTCCACCTCCAGCTCCTTCTCCTCCTCCTCATGCTCCATCTCCACGTCCTGCTCCTTCTCCACCTCCTGCTCCTTCTCCACCTCCTGCCCCTTCTCCACCTCCTGCTCCTTCTCCACCTCCTGCCCCTTCTCCACCTCCTGCTCCTTCTCCACCTCCTGCTCCTTCTCCACCTCCTGCTATTTCCCCACCTCCTGCTCCTTCTCCACATCCTGCTCCTTCTCCACCTCCTGCTCCTTCTCCACCTCCTGCTCCTTCTCCACCTCCTCCTCCTCCTTCGCCTCCTGCTCCTTCTCCACCTCCTGCTCCTTCTCCACCTCCTGCTCCTTCTCCACCTCCTGCTCCTTCTCCACCTCCTGCTCCTTCTCCACCTCCTATTCCTACTCCACCTCCAGCTCCTTCTCCTCCTCCTCATGCTCCTTCTTCACCTCCAGCTCCTTCTCCAACTGAAGCTTTCTACAACTCCTGTTCATTCTCCACTTCCTGCTCCTTCGCCTCCTCCTCCACCTTCTCCTCCAACTGGTCATTCCCCACCTCCTGCTCCTTCTCCACCTCCGGCTCCTTCTCCCTCTCCTGCTGCTTCAACGCCTCCTGCTCCTTCGATGCATCCAGCTCCTTCTCTGCATCCTGCTCGTTCACCCCCACATGCTCCTTCTCCTCCTCCTGCTTCTTCCCCTCCTCCTGCTCCTTCTCGTCCTCCTGATCATTCTCGTCCTCCTGCTCATTCGCCTCATCTTGCTCTTGCTTTGTATCCCACTCCTTCTCCGCCTCCTGCTCCTTCTCCCCCTCCCGCTCCATCTCTACCTCCTGCTCCTTTTCCCCGTCCTGCTCCTTCTCCACCTCCTGCTCACTCTCCCCCTCCTGCTCACTCTCCCCCTCCTGCTCCTTCTCCTCGTCCCGCTCAACCTCCTCCTCCTGCTCCTTCTCCACCTCCTGCTCCTTCTCCACCTCCTGCTTCTTCTCCACCTCCTGCTCCTTCTCCACCTCCTGCTCCTTCTCCACCTCCTGCTCCTTCTCCACCTCCTGCTCCTCCTCCTTTATCTCCTGCTCCTTCTCCACCTCCTGCTCATTTTCCATATCCAGCTCCACCTCCACATTCTGCTCCTTCTCCACCTCCTTCTCCTTCTCCACCTCCTGCTCCTTCTCCAACTCCTGCTCCTTCTCCACCTACTGCTCCTTCTCCACCTCCTGCTCCTTCTCCTCCTCCTGCTCCTACTCCACCCCCTGCTCCACCTCCTTGTGCTCCTTCTCCGCCTCCTGCTCCTTCTCCGCTTCCTGCTCCTTCTCCGCCTCCTGCTCCGCCTCCTGCTCCTTCTCCGCCTCCTGCTCCTTCTCCGCCTCCCGCTCCTTCTCCTTCTCCGCCTCCTGCTCCTTCTCCGCCTCCTGCTCATACCCCTCTTCCTGCACCTTCTCACCCTCCTGCTCCTGCTTTGCCTCCTGCTCCTTCGCCCCGTTCTCTTCCTTCGCCCCCTCCTGCTCCTTCTCCACCGATAGCTACTTCTCCACCTTCTGCTCCTACTCTACATCCTGCTCATTCTATCCATCCTGTTCCATCTCGTCGTCCAGCTTAACTTCCACCTTCTGCTCCTTCTCCACTTCATGCTCCTTCTCCACCTCCTGCTCATTCTTCTCTTCCTGCTCCTTCTTCTCTTCATGCTCCTTCTCCTCCTCCTTATCCTTCTTCACCTCCTGCTCCTTCTCCACCTTCTGGTCCTTCTCCGCCTCCTGCTCCTTCTCCACCTCCTCCTCCTTCTCCACCTCCTGCTCCTTTTCCACCTCCTGCTCCTTCTCCACCTTCTGGTCCTTCTCCTCCTCATGCTCCATCTCCACGTCCTGTTCCTTCTCCTCCTCCAGCTCCAACTCCCCGTCCTGCTCCTTCTTCACCTCCAGCTCCTTCTTCAACTGAAGCTTTCTACAACTCCTGTTCATTCTCCACTTCCTGCTCCTTCGCCTCCTCCTCCTCCTTCTCCTCCATCTGGTCATTCCCCACCTCCTGCTCCTTCTCCACCTCCGGCTCCTTCTCCCTCTCCTGCTGCTTCAACGCGTCCTGCTCCTTCGATGCATCCAGCTCCTTCTCTGCATCCTGCTCGTTCACCCCCACCTGCTCCTTCTCCTCCTCCTGCTTCTTCCCCTCCTCCTGCTCCTTCTAGTCCTCCTGATCATTCTCGTCCTCCTGCTCATTCGCCCCCTCTTGCTCTTGCTTTGCATCCCACTCCTTCTCCGCCTCCTGCTCCTTCTCCCCCTCCCGCTCCATCTCCACCTCCTGCTCCTTTTCCCCGTCCTGCTCCTTCTCCACCTCCTGCTCACTCTCCCCATCCTGCTCACTCTCCCCCTCCTGCTCCTTCTACTCGTCCCGCTCAACCTCCTCCTGCTGCTCCTTCTCCACCTCCTGCTCCTTCTCCACATCCTGCTTCTTCTCCACCTCCTGCTCCTTTTCCACCTCCTGCTCCTTCTCCACCTCCTGCTCCTTCTCCACCTCCTGCTCCTTCTCCACCTCCTGCTCCTCCTCCTTTATCTCCTGCTCCTTCTCCACCTCCTGCTCATTTTCCATATCCAGCTCCACCTCCACCCCCTGCTCCTTCTCCGCCTCCCGCTCCTTCTCTGCCTCCTTCTCCTTCTCCGCCTCCTGCTCCTTCTCCGCCTCCTGCTCATACCCCTCCTCCTGCACCTTCTCACCATCCTGCTCCTGCTTTGCCTCCTGCTCCTTCGCCCCGTTCTGTTCCTTCGCCCCCTCCTGCTCCTTCTCCACCTATAGCTCGGTCTCCACCTTCTGCTCCAACTCTACATCCTACTCTTTCTACCCCTCCTGTTCCATCTCGTCGTCCAGCTCAACTTCCAACTTCTGCTCCTACTCCACTTCTGCTCCATCTCCACCTCCTGCTCCTTCTTCTCTTCCTGCTCCTTCTTCTCTTCCTGCTCCTTCTTCTCTCCCTGCTCCTTCTCCTCCTCCTGCTCCTTCTCCTCCTCCTGCTCCTTCTCCTCCTCCTGCTCCTTCTCCACCTCCTGCTCCTTCTCCACCCCCTGCTCCTTCTCCGCCTCCTGCTCCTTCTCCGCCTCCTGCTCCTTTTATGGCTCCCGCTCCTCCTCCGCCGCCTGCTCGTTCACACCCTCCTGATCATTCTCGCCGTCGAGCCCCTCCTCCACCTCCTGCTCCCTCTCCCTCAACTGCTCCTTCTCCGTCTCCTGCTTCTTCCCCTCCTCCTGATGCTTCTCGTCTTCCTGATCCTTCTCGTCTTCCTGATCCTTTTCGTCTTCCTGATCCTTCTCGTCTTCCTGCTCCTTCTCGTGCTCCTGCTCCTTCTCGTCCTCCTGCTCCTTCCGCAACTCCTGCTCAACCTCCTCCTGCTCCATCTCCTCCTCCTGCTCAACCTCCTCCTGCTCCTTCTCCTCCTCCTCATCAACTTCCTCCTGATCCTTCGCCTTCTGATACGAAACCTCCTCCTCCTGCTCCGCCTCCCGCTCCTGTTCCTTCTCCCCCTCCTGCACCTTCTCACCTCCTGCACCTTCTCCTCCACCTGCTCCTTCTCCTCCTCCTGCTCCTTCTCCACTTCATGCTCCTTCTCCCGCTCCTGCTCCATCTTCCGCTTCTGCTCCTTCTCCCGCTTCTGCTCCTTCTGCCGCATCTGCTCCTTCTCCTCCTGCCGCTTCTTCTCCTCCTGCTGCAACGTCTCCACCTCCTTCTCCTACTCCTTCTCCACCTCCTTCTCCTGCTCCTTCTCCACCTCCTGCTCCTTCTCCACACCTGCTCATTCACCACCTCCTGCTCCTTGTCTCCCTCCTCCTCCTTCTCCTCCTCCTGTTCCTTCTCCACGTCCTGCTCCTTCTCTCCCTCCTGCTCCTTCTCCACCTCCTGCTCCTTCTCCACCTCGTGCTCCTTCCCCACCTCCTGCTCCTTCTCCACTACCTGCTACTTCTCCTCCTCCTGCTTCTTCTCTCCTCCTGCTCCTTCTCCACCTTCTGCTCAACCTCCACCAACTGCTCCTCCTCCACCTGCTCCTCCTGCTCCATCTTCTCCTCCAGCTGAACCTTCTCCTCCTGCTCCTTCTCCACTCCGCTCCATCTCCACCTCCTGCTCCTTCTCCTCCTCCAGCTCCTGCTCCTTCTCCACCTCCTGCTCCTTCTCCACCTCCTATTCCTACTCCACCTCCAGCTCCTTCTCCTCCTCCTCATGCTCCTTCTTCACCTCCAGCTCCTTCTCCAACTGAAGCTTTCTACAACTCCTGTTCATTCTCCACTTCCTGCTCCTTCGCCTCCTCCTCCACCTTCTCCTCCAACTGGTCTTTCCCCACCTCCTGCTCCTTCTCCACCTCCGGCTCCTTCTCCCTCTCCTGCTGCTTCAACGCCTCCTGCTCCTTCGATGCATCCTGCTCGTTCACCCCCACCTGCTCCTTCTCCTCCTCCTGCTTCTTCCCCTCCTCCTCCTCCTTCTCGTCCTCCTGATCATTCTCGTCCTCCTGCTCATTCGCCTCATCTTGCTCTTGCTTTGTATCCCACTCCTTCTCCGCCTCCTGCTCCTTCTCCCCCTCCCGCTCCATCTCTACCTCCTGCTCCTTTTCCCCGTCCTGCTCCTTCTCCACCTCCTGCTCACTCTCCCCCTCCTGCTCACTCTCCCCCTCCTGCTCCTTCTCCTCGTCCCGCTCAACCTCCTCCTCCTGCTCCTTCTCCACCTCCTGCTCCTTCTCCACCTCCTGCTTCTTCTCCACCTCCTGCTCCTTCTCCACCTCCTGCTCCTTCTCCACCTCCTGCTCCTTCTCCACCTCCTGCTCCTCCTCCTTTATCTCCTGCTCCTTCTCCACCTCCTGCTCATTTTCCATATCCAGCTCCACCTCCACATTCTGCTCCTTCTCCACCTCCTTCTCCTTCTCCACCTCCTGCTCCTTCTCCAACTCCTGCTCCTTCTCCACCTACTGCTCCTTCTCCACCTCCTGCTCCTTCTCCTCCTCCTGCTCCTACTCCACCCCCTGCTCCACCTCCTTGTGCTCCTTCTCCGCCTCCTGCTCCTTCTCCGCTTCCTGCTCCTTCTCCGCCTCCTGCTCCGCCTCCTGCTCCTTCTCCGCCTCCTGCTCCTTCTCCGCCTCCCGCTCCTTCTCCTTCTCCGCCTCCTGCTCCTTCTCCGCCTCCTGCTCATACCCCTCTTCCTGCACCTTCTCACCCTCCTGCTTTGCCTCCTGCTCCTTCGCCCCGTTCTCTTCCTTCGCCCCCTCCTGCTCCTTCTCCACCTATAGCTACTTCTCCACCTTCTGCTCCTACTCTACATCCTGCTCATTCTATCCATCCTGTTCCATCTCGTCGTCCAGCTTAACTTCCACCTTCTGCTCCTTCTCCACTTCATGCTCCTTCTCCACCTCCTGCTCATTCTTCTCTTCCTGCTCCTTCTTCTCTTCATGCTCCTTCTCCTCCTCCTTATCCTTCTTCACCTCCTGCTCCTTCTCCACCTTCTGGTCCTTCTCCGCCTCCTGCTCCTTCTCCACCTCCTCCTCCTTCTCCACCTCCTGCTCCTTTTCCACCTCCTGCTCCTTCTCCACCTTCTGGTCCTTCTCCTCCTCATGCTCCATCTCCACGTCCTGTTCCTTCTCCTCCTCCAGCTCCAACTCCCCGTCCTGCTCCTTCTTCACCTCCAGCTCCTTCTTCAACTGAAGCTTTCTACAACTCCTGTTCATTCTCCACTTCCTGCTCCTTCGCCTCCTCCTCCTCCTTCTCCTCCATCTGGTCATTCCCCACCTCCTGCTCCTTCTCCACCTCCGGCTCCTTCTCCCTCTCCTGCTGCTTCAACGCGTCCTGCTCCTTCGATGCATCCAGCTCCTTCTCTGCATCCTGCTCGTTCACCCCCACCTGCTCCTTCTCCTCCTCCTGCTTCTTCCCCTCCTCCTGCTCCTTCTAGTCCTCCTGATCATTCTCGTCCTCCTGCTCATTCGCCCCCTCTTGCTCTTGCTTTGCATCCCACTCCTTCTCCGCCTCCTGCTCCTTCTCCCCCTCCCGCTCCATCTCCACCTCCTGCTCCTTTTCCCCGTCCTGCTCCTTCTCCACCTCCTGCTCACTCTCCCCATCCTGCTCACTCTCCCCCTCCTGCTCCTTCTACTCGTCCCGCTCAACCTCCTCCTGCTGCTCCTTCTCCACCTCCTGCTCCTTCTCCACATCCTGCTTCTTCTCCACCTCCTGCTCCTTTTCCACCTCCTGCTCCTTCTCCACCTCCTGCTCCTTCTCCACCTCCTGCTCCTTCTCCACCTCCTGCTCCTCCTCCTTTATCTCCTGCTCCTTCTCCACCTCCTGCTCATTTTCCATATCCAGCTCCACCTCCACCCCCTGCTCCTTCTCCGCCTCCCGCTCCTTCTCCTTCTCCGCCTCCTGCTCCTTCTCCGCCTCCTGCTCATACCCCTCCTCCTGCACCTTCTCACCATCCTGCTCCTGCTTTGCCTCCTGCTCCTTCGCCCCGTTCTGTTCCTTCGCCCCCTCCTGCTCCTTCTCCACCTATAGCTCGGTCTCCACCTTCTGCTCCAACTCTACATCCTACTCTTTCTACCCCTCCTGTTCCATCTCGTCGTCCAGCTCAACTTCCAACTTCTGCTCCTTCTCCACTTCTGCTCCATCTCCACCTCCTGCTCCTTCTTCTCTTCCTGCTCCTTCTTCTCTTCCTGCTCCTTCTTCTCTCCCTGCTCCTTCTCCTCCTCCTGCTCCTTCTCCTCCTCCTGCTCCTTCTCCTCCTCCTGCTCCTTCTCCACCTCCTGCTCCTTCTCCACCCCCTGCTCCTTCTCCGGCTCCTGCTCCTTCTCCGCCTCCTGCTCCTTTTATGGCTCCCGCTCCTCCTCCGCCGACTGCTCGTTCACACCCTCCTGATCATTCTCGCCGTCGAGCCCCTCCTCCACCTCCTGCTCCCTCTCCCTCAACTGCTCCTTCTCCGTCTCCTGCTTCTTCCCCTCCTCCTGATGCTTCTCGTCTTCCTGATCCTTCTCGTCTTCCTGATCCTTTTCGTCTTCCTGATCCTTCTCGTCTTCCTGCTCCTTCTCGTGCTCCTGCTCCTTCTCGTCCTCCTGCTCCTTCCGCAACTCCTGCTCAACCTCCTCCTGCTCCATCTCCTCCTCCTGCTCAACCTCCTCCTGCTCCTTCTCCTCCTCCTCATCAACTTCCTCCTGATCCTTCGCCTTCTGATACGAAACCTCCTCCTCCTGCTCCGCCTCCCGCTCCTGTTCCTTCTCCCCCTCCTGCACCTTCTCACCTCCTGCACCTTCTCCTCCACCTGCTCCTTCTCCTCCTCCTGCTCCTTCTCCACTTCATGCTCCTTCTCCCGCTCCTGCTCCATCTTCCGCTTCTGCTCCTTCTCCCGCTTCTGCTCCTTCTGCCGCATCTGCTCCTTCTCCTCCTGCCGCTTCTTCTCCTCCTGCTGCAACGTCTCCACCTCCTTCTCCTACTCCTTCTCCACCTCCTTCTCCTGCTCCTTCTCCACCTCCTGCTCCTTCTCCACACCTGCTCATTCACCACCTCCTGCTCCTTGTCTCCCTCCTCCTCCTTCTCCTCCTCCTGTTCCTTCTCCACGTCCTGCTCCTTCTCTCCCTCCTGCTCCTTCTCCACCTCCTGCTCCTTCTCCACCTCGTGCTCCTTCCCCACCTCCTGCTCCTTCTCCACTACCTGCTACTTCTCCTCCTCCTGCTTCTTCTCTCCTCCTGCTCCTTCTCCACCTTCTGCTCAACCTCCACCAACTGCTCCTCCTCCACCTGCTCCTCCTGCTCCTTCTCCACCTCCTGCTCCTTCTCCACTCCGCTCCATCTCCACCTCCTGCTCCTTCTCCTCCTCCAGCTCCTGCTCCTTCTCCACCTCCTGCTCCTTCTCCCCTCCTGCTCCTTCTCCCCCTCCTGCTCCTTCACCCCTTCCTGCTCAAACTCCTCCTCGTGCTCCTTCTCCACCTCCTGCTGATTCTCAACCTGCTGCTCAACCTCCACCTGCTCGTTTTCCTCCTCATCCTCCTGCTCCTTCAGCTCCTCCAGCTTTCCCTCCTCCTCTTGCTCAATCTCCTCCTCCTCCTTGTTCTCCACCCCTGCTCCTTCTCCACCTCCTCATCATTCTCCACCTCCTGCTCCTTCTCGGCTTTTGCTCAAACTCTTCCTCCTGCTCCTTCTCCACTTCATGCTCCTTCTCCCGCTCCTGCTCCTACTCCTGCTTGTGCTCCTTCACCCGCTTCTGCTCCTTCTCCTCCTGCTGCTCCTTCTCCTCCTGCTGCTTCTTCTGCTCCTGCTGCTACTTCTCCATCTCCTTATCCAGCTCCTTCTCCTCCTCCTGCTGCTTGTCCACCTCCTGCTCCTTGTCCACCTCATGCGCATTTTCGCCCTCCTGCTGCATCTCGCACACGTGCTGCTTCTCGACCTCCTGCTCCTTCTCGCCCTCCTGCTCCTTCTCCACCTCCTACTCCTTCTCCACCTCCTACTCCTTCTCCACACCTGCTCATTCACCAACTCCTGCTCCTTTTTCTCCTTCTTCTCTTGCTCCTGCTCCTTCTCCACCTCCTGCTGCTTGTCTCCCTCCTCCTCCTTCTCTCCCTCCTTCTCCTTTTCCACCTCCTGCTCGTTCTCCTTCTCTTGCTCCTTCTTCTTCTACTTCTTCGTCTGCTTTTGCTTCTACTACTCCTCCTGCTCCGTTTTCTGCTCCTGCTCCTCCTCCACTCCTGCTCCATCTCCACCTCCTGATCCTTCTCCTCCTCCTGATCATTCTCCACCTCCCGCACCTTCTCCACCTCCTGCTCCTTCGTCTACTCCTGCTTCTGCTCATCCTCCTGCTTCTTCTCCAACTCCTTCTCTACTCCCCCTCCTGGTCCTTCTTCGCCTCCTGCTCCTTCTCGACCTATTGCTTCTTCTCCACATTCTGTTCCTTCTCCTCCTCCTCCTTCTCCACCTCCTTCTCCTCCTCCTGCTCCTTGTCAATCTCCTGCTGCTTCTCCACCTCCTGCTCCTTCTCCTCATCTTGCGCCTTCTCCACCTCCTGCTCCTTCTCCACCGCCTGCTCCTTCTCCTCATCTTGCGCCTTCTCCACCTTCTGCTCATTCTCCTACTCCTGCTCCTCCTCCTGCTTCTGCTCCTTCACCCGCTTCTGCTCCATCTCCTCCTGCTGTTACTTCTCCTCCTGCTGCTTCTTCTGCTCCTGCTGCTACTTCTCCATCTCCTTCTCCTGCTCCTTCTCCACCTCATGCTCCTTCTCCACTCCTGCTCATTCACAATCTCCTGTTCCTTCTTCTCCTCCTTCTCCTCCTCCTGCTCCTTCTCCACCTCCTGCTCCTTCTCCCCTTCCTGCCCAAACTCCTCCTCCTGCTCCTTCTCCACCTCCTGCTCATTCTCAAACTGCTGCTCAACCTCCACCTGCTCGTTTTCCTCCTCCTCCTCCTGCTCCTTCAGCTTCTCCAGCTCTCCCTCCTCCTCTTGCTCAATCTCCTCCTCCTCCTTGTTGTCCACCCATGCTCCTTCTCCACCTCCTGCTCCTTCTTCACCTCTTGCTCCTTCTCCTCCTCCTGCTCCTTCTCCAGCTCCTTCTCCTCCTCCTGCTGCTTGTCCACCTCCTGCTCCTTGTCCACCTGCTGCGCATTTTCGCCCTCCTGCTGCATCTCGCCGACATGCTGCTTCTCGACCTCCTGCTCCTTTTCGCCCTCCTGCTCCTTCTCCACCTCCTGCTCCTTCTCCACACCTGCACATTCACCACCTCCTGCTCCTTCTTCTCCTCCTTCTCTTCCTCCTGCTCCTTCTCCACCTCCTGCTCCTTCTCCTTCTCTTGCTCCTTCTGCACCTCCTGCTCCTTCTTCTCATCTTGCGCCTTCTCCTTCTACTTCTTCGCCTCCTTTTGCTTCTACTCCTCCTCCTGCTCCTTTTTCTTCTCCTGCTCCTACGCCACTCTTGCTCCATCTCCACCTCCTGCTACTTCTCCTCCTCCTGCTCCTTTTCCTCCTCCTGATCCTTCTCCTCCTCTTGATCCTTCTCCTCCTCCTGATCCTTCTCCACCTCGTGCTCTTTCTCCACCTCCCGCACCTTCTCCTCCTCCTGCTCCTTCTACTCCTGCTCCTGCTCATCCTCCTGCTTCTTCTCCGACTCCTTCTCTACTTCCACTCCTGGTCCTTCTTCGCCTCCTGTTCCTTCTCGACCTATTGCTTCTTCTCCACATCCTGTTCCTTCTCCTCCTCCTCCTTCTCCACCTCCTTCTCCTCCTCCTGCTCCTTGTCCATCTCCTGCTCCTTCTCCACCTCCTCCTCCTTCTCCTCATCTTGCGCCTTCTCCATCTCCTGCTCCTTATCCACCTCCTGCCCCTTCACCTCATCTTGCACCTTCTCCACCTTCTGCTCATTCTCCTACTCCTGCTCCTACTCCTGCTTCTGCTCCTTCACCCGCTTCTGCTCCGTCTCCTCCTGCTGTTACTTCTCCTCCTGCTGCTTCTTCTGCTCCTGCTGCTGCTTCTCCATCTCCTTCTCCTGCTCCTTCTCCACCTCATGCTCCTTCTCCACTCCTGCTCATTCACAATCTCCTGTTCCTTCTTCTCCTCCTTCTCATCCTCCTGCTCCTTCTCCACCTCCTGCTCCTTCTCCACCTCCTGCTCCTTCTCCTCTTCTTGCTCCATCTCCACCTCCTGCTCCTGCTCCTCCTCCTGCTCCTTCTCCACCACCGGCTCTTTGACGCCCTCCTGCTCCTTATATCCCTCCTGCTCCTTCTCCACCTCCTGCTCCTTCTCCACCTCCTGCTCCATCTCCACCTCCTGCTCCTTCTCCTTCCCCTGCTCCTTCCCCGCCTCCTGCTCATTCTCCACCTCCTGCTCCTTCTTCTCCTCCTGCTCCTGCTCCTCCTGCTGCTTCTTCTCCAACTCCTTCTCCTTGTCTCCCTCCTGGTCCTTTTCCGCCACCTGCTCGTTCTCCACCTGTTGCTTCTTCTCCTCCTTCTGTTCCTTGTCCACCTCCTGCTCCTTGTCCACCTCATGCTCCTTGTCCACCTCCTGCTCCTTCTCCACCTCCTGGTCCTTCTCCACTCCTGCTCATTCACCACCTCCTGCTCCTTCTTCTCCTCCTTCTCCTTCACCTCCTCCTGCTCGTTCTCCACCTCCGGCTCTTTGACTCCCTCCTGCTCCTTATCTCCCTCCTGCTCCTTCTCCACCTCCTGCTCCTTCTCCACCTCCTGCTCCATCTCCACCTCCTGCTCCTTCTCCGTCCCCTGCTCCTTCCCCACCTCCTGCTCCTTCTCCACCTCCTGCTCCTTCTTCTCCTACTTCTCCTCCTCCTGCTCCTTCTCCAACTCCTGCTCCTTGCCTCCGACCTGCTCCTTCTCCACCTCCTGCTCCTTCTCCACCTTCTGTTCCTTCTCCACCTCCTGCTCCTTCTCCTCTTCTTGCTCCTTCTCCTCCTCCTGCTCCTTCTCCTTCTCCTGCTCCTTCTCCTCCTCCTGCTCCTTCTCCTCCCCCTGCTCCATCTCCACCACCTGCTCCTTCTCCTCCTCCTGCTCCTAATCCTCCTCCTGCTCCTTCTTCTTCTCCTGCTCCATCTCCACCTTCTGCTCCTTCGCCACCTCCTGCTCAACCTCCTCCTCCTGCTGCTTGTCCACCTCCTGCTCCTTGTCCACCTCCTGCGCATTCTCGCCCTCCTGCTGCATCTCACCCACCTGCTGCTTCTCGATCTCCTGCTCCTTCTCGCCCGCCTGCTCCTTCTCCACCTCCTGCTCCTTCTGCACTCCTGCTCATTCACCACCTCCTGCTCCTTCTTCTCCTCCTTCTCTTCGTCCTGCTCCTTTTCCCTTATTATTCCTTATCTCCACCCAAAAACAGTTTGGTTGGAGATAAGGAATAATAAGGGGGAAAAAAACATTAGTGGGCGTAGTATATAGGCCTCCTAATAGTTGCAACTCTGCTGGAAGAAGTATTAATCAGGAGATAGTCGGGGCATGTAATAAGGGAACAGCCATAATTATGGGGGATTTTAATTATCATATTAACTGGACAAATCAAATTGGGCAGAGCAGCCTTGAAGACGAGTTCATTGAGTGCATCAGGGATGGATTTCTTGAGCAGTATGTAACTGATCCTACAAGGGGGCAGGCAACCTTGGACCTGGTCCTGTGTAATGAGTCAGGATTAATTAATAATGTCCTAGTTAAGGATCCCCTTGGAACGAGCGACCACAACATGGTTGAATTCCATATCCAATTAGAGGGTGAGAAGGTTGATTCTCAAACAAGCGTACTGAGCTTGAATAAAGGAGACTATGATGGTATGAGAGCGGAATTGATTAAAGTGGACTGGGAAAATAGATTAAAGGGTAAGACGGTACATGAGCAGTGGTGTTCATTTAGGGAGTTATTTTACAACTTTCAAAATAAATATATTCCACTGAGGAAAAAAGGGTGTAAAAGAAATGACAGCCATCCATGGCTAAGTAAAGAAATCAAGGATAGTATCCGACTAAAAACAAGGACATATAAGGTAGCCAAACTTAGTGGGAGGATAGAAGATTGGGAATTCTTCAAAAGACAGCAAAAAGTAACTAAAGGATTGATTAAGAAAGGGAAGTTAGATTATGAAAAGAAATTAGCAAAAAATATAAAAACAGATAGCAAGAGTTTCTATAATTATATAAAAAGAAAAAGGGTGGCTAAGGCAAACATAGGTCCCTTAGAGGATGAGACCGGGAAATTAATGGTGGGAAACATGGAGATGGCAAAAATGCTGAACAAATATTTTGTTTCAGTCTTTACAGTAGAGGACACTAAGAATATCCCAACACTGGACAAACAGGGGACTCTCGGGGGGGGAGGAGCTAA
Organism: Heptranchias perlo; assembly: GCF_035084215.1. NCBI lineage: Eukaryota > Metazoa > Chordata > Chondrichthyes > Hexanchiformes > Hexanchidae > Heptranchias > Heptranchias perlo. The sequence goes on along the minus strand of NW_027139033.1, from coordinate 537,268 downwards.
ATACGATTAAAATCACTCAGGAGATGGTACTCAGTAAAATAATGGGACTCAAGGCGGATAAATCCCCTGGACCTGATGGCTTCCATCCTAGGGTCTTGAGGGAAGTGGCAGTAGGGATTGTGGATGCTTTGGTGATAGTTTTCCAAAATTCCCTGGACTCAGGAGAGGTCCCGGCAGATTGGAAAACTGCTAATGTAACACCGTTATTTAAAAAGGGTAGTAGGCAGAAGGCTGGAAATTATAGGCCAGTTAGCTTAACATCTGTGGTGGGTAAAATTTTGGAGTCTATTATTAAGGAGACAGTAACGGAACATTTAGATAAGCATAATTTAATAGGACAAAGTCAGCATGGCTTTATGAAGGGGAAGTCATGTCTGACAAATTTGCTTGAGTTCTTCGAGGATATAACGTATAGGGTGGATAAAGGGGAACCAGTGGACATAGTGTATTTAGACTTCCAGAAGGCATTCGACAAGGTGCCACATAAAAGATTATTACTTAAGATAAAAAATCACGGGATTGGGGGTAATATTCTGGCATGGGTGGAGGATTGGTTATCGAACAGGAAGCAGAGAGTTGGGATAAATGGTTCTTTTTCGGACTGGCAACCAGTAACCAGTGGTGTTCCACAGGGGTCGGTGCTGGGTCCCCAACTCTTTACAATCTATATTAACGATTTGGAGGAGGGGACCGAGTGCAACATATCAAAATTTGCAGATGATACAAAGATGGGAGGGAAAGTAGAGAGTGAGGAGGACATAAAAAACCTGCAAGGGGATATAGACAGGCTGGGTGAGTGGGCGGAGATTTGGCAGATGCAATATAATATTGGAAAATGTGAGGTTATGCACTTTGGCAGGAAAAATCAGAGAGCAAGTTATTTTCTTAATGGCGAGAGACTGGAAAGTACTGCAGTGCAAAGGGATCTGGGGGTCCTAGTGCAAGAAAATCAAAAAGTTGGTATGCAGGTGCAGCAGGTGATCAAGAAGGCCAATGGAATGTTGGCTTTTATTGCTAGGGGGATAGAATATAAAAACAAGGAGGTATTGCTGCAGTTATATAAGGTATTGGTGAGACCGCACCTGGAATACTGCATAAAGTTTTGGTCTCCATACTTCAGAAAAGACATACTTGCTCTCGAGGCAGTACAAAGAAGGTTCACTCGGTTAATCCCGGGGATGAGGGGGCGGACATATGAGGAGAGGTTGAGTAGATTGGGACTCTACTCATTGGAGTTCAGAAGAATGAGAGGCGATCTTATTGAAACATATAAGATTGTGAAGGGTCTTGATCGGGTGGATGCAGTAAGGATGTTCCCAAAGATGGGTGAAACTAGAACTAGGGGGCATAATCTTAGAATAAGGGGCTGCTCTTTCAAAACTGAGATGAGGAGAAACTTCTTCACTCAGAGGGTGGTAGGTCTGTGGAATTTGCTGCCCCAGGAAGCTGTGGAAGCTACATCATTAGATAAATTTAAAACAGAAATAGACAGTTTCCTAGAAGTAAAGGGAATTAGGGGTTATGGGGAGCGGGCAGGAAATTGGACATGAAGCTGAGTTCGGATCGGTCAATGCCCTGTGGGTGGCGGAGAGGGCCCAGGGGCTATGTGGCCGGGTCCTGCTCCGACTTCTTGTGTTCTTTAGATTTGTGGTTGGGATCAGATCAGCCATGATCTTTTTGAATGGCGGAGCAGGCTCGAGGGGCCGATTGGCCTACTCCTGCTCCAATTTCTTATGTTCTTATGTTCTTATGTTCCACCTCCTGCTGCTTGTCTCCCTCCTCCTCCTTCTCTCCATCCTTCTCCTTCTCCACAACCTGCTCCTTCTCCTCATCTTGCGCCTTCTCCGTCTCCTACCTCTTCTCCTCCTCCTGCTTCTCCTCCTCCTCCTGCTCCTTTTTCTTCTCCTGCTCCTCCTCCACCCATGCTCCATCTCCACCTCCTGCTACTTCTCCTCCTCCTGCTCCTTCTCCTCCTCCTGATCCGTCTCCTCCTCCTGCTCATTCTCCTCCTCCTGATAATTCTCCTCCTCCTGCTCCTTCTTCTACTCCTGCTCCTGCTCATCCTCCTGCTTCTTCTCCAACTCCTTCTACTACTCACCCTCCTGGTCCTTTGTCGCCTCCTGATCCATCTCGACCTATTGCTTCCTCTCCACCTCCTGTTCCTTCTCCTCCTCCTCCTTCTCCACCTCCTTCTCCTCCTCCACATCCTTCTCCTCCTCCTGCTCCTTGTCCATCTCCTGCTCCTTCTCCACCTCCTGCTCCTTCTCCTCATCTTGCGTCTTCTCCACCTCTTGCTCGTTCTCGTCCTCCTGCTCCTACTCCTGCTGCTCCTTCTCCTTCTCCTGCTCCTTCTCCACTCCTGCTCCATCTCCACCTCCTGCTCCTTCTCCTCCTCCTGCTCCTTCTTCTTCTCCTGCTCCATCTCCACTCCTGCTCCACCTCCTTCTCCTGCTCCTTCTCCACCTCCTGCTCCTTCTCCACTCCTGCTCACTCACCATCTCCTGCTCCTCGTCTCCATCCTCCTCCTTCTCCTCCTCCTGCTCCTTCTCCACCTCCTGCTCCTTCTCTCCCTCCTGCTTGTTCTCCACCTCCTGCTCCTTCTCCACCTCGTGCTCCTTCCCCACCTCCTGCTCCTTCTCCACCTCCTGCTCATTCTCCTTCTTCTGCTTCTTCTCTCCTCCTGCTCCTTCTCCACCTCCTGCTACTTCTCATCCTCCTCCTCCTGCTCCTTCTCCACCTTCTGCTCAACCTCCACCAACTGCTCCTCCTCCACCTGCTCCTCCTGCTCCATCTTCTCCTCCAGCTGATCCTCCTCCTCCTGCTCCTTCTCCACTCCGCTCCTTCTCCACCTCCTGCTCCTTCTCCTCCTCCAACTCCTGCTCCTTCTCCTCCTCCTCCCCCTCCTGTCCTTCTCCCCCTCCTGCTCCTTCTCCCCTCCTGCTCTTTCTCCCCCTCCTGCTCCTTCTCCCCTTCCAGCTCAAACTCCTCCTCTTGCTCCTTCTCCACCTCCTGCTCATTCTCAACCTGCTGCTCAACCTCCCGCTCCTGCTCCTACTCCTGCTTGTGCTCCTTCACCCGCTTCTGCTCCTTCTCCTCCTGCTGCTCCTTCTCCTCCTGCTGCTTCTTCTGCTCCTGCTGCTACTTCTCCATCTCCTTATCCAGCTCCTTCTCCTCCTCCTGCTGCTTGTCCACCTCCTGCTCCTTGTCCACCTCATGCGCATTTTCGCCCTCCTGCTGCATCTCGCACACGTGCTGCTTCTCGACCTCCTGCTCCTTCTCGCCCTCCTGCTCCTTCTCCACCTCCTACTCCTTCTCCACACCTGCTCATTCACCAACTCCTGCTCCTTTTTCTCCTTCTTCTCTTGCTCCTGCTCCTTCTCCACCTCCTGCTGCTTGTCTCCCTCCTCCTCCTTCTCTCCCTCCTTCTCCTTTTCCACCTCCTGCTCGTTCTCCTTCTCTTGCTCCTTCTTCTTCTACTTCTTCGTCTGCTTTTGCTTCTACTACTCCTCCTGCTCCGTTTTCTGCTCCTGCTCCTCCTCCACTCCTGCTCCATCTCCACCTCCTGATCCTTCTCCTCCTCCTGATCATTCTCCACCTCCCGCACCTTCTCCACCTCCTGCTCCTTCGTCTACTCCTGCTTCTGCTCATCCTCCTGCTTCTTCTCCAACTCCTTCTCTACTCCCCCTCCTGGTCCTTCTTCGCCTCCTGCTCCTTCTCGACCTATTGCTTCTTCTCCACATTCTGTTCCTTCTCCTCCTCCTCCTTCTCCACCTCCTTCTCCTCCTCCTGCTCATTGTCAATCTCCTGCTGCTTCTCCACCTCCTGCTCCTTCTCCTCATCTTGCGCCTTCTCCACCTCCTGCTCCTTCTCCACCGCCTGCTCCTTCTCCTCATCTTGCGCCTTCTCCACCTTCTGCTCATTCTCCTACTCCTGCTCCTCCTCCTGCTTCTGCTCCTTCACCCGCTTCTGCTCCATCTCCTCCTGCTGTTACTTCTCCTCCTGCTGCTTCTTCTGCTCCTGCTGCTACTTCTCCATCTCCTTCTCCTGCTCCTTCTCCACCTCATGCTCCTTCTCCACTCCTGCTCATTCACAATCTCCTGTTCCTTCTTCTCCTCCTTCTCCTCCTCCTGCTCCTTCTCCACCTCCTGCTCCTTCTCCCCTTCCTGCCCAAACTCCTCCTCCTGCTCCTTCTCCACCTCCTGCTCATTCTCAAACTGCTGCTCAACCTCCACCTGCTCGTTTTCCTCCTCCTCCTCCTGCTCCTTCAGCTTCTCCAGCTCTCCCTCCTCCTCTTGCTCAATCTCCTCCTCCTCCTTGTTGTCCACCCATGCTCCTTCTCCACCTCCTGCTCCTTCTTCACCTCTTGCTCCTTCTCCTCCTCCTGCTCCTTCTCCAGCTCCTTCTCCTCCTCCTGGTCCACCTCCTGCTCCTTGTCCACCTGCTGCGCATTTTCGCCCTCCTGCTGCATCTCGCCGACATGCTGCTTCTCGACCTCCTGCTCCTTTTCGCCCTCCTGCTCCTTCTCCACCTCCTGCTCCTTCTCCACACCTGCACATTCACCACCTCCTGCTCCTTCTTCTCCTCCTTCTCTTCCTCCTGCTCCTTCTCCACCTCCTGCTCCTTCTCCTTCTCTTGCTCCTTCTGCACCTCCTGCTCCTTCTTCTCATCTTGCGCCTTCTCCTTCTACTTCTTCGCCTCCTTTTGCTTCTACTCCTCCTCCTGCTCCTTTTTCTTCTCCTGCTCCTACGCCACTCTTGCTCCATCTCCACCTCCTGCTACTTCTCCTCCTCCTGCTCCTTTTCCTCCTCCTGATCCTTCTCCTCCTCCTGATCCTTCTCCTCCTCCTGATCCTTCTCCACCTCGTGCTCTTTCTCCACCTCCCGCACCTTCTCCTCCTCCTGCTCCTTCTACTCCTGCTCCTGCTCATCCTCCTGCTTCTTCTCCGACTCCTTCTCTACTTCCACTCCTGGTCCTTCTTCGCCTCCTGTTCCTTCTCGACCTATTGCTTCTTCTCCACATCCTGTTCCTTCTCCTCCTCCTCCTTCTCCACCTCCTTCTCCTCCTCCTGCTCCTTGTCCATCTCCTGCTCCTTCTCCACCTCCTCCTCCTTCTCCTCATCTTGCGCCTTCTCCATCTCCTGCTCCTTATCCACCTCCTGCCCCTTCACCTCATCTTGCACCTTCTCCACCTTCTGCTCATTCTCCTACTCCTGCTCCTACTCCTGCTTCTGCTCCTTCACCCGCTTCTGCTCCGTCTCCTCCTGCTGTTACTTCTCCTCCTGCTGCTTCTTCTGCTCCTGCTGCTGCTTCTCCATCTCCTTCTCCTGCTCCTTCTCCACCTCATGCTCCTTCTCCACTCCTGCTCATTCACAATCTCCTGTTCCTTCTTCTCCTCCTTCTCATCCTCCTGCTCCTTCTCCACCTCCTGCTCCTTCTCCACCTCCTGCTCCTTCTCCTCTTCTTGCTCCATCTCCACCTCCTGCTCCTGCTCCTCCTCCTGCTCCTTCTCCACCACCGGCTCTTTGACGCCCTCCTGCTCCTTATATCCCTCCTGCTCCTTCTCCACCTCCTGCTCCTTCTCCACCTCCTGCTCCATCTCCACCTCCTGCTCCTTCTCCTTCCCCTGCTCCTTCCCCGCCTCCTGCTCATTCTCCACCTCCTGCTCCTTCTTCTCCTCCTGCTCCTGCTCCTCCTGCTGCTTCTTCTCCAACTCCTTCTCCTTGTCTCCCTCCTGGTCCTTTTCCGCCACCTGCTCGTTCTCCACCTGTTGCTTCTTCTCCTCCTTCTGTTCCTTGTCCACCTCCTGCTCCTTGTCCACCTCATGCTCCTTGTCCACCTCCTGCTCCTTCTCCACCTCCTGGTCCTTCTCCACTCCTGCTCATTCACCACCTCCTGCTCCTTCTTCTCCTCCTTCTCCTTCACCTCCTCCTGCTCGTTCTCCACCTCCGGCTCTTTGACTCCCTCCTGCTCCTTATCTCCCTCCTGCTCCTTCTCCACCTCCTGCTCCTTCTCCACCTCCTGCTCCATCTCCACCTCCTGCTCCTTCTCCGTCCCCTGCTCCTTCCCCACCTCCTGCTCCTTCTCCACCTCCTGCTCCTTCTTCTCCTACTTCTCCTCCTCCTGCTCCTTCTCCAACTCCTGCTCCTTGCCTCCGACCTGCTCCTTCTCCACCTCCTGCTCCTTCTCCACCTTCTGTTCCTTCTCCACCTCCTGCTCCTTCTCCTCTTCTTGCTCCTTCTCCTCCTCCTGCTCCTTCTCCTTCTCCTGCTCCTTCTCCTCCTCCTGCTCCTTCTCCTCCCCCTGCTCCATCTCCACCACCTGCTCCTTCTCCTCCTCCTGCTCCTAATCCTCCTCCTGCTCCTTCTTCTTCTCCTGCTCCATCTCCACCTTCTGCTCCTTCGCCACCTCCTGCTCAACCTCCTCCTCCTGCTGCTTGTCCACCTCCTGCTCCTTGTCCACCTCCTGCGCATTCTCGCCCTCCTGCTGCATCTCACCCACCTGCTGCTTCTCGATCTCCTGCTCCTTCTCGCCCGCCTGCTCCTTCTCCACCTCCTGCTCCTTCTGCACTCCTGCTCATTCACCACCTCCTGCTCCTTCTTCTCCTCCTTCTCTTCGTCCTGCTCCTTTTCCCTTATTATTCCTTATCTCCACCCAAAAACAGTTTGGTTGGAGATAAGGAATAATAAGGGGGAAAAAAACATTAGTGGGCGTAGTATATAGGCCTCCTAATAGTTGCAACTCTGCTGGAAGAAGTATTAATCAGGAGATAGTCGGGGCATGTAATAAGGGAACAGCCATAATTATGGGGGATTTTAATTATCATATTAACTGGACAAATCAAATTGGGCAGAGCAGCCTTGAAGACGAGTTCATTGAGTGCATCAGGGATGGATTTCTTGAGCAGTATGTAACTGATCCTACAAGGGGGCAGGCAACCTTGGACCTGGTCCTGTGTAATGAGTCAGGATTAATTAATAATGTCCTAGTTAAGGATCCCCTTGGAACGAGCGACCACAACATGGTTGAATTCCATATCCAATTAGAGGGTGAGAAGGTTGATTCTCAAACAAGCGTACTGAGCTTGAATAAAGGAGACTATGATGGTATGAGAGCGGAATTGATTAAAGTGGACTGGGAAAATAGATTAAAGGGTAAGACGGTACATGAGCAGTGGTGTTCATTTAGGGAGTTATTTTACAACTTTCAAAATAAATATATTCCACTGAGGAAAAAAGGGTGTAAAAGAAATGACAGCCATCCATGGCTAAGTAAAGAAATCAAGGATAGTATCCGACTAAAAACAAGGACATATAAGGTAGCCAAACTTAGTGGGAGGATAGAAGATTGGGAATTCTTCAAAAGACAGCAAAAAGTAACTAAAGGATTGATTAAGAAAGGGAAGTTAGATTATGAAAAGAAATTAGCAAAAAATATAAAAACAGATAGCAAGAGTTTCTATAATTATATAAAAAGAAAAAGGGTGGCTAAGGCAAACATAGGTCCCTTAGAGGATGAGACCGGGAAATTAATGGTGGGAAACATGGAGATGGCAAAAATGCTGAACAAATATTTTGTTTCAGTCTTTACAGTAGAGGACACTAAGAATATCCCAACACTGGACAAACAGGGGACTCTCGGGGGGGGAGGAGCTAAATACGATTAAAATCACTCAGGAGATGGTACTCAGTAAAATAATGGGACTCAAGGCGGATAAATCCCCTGGACCTGATGGCTTCCATCCTAGGGTCTTGAGGGAAGTGGCAGTAGGGATTGTGGATGCTTTGGTGATAGTTTTCCAAAATTCCCTGGACTCAGGAGAGGTCCCGGCAGATTGGAAAACTGCTAATGTAACACCGTTATTTAAAAAGGGTAGTAGGCAGAAGGCTGGAAATTATAGGCCAGTTAGCTTAACATCTGTGGTGGGTAAAATTTTGGAGTCTATTATTAAGGAGACAGTAACGGAACATTTAGATAAGCATAATTTAATAGGACAAAGTCAGCATGGCTTTATGAAGGGGAAGTCATGTCTGACAAATTTGCTTGAGTTCTTCGAGGATATAACGTATAGGGTGGATAAAGGGGAACCAGTGGACATAGTGTATTTAGACTTCCAGAAGGCATTCGACAAGGTGCCACATAAAAGATTATTACTTAAGATAAAAAATCACGGGATTGGGGGTAATATTCTGGCATGGGTGGAGGATTGGTTATCGAACAGGAAGCAGAGAGTTGGGATAAATGGTTCTTTTTCGGACTGGCAACCAGTAACCAGTGGTGTTCCACAGGGGTCGGTGCTGGGTCCCCAACTCTTTACAATCTATATTAACGATTTGGAGGAGGGGACCGAGTGCAACATATCAAAATTTGCAGATGATACAAAGATGGGAGGGAAAGTAGAGAGTGAGGAGGACATAAAAAACCTGCAAGGGGATATAGACAGGCTGGGTGAGTGGGCGGAGATTTGGCAGATGCAATATAATATTGGAAAATGTGAGGTTATGCACTTTGGCAGGAAAAATCAGAGAGCAAGTTATTTTCTTAATGGCGAGAGACTGGAAAGTACTGCAGTGCAAAGGGATCTGGGGGTCCTAGTGCAAGAAAATCAAAAAGTTGGTATGCAGGTGCAGCAGGTGATCAAGAAGGCCAATGGAATGTTGGCTTTTATTGCTAGGGGGATAGAATATAAAAACAAGGAGGTATTGCTGCAGTTATATAAGGTATTGGTGAGACCGCACCTGGAATACTGCATAAAGTTTTGGTCTCCATACTTCAGAAAAGACATACTTGCTCTCGAGGCAGTACAAAGAAGGTTCACTCGGTTAATCCCGGGGATGAGGGGGCGGACATATGAGGAGAGGTTGAGTAGATTGGGACTCTACTCATTGGAGTTCAGAAGAATGAGAGGCGATCTTATTGAAACATATAAGATTGTGAAGGGTCTTGATCGGGTGGATGCAGTAAGGATGTTCCCAAAGATGGGTGAAACTAGAACTAGGGGGCATAATCTTAGAATAAGGGGCTGCTCTTTCAAAACTGAGATGAGGAGAAACTTCTTCACTCAGAGGGTGGTAGGTCTGTGGAATTTGCTGCCCCAGGAAGCTGTGGAAGCTACATCATTAGATAAATTTAAAACAGAAATAGACAGTTTCCTAGAAGTAAAGGGAATTAGGGGTTATGGGGAGCGGGCAGGAAATTGGACATGAAGCTGAGTTCGGATCGGTCAATGCCCTGTGGGTGGCGGAGAGGGCCCAGGGGCTATGTGGCCGGGTCCTGCTCCGACTTCTTGTGTTCTTTAGATTTGTGGTTGGGATCAGATCAGCCATGATCTTTTTGAATGGCGGAGCAGGCTCGAGGGGCCGATTGGCCTACTCCTGCTCCAATTTCTTATGTTCTTATGTTCTTATGTTCCACCTCCTGCTGCTTGTCTCCCTCCTCCTCCTTCTCTCCATCCTTCTCCTTCTCCACAACCTGCTCCTTCTCCTCATCTTGCGCCTTCTCCGTCTCCTACCTCTTCTCCTCCTCCTGCTTCTCCTCCTCCTCCTGCTCCTTTTTCTTCTCCTGCTCCTCCTCCACCCATGCTCCATCTCCACCTCCTGCTACTTCTCCTCCTCCTGCTCCTTCTCCTCCTCCTGATCCGTCTCCTCCTCCTGCTCCTTCTCCTCCTCCTGATAATTCTCCTCCTCCTGCTCCTTCTTCTACTCCTGCTCCTGCTCATCCTCCTGCTTCTTCTCCAACTCCTTCTACTACTCACCCTCCTGGTCCTTTGTCGCCTCCTGATCCATCTCGACCTATTGCTTCCTCTCCACCTCCTGTTCCTTCTCCTCCTCCTCCTTCTCCACCTCCTTCTCCTCCTCCACATCCTTCTCCTCCTCCTGCTCCTTGTCCATCTCCTGCTCCTTCTCCACCTCCTGCTCCTTCTCCTCATCTTGCGTCTTCTCCACCTCTTGCTCGTTCTCGTCCTCCTGCTCCTACTCCTGCTGCTCCTTCTCCTTCTCCTGCTCCTTCTCCACTCCTGCTCCATCTCCACCTCCTGCTCCTTCTCCTCCTCCTGCTCCTTCTTCTTCTCCTGCTCCATCTCCACTCCTGCTCACTCACCATCTCCTGCTCCTCGTCTCCATCCTCCTCCTTCTCCTCCTCCTGCTCCTTCTCCACCTCCTGCTCCTTCTCTCCCTCCTGCTTGTTCTCCACCTCCTGCTCCTTCTCCACCTCGTGCTCCTTCCCCACCTCCTGCTCCTTCTCCACCTCCTGCTCATTCTCCTTCTTCTGCTTCTTCTCTCCTCCTGCTCCTTCTCCACCTCCTGCTACTTCTCATCCTCCTCCTCCTGCTCCTTCTCCACCTTCTGCTCAACCTCCACCAACTGCTCCTCCTCCACCTGCTCCTCCTGCTCCATCTTCTCCTCCAGCTGATCCTCCTCCTCCTGCTCCTTCTCCACTCCGCTCCTTCTCCACCTCCTGCTCCTTCTCCTCCTCCAACTCCTGCTCCTTCTCCTCCTCCTCCCCCTCCTGTCCTTCTCCCCCTCCTGCTCCTTCTCCCCTCCTGCTCTTTCTCCCCCTCCTGCTCCTTCTCCCCTTCCAGCTCAAACTCCTCCTCTTGCTCCTTCTCCACCTCCTGCTCATTCTCAACCTGCTGCTCAACCTCCACCTGCTCGTTTTCCTCCTCCTCCTCCTGCTCCTTCAGCTCCTCCAGCTCTCCCTCCTCGTCTTGCTCAATCTCCTCCTCCTCTTTGTTCTCCAGCCCTGCTCCTTCTCCACCTCCTCATCATTCTCCACCTCCTGCTCCTTCTCGGCTTTTGCTCAAACTCCTCCTCCTGCTCCTTCTCCACTTCATGATCCTTCTCCCGCTCTTGCTCCTACTCCTGCTTGTGCTCCTTCACCCGCTTCTGCTCCGTCTCCTCCTGCTGCTACTTCTCCTCCTGCTGCTTCTTCTGCTCCTGCTGCTACTTCTCCATCTCCTTCTCCTGCTCCTTCTCCACCTCCTGCTCATTCTCCTCTCCTGCTCATTCACCACCTCCTGTTCCTTCTTCTCCTCCTTCTCCTCCTCCTGCTCCTTCTCCACCTACTGCTCCTTGTCTCCCTCCTGCTCCTTCTCCACCTCCCGCTCCTTCTACATCTCCTGCTCCTTGTCCACCTCCTGCTCCATCTCCTCTTCTTGCTCCATCTCCACCTCCTGCTCCTTCTCCTCCTCTTGCTCCTTCTCCTCCCCCTGCTCCATCTCCACCACCTGCTCCTTCTCCTCCTCATGCTCCTAATCCTCCTCCTGCTCCTTCTTCTTCTCCTGCTCCATCTCCACCTCCTGCTCCTGCTCATCCTCCAGCTTCTTCTCCAACTCCTTCTCCTACTCGCCCTCCTGGTCCTTTTCCGCCACCTGCTCGTTCTCCACCTGTTGCTTCTTCTCCTCCTTCTGTTCCTTGTCCACCTCCTGCTCCTTGTCCACCTCATGCTCCTTGTCCACCTCCTGCTCCTTCTCCACCTCCTGGTCCTTCTCCACTCCTGCTCATTCATCACCTCCTGCTCCTTCTTCTCCTCCTTCTCCTTCACCTCCTCCTGCTCGTTCTCCACCTCCGGCTCTTTGACTCCCTCCTGCTCCTTATCTCCCTCCTGCTCCTTCTCCAACTCCTGCTCCTTCTCCACCTCCTGCTCCATCTCCACCTCCTGCTCCTTCTCCGTTCCCTGCTCCTTCCCCACCTCCTGCTCCTTCTCCACCTCCTGCTCCTTCTTCTCCTACTTCTCCTCCTCCTGCTCCTTCTCCAACTCCTGCTCCTTGCCTCCGACCTGCTCCTTCTCCACCTCCTGCTCCTTCTCCACCTTCTGTTCCTTCTCCACCTCCTGCTCCTTCTCCTCTTCCTGCTCCTTCTCCTCCTCCTGCTCCTTCTCCTTCTCCTGCTCCTTCTCCTCCTCCTGCTCCTTCTCCTCCCCCTGCTCCATCTCCACCACCTGCTCCTTCTCCTCCTCCTGCTCCTAATCCTCCTCCTGCTCCTTCTTCTTCTCCTGCTCCATCTCCACCTTCTGCTCCTTCGCCACCTCCTGCTCAACCTCCTCCTCCTGCTGCTTGTCCACCTCCTGCTCCTTGTCCACCTCCTGCGCATTCTCGCCCTCCTGCTGCATCTCACCCACCTGCTGCTTCTCGATCTCCTGCTCCTTCTCGCCCGCCTGCTCCTTCTCCACCTCCTGCTCCTTCTGCACTCCTGCTCATTCACCACCTCCTGCTCCTTCTTCTCCTCCTTCTCTTCGTCCTGCTCATTCTCCACCTCCTGCTGCTTGTCTCCCTCCTCCTCCTTCTCTCCATCCTTCTCCTTCTCCATAACCTGCTCGTTCTCCTTCTCCTGCTCCTTCTCCTCATCTTGCGCCTTCTCCGTCTCCTACCTCTTCTCCTCCTCCTGCTTCTCCTCCTCCTCCTGCTCCTTTTTCTTCTCCTGCTCCTCCTCCACCCATGCTCCATCTCCACCTCCTGCTACTTCTCCTCCTCCTGCTCCTTCTCCTCCTCCTGATCCGTCTCCTCCTCCTGCTCCTTCTCCTCCTCCTAATAATTCTCCTCCTCCTGCTCCTTCTTCTACTCCTGCTCCATCTCCACCTCCTGCTACTTCTCCAACTCCTTCTACTACTCACCCTCCTGGTCCTTTGTCGCCTCCTGCTCCTTCTCGACCTATTGCTTCCTCTCCACCTCCTGTTCCTTCTCCTCCTCCTCCTTCTCCACATCCTTCTCCTCCTCCACATCCTTCTCCTCCTCCTTCTCCTTGTCCATCTCCTGCTCCTTCTCCACCTCCTGCTCCTTCTCCTCATCTTGCGTCTTCTCCACCTCTTGCTCGTTCTCGTCCTCCTGCTCCTACTCCTGCTGCTCCTTCTCATTCTCCTGCTCCTTCTCCACTCCTGCTCCATCTCCACCTCCTGCTCCTTCTCCTCCTCCTGCTCCTTCTTCTTCTCCTGCTCCATCTCCATTCCTGCTCCACCTCCTTCTCCTGCTCCTTCTCCACCTCCTGCTCCTTCTCCACTCCTGCTCACTCACCATCTCCTGCTCCTTGTCTCCATCCTCCTCCTTCTCCTCCTCCTGCTCCTTCTCCACCTCCTGCTCCTTCTCTCCCTCCTGCTTGTTCTCCACCTCCTGCTCCTGCTCCACCTCGTGCTCCTTCCCCACCTCCTGCTCCTTCTCCACCTCGTGCTCCTTCCCCACCTCCTGCTCCTTCTCCACCTCCTGCTCATTCTCCTTCTTCTGCTTCTTCTCTCCACCTGCTCCTTCTCCACCTCCTGCTCCTTCTCATCCTCCTCCTCCTGCTCCTTCTCCACCTTCTGCTCAACCTCCACCAACTGCTCCTCCTCCACCTGCTCGACCTGCTCCATCTTCTCCTCCAGCTGATCCTCCTCCTCCTGCTCCTTCTCCACTCCGCTCCTTCTCCACCTCCTGCTCCTTCTCCTCCTCCAACTCCTGCTCCTTCTCCTCCTCCTCCCCCTCCTGTCCTTCTCCCCCTCCTGCTCCTTCTCCCCTCCTGCTCTTTCTCCCCCTCCTGCTCCTTCTCCCCTTCCAGCTCAAACTCCTCCTCTTGCTCCTTCTCCACCTCCTGCTCATTCTCAACCTGCTGCTCAACCTCCACCTGCTCGTTTTCCTCCTCCTCCTCCTGCTCCTTCAGCTCCTCCAGCTCTCCCTCCTCCTCTTGCTCAATCTCCTCCTCCTCTTTGTTCTCCAGCCCTGCTCCTTCTTCACCTCCTCATCATTCTCCACCTCCTGCTCCTTCTCGGCTTTTGCTCAAACTCCTCCTCCTGCTCCTTCTCCACTTCATGATCCTTCTCCCGCTCCTGCTCCTACTCCTGCTTGTGCTCCTTCACCCGCTTCTGCTCCGTCTCCTCCTGCAGCTACTTCTCCTCCTGCTGCTTCTTCTGCTCCTGCTGCTACTTCTCCATCTCCTTCTCCTGCTCCTTCTCCACCTCCTGCTCATTCTCCTCTCCTGCTCATTCACCACCTCCTGTTCCTTCTTCTCCTCCTTCTCCTCCTCCTGCTCCTTCTCCACCTACTGCTCCTTGTCTCCCTCCTGCTCCTTCTCCACCTCCTGCTCCTTCTACATCTCCTGCTCCTTGTCCACCTCCTGCTCCATCTCCTCTTCTTGCTCCATCTCCACCTCCTGCTCCTTCTCCTCCTCCTGCTCCTTCTCCTCCCCCTGCTCCATCTCCACCACCTGCTCCTTCTCCTCCTCATGCTCCTAATCCTCCTCCTGCTCCTTCTTCTCCTCCTTCTCCTTCACCTCCTCCTGCTCGTTCTCCACCTCCGGCTCTTTGACTCCCTCCTGCTCCTTATCTCCCTCCTGCTCCTTCTCCACCTCCTGCTCCATCTCCACCTCCTGCTCCATCTCCACCTCCTGCTCCTTCTCCGTCCCCTGCTCCTTCCCCACCTCCTGCTCCTTCTCCACCTCCTGCTCCTTCTTCTCCTACTTCTCCTCCTCCTGCTCCTTCTCCAACTCCTGCTCCTCGCCTCCGACCTGCTCCTTCTCCACCTCCTGCTCCTTCTCCTCTTCTTGCTCCTTCTCCTCCTCCTGCTCCTTCTCCTTCTCCTGCTCCTTCTCCTCCTCCTGCTCCTTCTCCTCCCCCTGCTCCATCTCCACCACCTGCTCCTTCGCCACCTCCTGCTCAACCTCCTCCTCCTGCTGCTTGTCCACCTCCTGCTCCTTGTCCACCTCCTGCGCATTCTCGCCCTCCTGCTGCATCTCACCCACCTGCTGCTTCTCGATCTCCTGCTCCTTCTCGCCCGCCTGCTCCTTCTCCACCTCCTGCTCCTTCTGCACTCCTGCTCATTCACCACCTCCTGCTCCTTCTTCTCCTCCTTCTCTTCGTCCTGCTCCTTCTCCACCTCCTGCTGCTTGTCTCCCTCCTCCTCCTTCTCTCCATCCTTCTCCTTCTCCACAACCTGCTCGTTCTCCTTCTCCTGCTCCTTCTCCTCATCTTGCGCCTTCTCCGTCTCCTACCTCTTCTCCTCCTCCTGCTTCTCCTCCTCCTCCTGCTCCTTTTTCTTCTCCTGCTCCTCCTCCACCCATGCTCCATCTCCACCTCCTGCTACTTCTCCTCCTCCTGCTCCTTCTCCTCCTCCTGATCCGTCTCCTCCCCCTGTTCCTTCTCCTCCTCCTAATAATTCTCCTCCTCCTGCTCCTTCTTCTATTCCTGCTCCTGCTCATCCTCCTGCATCTTCTCCAACTCCTTCTACTACTCACCCTCCTGGTCCTTTGTCGCCTCCTGATCCTTCTCGACCTATTGCTTCCTCTCCACCTCCTGTTCCTTCTCCTCCTCCTCCTTCTCCACCTCCTTCTCCTCCTCCACATCCTTCTCCTCCTCCTGCTCCTTGTCCATCTCCTGCTCCTTCTCCACCTCCTGCTCCTTCTCCTCATCTTGCGTCTTCTCCACCTCTTGCTCGTTCTCGTCCTCCTGCTCCTACTCCTGCTGCTCCTTCTCCTTCTCCTGCTCCTTCTCCACTCCTGCTCCATCTCCACCTCCTGCTCCTTCTACTCCTCCTGCTCCTTCTTCTTCTCCTGCTCCATCTCCATTCCTGCTCCACCTCCTTCTCCTGCTCCTTCTCCACCTCCTGCTCCTTCTCCACTCCTGCTCACTCACCATCTCCTGCTCCTTGTCTCCATCCTCCTCCTTCTCCTCCTCCTGCTCCTTCTCCACCTCCTGCTCCTTCTCTCCCTCCTGCTTGTTCTCCACCTCCTGCTCCTTCTCCACCTCGTGCTCCTTCCCAACCTCCTGCTCCTTCTCCACCTCCTGCTCATTCTCCTTCTTCTGCTTCTTCTCTCTTCCTGCTCCTTCTCCACCTCCTGCTCCTTCTCATCCTCCTCCTCCTCCTGCTCCTTCTCCACCTTCTGCTCAACCTCAACCAACTGCTCCTCCTCCACCTGCTCCTCCTGCTCCATCTTCTCCTCCAGCTGATCCTCCTCCTCCTGCTCCTTCTCCACTCCGCTCCTTCTCCACCTCCTGCTCCTTCTCCTCCTCCAACTCCTGCTCCTTCTCCTCCTCCTCCCCCTCCTGTCCTTCTCCCCCTCCTGCTCCTTCTCCCCTCCTGCTCTTTCTCCCCCTCCTGCTCCTTCTCCCCTTCCAGCTCAAACTCCTCCTCTTGCTCCTTCTCCACCTCCTGCTCATTCTCAACCTGCTGCTCAACCTCCACCTGCTCGTTTTCCTCCTCCTCCTCCTGCTCCTTCAGCTCCTCCAGCTCTCCCTCCTCCTCTTGCTCAATCTCCTCCTCCTCTTTGTTCTCCAGCCCTGCTCCTTCTCCACCTCCTCATCATTCTCCACCTCCTGCTCCTTCTCGGCTTTTGCTCAAACTCCTCCTCCTGCTCCTTCTCCACTTCATGATCCTTCTCCCGCTCCTGCTCCTACTCCTGCTTGTGCTCCTTCTCCAACTCATGCTCGTCCACCACATCCAGCTCCACCACCACCTTCTGCTGCTTCCCCTCCACCTGCTCCATCTCCAATTTGTGCTCAACCTCCCGCTCCTGCTCCTTCCCCACTTCCGGGTCAAACTCCTCCTCCTGCTCCTTCTCCCCTCCTGCTCCTGCCTTGCCTGCTGCTCCTTCTCCCCTCCTGCTCCTTCACCCCCTCCTGCTCCTTCTCCTACTCTACGTTCTGCTCCTTCTCCGTCTCCTGTTCCTTCTCCTCGTCAAGCTCAACCTCTTCCTACTGCTCCTTCTCCTAATCCTGCTCCTTCTCCACCTCCTGCTCCTTCTCTACCTCCTGCTCCTTCTCCACCTCCTGCTCCTTCTCCACCTCCTGCTCCTTCTCTACCTCCTGCTCCTTCTCCACCTCCTGCTCCATCTCCGCCTCCTGCTCCTTCTCCACCTCCTGCTCCTTCTCCACCTCCTGCACCTTCTCCACCTCCTGCTACTTCTCCGCCTCCTGCTCCTTCTCTACCTCCTGCTCCTTCTCCACCTCCTGCTCCTTCTCCACCTCCTGCTCCTTCTCTACCTCCTGCTCCTTCTCCACCTCCTGCTCCATCTCCGCCTCCTGCTCCTTCTCCACCTCCTGCCCCTTCTCCACCTCCTGCTCCTTCTCCACCTCCTGCTCCTTCTCCACCTCCTGCACCTTCTCCACCTCCTGCTACTTCTCCGCCTCCTGCTCCTTCTCCACCTCTTGCCCATTCTCCACCTCCTGTTCATTCCCCACCTCCTGCACCTTCTCCACCTCCGGCTCCTTCTCCCCCTCCTGCTGCTTCAACGCCTCCTGCTCCTTCGATGCATCCAGCTCCTTCTCTGCATCATGCTCGTTCACCCCCACCTGCTCCTTCTCCTCCTCCTGCTTCTTCCCCTCCTCCTGCTCCTTCTCGTCCTCCTGATCATTCTCTCCTCCTGCTTATTCGCCCCCTCTTGCTCTTGCTTTGCATCCCACTCCTTCTCCACCTCCTGCACCTTCTCACCCTCCTGCTCCTGCTTTGCCTCCTGCTCCTTCGCCCCGTTCTGTTTCTTCGCCCCCTCCTGCTCCTTCTCCACCAAGAGCTCCTTCTCCACCCTCTGCTCCTACTCGACGTCCTGCTCCTTCTCCACCTCCTGCTCCTTCTCCACTTCATGCTCCTTCTCCACCTCCTGCTCCTTCTTCTCTTCTTGCTCATTCTTCTCTTCCTGCTCCTTCTCCTCCTCCTAATCCTTCTCCTCCTCCTGCTCCTCCTCCTCCTCCTGCTCCTTCTCCTCCTCCTGCTCCTTCTCCACCTCCTGTTCCTTCTCCGCCTCCTGCTCCTTCTCCGCCTCCTGCTCCTTCTCCGCCTCCTGCTCCTTCTATGCCTCCCGCTCCTCCTCCACCTACTGCTCGTTCACACCCTCCTGATCATTCTCGCCCTCGAGCCCCTCCTCCACCTCCTGCTCCCTCTCCCTCAACTGCTCCTTCTCCGTCTCCTGCTTCTTCCCCGTATCCTGATCCTTCTCGTCTTCCTGATCCTTCTCGTCTTCCTGATCCTTCTCGTCTTCCTGATCCTTCTCGTCTTCCTGCTCCTTCTCGTCCTCCTGCTCCATCTCGTCCTCCTGCTCCTTCCGCAACTCCTGCTCAACCTCCTCCTTCTCCATCTCCTCCTCCTATTCAGCCTCCACCTCCTGCTCCTCCTCCGATTCCTGCTCAACCTCCTCCCCTCCTTCTCCTCCTCTTCCTCAACTTCCTCCTGATCCTTCGCCTTCTCATACTCAACCTCCTCCTCCTGCTCCGCCTCCCCCTCCTGTTCCTTCTACCCCACCTGCATCTTCTCCCTCTCCTGCACCTTCACCCCTCCTGCACCTTCTCACCTCCTGCACCTTCTCCTCCACCTGCTCCTTCTCCTCCTCCTTCTCCTTCTCCACTTCATGGTCCTTCTCCCGCTCCTGCTCCAACTTCCGCTTCTGCTCCTTCTGCCGCGCCTGCTCCTTCACCTCCTGCCGCTACTCTTCCTCCTGCTGCTTCTTCTCCTCCTGCTGCAACGTCTCAACATCCTTCTCCTGCTCCTTCTCCACCTCCTGCTCCTTCTCCACTCCTGCTCATTCACCACCTCCTGCTCCTTGTCTCCCTCCTCCTCCTTCTCCTCCTGCTCCTTCTCCACCTCCTGCTCCTTCTCTCCCTCCTGCTCCTTCTCCACCTCCTGCTCCTTCTCCACCTCGTGCTCCTACCCCACCTCCTGCTCCTTCTCCACCTCCTGCTCCTTCTCCTCCTCCTGCTTCTTCTCTCCTCCTGCTCCTTCTCCACCTCATGCTCCTTCTCCTCCTCCAGCTCCTGCTCCTTCTCCTCCTCCTCCCCGTCCTGCTCCTTCTCCACCTCCTGCTCCTTCTCCCCTTCTGCTCTTTCTCCCCCGCCTGCTCCTTCTCCCCTTCTGGCTCAAACTCCTCCTCCTGCTCCTTCTCCACCTCCTGCTCATTCTCAACCTGCTGCTCAACCTCCACCTGATCGTTTTCCTCCTCCTCCTCCTGCTGCTTCAGCTCCTCAAGCTCTCCCTCCGCCTCTTGCTCAATCTCCTCCTCCTCCTTGTTCTCCACCCCTGCTCCTTCTCCACCTCCTCATCATTCTCCACCTCCTGCTCCTTCTCGGCTGTTGCTCAAACTCCTCCTCCTGCTCCTTCTCCACTTCATGCTCCTTCTCCCGCTCCTGCTCCTCCTCCTGCTTGTGCTCCTTCACCCGCTTCTGCTCCGTCTCCTCCTGCTGCTACTTCTCCATCTCCTTCTCCTGCTCCTTCTCCTCCTCCTGCTCCTTCTCCACCTCCTGCTCCTTCTCCGCCTCCTGCTCCTTCTCCGCCTTCTGCTCCTTCTCCGCCTCCTGCTCCGCCTCCTGCTCCTTCTTAGCATCCTGCTCCTTCTCCGCCTCCCGCTCCTTCTCCGCCTCCTTCTTCTTCTCCGCATCCTGCTCCTTCTCCGCCTCCTGCTCATAACCCTCCTCCTTCATCTTCTCACCCTCCTGCTCCTGCTTTGCCTCCTGCTCCTTCGCCCCGTTCTGTTCCTTCGCCCCCTCCTGCTCCTTCTCCACCTATAGCTCCTTCTCCACCTTCTGCTCCTACTCTACATCCTGCTCATTCTACCCCTCCTGTTCCATCTCGTCGTCCAGCTCAACTTCCACCTTCTGCTCCTTCTCCACTTCATGCTCCTTCTCCACCTCCTGCTCATTCTTCTCTTCCTGCTCCTTCTTCTCTCCCTGCTCCTTCTCCTCGTCCTGCTCCTTCTCCTCGTCCTGCTCCTTCTCCTCCTCCTGCTCCTTCTCCACCTCCTGCTCATTCTCCATCTCCTACTCCTTCTCCGCCTCCTTCTCCTTCTATGCCTCCCGCTCCTCCTCCGCCTACTGCTCGTTCACACCCTCCTGATCATTCTCGTCCTCGAGCCTCTCCTCCACCTCCTGCTCCCTCTCCCTCAACTGATCCTTCTCCGTCTCCTGCTTCTTCCCCTCCTCCTGATCCTTGTCGTCTTCCTGATCCTTCTCGTCTTCCTGATCCTTCTCGTCTTCCTGCTCCTTCTCGTCCTCCTGCTCCTTCTCCTCCTGCTGGTTCTCCACTTCATGCTCCTTCTCCCGCTCCTGCTCCAACTTCCGCTTCTGCTCCTTCTCCCGCATCTGCTCCTTCTGCCGCATCTGCTCCTTCTCCTCCTGCCGCTACTTCTCCTCCTGCTGCTTCTTCTCCTCCTGCTGCAACGTCTCCACCTCCTTCTCCTGCTCCTTCTCCACCTCCTTCTCCTGCTCCTTCTCCACCTCCTGCTCCTTCTCCACTCCTGCTCATTCACCACCTCCTGCTCCTTGTCTCCCTCCTCCTCCTTCTCCTCCTCCTGCTCCTTCTCCACGTCCTGCTCCTTCTCTCCCTCCTGCTCCTTCTCCACCTCCTGCTCCTCCTCCACCTCGTGCTCCTTCCCCACCTCCTGCTCCTTCTCCACCTCCTGCTCCTTCTCCTCCTCCTGCTTCTTCTCTCCTCCGCTTGACGGCTCTGGAGCTGCGGATGGACTCACTTTGGAGCATCCGCGATGCTGAGAAAGTCGTGGATAGCACGTTCAGTGAGTTGGTCACACCACAGATAAAAATTACTGAGGGAGATAGTGAATGGGTGACCAACAGACAGCGGAAGAGTAGGAAGGCAGTGCAGGGGTCCCCTGCGGTCATCTCCCTCCAAAACAGGTATACCGTTTTGGATACTGTTGGGGGAGATGGCTCACCAGGGGAAGGTGGCAGTGGCCAGGTTCATGGCACCGTGGCTGGCTCTGCTGCACAGGAGGGCAGGAAAAAGAGTGGCAGAGCTATAGTGATAGGGGACTCGATTGTAAGGGGAATAGACAGGCGTTTCTGCGGACGCAACCGAGACTCCAGGATGGTATGTTGCCTCCCTGGTGCAAGGGTCAAGGATGTCTCGGAGCGGTTGCAGGACATTCTGGAGGGGGAGGGTGAACAGCCAGTTGTCGTGGTGCATATAGGCACCAACGATATAGGTAAAAAACAGGATGAGGTCCTACAAGCTGAATTTAGGGAGTTAGGAGTTAAACTAAAGAGTAGGACCTCAAAGGTAGTAATCTCAGGATTGCTACCAGTGCCACGGGCAAGTCAGAGTAGGAATGACAGGATAGCTAAGATGAACACGTGGCTTGAGAGATGGTGCAAGAGGGAGGGATTCAAATTCTTGGGCCATTGGAACCGGTTCTGGGGGAGGTGGGACCAGTACAAATTGGACGGTCTGCATCTGGGCAGGACTGGAACCAATGTCCTAGGGGGAGTGTTTGCCAGTGCTGTTGGGGAGGGTTTAAACTAATGTGGCAGGGGGATGGGAACCGATGCAGGAAGTCAGTGGGAAATAAAATGGTGACAGAAACAAAAGGCAGTAAGGGAGAGTGTACAGAACATGACCGGACAGATGGTCTGAGAAAGCAGGGCAAAGACCAAGGGAAGTCTAGATTAAACTGCATTTATTTCAATGCAAGAAGTCTGATGGGCAAGGCAGATGAACTCAGGGCATGGATGGGTACATGGGACTGGGATGTTATAGCTATTACTGCAACATGGATAAGGGAGGGACAGGACTGGCAGCTCAATGTTCCAGGGTACAGATGCTATAGGAAAGATAGAGCAGGAGGTAAGAGAGGAGGGGGAGTTGCGTTCTTGATTAGGGAGAACATCACGGCAGTAGTGAGAGGGGATATATGCGAGGGTTCGCCCACTGAGTCTATATGGGTAGAACTGAAAAATAAGAAGGGTGAGATCACTTTGATAGGATTGTACTACAGACCCCCAAATAGTCAACGGGAAATTGAGGAGCAAATATGTAAGGAGATTACAGACAGCTGCAAGAAAAAATAGGGTGGTAATAGTAGGGGACTTTAACTTTCCCAACATTGACTGGGACAGCCATAGCATTCGGGGCTTGGATGGAGAGAAATTTGTTGAGTGTATTCAGGAGGAATTTCTCATTCAGTATGTGGATGGCCCGACTAGAGAGGGGGCAAAACTTGACCTCCTCTTGGGAAATAAGGAAGGGCAGGTGATCACTTTGGGACCAGTGATCATAATTCCATTAGTTTTAAGATAGCTATGGAGAAGGATAGGTCTGGCCCAAAAGTTAAAATTCTAAATTGGGGAAAGGCCAATTTTGATGGTATCAGACAGGAACTTTCAGAAGTTGATTGGGAGAGTCTGTTGGCAGGCAAAGGGACGTCTGGTAAGTGGGAGGCTTTCAAAAGTGTGTTAACCAGGGTTCAGGGTAAGCACATTCCTTATAAAGTGAAGGGCAAGGCTGGTAGAAGTAGGGAACCTTGGATGACTCGGGAGATTGAGGCACTAGTCAAAAAGAAGAAGGAGGCATATGACATGCATAGGCAGCTGGGATCAAGTGGATCCCTTGAAGAGTATAGAGATTGCCGGAGTAGAGTTAAGAGAGAAATCAGGAGGGCAAAAAGGGGATATGAGATTGCTTTGGCAGATCAGGCAAAGGTGAATCCAAAGAGCTTCTACAAATACATAAAGGGCAAAAGGCCAACGAGGAAGAGAGTAGGGCCTCTTAAGGATCAACAAGGTCATCTATGTGCGGAACCACAAGAAATGGGTGAGATCCTGAATGAATATTTCACATCGGTATTTACGGTTGAGAAAGGCATGGATGTTAGGGAACTTGGGGAAATAAATAGTGATGTCTTGAGGAGTGTACATATTACAGAGAGGGAGGTGCTGGAAGTCTTAACGCGCATCAAGGTAGATAAATCTCCGGGACCTGATGAAACGTATCCCAGGACGTTATGGGAGGTTAGGGAGGAAATTGCGGGTCCCCTAGCAGAGATATTTGAATCATCCACCGCGACAGGTGAGGTGCCTGAAGATTGGAGGGTAGCAAATGTTGTGCCTTTGTTTAAGAAGGGCGGCAGGGAAAAGCCTGGGAACTGAAGACCAGTGAGCCTGACATCTGTAGTGGGTAAGTTGTTAGAGGGTATTCTGAGGGACAGAATCTACAGGCATTTGGAGAGGCAGGGACTAATTAGGAACAGTCAGCATGGTTTTGTGAGAGGAAAATCATGTCTCACGAATTTGATTGAGTTTTTTGAAGGGGTAACCAAGAAGATAGATGAGGGCTGTGCAGTAGACGTGGTCTACATGGACTTCAGCAAAGCATTTGACAAGGTACCGCATGGTAGGTTGTTACATAAGGTTAAATCTCATGGGATCCAAGGTGAGGTAGCCAATTGGATACAAAATTGGCTTGACGACAGAAGACAGAGGGTGGTTGTAGAGGGTTGTTTTTCAAACTGGATGCCTGTGTCCAGCGGTGTGCCTCAGGGATCGGTGCTGGGTCCGCTGTTATTTGTTATTTATATTAATGATTTGGATGAGAATTTAGGAGGCATGGTTAGTAAGTTTGCAGATGACACCAAGATTGGTGGCATTGTGGACAGTGAAGAAGGTTATCTAAGATTGCAACGGGATCTTGATCAATTGGTCCAGTGGGCCGATGAATGGCAGATGGAGTTTAATTTAGATAAATGTGAGGTGATGCATTTTGGTAGATCGAATCGGGCCAGGACCTACTCCGTTAATGGTAGGGCGTTGGGGAGAGTTATAGAACAAAGAGATCTAGGAGTACAGATTCATAGCTCCTTGAAAGTGGAGTCACAGGTGGATAGGGTGGTGAAGAAGGCATTCGGCATGCTTGGTTTCATTGGTCAGAACATTGAATGCAGGAGTTGGGATGTCTTGTTGAAGTTGTACAGGGCATTGGTGAGGCCACACTTGGAGTACTGTGTACAGTTCTGGTCACCCTATTATAGAAAAGATATCATTAAACTAGAAAGAGTGCAGAAAAGATTTACTAGGATGCTACCGGGAATTGATGGTTTGACTGACAGGGAGAGGTTAGACAGACTGGGACTTTTTTCCCTGGAGAGTAGGAGGTTAAGGGGTGATCTTATAGAAGTCTATAAAATAATGAGGGGCATCGATAAGGTCGATAGTCAAAATCTTTTCCCAAAGGTAGGGGAGTCTATAACGAGGGGGCATAGATTTAAGGTGAGAGGGGAGAGATACAAAAGGGTCCAGAGGGGCAATTTTTTCACTCAAAGGGTGGTGAGTGTCTGGAACGAGCTGCCGGAGGCAGAAGTAGAGGCGGGTACAATTTTGTCTTTTAAAAAGCATTTGGACAGTTACATGGGTAAGATGGGTATAGAGGGATATGGGCCAAGTGCAGGCAATTGGGACTAGCTTAGTGGTATAAACTGGGCGACATGGACATGTTGGGCCGAAGGGCCTGTTTCCATGTTGTAACTTCTATGATTCTATGATTCTATGATTCCTTCTCCACCTCCTGCTCCTTCTCATCCTCCTCCTCCTGCTCCTTCTCCACCTTCTGCTGAACCTCCACCAACTGCTCCTCCTCCACCTGCTCCTCGTGCTCCATCTTCTCCTCCAGCTGGACCTCCTCCTCCTGCTCCTTCTCCACTCCGCTCCATCTCCACCTCCTGCTCCTTCTCCTCCAGCTCCTGCTCCTTCTCCTCCTCCTCCCCCTCCTGCTCCTTCTCCACCTCCTGCTCCTTCACCCCTCCCGCTCCTTCTCCCCCTCCTGCTCCTTCTCCCCTTCCTGCTCAAACTCCTCCTCCTGCTCCTTCTCCACCTCCTGCTCATTCTCAACCTGCTGCTCAAGCTCCACCTGCTCGTTTTCCTCCTCCTCCTCCTTCTCCTTCAGCTCCTCCAGCTCTCCCTCCTCCTCTTGCTCAATCTACTACTCCTTGTTTTCCACCCCTGCTCCTTCTCCACCTCCTCATCATTCTCCACCTCCTGCTCCTTCTCGGCTTTTGCTCAAACTCTTCATCTTGCTCCTTCTCCACTTCATGCTCCTTCTCCCCTTCCTGCTCCTACTCCTGCTTGTGCTCCTTCACCCGCTTCTGCTCCGTCTCCTCCTGCTGTTACTTCTCCTCCTGCTGCTTCTTCTGCTCCTGCTGCTACTTCTCCATCTCCTTCTCCTGCTCCTTCTCCACCTCCTGCTCCTTCTCCTCTCCTGCTCATTCACCACCTCCTGTTCCTTCTTCTCCTCTTTCTCCTCCTCCTGCTCCTTCTCCACCTCCTGCTCCTTCTCCACCTTCTGCTCCTTGTCTCCCTCCTGCTCCTTCTCCACCTCCTGCTCCTTCTCCACCTCCTGCTCCTTCTGCACCTCCTGCTCCATCTCCTCTTCTTGCTCCATCTCCACCTCCTGATCCTTCTCCTCCTCCTGCTCCTTCTCCTCCCACTGCTCCATCTCCACCACCTGCTCCTTCTCCTCCTCCTGCTCCTAAGCCTCCTCCTGCTCCTTCTTCTTCTCCTGCTCCATCTCCACCTCCTGCTCTTTCTCGACCTCCTGCTCAACCTCCTCCTCCTGCTTCTTCTCCAACTCCTGCTCAACCTTCTCGTCCTGCTTCTTCTCCAACTCCTTCTCCTACTCCCCCTGCTGGTCCTTCTCCGCCACTTGCTCCTTCTGCCACTATTGCTTATTCTTACCTCCAGTTCCTTCTCCTCCTCCTGCTCCTTCTCCAGCTCCTTCTCCTCCTCCTGCTGCTTGTCCACCTCCTGCTCCTTGTCCACCTCCTGCGCATTTTCGCCCTCCTGCTGCATCTCGCCCACCTGCTGCTTCTCGATCTCCTGCTCCTTCTCGCCCTCCTGCTCCTTCTCCACCTCCGGCTCCTTCTCCCTCTCCTGCTGCTTCAACGCCTCCTGCTCCTTCGATGCATCCAGCTCCTTCTCTGCATCCTGCTCGTTCTCCTCCACCTGCTTCTTCCCCTCCTCCTGCTCCTTCTCGTCCTCCTGATCATTCGCGTCCTCCTGCTCATTCGCCCCCTCTTGCTCTTGCTTTGCATCCCACTCCTTCTCCGCCTCCTGCTCCTTCTCCGCCTCCCGCTCCATCTCTACCTCCTGCTCCTTTTCCCCATCCTGCTCCTTCTCCACCTCCTGCGCACTCTCCCCCTCCTGCTCACTCTCCCCCTCCAGCTCCTTCTCCTCGTCCCGCTCAACCTCCTCCTCCTGCTCCTTCTCCACCTCCTGCTCCTTCTCCGCCTCCTGCTCCTTCTATGCCTCCATCTCCTCCTCCGCCGACTGCTCGTTCACACCCTCCGGATCATTCTCGCCGTCGAGCCCCTCCTCCACCTCCTGCTCCCTCTCCCTCAACAGCTCCTTCTCCGTCTCCTGCTTCTTCCCCTCCTCCTGATCCTTCTCGTCCTCCTGCTCCTTCTCGTCCTCCTGCTCCTTCTCGTACTCCTGCTCCTTCTGCTCCTGTTGCTCCTTCTCCCCCTCCTGCTCCTTCTCCCTCTCCTGCTTCTTCTCCCTCTCCTGCTCCTTCTCCTCCTGTTGCTCCTTCTGCACCTCCTGCTCCTTCTCAACGTCTGGCTCCATCTCCTCCTCCTGCTCATTCTTCTCTTCGTGCTCCTTCTCCTCCTCCTGCTGCTTCTCCTCGTCCTGCTCCTTCTCTGCTCAACCCCCTCCTCTTGCTCCTTCTTCTCTTCCTGCTCCTTCTCCACCTTCTGCTCCACCTCCACCTCCTGCTCCTTCTACCCCTCCTGCTCCTTCTACCCCTCCTGCTCCTTCTCCTCCTCTTGTTCGTTCTCCTCCTCCAGCTCCTTCTCCTCCTCCAGCTCCTTCTCCCCGTCCTGCTCCTTCTTCACCTGCAGCTCCACCTCCGCCTCCTGCTCCTTCTCCACCTCCTGCTCCTTCTCCACCTACTGCTCCTCCTCCGCCTCCTGCTCCTTCTCCACCTTATGCCCTTCCACCACATCCAGCTCCACCTCCACATCCTGCTGCTTCCACTCCACCTGCTCCATCTCCTCATTCTGCTCAACCTCCCCCTCCTGCTCCTTTTCCAATTCCTGGTCAAACTCCTCCTCCTGCTCCTTCTCCCCCTCCTGCTCCTGGCTTGCCTGCTGGTCCTTCTCCACTCCTGCTCCATCTCACCCTCCTGCTCCTGCTCCTACTCTACATCCTGCTCCTTCTCCACCTCCTGCTCCTTCTACACCTCCTGCTCCTTCTCCACCTCTTCCTCCTTCTTCACCTCCTGCTCCTTCTCCACCTCCTGCTCCTTCTCCACCTCCTGCTCCTTCTCCACCTCCTCCTCCTTCTCCACCTCCTGCTACTTCTCCACCTCCTGCTCCTTCTCCACCTCATGCTCCTTCTCCACCTCCTGCTCCTTCTCCACCTCCTGCTCCTTCTCCACCTCTGGCTGCTCCTCCTTCATCTCCTTTCCTTCTCCACCTACTGCTCTTTTTCCATATCCAGCTCCACCTCCAAATCCTGCTCCTTCTCCACCTCATGCTCCTTCTCCAACCACTGCTCCTTCTCCTCCTCCTCCTTCTCCTCCAACTGTTCATTCTCCACCTCCTGCTCCTTCTCCACCTCCTGCTCCTTCTCCACTTCCTGCTCCTTCTCCACCTCATCCTCCTTCTCCACGTCCTGCTCCTTCTCCACCTCCTCCTCCTTCTTCACCTCCTGCTCCTTTTCCACCCCCTGCTCCTTCTCCACCTCCTGCTCCTTCTCCACCTCCTGCTCCTTCTCCACCTCCTGCTCCTTTTCCACCTCCAGCTCCTTCTCCACCTCCTATTCCTACTCCACCTCCAGCTCCTTCCCCTCCTCCTCATGCTCCATCTCCACGTCCTGCTCCTTCTCCTCCTCCAAATCCTTCTCCAACTGAAGCTTTCTACAACTCCTGTTCATTCTCCAATTCCTGCTCCTTCGCCGCCTCCTCCTCGTTCTCCTCCAACTGGTCGTTCCCCACCTCCGGCTCCTTCTCCACCTCCGGCTCCTTCTCCCTCTCCTGCTGCTTCAACGCCTCCTGCTCCTTCGATGCATCCAGCTCCTTCCCTGAATCCTGCTCGTTCACCCCCACCTGCTCCGTCTCCGCCTCCTGCTTCTTCCCCTCCTCCTGCTCCTTCTCGTCCTCCTGATCATTCTCGTCCTCCTGCTCATTCGCCCCCTCTTGCTCTTGCTTTGCATCCCAATCCTTCTCCGCCTCCTGCTCCTTCTCCCTCTCCCGCTCCATCTCTACCTCCTGCTCCTTTTCTCCGTCCTGCTCCTTCTCCACCTCCTGCTCACTCTCCCCCTCCTGCTCACTCTCCCCCTCCTGCTCCTTCTCCTCGTCCAGCTCAACCTCCTCCTCCTGCTCCTTCTCCACCTCCTGCTCCTTCTCCGCCTACTGCTCCTTCTCCGCCTCCTGCTCCTTCTTCGCCTCCTGCTCGTTCTCCGCCTCCTGCTCCTTCTCCGCCTCCTGCTCCTTCTATGCCTCCCGCTCCTCCTCCGCAAACTGCTCGTTCACAACCTCCTGATCATTCTCGCCCTCGAGCCCCTCCTCCACCTCCTGCTCCCTCTCCCTCAACTGCTCCTTCTCGGTCTCCTGCTTCTACCCCTCCTCCTGATCCTTCTCGTCTTCCTGATCCTTCTCGTCTTCCTGATCCTTCTCGTCCTCCTGCTACTTCCCGTCCTCCTGCTCCTTCTCGTCCTCCTGCCCCTTCTCCCTCTCCTGCTTCTTCTCCTCCTGTTGCTCCTTCTCCACCTCCTGCTCCATCTCAACGTCTGGCTCCATCTCCTCCTCCTGCTCATTCTTCTCTTCGTGCTCCTTCTCCTCCTGCTGCTGCTTCTCCTCATACTGCTCCTTCTCTGCTCAACCACCTCCTCCTGCTCCTTCTTCTCTTCCTGCTCCTTCTCCACCTTCTGCTCCTCCTCCACCTCCTGCTCCTTCTACCCCTCCTGCTCCTTCTACCCCTCCTGCTCCTTCTCCTCCTCTTATTCGTTCTCCTCCTCCAGCTCCTTCTCCTCCTCCAGCTCCATCTCCCCGTCCTGCTCCTTCTTCACCTGCAGCTCCACCTCCGCCTCCTGCTCCTTCTCCACCTCCTGCTCCTTCTCCACCTCCTGCTCCTTCTCCGCCTACTGCTCCTTCTCCACCTCATGCCCTTCCACCACATCCAGCTCCACCTCCACCTCCTGCTGCTTCCACTCCACCTGCTCCATCTCCCCTTTCTGCTCAACCATCCCCTCCTGCTCCTTCTCCACTTCCTGGTCAAACTCCTCCTCCTGCTCCTGCTCCCCCTCCTGCTCCTGGCTTGCCTGCTGCTCCTTCTCCCCTCCTGCTCCTTCACCACCTCCTGCTCCTGCTCCTACTCAACCTCCTGCTCATTTTCCGTCTCCTGTTCCTTCTCCTCGTCAAGCTCAACCTCTTCCTACTGCTCCTTCTCCACCTCCTGCTCCTTCTCCACCTCCTGCTCCTTCTCCACCTCCTGCTCCTCCTTCATCTCCTGCTCCTTCTCCACCTCCTGCTCCTTTTCCATATCCAGCTCCACCTCCACCTGCTGATCCTTCTCCACCTCCTGCTCCTTCTCCGCTTCCTGCTCCTCCTCCGTCTCCTGCTCCTTCTCCGCCTCCTGCTCCTTCTCCGCCTCCTGCTCCTTCTCTGCCTCCTGCTCCTTCTATGCCTGCCGCTTCTCCTCCGCCTGCTGCTCGTTCACATCCTCCTGATCATTCTCGCCGTGAGCCCCTCCTCCACCTCCTGCTCCCTCTCCCTCAACTGCTTCTTCCCCTCCCCCTGATCCTTCTCGTCTTCCTGATCCTTCTCTTCTTCCTGATCCTTCTCGTCTTCCTGATCCTTCTCGTCTTCCTGCTCCTTCTCCACCTCCTGCTCCTTCTCCACCTCTTCCTCCTTCTTCACCTCCTGCTCCTTCTCCACCTCCTGCTCCTTCTCCACCTCCTGCTCCTTCTCCACCTCCTCCTCCTTCTCCACCTCCTGCTACTTCTCCACCTCCTGCTCCTTCTCCACCTCATGCTCCTTCTCCACCTCTTGCTGCTCCTCCTTCATCTCCTTTCCTTCTCCACCTCTTTTTCCATATCCAGCTCCACCTCCACATCCTGCTCCTTCTCCACCTCATGCTCCTTCTCCAACCACTGCTCCTTCTCCTCCTCCTCCTTCTCCTCCAACTGTTCATTCTCCACCTCCTGCTCCTTCTCCACTTCCTGCTCCTTCTCCACCTCCTGCTCCTTCTCCACCTCCTGCTCCTTCTCCACTTCCTCCTCCTTCTCCACCTCCTGCTCCTTCTCCACCTCCTCCTCCTTCTTCACCTCCTGCTCCTTTTCCACCCCCTGCTCCTTCTCCACCTCCTGCTCCTTTTCCACCTCCTGCTCCTTCTCCACCTCCTATTCCTACTCCACCTCCAGCTCCTTCCCCTCCTCCTCATGCTCCATCTCCACGTCCTGCTCCTTCTCCTCCTCCAGCTCCTTCTCCAACTGAAGCTTTCTACAACTCCTGTTCATTCTCCAATTCCTGCTCCTTCGCCGCCTCCTCCTCCTTCTCCTCGAACTGGTCGTTCCCCACCTCCTGCTCCTTCTCCACCTCCGGCTCCTTCTCCCTCTCCTGCTGCTTCAACGCCTCCTGCTCCTTCTATGCATCCAGCTCCTTCCCTGAATCCTGCTCGTTCACCCCCACCTGCTCCGTCTCCGCCTCCTGCTTCTTCCCCTCCTCCTGCTCCTTCTCGTCCTCCTGATCATTCTCGTCCTCCTGCTCATTCGCCTCATCTTGCTCTTGCTTTGCATCCCAATCCTTCTCCGCCTCCTGCTCCTTCTCCCCCTCCCGCTCCATCTCTACCTCCTGCTCCTTTTCCCCGTCCCGCTCCTTCTCCACCTCCTGCTCACTCTCCCCCTCCTGCTCACTCTCCCCCTCCTGCTCCTTCTCCTCGTCCAGCTCAACCTCCTCCTCCTGCTCTTTCTCCACCTCCTGCTCCTTCTCCGCCTACTGCTCCTTCTCCGCCTCCTGCTCCTTCTTCGCCTCCTGCTCGTTCTCCGCCTCCTGCTCCTTCTATGCCTCCCGCTCCTCCTCCGCAAACTGCTCGTTCACAACCTCCTGATCATTCTCGCCCTCGAGCCCCTCCTCCACCTCCTGCTCCCTCTCCCTCAACTGCTCCTTCTCGGTCTCCTGCTTCTACCCCTCCTCCTGATCCTTCTCGTCTTCCTGATCCTTCTCAACGTCTGGCTCCATCTCCTGCTCCACCTCATTCTTCTCTTCGTGCTCCTTCTCCTCCTCCTGCTGCTTCTTCTTGTCCTGCTCCTTCTCTGCTCAACCCCTCCTCCTGCTCATTCTTCTCTTCCTGCTCCTTCTCCACCTTCTGCTCCTTCTCCTCCTTCTGCTCCTCCTCCACCTCCTGCTCCTTCTACCCCTCCTGCTCCTTCTTCACCTGCAGCTCCACCTCCGCCTCCTGCTCCTTCTCCACCTCCAGCTCCTTCTCCACCTCCTGCTCCTTCTCCGCCTCCTGATCCTTCTCCACCTCATGCTCCTCCACCACGTCCAGCTCCACCTCTACCTCCTACTGTTTCCCCTCCACCTGCTCCATCTCCTCTTTCTGCTCAACCTCCCCCTCCTGCTCATTCTCCACTTCCTGGTCAAACTCCTCCTCCTGCTCCTTCTCCCCCTCCTGCTCCTGGCTTGCCTGCTGCTCCTTCTCCCCACCTGCTCCTTCACCCCCTCCTGCTCCTGCTCCTACTCTACATCCTGCTCCTTCTCCGTCTCCTGTTCCTTCTCCTCGTCAAGCTCAACCTCTTCCGACTGCTCCTTCTCCACCTCCTGCTCCTTCTCCACCTCCTGCTCCTTCTCCACCTCCTGCGACTTCCCCACCTCCTGCTCCTTCTCCACATCCTGTTCCTTCTCCACCTCCTGCTCCTTCTCCGCCTACTGCTCCTTCTCCGCCTCCTGCTCCTTCTTCGCCTCCTGCTCCTTCTCCACCTCCTGCTCCTTCTCCTCCTCATGCTCCATCTCCACGTCCTGCTCCTTCTCCTCCTCCAGCTCCAACTCCCCGTCCTGCTCCTTCTTCACCTCCAGCTCCTTCTCCAACTGAAGCTTTCTACAACTCATGTTCATTCTCCACTTCATGCTCCTTCTCCACCTCCTGCTCCTTCTCCTCCTCCTGCTCCTACTCCAGCCCCTGCTCCACCTCCTTGTGCTCCTTCTCCGCCTCCTGCTCCTTCTCCGCCTCCTGCTCCGCCTCCTGCTCCTTCTCCACCTCCTGCTCCTTCTCCACCTCCTGCTCCTTCTCCACCTCCTGCTCCTTCTCCACCTCCTGCTACTTCCCCACCTCCTGCTCCTTCTCCACATCCTGCTCCTTCTCCACCTCCTGCTCCTTCTCCACCTCCTCCTCCTCCTTCACCTCCTGCTCCTTTTCCACCTCCTGCTCCTTCTCCACCTCCTGTTCCTTCTCCACCTCCTGCTCCTTCTCCACCTCCTGCTCCTTCTCCACCTCCTATTCCTACTCCACCTCCAGCTCCTTCTCCTCCTCCTCATGCTCCATCTCCACGTCCTGCTCCTTCTCCACCTCCTGCTCCTTCTCCACCTCCTGCCCCTTCTCCACCTCCTGCTCCTTCTCCACCTCCTGCCCCTTCTCCACCTCCTGCTCCTTCTCCACCTCCTGCTCCTTCTCCACCTCCTGCTACTTCCCCACCTCCTGCTCCTTCTCCACATCCTGCTCCTTCTCCTCCTCCTGCTCCTTCTCCACCTCCTGCTCCATCTCCACCTCATCCTCCTCCTTCGCCTCCTGCTCCTTCTCCACCTCCTGCTCCTTCTCCACCTCCTGCTCCTTCTCCACCTCCTGCTCCTTCTCCACCTCCTGCTCCTTCTCCACCTCCTATTCCTACTCCACCTCCAGCTCCTTCTCCTCCTCCTCATGCTCCTTCTTCACCTCCAGCTCCTTCTCCAACTGAAGCTTTCTACAACTCCTGTTCATTCTCCACTTCCTGCTCCTTCGCCTCCTCCTCCACCTTCTCCTCCAACTGGTCTTTCCCCACCTCCTGCTCCTTCTCCACCTCCGGCTCCTTCTCCCTCTCCTGCTGCTTCAACGCCTCCTGCTCCTTCGATGCATCCAGCTCCTTCCCTGAATCCTGCTCGTTCACCCCCACCTGCTCCTTCTCCTCCTCCTGCTTCTTCCCCTCCTCCTGCTCCTTCTCGTCCTCCTGATCATTCTCGTCCTCCTGCTCATTCGCCTCATCTTGCTCTTGCTTTGTATCCCACTCCTTCTCCGCCTCCTGCTCCTTCTCCCCCTCCCGCTCCATCTCTACCTCCTGCTCCTTTTCCCCGTCCTGCTCCTTCTCCACCTCCTGCTCACTCTCCCCCTCCTGCTCACTCTCCCCCTCCTGCACCTTCTCCTCGTCCCGCTCAACCTCCTCCTCCTGCTCCTTCTCCACCTCCTGCTCCTTCTCCACCTCCTGCTTCTTCTCCACCTCCTGCTCCTTCTCCGCCTACTGCTCCTTCTCCGCCTCCTGCTCCTTCTTCGCCTCCTGCTCGTTCTCCGCCTCCTGCTCCTTCTCCGCCTCCTGCTCCTTCTATGCCTCCCGCTCCTCCTCCGCAAACTGCTCGTTCACAACCTCCTGATCATTCTCGCCCTCGAGCCCCTCCTCCACCTCCTGCTCCCTCTCCCTCAACTGCTCCTTCTCGGTCTCCTGCTTCTACCCCTCCTCCTGATCCTTCTCGTCTTCCTGATCCTTCTCGTCTTCCTGATCCTTCTCGTCTTCCTGATCCTTCCCGTCCTCCTGCTCCTTCTCGTCCTCCTGCTCCTTCTCCCTCTCCTGCTTCTTCTCCTCCTGTTGCTCCTTCTCCACCTCCTGCTCCATCTCCACGTCTGGCTCCGTCTCCTCCTCCTGCTCATTCTCCGCAAACTGCTCGTTCACAACCTCCTGATCATTCTCGCCCTCGAGCTCCTCCTCCACCTCCTGCTCCCTCTCCCTCAACTGCTCCTTCTCGGTCTCCTGCTTCTACCCCTCCTCCTGATCCTTCTCGTCTTCCTGATCCTTCTCAACGTCTGGCTCCATCTCCTGCTCCACCTCATTCTTCTCTTCGTGCTCCTTCTCCTCCTCCTGCTGCTTCTTCTTGTCCTGCTCCTTCTCTGCTCAACCCCTCCTCCTGCTCATTCTTCTCTTCCTGCTCCTTCTCCACCTTCTGCTCCTTCTCCTCCTTCTGCTCCTCCTCCACCTCCTGCTCCTTCTACCCCTCCTGCTCCTTCTTCACCTGCAGCTCCACCTCCGCCTCCTGCTCCTTCTCCACCTCCTGCTCCTTCTCCACCTCCTGCTCCTTCTCCGCCTCCTGATCCTTCTCCACCTCATGCTCCTCCACCACGTCCAGCTCCACCTCTACCTCCTACTGTTTCCCCTCCACCTGCTCCATCTCCTCTTTCTGCTCAACCTCCCCCTCCTGCTCATTCTCCACTTCCTGGTCAAACTCCTCCTCCTGCTCCTTCTCCCCCTCCTGCTCCTGGCTTGCCTGCTGCTCCTTCTCCCCACCTGCTCCTTCACCCCCTCCTGCTCCTGCTCCTACTCTACATCCTGCTCCTTCTCCGTCTCCTGTTCCTTCTCCTCGTCAAGCTCAACCTCTTCCGACTGCTCCTTCTCCACCTCCTGCTCCTTCTCCACCTCCTGCTCCTTCTCCACCTCCTGCGACTTCCCCACCTCCTGCTCCTTCTCCACATCCTGCTCCTTCTCCACCTCCTGCTCCTTCTCCGCCTACTGCTCCTTCTCCGCCTCCTGCTCCTTCTTCGCCTCCTGCTCCTTCTCCACCTCCTGCTCCTTCTCCTCCTCATGCTCCATCTCCACGTCCTGCTCCTTCTCCTCCTCCAGCTCCAACTCCCCGTCCTGCTCCTTCTTCACCTCCAGCTCCTTCTCCAACTGAAGCTTTCTACAACTCCTGTTCATTCTCCACTTCCTGCTCCTTCTCCACCTCCTGCTCCTTCTCCTCCTCCTGCTCCTACTCCAGCCCCTGCTCCACCTCCTTGTGCTCCTTCTCCGCCTCCTGCTCCTTCTCCGCCTTCTGCTCCTTGTCCGCCTCCTGCTCCGCCTCCTGCTCCTTCTCCACCTCCTGCTCCTTCTCCACCTCCTGCTCCTTCTCCACCTCCTGCTCCTTCTCCACCTCCTGCTACTTCCCCACCTCCTGCTCCTTTTCCACATCCTGCTCCTTCTCCAACTCCTGCTCCTTCTCCACCTCCTCCTCCTCCTTCGCCTCCTGCTCCTTTTCCACCTCCTGCTCCTTCTCCACCTCCTGCTCCTTCTCCACCTCCTGCTCCTTCTCCACCTCCTGCTCCTTCTCCACCTCCTATTCCTACTCCACCTCCAGCTCCTTCTCCTCCGCCTCATGCTCCATCTCCACGTCCTGCTCCTTCTCCACATCCTGCTACTTCCCCACCTCCTGCTCCTTCTCCACATCCTGCTCCTTCTCCTCCTCCTGCTCCTTCTCCACCTCCTGCTCCTTCTCCACCTCCTCCTCCTCCTTCGCCTCCTGCTCCTTCTCCACCTCCTGCTCCTTCTCCACCTCCTGCTCCTTCTCCACCTCCTGCTCCTTCTCCACCTCCTATTCCTACTTCACCTCCAGCTCCTTCTCCAACTGAAGCTTTCTACAACTCCTGTTCATTCTCCACTTCCTGCTCCTTCGCCTCCTCCTCCACCTTCTCCTCCAACTGGTGATTCCCCACCTCCTGCTCCTTCTCCACCTCCGGCTCCTTCTCCCTCTCCTGCTGCTTCAACGCCTCCTGCTCCTTCGATGCATCCAGCTCCTTCCCTGAATCCTGCTCGTTCACCCCCACCTGCTCCTTCTCCTCCTCCTGCTTCTTCCCCTCCTCCTGCTCCTTCTCGTCCTCCTGATCATTCTCGTCCTCCTGCTCATTCGCCCCCTCTTGCTCTTGCTTTGTATCCCAATCCTTCTCCGCCTCCTGCTCCTTCACCCCCTCCCGCTCCATCTCTACCTCCTGCTCCTTTTCCCCGTCCTGCTCCTTCTCCACCTCCTGCTCACTCTCCCCCTCCTGCTCACTCTCCCCCTCCTGCTCCTTCTCCTCGTCCCGCTCAACCTCCTCCTCCTGCTCCTTCTCCACCTCCTGCTCCTTCTCCACCTCCTGCTTCTTCTCCACCTCCTGCTCCTTCTCCACCTCCTGCTCCTTCTCCACCTCCTGCTCCTTCTCCACCTCCTGCTCCTCCTCCTTTATCTCCAGCTCCTTCTCCACCTCCTGCTCATTTTCCATATCCAGCTCCACCTCCACATTCTGCTCCTTCTCCACCTCCTTCTCCTTCTCCACCTCCTGCTCCTACTCCAACTCCTGCTCCTTCTCCACCTACTGCTCCTTCTCCACCTCCTGCTCCTTCTCCTCCTCCTGCTCCTACTCCACCCCCTGCTCCACCTCCTTGTGCTCCTTCTCCGCCTCCTGCTCCTTCTCCGCCACCTGCTCCTTCTCCGCCTCCTGCTCCGCCTCCTGCTCCTTCTCTGCCTCCTGCTCCTTCTCCGCCTCCCGCTCCTTCTCCTTCTCCGCCTCCTGCTCCTTCTCCGCCTCCTGCTCATACCCCTCTTCCTGCACCTTCTCACCCTCCTGCTCCTGCTTTGCCTCCTGCTCCTTCGCCCCGTTCTGTTCCTTCGCCCCCTCCTGCTCCTTCTCCACCTATAGCTCGGTCTCTACCTTCTGCTCCAACTCTACATCCTACTCATTCTACCCCTCCTGTTCCATCTCGTCGTCCAGCTCAACTTCCAACTTCTGCTCCTTCTCCACTTCTGCTCCATCTCCACCTCCTGCTCCTTCTTCTCTTCCTGCTCCTTCTTCTCTTCCTGCTCCTTCTTCTCTCCCTGCTCCTTCTCCTCCTCCTGCTCCTTCTCCTCCTCCTGCTCCTTCTCCTCCTCCTGCTTCTTCTCCACCTGCTGCTCCTTCTCCACCCCCTGCTCCTTCTCCGCCTCCTGCTCCTTCTCCGCCTCCTGCTCCTTTTATGGCTCCCGCTCCTCCTCCGCCTGCTGCTCGTTCACACCCTCCTGATCATTCTCGCCGTCGAGCCCCTCCTCCACCTCCTGCTCCCTCTCCCTCAACTGCTCCTTCTCCGTCTCCTGCTTCTTCCCCTCCTCCTGATGCTTCTCGTCTTCCTGATCCTTCTCGTCTTCCTGATCCTTTTCGTCTTCCTGATCCTTCTCGTCTTCCTGCTCCTTCTCATGCTCCTGCTCCTTCTCGTCCTCCTGCTCCTTCCGCAACTCCTGCTCAACCTCCTCCTGCTCCATCTCCTCCTCCTGCTCAACCTCCTCCTGCTCCTTCTCCTCCTCCTCATCAACTTCCTCCTGATCCTTCGCCTTCTGATACTCAACCTCCTCCTCCTGCTCCGCCTCCCGCTCCTGTTCCTTCTCCCCCTCCTGCACCTTCTCACCTCCTGCACCTTCTCCTCCACCTGCTCCTTCTCCTCCTCCTGCTCCTTCTCCACTTCATGCTCCTTCTCCCGCTCCTGCTCCATCTTCCGCTTCTGCTCCTTCTCCCGCTTCTGCTCCTTCTGCCGCATCTGCTCCTTCTCCTCCTGTCGCTTCTTCTCCTCCTGCTGCAACGTCTCCACCTCCTTCTCCTACTCCTTCTCCACCTCCTTCTCCTGCTCCTTCTCCACCTCCTGCTCCTTCTCCACTCCTGCTCATTCACCACCTCCTGCTCCTGGTCTCCCTCCTCCTCATTCTCCTCCTCCTGTTCCTTCTCCACGTCCTGCTCCTTCTCTCCCTCCTGCTCCTTCTCCAACTCCTGCTCCTTCTCCACCTCGTGCTCATTCCCCACCTCCTGCTCCTTCTCCACTTCCTGCTACTTCTCCTCCTCCTGCTTCTTCTCTCCTCCTGCTCCTTCTCCACCTTCTGCTCAACCTCCACCAACTGCTCCTCCTCCACCTGCTCCTCCTGCTCCATCTTCTCCTCCAGGTGAACCTTCTCCTCCTGCTCCTTCTCCACTCCGCTCCATCTCCACCTCCTGCTCCTTCTCCTCCTCCAGCTCCTGCTCCTTCTCCACCTCCTGCTCCTTCTCCCCTCCTGCTCCTTCTCCCCCTCCTGCTCCTTCACCCCTTCCTGCTCAAACTCCTCCTCGTGCTCCTTCTCCACCTCCTGCTGATTCTCAACCTGCTGCTCAACCTCCACCTGCTCGTTTTCCTCCTCATCCTCCTGCTCCTTCAGCTCCTCCAGCTTTCCCTCCTCCTCTTGCTCAATCTCCTCCTCCTCCTTGTTCTCCACCCCTGCTCCTTCTCCACCTCCTCATCATTCTCCACCTCCTGCTCCTTCTCGGCTTTTGCTCAAACTCTTCCTCCTGCTCCTCCACTTCATGCTCCTTCTCCCGCTCCTGCTCCTACTCCTGCTTGTGCTCCTTCACCCGCTTCTGCTCCGTCTCCTCCTGCTGCTCCTTCTCCTCCTGCTGCTTCTTCTGCTCCTGCTGCTACTTCTCCATCTCCTTCTCCAGCTCCTTCTCCTCCTCCTGCTGCTTGTCCACCTCCTGCTCCTTGTCCACCTCATGCGCAT
This sequence comes from Heptranchias perlo, assembly GCF_035084215.1. Taxonomy (NCBI): domain Eukaryota; kingdom Metazoa; phylum Chordata; class Chondrichthyes; order Hexanchiformes; family Hexanchidae; genus Heptranchias; species Heptranchias perlo. Next base: position 499,096 of record NW_027139033.1, on the reverse strand, counting down.
TTTCGCCCTCCTGCTGCATCTCGCACACGTGCTGCTTCTCGACCTCCTGCTCCTTCTCGCCCTCCTGCTCCTTCTCCACCTCCTACTCCTTCTCCACACCTGCTCATTCACCAACTCCTGCTCCTTTTTCTCCTTCTTCTCTTGCTCCTGCTCCTTCTCCACCTCCTGCTGCTTGTCTCCCTTCTCCTCCTTCTCTCCCTCCTTCTCCTTTTCCACCTCCTGCTCGTTCTCCTTCTCTTGCTCCTTCTTCTTCTACTTCTTCGTCTGCTTTTGCTTCTACTACTCCTCCTGCTCCGTTTTCTGCTCCTGCTCCTCCTCCACTCCTGCTCCATCTCCACCTCCTGATCCTTCTCCTCCTCCTGATCATTCTCCACCTCCCGCACCTTCTCCACCTCCTGCTCCTTCGTCTACTCCTGCTTCTGCTCATCCTCCTGCTTCTTCTCCAACTCCTTCTCTACTCCCCCTCCTGGTCCTTCTTCGCCTCCTGCTCCTTCTCGACCTATTGCTTCTTCTCCACATCCTGTTCCTTCTCCTCCTCCTCCTTCTCCACCTCCTTCTCCTCCTCCTGCTCCTTGTCAATCTCCTGCTGCTTCTCCACCTCCTCCTCCTTCTCCTCATCTTGCGCCTTCTCCACCTCCTGCTCCTTCTCCACCGCCTGCTCCTTCTCCTCATCTTGCGCCTTCTCCACCTTCTGCTCATTCTCCTACTCCTGCTCCTCCTCCTGCTTCTGCTCCTTCACCCGCTTCTGCTCCATCTCCTCCTGCTGTTACTTCTCCTCCTGCTGCTTCTTCTGCTCCTGCTGCTACTTCTCCATCTCCTTCTCCTGCTCCTTCTCCACCTCATGCTCCTTCTCCACTCCTGCTCATTCACAATCTCCTGTTCCTTCTTCTCCTCCTTCTCCTCCTCCTGCTCCTTCTCCACCTCCTGCTCCTTCTCCCCTTCCTGCCCAAACTCCTCCTCCTGCTCCTTCTCCACCTCCTGCTCATTCTCAAACTGCTGCTCAACCTCCACCTGCTCGTTTTCCTCCTCCTCCTCCTGCTCCTTCAGCTTCTCCAGCTCTCCCTCCTCCTCTTGCTCAATCTCCTCCTCCTCCTTGTTGTCCACCCATGCTCCTTCTCCACCACCTGCTCCTTCTTCACCTCTTGCTCCTTCTCCTCCTCCTGCTCCTTCTCCAGCTCCTTCTCCTCCTCCTGCTGCTTGTCCACCTCCTGCTCCTTGTCCACCTCCTGCGCATTTTCGCCCTCCTGCTGCATCTCGCCTACATGCTGCTTCTCGACCTCCTGCTCCTTCTCGCCCTCCTGCTCCTGCTCCACATCCTACTCCTTCTCCACACCTGCTCATTCACCAACTCCTGCTCCTTTTTCTCCTTCTTCTCTTGCTCCTGCTCCTTCTCCACCTCCTGCTGCTTGTCTCCCTCCTCCTCCTTCTCTCCCTCCTTCTCCTTTTCCACCTCCTGCTCGTTCTCCTTCTCTTGCTCCTTCTTCTTCTACTTCTTCGTCTCCTTTTGCTTCTACTACTCCTCCTGCTCCGTTTTCTGCTCCTGCTCCTCCTCCACTCCTGCTCCATCTCCACCTCCTGACCCTTCTCCTCCTCCTGATCATTCTCCACCTCCCGCACCTTCTCCACCTCCTGCTCCTTCGTCTACTCCTGCTTCTGCTCATCCTCCTGCTTCTTCTCCAACTCCTTCTCTACTCCCCCTCCTGGTCCTTCTTCGCCTCCTGCTCCTTCTCGACCTATTGCTTCTTCTCCACATCCTGTTCCTTCTCCTCCTCCTCCTTCTCCACCACCTTCTCCTCCTCCTGCTCCTTGTCAATCTCCTGCTGCTTCTCCACCTCCTGCTCCTTCTCCTCATCTTGCGCCTTCTCCACCTCCTGCTCCTTCTCCACCGCCGGCTCCTTCTCCTCATCTTGCGCCTTCTCCACCTTCTGCTCATTCTCCTACTCCTGCTCCTCCTCCTGCTTCTGCTCCTTCACCCGCTTCTGCTCCATCTCCTCCTGCTGTTACTTCTCCTCCTGCTGCTTCTTCTGCTCCTGCTGCTACTTCTCCATCTCCTTCTCCTGCTCCTTCTCCACCTCATGCTCCTTCTCCACTCCTGCTCATTCACAATCTCCTGTTCCTTCTTCTCCTCCTTCTCCTCCTCCTGCTCCTTCTCCACCTCCTGCTCCTTCTCCCCTTCCTGCCCAAACTCCTCCTCCTGCTCCTTCTCCACCTCCTGCTCATTCTCAAACTGCTGCTCAACCTCCACCTGCTCGTTTTCCTCCTCCTCCTCCTGCTCCTTCAGCTTCTCCAGCTCTCCCTCCTCCTCTTGCTCAATCTCCTCCTCCTCCTTGTTGTCCACCCATGCTCCTTCTCCACCTCCTGCTCCTTCTTCACCTCTTGCTCCTTCTCCTCCTCCTGCTGCTTGTCCACCTCCTGCTCCTTGTCCACCTCCTGCGCATTTTCGCCCTCCTGCTGCATCTCGCCTACATGCTGCTTCTCGACCTCCTGTTCCTTTTCGCCCTCCTGCTCCTTCTCCACCTCCTGCTCCTTCTCCACACCTGCACATTCACCACCTCCTGCTCCTTCTTCTCCTCCTTCTCTTCCTCCTGCTCCTTCTCCACCTCCTGCTCCTTCTCCTTCTCTTGCTCCTTCTGCACCTCCTGCTCCTTCTTCTCATCTTGCGCCTTCTCCTTCTACTTCTTCGCCTCCTTTTGCTTCTACTCCTCCTCCTGCTCCTTTTTCTTCTCCAGCTCCTACTCCACTCTTGCTCCATCTCCACCTCCTGCTACTTCTCCTCCTCCTGCTCCTTTTCCTCCTCCTGATACTTCTCCTCCTCCTGATCCTTCTCCTCCTCCTGATCCTTCTCCACCTCGTGCTCTTTCTCCACCTCCCGCACCTTCTCCTCCTCCTGCTCCTTCTACTCCTGCTCCTGCTCATCCTCCTGCTTCTTCTCCGACTCCTTCTCTACTTCCCCTCCTGGTCCTTCTTCGCCTCCTGTTCCTTCTCGACCTATTGCTTCTTCTAAACATCCTGTTCCTTCTCCTCCTCCTCCTTCTCCACCTCCTTCTCCTCCTCCTGCTCCTTGTCCATCTCCTGCTCCTTCTCCACCTCCTCCTCCTTCTCCTCATCTTGCGCCTTCTCCATCTCCTGCTCCTTATCCACCTCCTGCCCCTTCACCCCATCTTGCACCTTCTCCACCTTCTGCTCATTCTCCTACTCCTGCTCCTACTCCTGCTTCTGCTCCTTCACCCGCTTCTGCTCCGTCTCCTCCTGCTGTTACTTCTCCTCCTGCTGCTTCTTCCGCTCCTGCTGCTGCTTCTCCATCTCCTCCTCCTGCTCCTTCTCCACCTCATGCTCCTTCTCCACTCCTGCTCATTCACAATCTCCTGTTCCTTCTTCTCCTCCTTCTCATCCTCCTGCTCCTTCTCCACCTCCTGCTCCTTCTCCACCTCCTCCTCCTTCTCCTCATCTTGCGCCTTCTCCATCTCCTGCTCCTTATCCACCTCCTGCCCCTTCACCTCATCTTGCACCTTCTCCACCTTCTGCTCATTCTCCTACTCCTGCTCCTACTCCTGCTTCTGCTCCTTCACCCGCTTCTGCTCCGTCTCCTCCTGCTGTTACTTCTCCTCCTGCTGCTTCTTCTGCTCCTGCTGCTGCTTCTCCATCTCCTTCTCCTGCTCCTTCTCCACCTCATGCTCCTTCTCCACTCCTGCTCATTCACAATCTCCTGTTCCTTCTTCTCCTCCTTCTCGTCCTCCTGCTCCTTCTCCACCTCCTGCTCCTTCTCCACCTCCTGCTCCTTCTCCTCTTCTTGCTCCATCTCCACCTCCTGCTCCTGCTCCTCCTCCTGCTCCTTCTCCACCACCGGCTCTTTGACGCCCTCCTGCTCCTTATATCCCTCCTGCTCCTTCTCCACCTCCTGCTCCTTCTCCACCTCCTGCTCCATCTCCACCTCCTGCTCCTTCTCCTTCCCCTGCTCCTTCCCCGCCTCCTGCTCCTTCTTCTCCTCCTGCTCCTGCTCCTCCTGCTGCTTCTTCTCCAACTCCTTCTCCTACTCGCCCTCATGGTCCTTTTCCGCCACCTGCTCGTTCTCCACCTGTTTTTTCTTCTCCTCCTTCTGTTCCTTGTCCACCTCCTGCTCCTTGTCCACCTCATGCTCCTTGTCCACCTCCTGCTCCTTCTCCACCTCCTGGTCCTTCTCCACTCCTGCTCATTCACCACCTCCTGCTCCTTCTTCTCCTCCTTCTCCTTCACCTCCTCCTGCTCGTTCTCCACCTCCGGCTCTTTGACTCCCTCCTGCTCCTTATCTCCCTCCTGCTCCTTCTCCACCTCCTGCTCCTTCTCCACCTCCTGCTCCATCTCCACCTCCTGCTCCTTCTCCGTCCCCTGCTCCTTCCCCACCTCCTGCTCCTTCTCCACCTCCTGCTCCTTCTTCTCCTACTTCTCCTCCTCCTGCTCCTTCTCCAACTCCTGCTCCTTGCCTCCGACCTGCTCCTTCTCCACCTCCTGCTCCTTCTCCACCTTCTGTTCCTTCTCCACCTCCTGCTCCTTCTCCTCTTCTTGCTCCTTCTCCTCCTCCTGCTCCTTCTCCTTCTCCTGCTCCTTCTCCTCCTCCTGCTCCTTCTCCTCCCCCTGCTCCATCTCCACCACCTGCTCCTTCTCCTCCTCCTGCTCCTAATCCTCCTCCTGCTCCTTCTTCTTCTCCTGCTCCATCTCCACCTTCTGCTCCTTCGCCACCTCCTGCTCAACCTCCTCCTCCTGCTGCTTGTCCACCTCCTGCTCCTTGTCCACCTCCTGCGCATTCTCGCCCTCCTGCTGCATCTCACCCACCTGCTGCTTCTCGATCTCCTGCTCCTTCTCGCCCGCCTGCTCCTTCTCCACCTCCTGCTCCTTCTGCACTCCTGCTCATTCACCACCTCCTGCTCCTTCTTCTCCTCCTTCTCTTCGTCCTGCTCCTTTTCCCTTATTATTCCTTATCTCCACCCAAAAACAGTTTGGGTGGAGATAAGGAATAATAAGGGAAAAAAAAACATTAGTGGGCGTAGTATATAGGCCTCCTAATAGTTGCAACTCTGCTGGAAGAAGTATTAATCCGGAGATAGTCGGGGCATGTAATAAGGGAACAGCCATAATTATGGGGGATTTTAATTATCATATTAACTGGACAAATCAAATTGGGCAGAGCAGCCTTGAAGACGAGTTCATTGAGTGCATCAGGGATGGATTTCTTGAGCAGTATGTAACTGATCCTACAAGGGGGCAGGCAACCTTGGACCTGGTCCTGTGTAATGAGTCAGGATTAATTAATAATGTCCTAGTTAAGGATCCCCTTGGAACGAGCGACCACAACATGGTTGAATTCCATATCCAATTAGAGGGTGAGAAGGTTGATTCTCAAACAAGCGTACTGAGCTTGAATAAAGGAGACTATGATGGTATGAGAGCGGAATTGATTAAAGTGGACTGGGAAAATAGATTAAAGGGTAAGACGGTACATGAGCAGTGGTGTTCATTTAGGGAGTTATTTTACAACTTTCAAAATAAATATATTCCACTGAGGAAAAAAGGGTGTAAAAGAAATGACAGCCATCCATGGCTAAGTAAAGAAATCAAGGATAGTATCCGACTAAAAACAAGGACATATAAGGTAGCCAAACTTAGTGGGAGGATAGAAGATTGGGAATTCTTCAAAAGACAGCAAAAAGTAACTAAAGGATTGATTAAGAAAGGGAAGTTAGATTATGAAAAGAAATTAGCAAAAAATATAAAAACAGATAGCAAGAGTTTCTATAGTTATATAAAAAGAAAAAGGGTGGCTAAGGCAAACATAGGTCCCTTAGAGGATGAGACCGGGAAATTAATGGTGGGAAACATGGAGATGGCAAAAATGCTGAACAAATATTTTGTTTCAGTCTTTACAGTAGAGGACACTAAGAATATCCCAACACTGGACAAACAGGGGACTCTCGGGGGGGAGGAGCTAAATACGATTAAAATCACTCAGGAGATGGTACTCAGTAAAATAATGGGACTCAAGGCGGATAAATCCCCTGGACCTGATGGCTTCCATCCTAGGGTCTTGAGGGAAGTGGCAGTAGGGATTGTGGATGCTTTGGTGATAGTTTTCCAAAATTCCCTGGACTCAGGAGAGGTCCCGGCAGATTGGAAAACTGCTAATGTAACACCGTTATTTAAAAAGGGTAGTAGGCAGAAGGCTGGAAATTATAGGCCAGTTAGCTTAACATCTGTGGTGGGTAAAATTTTGGAGTCTATTATTAAGGAGACAGTAACGGAACATTTAGATAAGCATAATTTAATAGGACAAAGTCAGCATGGCTTTATGAAGGGGAAGTCATGTCTGACAAATTTGCTTGAGTTCTTCGAGGATATAACGTATAGGGTGGATAAAGGGGAACCAGTGGACGTAGTGTATTTAGACTTCCAGAAGGCATTCGACAAGGTGCCACATAAAAGATTATTACTTAAGATAAAAAATCACGGGATTGGGGGTAATATTCTGGCATGGGTGGAGGATTGGTTATCGAACAGGAAGCAGAGAGTTGGGATAAATGGTTCTTTTTCGGACTGGCAACCAGTAACCAGTGGTGTTCCACAGGGGTCGGTGCTGGGTCCCCAACTCTTTACAATCGATATTAACGATTTGGAGGAGGGGACCGAGTGCAACATATCAAAATTTGCAGATGATACAAAGATGGGAGGGAAAGTAGAGAGTGAGGAGGACATAAAAAACCTGCAAGGGGATATAGACAGGCTGGGTGAGTGGGCGGAGATTTGGCAGATGCAATATAATATTGGAAAATGTGAGGTTATGCCCTTTGGCAGGAAAAATCAGAGAGCAAGTTATTTTCTTAATGGCGAGAGACTGGAAAGTACTGCAGTGCAAAGGGATCTGGGGGTCCTATTGCAAGAAAATCAAAAAGTTGGTATGCAGGTGCAGCAGGTGATCAAGAAGGCCAATGGAATGTTGGCTTTTATTGCTAGGGGGATAGAATATAAAAACAAGGAGGTATTGCTGCAGTTATATAAGGTATTGGTGAGACCGCACCTGGAATACTGCATACAGTTTTGGTCTCCATACTTAAGAAAAGACATACTTGCTCTCGAGGCAGTACAAAGAAGGTTCACTCGGTTAATCCCAGGGATGAGGGGGCGGACATATGAGGAGAGGTTGAGTAGATTGGGACTCTACTCATTGGAGTTCAGAAGAATGAGAGGCGATCTTATTGAAACATATAAGATTGTGAAGGGTCTTGATCGGGTGGATGCAGTAAGGATGTTCCCAAAGATGGGTGAAACTAGAACTAGGGGGCATAATCTTAGAATAAGGGGCTGCTCTTTCAAAACTGAGATGAGGAGAAACTTCTTCACTCAGAGGGTGGTAGGTCTGTGGAATTTGCTGCCCCAGGAAGCTGTGGAAGCTACATCATTAGATAAATTTAAAACAGAAATAGACAGTTTCCTAGAAGTAAAGGGAATTAGGGGTTATGGGGAGCGGGCAGGAAATTGGACATGAAGCTGAGTTCGGATCGGTCAATGCCCTGTGGGTGGCGGAGAGGGCCCAGGGGCTATGTGGCCGGGTCCTGCTCCGACTTCTTGTGTTCTTTAAATTTGTGGTTGGGATCAGATCAGCCATGATCTTATTGAATGGCGGAGCAGGCTCGAGGGGCCGATTGGCCTACTCCTGCTCCAATTTCTTATGTTCTTATGTTCTTATGTTCCACCTCCTGCTGCTTGTCTCCCTCCTCCTCCTTCTCTCCATCCTTCTCTTTCTCCACAACCTGCTCGTTCTCCTTCTCCTGCTCCTTCTCCTCATCTTGCGCCTTCTCCGTCTCCTACCTCTTCTCCTCCTCCTGCTTCTCCTCCTCCTCCTGCTCCTTTTTCTTCTCCTGCTCCTCCTCCACCCATGCTCCATCTCCACCTCCTGCTACTTCTCCTCCTCCTGCTCCTTCTCCTCCTCCTGATCCGTCTCCTCCTCCTGCTCCTTCTCCTCCTCCTGATAATTCTCCTCCTCCTGCTCCTTCTTCTACTCCTGCTCCTGCTCATCCTCCTGCTTCTTCTCCAACTCCTTCTACTACTCACCCTCCTGGTCCTTTGTCGCCTCCTGATCCATCTCGACCTATTGCTTCCTCTCCACCTCCTGTTCCTTCTCCTCCTCCTCCTTCTCCACCTCCTTCTCCTCCTCCACATCCTTCTCCTCCTCCTGCTCCTTGTCCATCTCCTGCTCCTTCTCCACCTCCTGCTCCTTCTCCTCATCTTGCGTCTTCTCCACCTCTTGCTCGTTCTCGTCCTCCTGCTCCTACTCCTGCTGCTCCTTCTCCTTCTCCTGCTCCTTCTCCACTCCTGCTCCATCTCCACCTCCTGCTCCTTCTCCTCCTCCTGCTCCTTCTTCTTCTCCTGCTCCATCTCCATTCCTGCTCCACCTCCTTCTCCTGCTCCTTCTCCACCTCCTGCTCCTTCTCCACTCCTGCTCACTCACCATCTCCTGCTCCTTGTCTCCATCCTCCTCCTTCTCCTCCTCCTGCTCCTTCTCCACCTCCTGCTCCTTCTCTCCCTCCTGCTTGTTCTCCACCTCCTGCTCCTTCTCCACCTCGTGCTCCTTCCCCACCTCCTGCTCCTTCTCCACCTCCTGCTCATTCTCCTTCTTTTGCTTCTTCTCTCCTCCTGCTCCTTCTCCACCTCCTGCTCCTTCTCATCCTCCTCCTCCTGCTCCTTCTCCACCTTCTGCTCAACCTCCACCAACTGCTCCTCCTCCACCTGCTCCTCCTGCTCCATCTTCTCCTCCAGCTGATCCTCCTCCTCCTGCTCCTTCTCCACTCCGCTCCTTCTCCACCTCCTGCTCCTTCTCCTCCTCCAACTCCTGCTCCTTCTCCTCCTCCTCCCCCTCCTGTCCTTCTCCCCCTCCTGCTCCTTTTCCCCTCCTGCTCTTTCTCCCCCTCCTGCTCCTTCTCCCCTTCCAGCTCAAACTCCTCCTCTTGCTCCTTCTCCACCTCCTGCTCATTCTCAACCTGCTGCTCAACCTCCACCTGCTCGTTTTCCTCCTCCTCCTCCTGCTCCTTCAGCTCCTCCAGCTCTCCCTCCTCCTCTTGCTCAATCTCCTCCTCCTCTTTGTTCTCCAGCCCTGCTCCTTCTCCACCTCCTCATCATTCTCCACCTCCTGCTCCTTCTCGGATTTTGCTCAAACTCCTCCTCCTGCTCCTTCTCCACTTCATGATCCTTCTCCCGCTCCTGCTCCTACTCCTGCTTGTGCTCCTTCACCCGCTTCTGCTCCGTCTCCTCCTGCTGCTACTTCTCCTCCTGCTGCTTCTTCTGCTCCTGCTGCTACTTCTCCATCTCCTTCTCCTGCTCCTTCTCCACCTCCTGCTCATTCTCCTCTCCTGCTCATTCACCACCTCCTGTTCCTTCTTCTCCTCCTTCTCCTCCTCCTGCTCCTTCTCCACCTACTGCTCCTTGTCTCCCTCCTGCTCCTTCTCCACCTCCCGCTCCTTCTACATCTCCTGCTCCTTGTCCACCTCCTGCTCCATCTCCTCTTCTTGCTCCATCTCCACCTTCTGCTCCTTCTCCTCCTCTTGCTCCTTCTCCTCCCCCTGCTCCATCTCCACCACCTGCTCCTTCTCCTCCTCATGCTCCTAATCCTCCTCCTGCTCCTTCTTCTTCTCCTGCTCCATCTCCACCTCCTGCTCCTGCTCATCCTCCAGCTTCTTCTCCAACTCCTTCTCCTACTCGCCCTCCTGGTCCTTTTCCGCCACCTGCTCGTTCTCCACCTGTTGCTTCTTCTCCTCCTTCTGTTCGTTGTCCACCTCCTGCTCCTTGTCCACCTCATGCTCCTTGTCCACCTCCTGCTCCTTCTCCACCTCCTGGTCCTTCTCCACTCCTGCTCATTCACCACCTCCTGTTCCTTCTTCTCCTCCTTCTCCTCCTCCTGCTCCTTCTCCACCTACTGCTCCTTGTCTCCCTCCTGCTCCTTCTCCATCTCCTGCTCCTTCTACATCTCCTGCTCCTTGTCCACCTCCTGCTCCATCTCCTCTTCTTGCTCCATCTCCACCTCCTGCTCCTTCTCCTCCTCCTGCTCCTTCTCCTCCCCCTGCTCCATCTCCACCACCTGCTCCTTCTCCTCCTCATGCTCCTAATCCTCCTCCTGCTCCTTCTTCTCCTCCTTCTCCTTCACCTCCTCCTGCTCGTTCTCCACCTCCGGCTCTTTGACTCCCTCCTGATCCTTATCTCCCTCCTGCTCCTTCTCCACCTCCTGCTCCATCTCCACCTCCTGCTCCATCTCCACCTCCTGCTCCTTCTCCGTCCCCTGCTCCTTCCCCACCTCCTGCTCCTTCTCCACCTCCTGCTCCTTCTTCTCCTACTTCTCCTCCTCCTGCTCCTTCTCCAACTCCTGCTCCTTGCCTCCGACCTGCTCCTTCTCCACCTCCTGCTCCTTCTCCACCTTCTGTTCCTTCTCCACCTCCTGCTCCTTCTCCTCTTCTTGCTCCTTCTCCTCCTCCTGCTCCTTCTCCTTCTCCTGCTCCTTCTCCTCCTCCTGCTCCTTCTCCTCCCCCTGCTCCATCTCCACCACCTGCTCCTTCTCCTCCTCCTGCTCCTAATCCTCCTCCTGCTCCTTCTTCTTCTCCTGCTCCATCTCCACCTTCTGCTCCTTCGCCACCTCCTGCTCAACCTCCTCCTCCTGCTGCTTGTCCACCTCCTGCTCCTTGTCCACCTCCTGCGCATTCTCGCCCTCCTGCTGCATCTCACCCACCTGCTGCTTCTCGATCTCCTGCTCCTTCTCGCCCGCCTGCTCCTTCTCCACCTCCTGCTCCTTCTGCACTCCTGCTCATTCACCACCTCCTGCTCCTTCTTCTCCTCCTTCGCTTCGTCCTGCTCCTTCTCCACCTCCTGCTGCTTGTCTCCCTCTCCTCCTTCTCTCCATCCTTCTCCTTCTCCACAACCTGCTTGTTCTCCTTCTCCTGCTCCTTCTCCTCATCTTGCGCCTTCTCCGTCTCCTACCTCTTCTCCTCCTCCTGCTTCTCCTCCTCCTCCTGCTCCTTTTTCTTCTCCTGCTCCTCCTCCACCCATGCTCCATCTCCACCTCCTGCTACTTCTCCTCCTCCTGCTCCTTCTCCTCCTCCTGATCCGTCTCCTCCCCCTGTTCCTTCTCCTCCTCCTAATAATTCTCCTCCTCCTGCTCCTTCTTCTACTCCTGCTCCTGCTCATCCTCCTGCTTCTTCTCCAACTCCTTCTACTACTCACCCTTTGTCGCCTCCTGCTCCTTCTCGACCTATTGCTTCCTCTCCACCTCCTGTTCCTTCTCCTCCTCCTAATAATTCTCCTCCTCCTGCTCCTTCTTCTACTCCTGCTCCTGCTCATCCTCCTGCTTCTTCTCCAACTCCTTCTACTACTCACCCTTTGTCGCCTCCTGCTCCTTCTCGACCTATTGCTTCCTCTCCACCTCCTGTTCCTTCTCCTCCTCCTCCTTCTCCACCTCCTTCTCCTCCTCCACATCCTTCTCCTCCTCCTGCTCCTTGTCCATCTCCTGCTCCTTCTCCACCTCCTGCTCCTTCTCCTCATCTTGCGTCTTCTCCACCTCTTGCTCGTTCTCGTCCTCCTGCTCCTACTCGTGCTGCTCCTTCTCCTTCTCCTGCTCCTTCTCCACTCCTGCTCCATCTCCACCTCCTGCTCCTTCTCCTCCTCCTGCTCCTTCTTCTTCTCCTGCTCCATCTCCATTCCTGCTCCACCTCCTTCTCCTGCTCCTTCTCCACCTCCTGCTCCTTCTCCACTCCTGCTCACTCACCATCTCCTGCTCCTTGTCTCCATCCTCCTCCTTCTCCTCCTCCTGCTCCTTCTCCACCTCCTGCTCCTTCTCTCCCTCCTGCTTGTTCTCCACCTCCTGCTCCTTCTCCACCTCGTGCTCCTTCCCCACCTCCTGCTCCTTCTCCACCTCCTGCTCATTCTCCTTCTTTTGCTTCTTCTCTCCTCCTGCTCCTTCTCCACCTCCTGCTCCTTCTCATCCTCCTCCTCCTGCTCCTTCTCCACCTTCTGCTCAACCTCCACCAACTGCTCCTCCTCCACCTGCTCCTCCTGCTCCATCTTCTCCTCCAGCTGATCCTCCTCCTCCTGCTCCTTCTCCACTCCGCTCCTTCTCCACCTCCTGCTCCTTCTCCTCCTCCAACTCCTGCTCCTTCTCCTCCTCCTCCCCCTCCTGTCCTTCTCCCCCTCCTGCTCCTTTTCCCCTCCTGCTCTTTCTCCCCCTCCTGCTCCTTCTCCCCTTCCAGCTCAAACTCCTCCTCTTGCTCCTTCTCCACCTCCTGCTCATTCTCAACCTGCTGCTCAACCTCCACCTGCTCGTTTTCCTCCTCCTCCTCCTGCTCCTTCAGCTCCTCCAGCTCTCCCTCCTCCTCTTGCTCAATCTCCTCCTCCTCTTTGTTCTCCAGCCCTGCTCCTTCTCCACCTCCTCATCATTCTCCACCTCCTGCTCCTTCTCGGATTTTGCTCAAACTCCTCCTCCTGCTCCTTCTCCACTTCATGATCCTTCTCCCGCTCCTGCTCCTACTCCTGCTTGTGCTCCTTCACCCGCTTCTGCTCCGTCTCCTCCTGCTGCTACTTCTCCTCCTGCTGCTTCTTCTGCTCCTGCTGCTACTTCTCCATCTCCTTCTCCTGCTCCTTCTCCACCTCCTGCTCATTCTCCTCTCCTGCTCATTCACCACCTCCTGTTCCTTCTTCTCCTCCTTCTCCTCCTCCTGCTCCTTCTCCACCTACTGCTCCTTGTCTCCCTCCTGCTCCTTCTCCACCTCCCGCTCCTTCTACATCTCCTGCTCCTTGTCCACCTCCTGCTCCATCTCCTCTTCTTGCTCCATCTCCACCTTCTGCTCCTTCTCCTCCTCTTGCTCCTTCTCCTCCCCCTGCTCCATCTCCACCACCTGCTCCTTCTCCTCCTCATGCTCCTAATCCTCCTCCTGCTCCTTCTTCTTCTCCTGCTCCATCTCCACCTCCTGCTCCTGCTCATCCTCCAGCTTCTTCTCCAACTCCTTCTCCTACTCGCCCTCCTGGTCCTTTTCCGCCACCTGCTCGTTCTCCACCTGTTGCTTCTTCTCCTCCTTCTGTTCGTTGTCCACCTCCTGCTCCTTGTCCACCTCATGCTCCTTGTCCACCTCCTGCTCCTTCTCCACCTCCTGGTCCTTCTCCACTCCTGCTCATTCACCACCTCCTGTTCCTTCTTCTCCTCCTTCTCCTCCTCCTGCTCCTTCTCCACCTACTGCTCCTTGTCTCCCTCCTGCTCCTTCTCCATCTCCTGCTCCTTCTACATCTCCTGCTCCTTGTCCACCTCCTGCTCCATCTCCTCTTCTTGCTCCATCTCCACCTCCTGCTCCTTCTCCTCCTCCTGCTCCTTCTCCTCCCCCTGCTCCATCTCCACCACCTGCTCCTTCTCCTCCTCATGCTCCTAATCCTCCTCCTGCTCCTTCTTCTCCTCCTTCTCCTTCACCTCCTCCTGCTCGTTCTCCACCTCCGGCTCTTTGACTCCCTCCTGATCCTTATCTCCCTCCTGCTCCTTCTCCACCTCCTGCTCCATCTCCACCTCCTGCTCCATCTCCACCTCCTGCTCCTTCTCCGTCCCCTGCTCCTTCCCCACCTCCTGCTCCTTCTCCACCTCCTGCTCCTTCTTCTCCTACTTCTCCTCCTCCTGCTCCTTCTCCAACTCCTGCTCCTTGCCTCCGACCTGCTCCTTCTCCACCTCCTGCTCCTTCTCCACCTTCTGTTCCTTCTCCACCTCCTGCTCCTTCTCCTCTTCTTGCTCCTTCTCCTCCTCCTGCTCCTTCTCCTTCTCCTGCTCCTTCTCCTCCTCCTGCTCCTTCTCCTCCCCCTGCTCCATCTCCACCACCTGCTCCTTCTCCTCCTCCTGCTCCTAATCCTCCTCCTGCTCCTTCTTCTTCTCCTGCTCCATCTCCACCTTCTGCTCCTTCGCCACCTCCTGCTCAACCTCCTCCTCCTGCTGCTTGTCCACCTCCTGCTCCTTGTCCACCTCCTGCGCATTCTCGCCCTCCTGCTGCATCTCACCCACCTGCTGCTTCTCGATCTCCTGCTCCTTCTCGCCCGCCTGCTCCTTCTCCACCTCCTGCTCCTTCTGCACTCCTGCTCATTCACCACCTCCTGCTCCTTCTTCTCCTCCTTCGCTTCGTCCTGCTCCTTCTCCACCTCCTGCTGCTTGTCTCCCTCTCCTCCTTCTCTCCATCCTTCTCCTTCTCCACAACCTGCTTGTTCTCCTTCTCCTGCTCCTTCTCCTCATCTTGCGCCTTCTCCGTCTCCTACCTCTTCTCCTCCTCCTGCTTCTCCTCCTCCTCCTGCTCCTTTTTCTTCTCCTGCTCCTCCTCCACCCATGCTCCATCTCCACCTCCTGCTACTTCTCCTCCTCCTGCTCCTTCTCCTCCTCCTGATCCGTCTCCTCCCCCTGTTCCTTCTCCTCCTCCTAATAATTCTCCTCCTCCTGCTCCTTCTTCTACTCCTGCTCCTGCTCATCCTCCTGCTTCTTCTCCAACTCCTTCTACTACTCACCCTTTGTCGCCTCCTGCTCCTTCTCGACCTATTGCTTCCTCTCCACCTCCTGTTCCTTCTCCTCCTCCTAATAATTCTCCTCCTCCTGCTCCTTCTTCTACTCCTGCTCCTGCTCATCCTCCTGCTTCTTCTCCAACTCCTTCTACTACTCACCCTTTGTCGCCTCCTGCTCCTTCTCGACCTATTGCTTCCTCTCCACCTCCTGTTCCTTCTCCTCCTCCTCCTTCTCCACCTCCTTCTCCTCCTCCACATCCTTCTCCTCCTCCTGCTCCTTGTCCATCTCCTGCTCCTTCTCCACCTCCTGCTCCTTCTCCTCATCTTGCGTCTTCTCCACCTCTTGCTCGTTCTCGTCCTCCTGCTCCTACTCGTGCTGCTCCTTCTCCTTCTCCTGCTCCTTCTCCACTCCTGCTCCATCTCCACCTCCTGCTCCTTCTCCTCCTCCTGCTCCTTCTTCTTCTCCTGCTCCATCTCCATTCCTGCTCCACCTCCTTCTCCTGCTCCTTCTCCACCTCCTGCTCCTTCTCCACTCCTGCTCACTCACCATCTCCTGCTCCTTGTCTCCATCCTCCTCCTTCTCCTCCTCCTGCTCCTTCTCCACCTCCTGCTCCTTCTCTCCCTCCTGCTTGTTCTCCACCTCCTGCTCCTTCTCCACCTCGTGCTCCTTCCCCACCTCCTGCTCCTTCTCCACCTCCTGCTCATTCTCCTTCTTCTGCTTCTTCTCTCTTCCTGCTCCTTCTCCACCTCCTGCTCCTTCTCATCCTCCTCCTCCTGCTCCTTCTCCACCTTCTGCTCAACCTCCACCAACTGCTCCTCCTCCACCTGCTCCTCCTGCTCCATCTTCTCCTCCAGCTGATCCTCCTCCTCCTGTTCCTTCTCCACTCCGCTCCTTCTCCACCTCCTGCTCCTTCTCCTCCTCCAACTCCTGCTCCTTCTCCTTCTCCTCCCCCTCCTGTCCTTCTCCCCCTCCTGCTCCTTCTCCCCTTCCAGCTCAAACTCCTCCTCTTGCTCCTTCTCCACCTCCTGCTCATTCTCAACCTGCTGCTCAACCTCCACCTGCTCGTTTTCCTCCTCCTCCTCCTGCTCCTTCAGCTCCTCCAGCTCTCCCTACTCCTCTTGCTCAATCTCCTCCTCCTCTTTGTTCTCCAGCCCTGCTCCTTCTCCACCTCCTCATCATTCTCCACCTCCTGCTGCTTCTCGGCTTTTGCTCAAACTCCTCCTCCTGCTCCTTCTCCACTTCATGATCCTTCTCCCGCTCCTGCTCCTACTCCTGCTTGTGCTCCTTCACCCGCTTCTGCTCCGTCTCCTCCTGCTGCTACTTCTCCTCCTGCTGCTTCTTCTGCTCCTGCTGCTACTTCTCCATCTCCTTCTCCTGCTCCTTCTCCACCTCCTGCTCATTCTCCTCTCCTGCTCATTCACCACCTCCTGTTCCTTCTTCTCCTCCTCCTGCTCCTTCTCCACCTACTGCTCCTTGTCTCCCTACTGCTCCTTCTCCACCTCCTGCTCCTTCTACATCTCCTGCTCCTTGTCCACCTCCTGCTCCATCTCCTCTTCTTGGTCCATCTCCACCTCCTGCTCCATCTCCACCACCTGCTCCTTCTCCTCCTCATGCTCCTAATCCTCCTCCTGCTCCTTCTTCTTCTCCTGCTCCATCTCCACCTCCTGCTCCTGCTCATCCTCCTGCTTCTTCTCCAACTCCTTCTACTGCTCACCCTCCTGGTCCTTCGTCGCCTCCTGCTCCTTCTCGACCTATTGCTTCCTCTCCACATCCTGTTCCTTCTCCTCCTCCTCCTTGTCCACCTCCTTCTCCTCGTCCACATCCTTCTCCTCTTCCTGCTCCTTGTCCATCTCCTGATCCTTCTCCACCTCCTGCTCCTTCTCCTCATCTTGCGCCTTCTCCACCTCTTGCTCCTTCTCCTCCTCCTGCTCCTACTCCTCCTGCTCCTTCTCCTTCTCCTGCTCCTTCTCCACTCCTGCTCCATCTCCACCTCCTGCTCCTTCTCCTCCTCCTGTTCCTTCTTCTTCTCCTGCTCCATCTCCACTCCTGCTCCACCTCCTTCTCCTGCTCCTTCTCCACCTCCTGCTCCTTCTCCACTCCTGCTCATTCACCACCTCCTGATCCTTGTCTCCATCCTCCTCCTTCTCCTCCTACTGCTCCTTCTCCACCTCCTGCTCCTTCTCTCCCTCCTGCTCCTTCTCCACCTCCTGCTCCTTCTCCACCTCGTGCTCCTTCCCCACCTCTAGCTCCTACTCCACCTCCTGCTCCTTCTCCTTCATCTGCTTCTTCTCTCCTCCTGCTCCTTCTCCACCTCCTGCTCCTTCTCATCCTCCTCCTCCTGCTCCTTCTCCACCTTCTGCTCAACCTCCACCAACTGCTCCTCCTCCACCTGCTCCTCCTGCTCCATCTTCTCCTCCAGCTGATCCTCCTCCTCCTGCTCCTTCTCCAATCCGCTCCTTCTGCACCTCCTGCTCCTTCTCCTCCTCCAGCTCCTGCTCCTTCTCCTCCTCCTCCCCCTCCTGCTCCTTCTCCACCTCCTGCTCCTTCTCCCCTCCTGCTCTTTCTCCACCTCCTGCTCCTTCTTCCCTTCCTGCTCAAACTCCTCCTCCTGCTCCTTCTCCACCTCCTGCTCCTTCTCAACCTGCTGCTCAACCTCCACCTGCTCGTTTTCCTCCTCCTACTCCTGCTCCTTCACCTCCTCCAGCTCTCCCTCCTCCTCTTGCTCAATCTCCTCCTCTTCCTTGTTCTCCACCCCTGCTCCTTCTCCACCTCCTCATCATTCTCCACCTCCTGCTCCTTCTCGGCTTTTGCTCAAACTCCTCCTCCTGCTCCTTCTCCACTTCATGCTCCTTCTCCCGCTTCTGCTCCTACTCCTGCTTGTGCTCCTTCACCCGCTTCTGCTCCGTCTCCTCCTGCTGCTACTTCTCCTCCTGCTGTTTCTTCTGCTCCTGCTGCTACTTCTCCATCTCCTTCTCCTGCTCCTTCTCCACCTCCTGCTCATTCTCCTCTCCTGCTCATTCACCACCTCCTGTTCCTTCTTCTCCTCCTTCTCTTCCTCCTGCTCCTTCTCCACCTCCTGCTGCTTGTCTCTCTCTTTCTCCTTCTCTCCCTCCTTCTCCTTCTCCACCTCCTGCTCGTTCTCCTTCTCTTGCTCCTTCTCCACCTCCTGCTCCTTCTCCTCATCTTGCGCCTTCTCCTTCTGCTTCTTCGCCTCCTTTTGCTTCTACTCCTCCTCCTGCTCCTTTTTCTTCTCCTGCTGCTCCTCCACTCCTGCTCCATCTACACCTCCTGCTACTTCTCCTCCTCCTGATCCTTCTCCTCCTCCTGATCCTTCTCCACCTCCTGCTCATTCTGCACCTTCCGCACCTTCTCCAACTCCTGCTCCTTCTTCTACTCCTGCTTCTGCTCATCCTCCTGCTTCTTCTCCAACTCCTTCTCTACTCCCCCTCCTGGTCCTTCTTCGCCTCCTGCTCCTTCTCGACCTATTGCTTCTTCTCCACATCCTGTTCCTTCTCTTCCTCCTCCTTCTCCACCTCCTTCTCCTCCTCCTGCTCCTTGTCCATTTCCTGCTCCTTCTCCACCTCCTGCTCCTTCTCCTCATCTTGCGCCTTCTCCACCTCCTGCTCATTCTCCTACTCCTGCTCCTACTCCTGCTTCTGCTCATTCACCCGCTTCTGCTCCGTCTTCTCCTGCTGTTACTTCTCCTCCTGCTGCTTCTTCTGCTCCTGCTGCTGCTTCTCCATCTCCTTCTCCTGCTCCTTCTCCTCCCCCTGCTCCTTCTCCACTCCTGCTCATTCACAGTCTCGTGTCCTTCCTCTCCTCCTTCTCCTCCTCTACTCCTTCTCCACCTCCTGCTCCTTGTCTCCCTCCTGCTCCTTCTACAGCTCCTGCTCCTTCTCCACCTCCTGCTCCTTCTCCTCTTCTTGCTCCATCTCCACCTCCTGCTGCATCTCCACCTCCTGCTCCATCTCCACCTCCTGCTCAACCTCCTCTACCTGCTTCTTCTCCAACTCCTACTCAACCTCCTCCTCCTGCTCCTTCTCCTCCCCCTGCTCCAACTCCACCTCCTGCTACGTCTCCTCCTCCTGCTCCTTCTCCTCCTCCTGATCCTTCTCCTCCTCCTGATTCTTCTCCACCTCATGCTCCTTCTCCACTCCTGCTCATTCACAATCTCCTGTTCCTTCTTCTCCTCCTTCTCCTCCTCCTGCTCCTTCTCCACCTCCTCCTCCTTGTCTCATTCCTGCTCCTTCTCCACCTCCTGCTCATTCTCCACCTCCTGTTCCTTCTCCACCTCCTGCTCCTTCTCCTCTTCTTGCTCCATCTCCTCCTCCTGCTCCTTCTCCTCATCCTGCTACTTCTCCTCCTCCTGCTCGTTCTCCTCCCCCTGCTCCATCTCCACCATCTGCTCCTTCTCCTCATCCTGCTCCTAATCCTCCTCCTGCTCCTTCTTCTTCTCCTGCTCCATCTCCACCTTCTGCTCCGTCGCCACCTCCTGCACAACCTCCTCCTCCTGCTGCATGTCCACCTCCTGCTCCTTTTCCACCTCCTGCGCGTTCTCGACCTCCTGCTGCATTTCGCCAACCTGCTGCTTCTCGATCTCCTGCTCCTTCTCGCCCTCCTGCTCCTTCTCCACCTCCTGCTCCTTCTCCACTCCTGCTCATTCACGACCTCCTGCTCCTTCTTCTCCTCCTTCTCTTCCTCCTGCTCCTTCTCCACATCCTGCTGCTTATCTCCCTCCTCCTCCTTCTCTCGCTCCTTCTCCTTCTCCACCTCCTGCTCGTTCTCATTCTCCTTCTCCTCCTCCTCATCTTGCGCTTTCTCCTTCTCCTACCTCTTCTCCTCCTCCTGCTTCTACTCCTCCTCCTGCTCCCTTTTCTTCTCCTGCTCCTACTCCAATCCTGCTCCATCTCCACCTCCTGCTACTTCTCCTCCTCCTGCTCCTTCTCCTCCTCCTGATCCGTCTCCTCCTCCTGCTCCTTCTCCTCCTCCTGATCCTTCTCCTCCTCCTGCTCCTTCTTCTACTCCTGCTCCTGCTCATCCTCCTGCTTCTTATCCAACTCCTTCTACTACTCACCCTTCTGGTCCTTCGTCGCCTCCTGCTCCTTCTCGACCGATTGCTTCTTCTCCAGCTCCTGTTCCTTCTCCTCCTCCTCCTTCTCCACCTCCTTCTCCTCCTCCACCTCCTTCTCCTCCTCCTGCTCCTTGTCCATCTCCTGCTCCTTCTCCACCTCCTGCTCCTTCTCCTCATCTTGCACCTTCTCCACCTCTTGCTCCTTCTCCAACTCCTGCTCAACCTCCTCCTCCTGCTCCTTCTCCTCCCCCTGCTCCAACTCCACCTCCTGCTACGTCTCCTCCTCCTGCTCATTCTCCTCCTCCTGATCCTTCTCCTCCTCCTGATTCTTCTCCACCTCATGCTCCTTCTCCACTCCTGCTCATTCACAATCTCCTGTTCCTTCTTCGCCTCCTTCTCCTCCTCCTGCTCCTTCTCCACCTCCTCCTCCTTGTCTCATTCCTGCTCCTTCTCCACCTCCTGCTCATTCTCCACCTCCTGTTCCTTCTCCACCTCCTGCTCCTTCTCCTCTTCTTGCTCCATCTCCTCCTCCTGCTCCTTCTCCTCATCCTGCTCCTTCTCCTCCTCCTGCTCGTTCTCCTCCCCCTGCTCCATATCCACCACCTGCTCCTTCTCCTCATCCTGCTCCTAATCCTCCTCCTGCTCCTTCTTCTTCTCCTGCTCCATCTCCACCTTCTGCTCCGTCGCCACCTCCTGCTCAACCTCCTCCTCCTGCTGCTTGTCCACCTCCTGCTCCTTTTCCACCTCCTGCGCGTTCTCGCCCTCCTGCTGCATGTCGCCAACCTGCTGCTTCTCGATCTCCTGCTCCTTCTCGCCCTCCTGCTCCTTCTCCACCTCCTGCTCCTTCTCCACTCCTGCTCATTCACGACCTCCTGCTCCTTCTTTTCCTCCTTCTCTTCCTCCTGCTCCTTCTCCACATCCTGCTGCTTATCTCCCTCCTCCTCCTTCTCTCGCTCCTTCTCCTTCTCCACCTCCTGCTCGTTCTCATTCTCCTTCTCCTCCTCCTCATCTTGCGCCTTCTCCTTCTCCTACCTCTTCTCCTCCTCCTGCTTCTACTCCTCCTCCTGCTCCTTTTTCTTCTCCTGCTCCTCCTCCAATCATGCTCCATCTCCACCTCCTGCTACTTCTCCTCCTCCTGCTCCTTCTCCTCCTGATCCGTCTCCTCCTCCTGCTCCTTCTCCTCCTCCTGATCCTTCTCCTCCTCCTGCTCCTTCTTCTACTCCTGCTCCTGCTCATCCTCCTGCTTCTTATCCAACTCCTTCTCTACTCACCCTTCTGGTCCTTCGTCGCCTCCTGCTCCTTCTCGACCGATTGCTTCTTCTCCAGCTCCTGTTCCTTCTCCTCCTCCTCCTTCTCCACCTCCTTCTCCTCCTCCACCTCCTTCTCCTCCTCCTGCTCCTTGTCCATCTCCTGCTCCTTCTCCACCTCCTGCTCCTTCTCCTCATCTTGCACCTTCTCCACCTCTTGCTCCTTCTCCAACTCCTGCTCAACCTCCTCCTCCTGCTCCTTCTCCTCCCCCTGCTCCAACTCCACCTCCTGCTACGTCTCCTCCTCCTGCTCATTCTCCTCCTCCTGATCCTTCTCCTCCTCCTGATTCTTCTCCACCTCATGCTCCTTCTCCACTCCTGCTCATTCACAATCTCCTGTTCCTTCTTCGCCTCCTTCTCCTCCTCCTGCTCCTTCTCCACCTCCTCCTCCTTGTCTCATTCCTGCTCCTTCTCCACCTCCTGCTCATTCTCCACCTCCTGTTCCTTCTCCACCTCCTGCTCCTTCTCCTCTTCTTGCTCCATCTCCTCCTCCTGCTCCTTCTCCTCATCCTGCTCCTTCTCCTCCTCCTGCTCGTTCTCCTCCCCCTGCTCCATATCCACCACCTGCTCCTTCTCCTCATCCTGCTCCTAATCCTCCTCCTGCTCCTTCTTCTTCTCCTGCTCCATCTCCACCTTCTGCTCCGTCGCCACCTCCTGCTCAACCTCCTCCTCCTGCTGCTTGTCCACCTCCTGCTCCTTTTCCACCTCCTGCGCGTTCTCGCCCTCCTGCTGCATGTCGCCAACCTGCTGCTTCTCGATCTCCTGCTCCTTCTCGCCCTCCTGCTCCTTCTCCACCTCCTGCTCCTTCTCCACTCCTGCTCATTCACGACCTCCTGCTCCTTCTTTTCCTCCTTCTCTTCCTCCTGCTCCTTCTCCACATCCTGCTGCTTATCTCCCTCCTCCTCCTTCTCTCGCTCCTTCTCCTTCTCCACCTCCTGCTCGTTCTCATTCTCCTTCTCCTCCTCCTCATCTTGCGCCTTCTCCTTCTCCTACCTCTTCTCCTCCTCCTGCTTCTACTCCTCCTCCTGCTCCTTTTTCTTCTCCTGCTCCTCCTCCAATCATGCTCCATCTCCACCTCCTGCTACTTCTCCTCCTCCTGCTCCTTCTCCTCCTGATCCGTCTCCTCCTCCTGCTCCTTCTCCTCCTCCTGATCCTTCTCCTCCTCCTGCTCCTTCTTCTACTCCTGCTCCTGCTCATCCTCCTGCTTCTTATCCAACTCCTTCTCTACTCACCCTTCTGGTCCTTCGTCGCCTCCTGCTCCTTCTCGACCGATTGCTTCTTCTCCACCTCCTGTTCCTTCTCCTCCTCCTCCTTCTCCACCTCCTTCTCCTCCTCCACCTCCTTCTCCTCCTCCTGCTCCTTGTCCATCTCCTGCTCCTTCTCCACCTCCTGCTCCTTCTCCTCATCTTGCACCTTCTCCACCTCTTGCTCCTTCTCCTCCTCCTGCTCCTACTCCTCCTCCTGCTCCTTCTTCTTCTCCTGCTCCTTCTCCACTCCAGCTCCATCTCCACCTCCTGCTCCTTCTCCTGCTCCTGCTCCTTCTACTTCTCCTGCTCCTTCTCCACTCCTGCTCCATCTCCACCTCCTGCTCCTTCTCCTCCTCCTGCTCCTTTTCATCCTCCTACTCCTTCCCCTCCTCCTGCTCTTTCTCCAACTCCTGCTCCTTGTCTCCCTCCTGCTCCTTCTTCACCTCCTGCTCCTTCTCCACCTCATGCTCCTTCTCCACCTCCTGCTCTTTCTCCACCTCCTGCTCCTTCTCCTCATCTTGCGCCTTCTCCACCTTCTGCTCATTATCCGACTCCTGTTCCTACTCCACCACCTGCTCCTTCTCCTCTTCCTGCTCCATCTCCACCTCCTGCTACTTCTCCTCCTCCTGCACCTTCTCCTCCTCCTGATCCTTCTCCTCCTCCTGATCCTTCTCCTCCTCCTGATCCTTCTCCACCTTCTGCTCATTCTCCCCCTCCCGCACCTTCTCCACCTCCTGCTCCTTCTTCTACTCCTGCTTCTGCTCATCCTCCTGCTTCTTCTCCAACTCCTTCTCTACTCCCCCTCCTGGTCCTTCTTCGCCACCTGCTCCTTCTTGACCTATTGCTTCTTCTCCACATCCTGTTCCTTCTCTTCCTCCTCCTTCTCCACCTCCTTCTCCTCCTCCTGCTCCGTGTCCATCTCCTGCTCCTTCTCCACCTCCTGCTCCTTCTCCTCATCTTGCGCCTTCTCCACCTCCTGCTCATTCTCCTACTCCTGCTCCTACTCCTGCTTCTGCTCATTCACCCGCTTCTGCTCCGTCTTCTCCTGCTGTTACTTCTCCTCCTGCTGCTTCTTCTGCTCCTGCTGCTGCTTCTCCATCTCCTTCTCCTGCTCCTTCTCCAACTCATGCTCCTTCTCCACTCCTGCTCATTCACAATCTCCTGTTCCTTCTTCTCCTCCTTCTCCTCCTCCTGCTCCTTCTCCACCTCCTGCTCCTTGTCTCCCTGCTGCTCCTTCTCCACCTGCTGCTCCTTCTCCACCTCCTGCTCCTTCTCCTCTTCTTGCTCCATCTCCACCTCCTGCTCCTTCTCCTCCTACTGCTCCTTCTCCTCCTCCTGCTCCTCCTCCTCCACCTGCTCCATCTCCAACACCTGCTCCTTCTCCTCCTCCTGCTCCTAATCCTCCTCCTGCTCCTTCTTCTTCTCCTGCTGCATCTCCACCTCCTGCTCCATCTCCACCTCCTGCTCAACCTCCTCCTCCTGCTTCTTCTCCAACTCCTGCTCAACCTCCTCCTCCTGCTCCTTCTCCTCCCACTGCTCCAACTCCACCTCCTGCTACGTCTCCTCCTCCTGCTCCTTCTCCTCCTCCTGATCCTTCTCCTCCTCCTGATTCATCTCCACCTCATGCTCCTTCTCCACTCCTGCTCATTCACAATCTCCTGTTCCTTCTTCTCCTCCTTCTCCTCCTCCTGCTCCTTCTCCACCTCCTCCTCCTTGTCTCAGTCCTGCTCCTTCTCCACCTCCTGCTCCTTCTCCACCTCCTGTTCCTTCTCCACCTCCTGCTCCTTCTCCTCTTCTTGCTCCATCTCCTCCTCCTGCTCCTTCTCCTCCTCCTGCTCCTTGTCCTCCTCCTGCTCCTTCTCCTCCCCGTGCTCCATCTCCACCATCTGCTCCTTCTCCTCCTCCTGCTCCTAATCCTCCTCCTGCTCCCTCTTCTTCTCCTGCTCCATCTCCACCTTCTGCTCCTTCGCCACCTCCTGCTCAACCTCCTCCTCCTGCTCCTTCTCCTCCCCCTGCTCCTTCTCCACTCCTGCTCATTCACAATCTCGTGTTCCTTCTTCTCCTCCTTCTCCTCCTCCTGCTCCTTCTCCACCTCCTGCTCCTTCTCCTCTTCTTGCTCAATCTCCACCTCCTGCTCCTTCTCCTCCTCCTGCTCCTTCTCCTCCTCCTGCTCCTTCTCCTCCCCCTGCTCCATCTCCAACACCTGCTCCTTCTCCTCCTCCTGCTCCTAATCCTCCTGCTACTCCTTCTTCTTCTCCTGCTGCATCTCCACCTCCTGCTCCATCTCCACCTCCTGCTCAACCTCCTCTACCTGCTTCTTCTCCAACTCCTGCTCAACCTCCTCCTCCTGCTCCTTCTCCTCCCCCTGCTCCAACTCCACCTCCTGCTACGTCTCCTCCTCCTGCTCCTTCTCCTCCTCCTGATACTTCTCCTCCTGATTCTTCTCCACCTCATGCTCCTTCTCCACTCCTGTTCATTCACAATCTCCTGTTCCTTCTTCTCATCCTTCTCCTCCTCCTGCTCCTTCTCCACCTCCTCCTCCTTGTCTCATTCCTGCTCCTTCTCCACCTCCTGCTCCTTCTCCACCTCCTGTTCCTTCTCCACCTCCTGCTCCTTCTCCTCTTCTTGCTCCATCTCCTCCTCCTGCTCCTTCTCCTCATCCTGCTCCTTCTCCTCCTCCTGCTCGTTCTCCTCCCCCTGCACCATCTCCACCACCTGCTCCTTCTCCTCCTCCTGCTCCTAATCCTCCTTCTGCTCCTTCTTCTTCTCCTGCTCCATCTCCATCTTCTGCTCCGTCGCCACCTCCTGCTCAACCTCCTCCTCCTGCTGCTTGTCCACCTCCTGCTCCTTTTCCACCTCCTGCGCGTTCTCGCCCTCCTGCTGCGTGTCGCCAACCTGCTGCTTCTCGATCTCCTGCTCCTTCTCCTCCTCCTGCTCCTTCTTCTTCTCCTGCTCCTTCTCCACTCCTGCTCCATCTCCACCTCCTGCTCCTTCTCCTCCTCCTGCTCCTTCTCATCATCCTGCTCCTTCTCCTCCTCCTGCTCTTTCTCCACCTCCTGCTCCTTGTCTCCCTCCTGCACCTTCTCCACCTCCTGCTCCTTCTCCTCATCTTGCGCCTTCTCCACTTTCTGCTCATTCTCCTACTCCTGTTCCTACTCCTCCTCCCGTACCTTCTTCTTCTCCTGCTCCTTCTCCACTCCTGCTCCATCGCCACCTCCTGATCCTTCTCCTCCTCCTGCTACTTCTCCTCCTCCTGTGCTCCTTCTCCTCCTCCTGCGCCATCTCCACATCCTGCTCCTTCTCATTCTCCTGCTCCTCCTCCTCCTCCTGCTCCTTCTACTCCGCCTGCTCCTTCTTCTCCTCCTGCTCCTCCTCAATTCCTGCTCCAACTCAAGATCCTGCTCCTTCTCCTCCTCCTCCGCCTCCTACTCCTTCAACTCCTGCTCCTGCTCCCCATCCTGCTCTTTCTCCACCTCCTGCTCCTCCTCCCCTTCTGCTCCTTCTCCCCCTCCTGCTCCGCCTCCCCTTCTGCTCCTTCCCCACCTTCTGCTCAATCTCCTGCTCCATCTTGTTCTCAACCCCTGCGCCTTCTCTACCTCCTCATCATTCTCCACCTCCTGCTTCTTCTCCACTTTTGCTCAATCTCCACTTCATGCTCCTTCTCCCGCTTCAGACCCTTCTCCCGCTTCTGCTCCTTCTCCTTCTGCTGCTACTTCTCCATCTCCTTCTCCTGCTCCTTCTCCACGTCCTGCTCCTTCTCCACCTCTTGCTCCTTCTCCTCATCTTGTGCCTTCTTCACCTCCTGCTCCGTCTCTTCCTCCTGCTCCTACTCCTCCTTCTGCTCCTTCTTCATCTGCTGTTCCTTCTCCACTCCTGCTCCATCTCCACCTCCTGCTCCTTCTTCTCCTCCTGCTCCTTCTCCTCCTCCTGCTCCTTCTCCTCCCCCTGCTCCTTCTGCAGCTCCTGCCGCTTCTCATCCTCCTTCTCCTTCTCCACGTCCTGCTCCTTCTCCACCTCCTGCTCCTTCTCCACCTGCTGCTCATCCTCCACCTTCTCCTTTTCCTCCTCCTCCTGCTGCTTCAGCTCCTCCAGCTCACCCTCCTCCTCTTGCTCAACTTCCTGCTGCTGCTCCTTCTCCACATACTGCTTCTTCCCCACCTCTTGCTCCATCTCCTCCTCCTTTTTGTTCACCACCCCTGCTCCTTCTCTACCTCCTTATCATTCTCCACCTCCTGCTCCTTCTCCTCTTCATGCTCCATCTCCCGCTCCTGCTCCTATTACCGCTTCTGCTCCTTCTCACGCTGCTGCTACTTCTCCCGCTTCAGCTCCTTCTCCCGCTTCTGCTCCTTCTCCACCTCCTGCTCCTTCTTCACTCCTGCTCATTCACCACCTCCTGCTCCTCCTTCTCTTCCTTCTTCTCCTCCTGCTCTTTCTCCACCACCTGCTCCTTATCTCGCTCCTGCTCCTTCTTCTTCTCCTGCTCCTTCTCCACTCCTGCCCCATCTCCACCTCCTGCTCCTTCTCCTCCTCCTGCTCCTTCTCCTCCTCCTGCTCCTTCTCCTCCCCGTGCTCCATCTCCAACTCCTGCTCCTTCTCATCCTCCTGCTCCTTCTCATCCCCCTCCTCCTGCTCCGTCTCCTCCTCCTGCTCCTTCTCCACCTCTTGCTCATTCTCCTCTTCTTGCTCCATCTCCACCTCCTGCTCCTTCTCCTCCTCCTGCTCCTTCTCCACCTCCTGCTCCTTTTCCACCTCCTGCTGCTTCTCATCCCCCTCCTCCTGCTCCTTGTCCACCTCCTGCTCAACCTCCACCAACTGATCCTTCTACACCTGCTCCTCCTGCTCCTTTTTCTCCACCTACTCAACCTCCTCCTCCTGCTTCTTCTCCAACTCCTTCTTCTACTCCCCCTCCTGGTCCTTCTCCTACTCCTGCTCCTTCTCCTCCTCCTGCTCCTTCTCCACCTCCTCATCATTCTCCACTTTTGCTCTACCTCCTCCTCCTGCTCCTTCTCCATTTCATGCTCCTTCTCCCGCTCCTGCTCTTACTCCTGCTTCTGCTCCTTCTCCACCTCCTGCTCCTTCTCCACTCCTGCTCATTCACCACCTCCTGCTCCTTCTTCTCCTCCTTCTCCTCCACCTTCTCCTTCTCGCCCTCCTGCTCCATCTCGCCCTCCTGCTCCTTCTCGACCTCCTGCTCCTCGTCCTGCTCCTCCTCCTGCTCCTCCTCCTTCTCCTTCTCCCCCTCCTGCTCCTTTCCCATCTCCTGCTCCTTCTCCGCCTCCTGCTCCTCCTCCTTCTCCTCCACCTGCTCCTTCTCCACCTCCTGCTCCATGTCTCCCTCCTGCTCCTTCTCCACCTACTGCTCCTTTTCCACCTCCTGCACCTTCTCCGCCTCCTGCTCCTCCTCCTTCTCCTCCACTGCTCCTTCTCCGCCTGCAGCTCCATCTCCACCTATTGCTTCTTTTCCACCTCCTGTTCCTCCTCCACCTTCTTCTCCTCCTCCTGCTACTTCTTCTTCTCCTGCTCCTTCTCCTCCTCCTACTCCTTCTCCTCCTCCTGATCCTTCTCCACGTCCTTCTCCTCCTTCATCTCCATCTCCTCCTACTGCTCCTTCTCCTCCACCTGCTCCTTCTCCTCCTCCTGCTCCTTCCCCTCCTCCTGCTCCCTCTCCAACTCCTTCTCCTTCTCCGCCTCCTGCTCCTTGTCCACCTCCTGCTCCTTGTCCACCTCCTACTACTTGTCCATCTCTGGCTGCTTTTCCACCTCCTGCTCCGTCTGCACCTCCTGCTCATTCTCCACCTCCTTCTCCTCCTCCTTCTCCACTCCGGCTCCATCTCCACCTCCTGCTCCTTCGTCTCCTCCAGCTCCTTCTCCTCCTCCTGCTCCTTCTCCACCTCCTCTTCATTCTCCAACTCGTGCTACTTCTCCACTTTTGCTCAACCTCCTCCTCCTGCTCCTTCTCCACTTCATGCTCCTTCTCTCGCTCCTGCTCCTACTCCCGCTTCTGCTCCTTCTCCCGCTCCTGCTCCGTCTCCTCTTGCTGCTACTTCTCCTGCTGCTTCTTCTGCTCCTGCTGCTACTTCTTCACCTCTTTCTCCTGCTCCTCCTCCACCTCCTGCTCCATGTCACCCTCCTGCTCCTTCTCCACCTATTGCTCCTTTTCCACCTCCTGCACCTTCTCTGCCTTCTGCTCCTTCTCCACCAATTGCTTCTTTTCCACCTCCTGTTCCTTCTCTTCCTCCTGCTCCTTCTCCACCTCCTTCTCCTCCTCCACCTCCTTCTCCTCCTCCTGCTACTTCTTCTTCTCCTGCTCCTTCTCCTCCTCCTGCTCCTTCTCCTCCTCCTGCTCCTTCTCCTCCTCCTGTTTCTTCTCCACCTCCTGTTCCTTCTCCTCCTCCTGATCCTTCTCCACGTCCTTCTCCTCCTCCATCTCCTTCTCCTCCTCCTGCTCCTTGTCCATCTCCTGCTCCTTATCTACCTTCTGCTCCTTGTCCAACTCCGGCTCCTTATCTACCTCCTGCTCCTTGTCCACCTCCGGCTCCATGTCCATCTCCTGCTCATTGTCCACCTCCTGCTCCATGTCCACCTCCTGCTCATTGTACACCTCCTGCTCCTTGTCCACCTAGTGCTCCATCTCGCCCTCCTGCTCCATCTCGTCCTCCAGCTCCTTCTCGCCCTCCTGCTCCTTCTCGCCCTCCTGCTCCTTCTCGCCCTCCTGCTCCTTTTCCACCTCCTGCTCCTTCTGCACCTCCTGCTCATTCTCCACATCCTGCTCCTTCTTCTCCTCCTGCTCCTGCTCCTCCTCCTGCTTCTGGTCCAACTCCT
Organism: Heptranchias perlo; assembly: GCF_035084215.1. Taxonomy (NCBI): domain Eukaryota; kingdom Metazoa; phylum Chordata; class Chondrichthyes; order Hexanchiformes; family Hexanchidae; genus Heptranchias; species Heptranchias perlo. The sequence goes on along the minus strand of NW_027139033.1, from coordinate 470,125 downwards.
TCCCCTCCTGGACCTTTTCAGCCACCTGCTCGTTCTCCAACTGTTGCTTCTTCTCCTCCTCCTGTTCCTTGTCCACCTCCTGCTCCTTCTCCACCTCCTGCTCCTTGTCCACCCCCTGCTCATTGTCCACCTCATGCTCCTTCTCGCCCTCCTGCTGCTTCCTGCCCTCCTGCTCCTTCTTCACCTCCTGCTCCTTCTCCACTCCTGCTCATTCACCACCTCCTGCTCCTTCTTCTCCTCCTTCTCCTTCTCCACCTCCGGCTCTTAGACTCCCTCCTGCTCCTTATCTCAATCCTGCTCCTTCTCCACCTCCTGCTCCTTCTCCACCTCCTGCTCCATCTCCACCTCCTGCTCCATCTCCTTCCCCTGCTCCTTCCCCACCTCCTGCTCCTTCTCCTCTTCTTGCGCCTTCTCCACCTCCTGCTCTTTCTTCTTCTCCTGCTCCTTCTGCACTCCTGCTCCTTCTCCTCCTCCTTCTCCTTCTCCTCCTCCTGCTCCTTCTCCACCTCCTGCTCCTTCTCCACCACCTGCTCCTTCTTCTCCTCCTGCTCATGCTCCTCCTCCTGCTTCTTCTCCAACTCCTTCACCTACTCCCCCTTCTGGTCCTTCTCCGCCTCCTGCTCCTTCTCGACCTATTGCTTCTTCTGGACCTCCTGTTCCTTCTCCTCCTCCTGCTCCGTCTCCACCTCCTTCTCCTCCTCCACCTCCTTCTCCTCCTCCTGCTCCTTGTCCACCTCCTGCTCCTTCTCTACCTCCTGCTCATTCTCCACCTCCAGCCCCTTCTCCTCATTTTCCGCCTTCTCCATCTCCTGCTCCTTCTCCTCCTCCTGCTCATACTCCTCCTCGCGCTGCTACTACTTCTCCTGCTCCTCCTCCACTACTGCTCCTTTTCCACCTCCTGTTCCTCCTCCACCTTCTTCTCCTCCTCCTGCTACTTCTTCTTCTCCTGCTCCTTCTCCTCCTCCTGCTCCTTCTCCTCCTCCTGCTTCTTCTCCACCTCCTGTTCCTTCTCCTCCTTCTGATCCTTCTCCACGTCCTTCTCCTCCTCCATCTCCTTCTCCTCCTCCTGCTCCTTGTCCACCTCCGGCTCCATGTTCGACCTCCTGCTCATTGTCCACCTCCTGCTCCGTGTCCACCTCCATCTCCTTCTCCTCCTCCTGCTCCTTGTCCACCTCCTTCTCATTGTCCACCTCTTGCTCCTTCTCCACCTCCTGCTCCTTCTCCTCATCTTGCGCCTTCTCCACCTTCTGCTCCTTCTCCTACTTCTGCTGCGAGTCCTCCTCCTGCTCCTTCTTCTTCTCCTGCTCCTTCTCCACTCCGGCTTCATCTCCACCTCCTGCTCCTTCTCCTTCTCCTGCTCCATCTCCACCTCCCGCTCCTCCTCCTCCTCTTCCTCCTGCTCCTTCTCCTCCTCCTGCTCCTTCTCCACCTCCTGCTCCTTGTCTCCCTCCTGCTCCTTCACCACCTCCTGCTCGTTCTCCACCTCTTGCTCGTTGTCTCCCTCCTGCTCCTTCTCCACCTCCTGCTTCTTCTCCTCCTCCTGCTTCTACTCCTCCTCCTGCTCCTTTTTCTTCTCCTGCTCCTTCTACACTCTGGCTCCACCTTCACCTCCGGCTTCTTCTTCTCCTCCTGCTCCTTCTCCTCCTCCTGCTCCTTCTCCATCTCATGCTCCTACTCCTGCTCCTTCTCCTCCTCCTGCTCCTTCTCCACCTCCTGCTCCTTGTCTCCCTCCTGCTCCTTCTCCACCAACAGCTCCTTCGCCACTTCCATCTCCTTCTCGTCATCTTGCGCCTTCTCCTCCTCCTGCAACCTACTCCTCCTTCTGCTGTTCTTCTTCTCCTGCTCCTTCTGCACTCCTGCTCCTTCTGCACACCCTGCTCCTTCTCCTTCTCCTACTCATACTCCTTCTCCTGCTCCTTCTTCTCCGCCTGCTCCTTCTTCTCCTCCTGCTCCTTCTCACTTCCTGCTCCATCTCCAGCTCCTGCTCCTTCTCCTCCTCCCCCTCCTGCTCCTTCTCCACCTACTGCTCCTTCTACCACTCCTGCTCCTTCATCCCCTCCTGCTGCTGCACGCCCTTCTGCTCCTTCTCCCCCTTCTGCTCCTTCTCCCCGTCCTGCTCAAACTCCTCCTCCTGCTCGTTGCCACCTCCTGCTCCTTCTCCACCTGCAGCTCAACCTCCATCTGCTCCTTCTCCTCCTCCTCCTGCTCCTTCAGCTCCTCCAGCTCACCCTCCTCGTCTTGCTCACCTTCCTGCTGATGGTCCTTCTCCACATAATGCTCCATCGCCACCTCCTGCTCAATCGCCTCCTCCTTCTTGTTCTCCACCCCTGCTCCTTCTCCACCTCCTCATCATTCTCTACCTCCTGCTCCTTCTCCACTTTTGCTCAATCTCCTCCTCCTGCTCCTTCTCCTCTTCCTTCTCCTTCTCCCGCTCCAGCTCCTACTCCCGCTTCTGCTCCTTCTCCCGCTTCTGCTCCTTCTCCCGCTTCAGCTCCTTCTCCCGCTTCTGCTCCTTCTCCACCTGCTGCGACTTCTCCTCCTGCGGCTTCTTCTCCTCCTGCTGCTACTTCTCCACCTCCTTCTCCTGCTCTTTCTCCACCTGCTGCTCCTTTTCCACTCCTGCTCAATCACCACCTCCTGCTCCTTCTTCTATAACTTCTCCTCCTCCTGCTCCATCTCCACCTCCTGCTCCTTCTCCACATCTTGCTCCTTCTCCACCTCCTGCTCCTTCTACTGCTCCTGCTCCTACTCCTCCTCCTGCTCCTTCTTCTTCTCCTGCTCCTTCTCCACTCCTGCTCCATCCCCACATCCTCCTCCTTCTCCACCTTCTGCTCCTTCTCCACCTCCTGCTCCTTCTCCAATTCCTGCTACTTCTCATCCTCCTCCTCCTCCTCATCCTCGTCCTCCAGCTTCTTCTCCAACTCCTTCTCCTACTTCCCCTGCTGGTCCTTCTCCGCCTCCTGCTTCTTCTCCATCTATTGCTTCTTTTCCACCTCCTGTTCCTTCTCTTCCTCCTGCTCCTTCTCCACCTCCTCCTCCACCTCCTTCCCCTCCTCCTGCTACTTCTTCTACTCCTGCTCCTTCTCGTCCACCTGCTCCTTCTCCTCCTCCTGCTCCATCTCCTCCTCCTGCTTCTTCTCCACCTCCTGTTCCTTCTCCTCCTCCTGATCCTTCTCCACGTCCTTCTCCTCCTCCATCTCCTTCTCCTCCTCCTGCTCCTTGTCCACCTCCGGCTCCATGTGCACCTCCTGCTCCTTGTCCACCTCCTGCTCTGTGTCCACCTCCATCTCCTTCTCCTCCTCCTGCTCCTTGTCCACCTCCTGCTCATTGTACACCTCCTGCTCCTTGTCCACCAAGTGCTCCTTCTCGCCCTCCTGCTCCATCTCGTCCTCCAGCTCCTTCTCGCCCCACTGCTCCTTCTCGCCCTCCTGCTCCTACTCGCCCTCTTGGTCCTTCTATGCCTCCTGCTCGTTCCCAACCTGTTGCTTCTTCTCCACCTCCTGTTCCTTCTCCTCCTCCTGCTCCTTCTCCACCTCCTTCTCCTCCTCCACCTCCTTCTCCTCCTCCTGTTCCTTGTCCACCTCCTGCTCCATGTCCACCTCCTGCTCCTTGTCCACCTCCTGCTCCTTGTCCAACTCCTGCTCCTTGTCCACCTCCTGCTCCTTCTCGACTCCTGCTCATTCACCACGTCCCGCTCCTTCTTCTCCTCCTTCTCCACCTCCTGCTCCATCTCAACCTCCCGCTCCTTCTCGTCCTCCAGCTCCTTCACGCCCTCCTGAGCCTTCCTGCCCTCCTGCTCCTTGTCCACCTCCTGCTCCTTCTCCATTTCTGCTCATTCACCACCTCCTGCTCCTTCTTCTCCTCCTTCTCCTCCTCCTGCTCCTTCTCCACCTCCTGCTCCTTCTCGACCTCCTCCTCCTTCTCCAGCTCCTGCGACATCTCCTTCTCCACGTCCTTCTCCTCCTCCATCTCCTTCTCCTCCTCCTGCTCCTTGTCCACCTACTTCTCCTTATCTACCTCCTGCTCCATGTCCACCTCCGTCTCCATATCCACCTCCTGCTCATTGTACACCTCCTGCTCCTTGTCCACCGAGTGCTCCATCTCGCCCTCCTGCTCCATCTCGTCCTCCAGCTCCTTCTCGCCCTCCTGCTCCTTCTCGCCCTCCTGCTCCTTCTCGCCCACCTGCTCCTTCTCCACCTCCTGCTCCTTCTCCACCTCCTGTTCCTTCTCCACCTCCTGCTCCTTCTTCTCCTCCTGCTCCTGCTCCTCCTCCTGCTTCTTCTCCAAATCCTTCTCATACTCGCCCTCCTGGTCCTTTTCCGCCACCTGCTCGTTCTCCACCTGTTGCTTCTTCTACTCCTCCTGTTCCTTGTCCACCTCTTGCTCCTTGTCCACCTCCTGCTCCTTCTCGCCCTCCTGCTACTTCCTGCCCTCCTGATCCTTCTCCACCTCCTGCTCCTTCTCCATTCCTCCTCATTCACCAACTCCTGCTCCTTCTTCTCCTCCTTCTCCTCCTCCTGCTCCTTCTCCACCTCCTGCTCCTTGTCTTCCTCCTGCTCCTTTTCTCCCGCCTGCTACTTCTCCACCTCCTGCTCCTTCTCCACCTCCTGATCCATCTCCACCTCCTGCTCCTTCTCCTCTTCTTGCGGCTTCTCCACCTCCTGCTTTTTCTTCTTCTCCTGCTCCTTCTGCACTCCTGCTCCTTCTCCTTCTCCTGCTCCTTCTCCTCCTCCTGCTCCTTCTCCACCTCCTGCTCCTTCTCCACCTCCTGCTCCTTCTTCTCTTCCTGCTCCTGCTCCTCCTCCTGCTTCTTCTCAAACTCCTTCTGCTACTCCCCATCCTGGTCCTTCTCCGTCTCCTGGTCCTTCTCCACCTATTGCTTTTTCTCCACCTCCTGCTCCCTCTCCTCCTCCACATCCTTCTCCTCCTCCTGCTCATTGTCCACCTCCTGCTCTGTGTCCATCTCCTGATCCTTGTCCACCTCCTGCTCCTTGTGCACCTCCTGCTCCTTGTCCACCTAGTGCTCCTTCTCGCCCTCCTGCTCCTTCTCGTCCTCCAGCTCCTTCACGCCCTCCAGCTCCTTCCTGCCCTCCTGCTCCTTCTCCACCTCCTGCTCCTTCTCCATTTCTGCTCATTCACCACCTCCTGCTCCTTCTTCTCCTCCTTCTCCTCCTCCTCCTCCTTCTCCACCTCCTGATTCTTGTCTTCCGCCTGCTCTTTTTCTCCCTCCTGCTCGTTCTCCACCTCCTGCTCCTTCTCCGCCTCCTGCTCGTCCTCCTGCTCCTTCACCTGCTCCTTCTTCACCTCCAGCTCCATGTCTCCCTCCTGCTCCTTCTCCACCTATTGCTCCTTTTCCACCTCCTGCAACTTCTCCGTCTCCTGCTCCTCCTCCTTCTCCTCCACCTGCTTCTACTTCGCCTCCTGCTTCTTCTCCACCTATTGCTTCTTTTCCACCTCCTGTTCCTTCTCTTCCTGCTGCTCCTTCTCCACCTCCTTCTCCTCCTCCATCTCCTTCTCCTCCTCCTGCTCCTTCTCCACCTCCTGATTCTTGTCTTCCGCCTGCTCTTTTTCTCCCTCCTGCTCCTTCTCCTCCTCCTGCTCCTTCTCCACCTCCTTCTCCTCCTCCACCTCCTTCTCCTCCTCCTGCTCATTGTCCACCTCCTGCTCTGTGTCCATTTCCTGATCCTTGTCCACCTCCTGCTCCTTGTGCACCTCCTGCTCCTTGTCCACCTAGTGCTCCTTCTCGCCCTCCTGCTCCTTCTCGTCCTCCAGCTCCTTCACGCCCTCCTGCTCCTTCCTGCCCTCCTGCTCCTTCTCCACCTCCTGCTCCTTCTCCATTTCTGCTCATTCACCACCTCCTGCTCCTTCTTCTCCTCCTTCTCCTCCTCCTGCTCCTTCTTCACCTCCAGCTCCATGTCTCCCTCCTGCTCCTTCTCCACCTACTGCTCCTTTTCCACCTCCTGCACCTTCTGCGTCTCCTGCTCCTCCTCCTTCTCCACCACCTGCTTCTACTTCGCCTCCTGCTTCTTCTCCACCTATTGCTTCTTTTCCACCTCCTGTTCCTTCTCTTCCTCCTGCTCCTTCTCCACCTCCTTCTCCTCCTCCATCTCCTTCTCCTCCTCCTGCTACTTGTTGTTCTCCTGCTCCTTCTCCTCCTCCTGCTCCTTAGCCTCCTCCTGCTCCTTCTCCTCCTCCTGCTTCTTCTCCACCTCCTGTTCCTTCTCCTCCTCCTGATCCTTCTCCACGACCTTCTCCTCCTCCATCTCCTTCTCCTCCTCCTGCTCGTTGTGCACCTCCTTCTCCTTATCTACCTCCTGCTCCTTGTCCACCTCCGTCTCCATGTCCACCTCCTGCTCATTATACACCTCCTGCTCCGTATCCACCTCCTGATCCTTGTCCATCTCCTGCTCATTGTCCACCTCCTGCTCCTTGTCCACCTCCTGCTCCTTGTTCACCTCCTGCTCCTTCTCGCCCTCCTGCTACTTCTTGCCCTCCTGCTCCTTCTCCACCTCCTGCTCCTTCTCCATTCCTGCTCATTCACCACCTCCTGCTCCTTCTTCTCCTCCTTCTCCTCCTCCTGCTCCTTCTCCACCTCCTGCTCCTTGTCTTCCTCCTGCTCCTTTTCTCCCTCCTGCTCCTTCTCCTCCTCGTGCTCCTTCTCCTCCTCCTTCTCCTTCTCCTCCTGCTCCTACTCCACCTCTTGCTCCTTCTCCACTCCTGCTCATTCACCACCTCCTGCTCCTTCTTCTCCTCCTGCTCCTCCTCCTGCTCCTTCTCCACCTCCTGCTCCTTTTCTTCCTCCTGCTCCTTTTCTCCCGCCTGCTACTTCTCCACCTCCTGCTCCTTTTCCACCTCCTGCTGCATCTCCACCTCCTGCTCCTTCTCCTCCACCTGCTTCTACTTCGCCTCCTGCTTCTTCTCCACCTATTGCTTCTTTTCCACCTCCTGTTCCTTCTCTTCCTCCTGCTCCTTCTCCACCTCCTTCTCCTCCTCCATCTCCTTCTCCTCCTCCTGCTACTTGTTGTTCTCCTGCTCCTTCTCCTGCTCCTGCTCCTTAGCCTCCTCCTGCTCCTTCTCCTCCTCCTGCTCCTTCTCCACCTCCTGCTCCTTGTCTTCCTCCTGCTCCTTTTCTCCCGCCTGCTACTTCTCCACTTCCTGCTCCTTTTCCACCTCCTGCTGCATCTCCACCTCATGCTCCTTCTCGTCTTCTTGCGCCTTCTCCACCTCCTGCTGTTTCTTCTTCTCCTGCTCCTTCTGCACTCCTGCTCCTTCTCCTCCTCCTGCTCCTCCTCCTCCTCCTGCTCCTTTTCCACCTCCTGCTCCATCTAAACCTCCTGCTCCTTCTTCTCCTCCTGCTCATGCTCCTCCTCCAGCTTCTTCTCCAACTCCTTGTCCTATTCCCCCTTCTGATCCTTCTCCGCCTCCTGCTCCTTCTCGACCGATTGCTTCTTCTCCACCTCCTGTTCCTTCTACTCCTCCTGCTCCCTCTCCACCTCCTTCTCCTCCTCCATCTACTTCTCCTACACCTGCTCCTTGTCCACCTCCTGCTCCTTCTCCACCTCCTGCTCATTCTCCACCTCCTGCCCCTTCTCCTCATTTTCCGCCTTCTCCATCTCCTGCTCCTTCTCCTCCTCCTGCTCGTACACCTCCTCGCGCTGCTTCTACTCCTCCTGCTCCTCCTCCACTCCTGCTCCATCTCCACCTCCTGCTCCTTCTCCTCATCTTGCGCCTTCTCCACCTTCTGCTCCTTCTCCTCCTTCTGCTGCTTGTCCTCCTCCTGCTCCTTCTTCTTCTCCTGCTCCTTCTCCACTCCTGCTTCATCTCCACCTCCTGCTCCTCCTCTACTCCTGCTCCTTCTCCACCTCCTGCTCCTTCTCCTCATCTTGCGCCTTCTCCACCTTCTGCTCCTTCTCCTCCTTCTGCTGCTTGTCCTCCTCCTGCTCCTTCTTCTCCAGCTCCTTCTCCACTCCTGCTTCATCTCCACCTCCATCTCCTTCTCCTCCTCCTGCTCCTTGTCCACCTACTTCTCCTTATCGACCTCTTGCTCCATGTACACCTCCGTCTCCATGTCCACCTCTTGCTCATTGTACACCTCCTGCTCCTTGTCTACCTGGTGCTCCATCTCGCCCTCCTACTCCATCTCGTCCTCCAGCTCCTTCTCGCCCTCCTGCTCCTTCTCGCCCTCCTGCTCCTTCTCGCCCACCTGCTCCTTCTCCACCTCCTGCTCCTTCTCCACCTCCTGCTCCTTCTTCTCCTCCTGCTCCTGCTCCTCCTCCTGCTTCTTCTCCAAATCCTTCTCATACTCGCCCTCCTGGTCCTTTCCCGCCACCTGCTCGTTCTCCACCTGTTGCTTCTTCTCCTCCTCCTGTTCCTTGTCCACCTCCTGCTCCTTGTCCACCTCCTGCTCCTTCTCGCCCTCCTGCTACTTCCTGCCCTCCTGCTCCTTCTCCACCTCCTGCTCCTTCTCCATTCCTCCTCATTCACCACCTCCTGCTCCTTCTTCTCCTCCTTCTCCTCCTCCTGCTCCTTCTCCACCTCCTGCTCCTTGTCTTCCTCCTGCTCCTTTTCTCCCGCCTGCTACTTCTCCACCTCCTGCTCCTTCTCCACCTCCTGCTCCACCTCCACCTCCTGCTCCTTCTCCTCTTCTTGCGCCTTCTCCACCTCCTGCTTTTTCTTCTTCTCCTGCTCCTTCTGCACTCCTGCTCCTTCTCCTCCTCCTGCTCCTTCTCCACCTCCTGCTCCTTCTCCACCTCCTGCTCCTTCTTCTCCTCCTGCTCCTGCTCCTCCTCCTGCTTCTTGTCAAACTCCTTCTGCTACTCCCCATCCTGGTCCTTCTCCGTCTCCTGGTCCTTCTCCACCTATTGCTTTTTCTCCACCTCCTGCTCCCTCTCCTCCTCCTGCTCCTTCTCCACCTCCTTCTCCTCCTCCACCTCCTTCTCCTCCTCCTGCTCATTGTCCACCTCCTGCTCTGTGTCCATCTCCTGATCCTTGTCCACCTCCTGCTCCTTGTGCACCTCCTGCTCCTTGTCCACCTAGTGCTCCTTCTCGCCCTCCTGCTCCTTCTCGTCCTCCAGCTCCTTCACGCCCTCCAGCTCCTTCCTGCCCTCCTGCTCCTTCTCCACCTCCTGCTCCTTCTCCATTTCTGCTCATTCACCACCTCCTGCTCCTTCTTCTCCTCCTTCTCCTCCTCCTGCTCCTTCTCCACCTCCTGATTCTTGTCTTCCGCCTGCTCTTTTTCTCCCTCCTGCTCGTTCTCCACCTCCTGCTCCTTCTCCGCCTCCTGCTCGTCCTCCTGCTCCTTCACCTGCTCCTTCTTCACCTCCAGCTCCATGTCTCCCTCCTGCTCCTTCTCCACCTATTGCTCCTTTTCCACCTCCTGCAACTTCTCCGTCTCCTGCTCCACCTCCTTCTCCTCCACCTGCTTCTATTTCGCCTCCTGCTTCTTCTCCACCTATTGCTTCTTTTCCACCTCCTGTTCCTTCTCTTCCTCCTGCTCCTTCTCCACCTCCTTCTCCTCCTCCATCCCCTTCTCCTCCTCCTGCTACTTCTTCTTCTCCTGCTCCTTCTCCTCCTCCTGCTTCTTAGCCTCCTCCTGCTCCTTCTCCTCCTCCTGCTTCTTCTCCACCTCCTGTTCCTTCTCCTCCTCCTGATCCTTCTCCACGACCTTCTCCTCCTCCATCTCCTTCTCCTCCTCCTGCTCCTTGTCCACCTCCGTCTCCATGTCCACCTCCTGCTCATTATCCACCTCCTACTCCGTATCCACCTCCTGATCCTTGTCCACCTCCTGCTCATTGTCCACCTCCTGCTCCTTGACCACCACCTGCTCCTTGTTCACCTCCTGCTCCTTCTGCACTCCTGCTCCTTCTCCTCCTCCTGCTCCTCATCCTCCTCCTGCTCCTTTTCCACCTCCTGCTCCATCTAAACCTCCTGCTCCTTCTTCTCCTCCTGCTCATGCTCCTCCTCCAGCTTCTTCTCCAACTCCTTGTCCTACTCCCCCTTCTGATCCTTCTCCGCCTCCTGCTCCTTCTCGACCGATTGCTTCTTCTCCACCTCCTGTTCCTTCTCCTCCTCCTCCTCCCTCTCCACCTCCTTCTCCTCCTCCATCTCCATCTCCTCCACCTGCTCCTTGTCCACCTCCTGCTCCTTCTCCACCTCCTGCTCATTCTCCACCTCCTGCCCCTTCTCCTCATTTTCCGCCTTCTCCATCTCCTGCTCCTTCTCCTCCTCCTGCTCGGACACCTCCTCGCGCTGCTTCTACTTCTCCTGCTCCTCCTCCACTCCTGCTCCTTCTCCACCTCCTGCTCCTTCTCCTCATCTTGCGCCTTCTCCACCTTCTGCTCCTTCTGCTCCTTCTCCTCCTTCTGCTGCTAGTCCTCCTCCTGCTCCTTCTTCTTCTCCTGCTCCTTCTCCACTCCTGCTTCATCTCCACCTCCTGCTCTTTCTCCACCTCCTCATCATTCTCTACCTCCTGCTCCTTCTCCACTTTTGCTCAACCTCCTCCTGCTGCTCCATCTCCTCTTCATTCTCCTTCTCCCGCTCCAGCTCCTACTCCCGCTTCTGCTCCTTCTCCCGCTTCTGCTCCTTCTCCCGCTTCTGCTCCTTCTCCACCTGCTGCTGCTTCTCCTCCTGCGGCTTCTTCTCCTCCTGCTGCTACTTCTCCACCTCCTTCTCCTGCTCTTTCTCCACCTGCTGCTCCTTTTCCACTCCTGCTCATTCACCACCTCCTGCTCCTTCTTCTATAACTTCTCCTCCTCCTGATCCATCTCCACCTCCTGCTCCTTCTCCACATCTTGCTCCTTCTCCACATCCTGCTCCTTCTACTCCTCCTGCTCCTACTCCTCCTCCTGCTCCTTCTTCTTCTCCTGCTCCTTCTCCACTCCTGCTCCATCCCCACATCCTGCTCCTTCTCCTCCTTCTGCTCCTTCTCCTCCTCCTGCTCCTTCTCCAATTCCTGCTCCTTCTCATCCTCCTCCTCCTCATCCACGTCCTCCAGCTTCTTCTCCAACTCCTTCTCCTAGTCCCCCTGCTGGTCCTTCTCTGCCTCCTGCTTCTTCTCCACCTATTGCTTCTTTTCCACCTCCTGTTCCTTCTGTTCCTCCTGCTCCTTCTCCACCTCCTCCTCCTCCTCCACCTCCTTCTCCTCCTCCTGCTCCTTGTCCACCACCTGATCATTGTACACCTCCTGCTCCTTGTCCACCTAGTGCTCCTTCTCGCTCTCCTGCTCCATCTCGTCCTCCAGCTCCTTCTGGCCCTACTGCTCCATCTCGCCCTCCTGCTCCTACTCGCCCTCCTGGTCCTTCTCCGCTTCCTGCTCGTTCTCCACCTGTTGCTTCTTCTCCACCTCCTGTTCCTTCTCCTCCTCCTGCTCCTTCTCCACCTCCTTCTCCTCCTCCTCCTCCTTCTCCTCCTCCTGTTCCTTGTCCACCTCCTGCTCCATGTCCACCTCCTGCTCCTTGTCCACCTCCTGCTCCTTGTCCAACTCCTGCTCCTTGTCCACCTCCTGCTCCTTCTCGACTCCTGCTCATTCACCACCTCCTGCTCCTTCTTCTCCTCCTTCTCCACCTCCTGCTCCTTCTCCACCTCCTGCTCTTTGACTCCCTCCTGCTCCTTGTCTCCCTTCTGCTCCTTCTCCACCTCCTGCTCCTTCTCCACCTCCTGCTCTTTGACTCCCTCCTGCTCCTTGTCTCCCTTCTGCTCCTTCTCCACCTCCTGCTCCTTCTCCACCTCCTGATCCATCTCCACCTCCCGCTCCTTCTCCTTCTCCTGCTCCTTCCCCACCTCCTGCTCTGTGTCCATCTCCTGATCCTTGTCCACCTCCTGCTCCTTGTGCACCTCCTGCTCCTTGCCCACATAGTGCTCCTTCTCGCCTTCCTGCTCCTTCTCGTCCTCCAGCTCATTCACACCCTCCTGCTCCTTTCTGCCGTCCTGCTCCTTGTCCATTTCTGCTCATTCACCACCTCCTGCTCCTTCTTCTCCTCCTTCTCCTCCTCCTGCTCCTTCTCCACCTCCTGCTTCTGGTCTTCCTCCTGCTCCTTTTCTCCCTCCTGCTCCTTCTCCACCTCCTGCTTCATCTCGACCTCCTCCTCCTTCTCCACCTCCTGCTCCATCTCCTCATCTTGCGCCATCTCCACCTCCTGCTCCTTCTCCTCTTCCTGCTCCTTCTCCTTCTGTTCCTTCTTCTTCTCCAGCTCCTTCTCCACTCCTGCTCCTTCTCCTCCTCCTGCTCCTTTTCCTTCTCCTGCTTCTTCTCCGGCTCCTGCTCCTCCTCCTGCTCCTCCTCCTGCTGCTTGTACATCTCCTGCGTCTTGTCCACTCCTGCTCCTTCTCGACCTCCTGCTCCTTTTCCACCTCCTGCTCGTTCATCGCCTCGTGCTCCTCCTCCTTCTCCTCCACCTGCTCCTTCTCCACCGCCTGCTCCATGTCTCCCTCCTGCTCCTTCTCCACCTACTGCTCCTTTTCCACCTCCTGCACCTTCTCCTCCTCCTGCTCCTCCTCCTTCTCCTCCACCTGCTCCTTCTGCGCCTGCTGCTCCTTCTCCACCTATTGCTTCTTTTCCACCTCCTGTTCCTCCTCCACCTTCTTCTCCTCCTCCTGCTACTTCTCTTCTCCTGCTCCTTTTCCTCCTCCTGCTCCTTCTCCTCCTCCTGCTCCTTCTCCTCCTCCTGCTTCATCTCCACCTCATGTTCCTTCTCCTCCTCCTGCTCTTTCTCCACCTCCTGCTCCTCCTCCACCTCCTTCTCCTCCTCCTTCTCAACTCCGGCTCCATCTCCACCTCCTGCTCCTTCTTCTCCTCCAGCTCCTTCTCCTCCTCCTGCTCCTTCTCCACCTCCTCTTCATTCTCCAACTCGTGCTCCTTCTCCACTTTTGCTCAACCTCCTCCTCCTGCTCCTTCTCAACTTCATGCTCCTTCTCCCGCTCCTGCTCCTACTCCCGCTTCTGCTCCTTCTCCCGCTCCTGCTCCGTCTCCTCTTGCTGCTACTGCTCCTCCTGCTGCTTCTTCTGCTTCTGCTTCTACTTCTTCACCTCTTTCTCCTGCTCCTTCTCCACCTCCTGCTCCATGTCTCCCTCCTGCTCCTTTTCTCCCGCCTGCTACTTCTCCACCTCCTGCTCCTTCTCCACCTCCTGCTCCATCTCCACCTCCTGCTCCTTCTCCTCTTCTTGCGCCTTCTCCACCTCCTGCTGTTTCTTCTTCTCCTGCTCCTTCTGCACTTCTGCTCCTTCTCCTCCTCCTTCTCCTTCTCCTCCTCCTGCTCCTTCTTCTCCTCCTGCTCATGCTCCTCCTCCAGCTTCTTCTCCAACTCCTTCTCCTACTCCCCCTTCTGGTCCTTCTCCGCCTCCTGCTCCTTCTCGACCGATTGCTTCTTCTCCACCTCCTGTTCCTTCTCCACCTCCTGCTCCGTCTCCACCTCCTTCTCCTCCACCTGCTCCTTGTCCACCTCCTGCTCATTCTCCACCTCCTGCTCATTCTCCACCTCCTGCCCCTTCTCCTCATTTTCCGCCTTCTCCATCTCCTGCTCCTTCTCCTCCTCCTGCTCGGACACCTCCTCGCGCTGCTTCTACTTCTCCTGCTCCTCCTCCACTCCTGCTCCTTCTCCACCTGCTGCTCCTTCTCGTCATCTTGCGCCTTCTCCACCTTCTGCTCCTTCTCCTCCTTCTGCTGCTGGTCCTCCTCCTGCTCCTTCTTCTTCTCCTGCTCCTTCTCCACTCCTGCTTCATCTCCACCTCCTGCTCCTTCTCCACCTCCTCATCATTCTCTACCTCCTGCTCCTTCTCCACTTTTGCTCAACCTCCTCCTCCTGCTCCACCTCCTCTTCATTCTCCTTCTCCCGCTCCAGCTCCTACTCCCGCTTCTGCTCCTTCTCCCGCTTCTGCTCCTTCTCCCGCTTCTGCTCCTTCTCCACCTGCTGCTGCTTCTCCTCCTGCGGCTTCTTCTCCTCCTGCTGCTACTTCTCCACGTCCTTCTCCTGCTCTTTCTCCACCTGCTGCTCCTTTTCCACTCCTGCTCATTCACCACCTCCTGCTCCTTCTTCTATAACTTCTCCTCCTCCTGATCCATCTCCACCTCCTGCTCCTTCTCCACATCTTGCTCCTTCCCCACCTCCTGCTCCTTCTACTCCTCCTGCTCCTACTCCTCCTACTGCTCCTTCTTCTTCTCCTGCTCCTTCTCCACTCCTGCTCCATCCCCACATCCTGCTCCTTCTCCTCCTTCTGCTCCTTCTCCTCCTCCTGCTCCTTCTCCAATTCCTGCTCCTTCTCATCCTCCTCCTCCTCCTCATCCTCGTCCTCCTGCTTCTTCTCCAACTCCTTCTCCTACTCCCCCTGCTGGTCCTTCTCTGCCTCCTGCTTCTTCTCCACCTATTGCTTCTTTTCCACCTCCTGTTCCTTCTGTTCCTCCTGCTCCTTCTCCACCTCCTCCTCCACCTCCTTCTCCTCCTCCTGCTACTTCTTCTGCTCCTGCTCCTTCTCGTCCTCCTGCTCCTTCTCCTCCTCCTGCTCCATCTCCTCCTCCTGCTTCTTCTCCACCTCCTGTTCCTTCTCCTCCTCCTGATCCTTCTCCACGTCCTTCTCCGCCTCCATCTCCTTCTCCTCCTTCTGCTCCTTGTCCACCTCCGGCTCCATGTGCACCTCCTGCTCATTGTCCGCCTCCTGCTCCGTGTCCACCTCCATCTCCTTCTCCTCCTCCTGCTCCTTGTCCACCTACTGATCATTGTACACCTCCTGCTCCTTGTCCACCTAGTGCTCCTTCTCGCCCTCCTGCTCCTTCTTCTCCTCCTTCTCCTCCTCCTGCTCCTTCTCCACCTCCTGCTCTTTGACTCCCTCCTGCTACTTGTCTCCCTTCTGCTCCTTCTCCACCTCCTGCTCCTTCTCCACCTCCTGCTCCATCTCCACCTCCCGCTCCTTCTCCTTCTCCTGCTCCTTCCCCACCTCCTTATCATTGTCCACCTCCTGCTCTGTGTCCATCTCCTGATCCTTGTCCACCTCCTGCTCCTTGTGCACCTCCTGATCCTTGTCCACATAGTGCTCCTTCTCGCCTTCCTGCTGCTTCTCGTCCTCCAGCTCCTTCACGCCCTCCTGCTCCTTCCTGCCCTCCTGCTCCTTGTCCATTTCTGCTCATTCACCACCTCCTGCTCCTTCTTCTCCTCCTTCTCCTCCTCCTGCTCCTTCTCCACCTCCTGCTTCTTGTCTTCCTCCTGCTCCTTTTCTCCTTCCTGCTCCTTCTCCACCTCCTGCTCCTTCTCGACCTCCTCCTCCTTCTCCACCTCCTGCTCCATCTCCTCATCTTGCGCCACCTCCACCTCCTGCTCCTTCTCCTCCTCCTGCTCCTTCTCCTCCTGTTCCTTCTTCTTCTCCTGCTTCTTCTCCACTCCTGCTCCTTCTCCTCCTCCTGCTCCTTTTCCTTCTCCTGCTCCTTCTCCGGCTCCTGCTCCTCCTCCAGCTCCTCCTCCTGCTGCTTGTACATCTCCTGCGCCTTGTCCACTCCTGCGCCTTCTCTCCCTCCTGCTCCTTCTCGCCCTCCTGCTCCTTCGCGACCTCCTGCTCCTTTTCCACCTCCTGCTCGTTCTCCGCCTCGTGCTCCTCCTCCTTCTCCTCCACCTGCTCCTTATCCACCTCCTGCTCCATGTCTCCCTCCTGCTCCTTCTCCACCTACTGCTCCTTTTCCACCTCCTGCACCTTCTCCGCCTCCTGCTCCTCCTCGTTCTCCTCCACCTGCTCCTTCTGCGCCTGCTGCTCCTTCTCCACCTATTGCTTCTTTTCCACCTCCTGTTCCTCCTCCACCTTCTTCTCCTCCTCCTGCTACTTCTTCTTCTCCTGCTCCTTCTCCTCCTCCTGCTCCTTCTCCTCCTCCTGCTCCTTCTCCTCCTCCTGCTTCTTAACCTCCGTCTCCATGTCCACCTCCTGCTCATTATGCACCTCCTGCTCCGTATCCAACTCCTGATCCTTGTCCACCTCCTGCTCATTGGACACCTCCTGCTCCTTGTCCACCTAGTGCTCCATCTCGCCCTCCTGCTCCATCTCGTCCTCCAGCTCCTTCTCGCCCTCCTGCTCGTTCTCCACCTCCTGCTCCTTCTCCACCTCCTGCTCCTGCTCCTCCTCCTGCTTCTTCTGCACCTCCTGTTCCTTCTCCTCCTCCTGATCCTTCTCCACGACCTTCTCCTCCTCCATCTCCTTCTCCTCCTCCTGCTCCCTGTCCACCTCCTTCTCCTTATCTACCTCCTGCTCCTTGTCCACCTCCGTCTCCATGTCCACCTCCTGCTCATTAAACACCTCCTGCTCCGTATCCACCTCCTGATCCTTGTCAACCTCCTGCTCATTGTACACCTCCTGCTCCTTGTCCACCTCGTGCTCCATCTCGCCCTCCTGCTCCATCTCGTCCTCCAGCTCCTTCTCGCCCTCCTGCTCCTTCTCGCCATCCTGCTCCATCTCGTCCTCCAGCTCCTTCTCGCCCTCCTGCTCCATCTCGCCCTCCTGCTCCTTCTCGCCCTCCTGCTCCTTCTGCACCTCCTGCTCCTTCTCCACCTCCTGCTCCTGCTCCTCCTCCTGCTTCTTCTCCACCTCCTGTTCATTCTCCTCCTCCTGATCCTTCTCCACGACCTTCTCCTCCTCCATCTCCTTCTCCTCCTCCTGCTCCTTGTCCACCTCATGCTCCTTATCTACCTCCTGCTCCTTGTCCACCTCCGGCTCCATGTCCACCTCCTGCTCATTGTCCACCTCCTGCTCCGTGTCCACCTCCTGATCCTTGTCCACATCCTGCTCATTGTACACCTCCTGCTCCATGTCCACCTAGTGCTCGATCTCGCCCTCCTGCTCCATCTCGTCCTCCTGCTCCTTCTCGCCCTCCTGCTCCTTTTCTACCTCCTGCTCCTTCTGCACCTCCTGCTCATTCTCCACCTCCTGCTCCATCTCCTTCCCCTGCTCCTTCCCCACCTCCTGCTCCTTCTCTACCTCCTGCTCCTTCTCCTCCTCCTGTTCCTTCTCCTCCTCCTGATCCTTCTCCACGTCCTTCTCCTCCTCCATCTCCTTCTCCTCTTCCTGCTCATTGTCCACCTACTTCTCCTTATTTACCTCCTGCTCCTTGTCCACCTCCGTCTCCATGTCCACCTTTTGCTCATTATCCACCTCCTGCTCCGTATCCAACTCCTGATCCTTGTCCACCTCCTGCTCATTGTACACCTCCTGCTCCTTGTCCACCTAGTGCTCCATCTCGCCCTCCTGCTCCATAGAATCATAGAATCATAGAAGTTACAACATGGAAACAGGCCCTTCGGCCCAACATGTCCATGACGCCCAGTTTATACCACTAAGCTAGTCCCAATTGCCTGCACTTGGCCCATATCCCTCTTTTCCCATCTTACCCATGTAACTGTCCAAATGCTTTTTAAAAGACAAAATTGTACCCGCCTCTACTACTGCCTCTGGCAGCTCGTTCCAGACACTCACCACCCTTTGATTGAAAAAAATTGCCCCTCTGGACCCTTTTGTATCTCTCCCCTCTCACCTTAAATCTATGACCCCTCGTTATAGACTCCCCTACCTTTGGGAAAAGATTTTGACTATCTACCTTATGTATGCCCCTCATTATTTTATAGACTTATATAAGATCACCCCTTAACCTCCTACTCTCCAGGGAAAAAAGTCCCAGTCTGTCTAACCTCTCACTGTAAGTCAAACCATCAAGTCCCGGTAGCATCCTAGTAAATCTTTTCTGCACTCTTTCTAGTTTAATAATATCCTTTCTATAATAGGGTGACCAGAACTGTACACAGTACTCCAAGTGTGGCCTCACCAATGCCCTGTACAACTTCAACAAGACATCCCAACTCCTGCATTCAATGTTCTGACCAATGAAACCAAGCATGCCGAATGCCTTCTTCAACACCCTATCCACCTGTGACTCCACTTTCAAGGAGCTATGAATCTGTACTCCCAGATCTCTTTGTTCTATAACTCTCCCCAACGCCCTACCATTAACGGAGTAGGTCCTGGCCCGATTCGATCTACCAAAATGCATCACCTCACATTTATCTAAATTAAACTCCATCTGCCATTCATCGGCCCACTGGCCCAATTTATCAAGATCCCGTTGCAATCCTAGATAACCTTCTTCACTGTCGACAATGCCACCAATCTTGGTGTCATCTGCAAACTTACTAACCATGTCTCCTAAATTCTCATCCAAATCATTAATATAAATAACAAATAACAGCGGACCCAGCACCGATCCCTGAGGCACACCGCTGGACACAGGCATCCAGTTTGAAAAACAACCCTCGACAACCACCCTCTGTCTTCTGTCGTCAAGCCAATTTTGTATCCAATTGGCTACCTCACATTGGATCCCATGAGATTTAACCTTATGTAACAACCTACCATGCGGTACCTTGTCAAATGCTTTGCTGAAGTCCATGTAGACCACGTCTACTGCACAGCCCTCATCTATCTTCTTGGTTAGCCCTTCAAAAAACTCAATCAAATTCGTGAGACATGATTTTCCTCTCACAAAACCATGCTGACTGTTCCTAATTAGTCCCTGCCTCTCCAAATGCCTGTAGATCCTGTCCCTCAGAATACCCTCGAACAACTTACCCACTACAGATATCAGGCTCACCGGTCTGTAGTTCCCAGGCTTTTCCCTGCCGCCCTTCTTAAACAAAGGCACAACATTTGCTACCCTCCAATCTTCAGGCACCTCACCTGTAGCGGTGGATGATTCAAATATCTCTGCTAGGGGACCCGCAATTTCCTCCCTAACCTCCCATAACGTCCTGGGATACATTTCATCAGGTCCCGGAGATTTATCTACCTTGATGCGCGTTAAGACTTCCAGCACCTCCCTCTCTGTAATATGTACACTCCTCAAGACATCACTATTTATTTCCCCAAGTTCCCTGACATCCATGCCTTTCTCAACCGTAAATACCGATGTGAAATATTCATTCAGGATCTCACCCATCTCTTGTGGTTCCGCACATAGATGACCTTGTTGATCCTTAAGAGGCCCTACTCTCTCCCTAGTTACCCTTTTGCCCTTTATGTATTTGTAGAAGCTCTTTGGATTCACCTTTGCCTGATCTGCCAAAGCAATCTCATATCCCCTTTTTGCCCTCCTGATTTCTCTCTTAACTCTACTCCGGCAATCTCTATACTCTTCAAGGGATCCACTTGATCCCAGCTGCCTATGCATGTCATATGCCTCCTTCTTCTTTTTGACTGGTGCCTCAATCTCCCGAGTCATCCAAGGTTCCCTACTTCTACCAGCCTTGCCCTTCACTTTATAAGGAATGTGCTTACCCTGAACCCTGGTTAACACACTTTTGAAAGCCTCCCACTTACCAGACGTCCCTTTGCCTGCCAACAGGCTCTCCCAATCAACTTTTGAAAGTTCCTGTCTAATAACATCAAAATTGGCCTTTCCCCAATTTAGAATTTTAACTTTTGGGCCAGACCTATCCTTCTCCATAGCTATCTTAAAACTAATGGAATTATGATCACTGGTCCCAAAGTGATCCCTCACTAACACTTCTGTCACCTGCCCTTCCTTATTTCCCAAGAGGAGGTCAAGTTTTGCCCCCTCTCTAGTCGGGCCATCCACATACTGAATGAGAAATTCCTCCTGAATACACTCAACAAATTTCTCTCCATCCAAGCCCCTGATGCTATGGCTGTCCCAGTCAATGTTGGGAAAGTTAAAGTCCCCTACTATTACCACCCTATTTTTCTTGCAGCTGTCTGTAATCTCCTTACATATTTGCTCCTCAATTTCCCGTTGACTATTTGGTGGTCTGTCGTACAATCCTATCAAAGTGATCTCTCCCTTCTTATTTTTCAGTTCTACCCATATAGACTCAGTGGGCGAACCCTCGGATATATCCCCTCTCACTACTGCCGTGATGTTCTCCCTAATCAAGAACGCAACTCCCCCTCCTCTCTTACCTCCTGCTCTATCTTTCCTATAGCATCTGTACCCTGGAACATTGAGCTGCCAGTCCTGCCCCTCCCTTAGCCATGTTTCAGTAATAGCTATAACATCCCAGTCCCATGTACCCATCCATGCCCTGAGTTCATCTGCCTTGCCCATCAGACGTCTTGCATTGAAATAAATGCAGTTAAATCTAGACTTCCCTTGGTCTTTGCCCTGCTTTCTCAGACCATCTGTCCGGTCATGTTCTGTACACTCTCCCTTACTGCCTTTTGTTTCTGTCACCACTTTATTTCCCACTGACTTCCTGCATCGGTTCCCATTCCCCTGCCACATTAGTTTAAACCCTCCCCAACAGCACTGGCAAACACTCCCCCTAGGACATTGGTTCCAGTCCTGCCCAGATGCAGACCGTCCAATTTGGACTGGTCCCACCTCCCCCAGAACCGGTTCCAATGGCCCAGGAATTTGAATCCCTCCCTCTTGCACCATCTCTCAAGCCACGTATTCATCTTAGCTATCCTGTCATTCCTACTCTGACTAGCCCGTTCCACTGGTAGCAATCCTGAGATTACTACCTTTGAGGTCCTACTCTTTAGTTTAACTCCTAACTCCCTAAATTCAGCTTGTAGGACCTCATCCTGTTTTTTTACCGATATCGTTGGTGCCTATATGCACCACGACAACTGGCTGTTCACCCTCCCCCTCCAGAATGTCCTGCAGCCGCTCCGAGACATCCTTGACCCTTGCACCAGGGAGGCAACATACCATCCTGGAGTCTCGGTTGCGTCCGCAGAAACGCCTGTCTATTCCCCTTACAATCGAGTCCCCTATCACTATAGCTCTGCCACTCTTTTTCCTGCCCTCCAGTGCAGCAGAGCCAGCCACGGTGCCATGAACCTGGCCACTGCCACCTTCCCCTGGTGAGCTATCTCCCCCAACAGTATCCAAAACGGTATACCTGTTTTGGAGGGAGATGACCGCAGGGGACCCCTGCACTGCCTTCCTACTCTTCCTCTGTCTGTTGGTCACACATTCACTATCTCGCTCAGTAATTTTTATCTGCGGTGTGACCAACTCACTGAACGTGCTATCCACGACTTTCTCAGCATCGCGGATGCTCCAAAGTGAGTCCATCCGCAGATCCAGAGCCGTCAAGCGGTCAAACAATAGCTGCAACTGGACACACTTCCATCTCGTCCTCCAGCTCCTTCTCGCCCTCCTGCTCCTTCTCGCCCTCCTGCTCCTTCTCGCCCTCCTGCTCCATCTCCACCTCCTGCTCCTTCTCCACCTCCTGCTCCTGCTCCTCCTCCTGGTTCTTCTCCACCTCCTGTTCCTTCTCCCCCTCCTGATCCTTCTCCACGACCTTCTCCTCCTCCATCTCCTTCTCCTCCTCCTGCTCCTTGTCCACCTCCTTCTCCTTATCTACCTCCTGCTCCTTGTCCACCTCCGTCTCCATGTCCACCTCCTGCTCATTATCCATCTCCTGCTCCGTATCCACCTCCTGATCATTGTCCACCTCCTGCTCATTGTACACCTCCTGCTCCTTGTCCACCTAGTGATCCATCTCGCCCTCCTGCTCCATCTCGTCCTCCAGCTCCTTCTCGCCCTCCTGCTCCTTCTCGCCCTCCTGCTCCTTCTCGCCCTCCTGCTCCTTCTCCACCTCCTGCTCCTTCTCCACCTCCTGCTCCTTCTTCTCCTCCTGCTCCTGCTCCTCCTCCTGCTTCTTCTCCAAATCCTTCTCATACTCGCCCTCCTGGTCCTTTTCCGCCACCTGCTCGTTCTCCACCTGTTGCTTCTTCTTCTCCTCCTGTTCCTTGTCCACCTCCTGCTCCTTGTCCACCTCCTGCTCCTTGTCCACCTCCTGCTCCTTCTCGCCCTCCTGCTACTTCCTGCCATCCTGCTCATTCACCACCTCCTGCTCCTTGTCTTCCTCCTGCTCCTTTTCTCACTCCTGCTCCTTCTCCTCCTCGTGCTCCTTCTCCTCCTCTTTCTCCTTCTCCTCCTCCTGCTCCTACTCCAGCACCTGCTCCTTCTCCTCTCCTGCTCATTCACCACCTCCTGCTCCTTCTTCTCCTCCTTCTCCTCCTCCTGCTCCTTCTCCACCTCCTACTCCCACTCCCGCTTCTGCTCCTTCTCCCGCTCCTGCTCCATCTCCTCTTGTTGCTACTTCTCCTCCTGCTGCTTCTTCTGCTCCTGCTGCTACTTCTTCACCTCTTTCTCCTGCTCCTTCTCCACCTCCTGCTCCATGTCTCCCTCCTGCTCCTTTTCCACCTACTGCTTCTTTTCCACCTCCTGTTCCTTCTCTTCCTCCTGCTCCTTCTCCACCTCCTGATCCTTCTCCACGTCCTTCTCCTCCTCCATCTCCTTCTCCTCCTCCTGCTCCTTGTCCACCTCCTGCTCCTTATCTACCTCCTGCTCCTTGTCCACCTCCGGCTCCATGTCGACCTCCTGCTCATTGTCCACCTCCTGCTCCTTGTCCACCTAGTGCTCCATCTCGCCCTCCTGCTCCATCTCTTCCTCCTGCTCCATCTCGCCCTCCTGCTCCTTTTCCAGCTCCTGCTCCTTCTCCACCTCCTGCTCCTTCTCCTCCTCATGTTCCTTCTCCTCCTCCTGATCCTTCTCCACGTCCTGCTCCTCCTCCATCTCCTTCTCCTCCTCCTGCTCCTTGTCCACCTACTTCTCCTTATCTACCTCATGCTCCTTGTCCACCTCCGTCTCCATGTCCACCTCCTGCTCATTATCCACCTCCTGCTCCGTATCCAACTCCTGATCCCTGTCCACGTCCTGCTCATTGTACACCTCCTGCTCCTTGTCCACCTAGTGCTCCATCTCGCCCTCCTGCTCCTTCTCCACCTCCTGCTCCTTCTCCACCTCCTGCTCCTGCTCCTCCTCCTGCTTCTTCTCCACCTCCTGTTCCTTCTCCTCCTCCTGATCCTTCTCCACGACCTTCTCCTCCTCCATCTCCTTCTCTTCCTCCTGCTCCTTGTCCACCTCCTTCTCCTTATCTACCTCCTGCTCCTTGTCCACCTCCGTCTACATGTCCACCTCCTGCTCATTATCCACCTCCTGCTCCGTATCCAACTCCTGATCCTTGTCCACGTCCTGCTCATTGTGCACCTCCTGCTCCTTGTCCACCTTGTGCTCCATCTCGCCCTCCTGCCCCATCTCGTCCTCCAGCTCCTTCTCGCCCTCCTGCTCATTCTCGCCCTCCTGCTCCTTCTCCACCTCCTGCTCCTTCTCCACCTCCTGCTCCTTCTTCTCCTCCTGCTCCTGCTCCTCCTCCTGCTTCTTCTCCAAATCCATCTCATACTCGCCCTCCTGGTCCTTTTCCGCCACCTGCTCGTTCTCCACCTGTTGCTTCATCTCCTCCTCCTGTTCCTTGTCCACCTCCTGCTCCTTGTCCACCTCCTGCTCCTTGTCCACCTCCTGCTCCTTGATCACCTCCTGCTGCTTCTCGCCCTCCTGCTACTTCCTGCCCTCCTGCTCCTTCTCCTGCTCCTTCTCCACCTCCTGCTCCTTGTCTTCCTCCTGCTCCTTTTCTCCCTCCTGCTCCTTCTCCTCCTCGTGCTCCTTCTCCTCCTCCTTTTCCTTCTCCTCCTCCTGCTCCTACTCCAACTCCTGCTCCTTCTCCACTCCTGCTCATTCACCACCTCCAGCCCCTTCTTCTCCTCCTTCTCCTCCTCCTGCTCCTTCACCACCTCCGGCTCCTTGTCTTCCTCCTGCTCCTTTTCTCCCGCCTGCTACTTCTCCACCTCCTGCTCCTTCTCCACCTCCTGCTCCATCTCCACCTCCTGCTCCTTCTCCTCTTCTTGCGCCTTCTCCAACTCCTGCTGTTTCTTCTTCTCCTGCTCCTTCTGCAATCCTGCTCCTTCTCCTCCTCCTGCTCCTTCTCCTTCTCCTGCTCCTTCTCCACCTTATAGAATCATAGAATCATAGAAGTTACAACATGGAAACAGGCCCTTCGGCCCAACATGTCCATGTCGCCCAGTTTATACCACTAAGCTAGTCCCAATTGCCTGCGCTTGGCCCATATCCCTCGATACCCATCTTCCCCATGTAACTGTCCAAATGCTTTTTAAAAGACAAAATTGTACCCGCCTCTACTACTGCCTCTGGCAGCTCGTTCCAGACACTCACCACCCTTTGAGTGAAAAAATTGCCCCTCTGGATCCTTTTGTATCTCTCCCCTCTCACCTTAAATCTGTGCCCCCTCGTTATAGACTCCCCTACCTTTGGGAAAAGATTTTGACTATCGACCTTATCTATGCCCCTCATTATTTTATAGACTTCTATAAGATCACCCCTTAACCTCCTACTCTCCAGGGAATAAAGGCCCAGTCTGTCTAACCTCTCCCTGTAAGTCAAACCATCAAGTCCCGGTAGCATCCTAGTAAATCTTTTCTGCACTCTTTCTAGTTTAATAA
This sequence comes from Heptranchias perlo, assembly GCF_035084215.1. NCBI lineage: Eukaryota > Metazoa > Chordata > Chondrichthyes > Hexanchiformes > Hexanchidae > Heptranchias > Heptranchias perlo. The sequence continues at coordinate 445,780 of NW_027139033.1, read as the reverse complement.
TATCCTTTCTATAATAGGGTGACCAGAACTGTACACAGTACTCCAAGTGTGGCCTCACCAATGCCCTGTACAACTTCAACAAGACATCCCAACTCCTGCATTCAATGTTCTGACCAATGAAACCAAGCATGCTGAATGCCTTCTTCACCACCCTATCCACCTGTGACTCCACTTTCAAGGAGCTATGAATCTGTACTCCTAGATCTCTTTGTTCTATAACTCTCCCCAACGCCCTACCATTAACGGAGTAGGTCCTGGCCCGATTCGATCTACCAAAATGCATCACCTCACATTTATCTAAATTAAACTCCATCTGCCATTCATCGGCCCACTGGCCCAATTTATCAAGATCCCGTTGCAATCCTAGATAACCTTCTTCACTGTCCACAATGCCACCAATCTTGGTGTCATCTGCAAACTTACTAACCATGCCTCCTAAATTCTCATCCAAATCATTAATATAAATAACAAATAACAGCGGACCCAGCACCGATCCCTGAGGCACACCGCTGGACACAGGCATCCAGTTTGAAAAACAACCCTCGACAACCACCCTCTGTCTTCTGTCGTCAAGCCAATTTTGTATCCAATTGGCTACCTCACCTTGGATCCCATGAGATTTAACCTTATGTAACAACCTACCATGCGGTACCTTGTCAAATGCTTTGCTGAAGTCCATGTAGACCACGTCTACTGCACAGCCCTCATCTATCTTCTTGGTTACCCCTTCAAAAAACTCAATCAAATTCGTGAGACATGATTTTCCTCTCACAAAACCATGCTGACTGTTCCTAATTAGTCCCTGCCTCTCCAAATGCCTGTAGATTCTGTCCCTCAGAATACCCTCTAACAACTTACCCACTACAGATGTCAGGCTCACTGGTCTGTAGTTCCCAGGCTTTTCCCTGCCGCCCTTCTTAAACAAAGGCACAACATTTGCTACCCTCCAATCTTCAGGCACCTCACCTGTAGCGGTGGATGATTCAAATATCTCTGCTAGGGGACCCGCAATTTCCTCCCTAACCTCCCATAACGTCCTGGGATACATTTCATCAGGTCCCGGAGATTTATCTACCTTGATGCGCGTTAAGACTTCCAGCACCTCCCTCTCTGTAATATGTACACTCCTCAAGACATCACTATTTATTTCCCCAAGTTCCCTAACATCCATGCCTTTCTCAACCGTAAATACCGATGTGAAATATTCATTCAGGATCTCACCCATCTCTTGTGGTTCCGCACATAGATGACCTTGTTGATCCTTAAGAGGCCCTACTCTCTCCCTAGTTACCCTTTTGCCCTTTATGTATTTGTAGAAGCTCTTTGGATTCACCTTTGCCTGATCTGCCAAAGCAATCTCATATCCCCTTTTTGCCCTCCTGATTTCTCTCTTAACTCTACTCCGGCAATCTCTATACTCTTCAAGGGATCCACTTGATCCCAGCTGCCTATGCATGTCATATGCCTCCTTCTTATTTTTGACTAGTGTCTCAATCTCCCGAGTCATCCAAGGTTCCCTACTTCTACCAGCCTTGCCCTTCACTTTATAAGGAATGTGCTTACACTGAACCCTGGTTAACACACTTTTGAAAGCCTCCCACTTACCAGACGTCCCTTTGCCTGCCAACAGACTCTCCCAATCAACTTCTGAAAGTTCCTGTCTAATACCATCAAAATTGGCCTTTCCCCAATTTAGAATTTTAACTTTTGGGCCAGACCTATCCTTCTCCATAGCTATCTTAAAACTAATGGAATTATGATCACTGGTCCCAAAATGATCCCTCACTAACACTTCTGTCACCTGCCCTTCCTTATTTCCCAAGAGGAGGTCAAGTTTTGCCCCCTCTGTAGTCGGGCCATCCACATACAGGAGTTGGACAAGGAGCAGGAGGTGGACAAGGAGCAGGAGGTGGACATGGAGCAGGAGGTGGACATGGAACAGGAGGAGGAGAAGGAGGAGGAGGAGGAGAATGAGGTGGAGAAGGAGCAGGAGGAGGAGAAGGAACAGGAGGTGGAGAAGAAGCAACAGGTGGAGAACGAGCAGGAGGCCGAGAAGGACCAGGAGGGCGAGTAGGAGCAGGAGGTCGATAAGGAGCAGTAGGGCGAGAAGGAGCTGGAGGACGAGATGGAGCAGGAGGGCGAGAAGGAGCACTAGGTGGACAAGGAGCAGGAGGTGTACAATGATCAGGAGGTGGACAAGGAGCAGGAGGAGGAGAAGGAGATGGAGGTGGACACGGAGCAGGAGGTGGACAATGAGCAGGAGGTGGACATGGAGCCGGAGGTGGACAAGGAGCAGGAGGAGGAGAAGTAGCAGGAGGAGGAGTAGGAGCAGGAGAAGAAGAAGTAGCAGGAGGAGGAGAAGGAGGTGGAGGAGTAGGAGGAGGTGGAGAAGAAGCAGGAGAGGAAGAAGGAGCAGGAGGAGGAGTAGGAGCAGGAGAAGAAGAAGTAGCAGGAGGAGGAGAAGGAGGTGGAGGAGGAGGAGGAGGTGGAGAAGGAGCAGGAGGAAGAGAAGGAACAGGAGGTGGAAAAGAAGCAATAGGTGGAGAAGAAGCAGGAGGCGGAGAAGGACCAGCAGGGGAAGTAGGAGAAGGAGTTGGAGAAGAAGCTGGAGGACGAGGATGAGGAGGAGGAGGATGAGAATGAGCAGGAATTGGAGAAGGAGCAGGAGGAGGAGAAGGAGCAGAAGGAGGAGAAGGAGCAGCATGTGAGGATGGAGCAGGAGTGGAGAAGGAGCAGGAGAAGAAGAAGGAGCAGGAGGAGGAGTAGGAGCAGGAGGAGTAGTAGGAGCAGGAGGTGGAGAAGGAGCAAGATGTGGAGAAGGAGCAGGAGGTGGAGATGGAGCAGGAGGAGGAGAAGTTATAGAAGAAGGAGCAGGAGGTGGCATTGTGGACAGTGAAGAAGGTTATCTCGGATTGCAACGGGATCTTGATAAATTGGGCCAGTGGGCCGATGAATGGCAGATGGAGTTTAATTTAGATAAATGTGAGGTGATGCATTTTGGTAGATCGAATCGGGCCAGGACCTACTCCGTTAATGGTAGGGCGTTGGGGAGAGTTATAGAACAAAGAGATCTAGGAGTACAGATTCATAGCTCCTTGAAAGTGGAGTCACAGGTGGATAGGGTGGTGAAGAAGGCATTCAGCATGCTTGGTTTCATTGGTCAGAACATTGAATGCAGGAGTTGGGATGTCTTGTTGAAGTTGTACAGGGCATTGGTGAGGCCACACTTGGAGTACTGTGTACAGTTCTGGTCACCCTATTATAGAAAGGATATTATTAAACTAGAAAGAGTGCAGAAAAGATTTACTAGGATGCTACCGGGACTTGATGGTTTGACTTACAGGGAGAGGTTAGACAGACTGGGACTTTATTCCCTGGAGAGTAGGAGGTTAAGGGGTGATCTTATAGAAGTCTATAAAATAATGAGGGGCATAGATAAGGTCGATAGTCAAAATCTTTTCCCAAAGGTAGGGGAGTCTATAACGAGGGGGCATAGATTTAAGGTGAGAGGGGAGAGATACAAAAGGATCCAGAGGGGCAATTTTTTCACTCAAAGGGTGGTGAGTGTCTGGAACGAGCTGCCAGAGGCAGTAGTAGAGGCGGGTACAATTTTGTCTTTTAAAAAGCATTTGGACAGTTACATGGGGAAGATGGGTATCGAGGGATATGGGCCAAGTGCAGGCAATTGGGACTAGCTTAGTGGTATAAACTGGGCGACATGGACATGTTGGGCCGAAGGGCCTGTTTCCATGTTGTAACTTCTATGATTCTATGATTCTATGTTCTTTGTCCACCTCCTGCTCCTTCTCGACTCCTGCTCATTCACCACCTCCTGCTCCTTCTTCTCCTCCTTCTCCTCCTCCTGCTCCTTCTCCACCTCCTGCTCTTTGACTCCCTCCTGCTCCTTGTCTCCCTTCTGCTCCTTCTCAACCTCCGGCTCCTTCTCCACCTCCTGCTCCATCTCCATCTCCCGCTCCTTCTCCTTCTCCTGCTCCTTCCCCACCTCCTTCTCATTGTCCACCTCCTGCTCTGTGTCCATCTCCTGATCCTTGTCCACCTCCTGCTCCTTGTGCACCTCCTGCTCCTTGTCCACATAGTGCTCCTTCGCGCCTTCCTGCTCCTTCTCGTCCTCCAGCTCCTTCACGCCCTCCAGCTCCTTCCTGCCCTCCTGCTCCTTTTCCACCTCCTGCACCTTCTCCGCCAACTGCTCCTCCTCCTTCTCCTCCACCTGCTCCTTCTCCGCCTGCTGCTCCTTCTCCACCTATTGCTTCTTTTCCACCTCCTGTTCCTCCTCCACCTTCTTCTCCTCCTCCTGCTACTTATTCTTCTCCTGCTCCTTCTCCTCCTCCTGCTCCTTCTCCTCCTCCTGCTCCTTCTCCTCCTCCTGCTCATTCTCCACCTCATCTTCAGTCTCCAACTCGTGCTCCTTCTCCACTTTTGCTCAACCTCCTCCTCCTGCTCCTTCTCAACTTCATGCTCCTTCTCCCGCTCCTGCTCCTACTCCCGCTTCTGCTCCTTCTCCCGCTCCTGCTCCGTCTACTCTTGCTGCTACTTCTCCTCATGCTGCTTCTTGTGCTCCTGCTGCTACTTCTTCACCTCTTTCTCCTGCTCCTTCTCCACCTCCTGCTCCATTTCTCCCTCCTGCTCCTTCTCCACCTACTGGTTCTTTTCCACCTCCTGTTCCTTCTCTTCCTCCTACTCCTTCTCCACCTCCTTCTCCTCCTCCACCTCCTTCTCCTCCTCCTGCTACTTCTTCTTCTCCTGCTCCTTCTCCTCCTCCTGCTCCTTCTCATCCTCCTGCTCCTTCTCCTCCTCCTGCTTCTACTCCACCTCCTGTTCCTTCTCCTCCTCCTGATCCTTCTCCACGTCCTTCTCCTCCTCCATCTCCTTCTCCTCCTCCTGCTCCTTGTCCACCACCTACTCCTTATCTACCTCCAGCTCCTTGTCCACCTCCGGCTCCATGTCCACCTCCTGCTCATTGTCCACCTCCTGCTCCGTGTCCACCTCCTGATCCTTGTCCACCTCCTGCTCATTGTACACCTCCTGCTCCTTGTCCACCTAGTGCTCCATCTCGCCCTCCTGCTCCATCTCGTCCTCCTGCTCCTTCTGCACCTCCTGCTCATTCTCCACCTCCTGCTCCATCTCCTTCCCCTGCTCCTTCCCCACCTCCTGCTCCTTCTCCACCTCCTGCTCCTTCTCCTCCTCCTGTTCCTTCTCCTCCTCCTGATCCTTCTCCACGTCCTTCTCCTCCTCCATCTCCTTCTCCTCCTCCTGCTCCTTGTCCACCTACTTCTACTTATCTACCTCCTGCTCCTTGTCCACCTCCGTCTCCATGTCCACCTCCTGCTCATTATCCACCTCCTGCTCCGTATCCAACTCCTGATCCTTGTCCACCTCCTGCTCATTGTACACCTCCTGCTCCTTGTCCACCGAGTGCTCCATCTCGCCCTCCTGCTCCATCTCGTCCTCCAGCTCCTTCTCGCCCTCCTGCTCCTTCTCGCCCTCCTGCTTCTTCTCGGCCTCCTGCTCCTTCTCCACCTCCTGCTCCTTCTCCACCTCCTGCTCCTGCTCCTCCTCCTGCTTCTTCTCCAAATCCTTCTCATACTCGCCCTCATGGTCCTTTTCCGCCACCTGCTCGTTCTCCACCTGTTGCTTCTTCTCCTCCTCCTGTTCCTTGTCCACCTCCTGCTCCTTGTCAACCTCCTGCTCCTTCTTCTCCTCCTTCTCCTCATCCTGCTCCTTCTCCACCTCCTGCTCCTTGTCTTCCTCCTACTCCTTTTCTCCCTCCTGCTCCTTCTCCTCCTCGTGCTCCTTCTCCTGCTTCTTCACCTTCTCCTCTTCCTCCTCCTACTCCACCTCCTGCTCGTTCTCCACTCCTGCTCATTCACCACCTCCTGCTCCTTCTTCTCCTCCTTCTCCTCCTCCTGCTCCTTCTCCACCTCCTGCTCCATTTCTCCCGCCTGCTACTTCTCCACCTCCTGCTCCTTCTCCACCTCCTGCTCCATCTCCACCTCCTGCTCCTTCTCCTCTTCTTGCGCCTTCTCCACATCCTGCTGTTTCTTCTTCTCCTGCTCCTTCTACACTCCTGCTCCTTCTCCTCCTCCTGCTTCTTCTCCTCCTCCTGCTCATTCTCCACCTCCTGCTCCTTCTCCAACTCCTGCTCCTTCTTCTCCTCCTGCTCCTGCTCCTCCTCCTGCTTCTTCTCAAACTCCTTGTGCTACTCCCCCTCCTGGTCCTTCTCCGCCTCCTAGTTCTTCTCCACCTATTGCTTTTTCTCCACCTCCTGTTCCCTCTCCTCCTCCTGCTCCTTGTCCACCTCCTGCTCCTTATCCACCTCCTGCTCCTTGTCCACCTCCTTCGCATTGTGCACCTCCTGCTCTGTGTCCATCTCATGATCCTTGTCCACCTCCTGCTCCTTGTGCACCTCCTGCTCCTTGTCCACCTAGTGCTCCTTCTCGCCCTCCTGCTCCTTCTCGTCCTCCAGCTCCTTCACGCCCTCCTGCTCCTTCCTGCCCTCCTGCTCCTTCTCCACCTCCTGCTCCTTCTCCATTTCTGCTCATTCACCACCTCCTGCTCCTTCTTCTCCTCCTTCTCCTCCTCCTGCTGCTTCTCCACCTCCTGGTTCTTGTCTTCCTCCTGCTCCGTTTCTCCCTCCTGCTCGTTCTCCACCTCCTGCTCCTTCTCCGCCTCCTGCTCGTCCTCCTGCTCCTCCACCTGCTCCTTCTTCACCTCCAGCTCCATGTCTCCCTCCTGCTCCTTCTCCACCTAATGCTCCTTTTTCACCTCCTGCACCTTCTCCGCCTATTGCTTCTTTTCCACCTCCTGTTACCTCTCTTCCTCCTGCTCCTTCTCAACCTCCTTCTCCTCCTCCATCTCCTTCTCCTCCTCCTGCTACTTCTTCTTCTCCTGCTCCTTCTCCTCATCATGTGCCTTCTCCACCTTCTGCTCCTTCTCCTCCTTCTGCTGCCAGTCCTCATCCTGCTCCTTCTTCTTCTCCTGCTCCTTCTCCACTCCTGCTTCATCTCCACCTCCTGCTCCTTCTCCTCCTCCTGCTCCTTCTCCTCCTCCTGCTCCATCTCCTCCTCCTTCTCCTTCTCCTCCTACTGCTCCTTCTCCACCTCCTGCTCCTTCTCCACCTCCTGCTCCTTCTCCTCTTCTTGCGCCTTCTCCACCTCCTGCTCTTTCTTCTTCTCCTGCTCCTTCTGCACTCCTGCTCCTTCTCCTCCTCCTGCTCCTTCTCCTCCTCCTGCTCCTTCTCCTCCTCCTGCTCCTTCTCCTCCTCCTGCTCCATCTCCTCCTCCTTCTCCTTCTCCTCCTACTGCTCCATCTCCTCCTCCTTCTCCTTCTCCTCCTACTGCTCCTTCTCCACCTCCTGCTCTTTCTCCACATCTGCTCATTCATCACCTCCTGCTCCTTCTCCACTCCTACTCATTCACCACCTCCTGCTCCTTCTTCTCCTCCTTCTCCTCCTGCTGCTCCTTCTCCACCTCCTGCTCCTTGTCTTCCTCCTGCTGATTTTCTCCCTCCTGCTCCTTCTCCACCTCCTGCTCTTTCTCCACCTCCTGCTCTATCTCCAACTCCTGCTCCTTCTCCTTCCCCTGCTCCTTCCCCACCTCCTGCTCCTTCTCCACCTCCTGCTCCTTCTCCTCTTCTTGCGCCTTCTCCACCTCCTGCTCTTTCTTCTTCTCCTGCTCCTTCTGCACTCCTGCTCCTTCTCCTCCTCCTGCTCCTTCTCCTCCTCCTGCTCCTTCTGCACTCCTGCTCCTTCTCCTCCTCCTGCTCCTTCTCCTCCTACTGCTCCTTCGCCACCTCCTGCTCCATCTCCACCTCCTGCTCCTTCTCCTCTTCTTGCGCCTTCTCCACCTCCTGCTCCTTCTTTTCCTCCTGCTCCTTCTCGCCCTCCCGCTCCATCTACACCTCCTGCTCTTTCTTCTCCTCCTGCTACTGCTCCTCCTCCTGCTTCTTCTCCAAATCCTTCTCGTTCTCGCCCTCCTGGTCCTTTTCCGCCACCTGCTCGTTCTCCACCTGTTGCTTCTTCTCCTCCTCCTGTTCCTTGTCCACCTCCTGCTCCTTGTCCATCTCCTGCTCCTTGTCCACCTCCTGCTCCTTGTTCAGCTCCTGCTCCTTCTCGCCCTCCTGCGACTTCCTGCCCTCCTGCTCCTTCTCCACCACCTGCTCCTTCTCCATTCCTGCTCATTCACCGTCTCCTGCTCCTTCTTCTCCTCCTCCTGCTCCTTCTCCACCTACTGCTCCTTGTCTTCATCCTGTTCCTTTTCTCCCTCCTGCTCCTTCTCCTCCTCCTTCTCCTTCTCCTCCTCCTGCTCCTACTCCACCTCCTGCTCCTTCTCCACTCCTGCTCATTTACCACCTCCTGCTCCTTCTCCTCCTTCTCCCCCTACTGCTCCTTTTCCAACTCCTGCTCCTTGTCTTCCTCCTGCTCCTTTTCTCCCGCCTGCTACTTCTCCACCTCCTGCTCCATCTCCACCTCCTGCTCCATCTGCACCTCCTGCTCCTTCTCCTCTTCTTGCGCCTTCTCCACCTCATGCAGTTTGTTCTTCTCCTGCTCCTTCTGCACTCCTGCTCCTTCTCCTCCTCCTGCTCCTTCTCCTCCTCCTGCTCCTTCTCCTCCTCCTGCTCCTTCTCCACCTCCTGCTCCTTCTTCTCCTCCTGCTCATGCTCCTCCTCCAGCTTCTTCTCCAACTCCTTCTCCTACTCCCCCTTCTGGTCCTTCTCCGCCTCCTGCTCCTTCTCGACCGATTGCTTCTTCTCCACCTCCTGTTCCTGCTCCTCCTCCTGCTCCGTCTCCACCTTCTTCTCCTCCTCCACCTCCTTCTCCTCCACCTGCTCCTTGTCCACCTCCTGCTCCTTCTCCACCTCCTGCTCATTCTCCACCTCCTGCCCCTTCTCCTCATTTTCCGCCTTCTCCATCTCCTGCTCCTTCTCCTCCTCCTGCTCATACATCTCCTCGCGCTGCTTATACTTCTCCTGCTCCTTCTCCACTCCTGCTTCATCTCCACCTCCTGCTCCTTCTCCTCCTCCTGCTCGATCTCCACCTCCTGCTCCTACTCCTCCTCTTCCTCCTGCTGCTTCTCCTCCTCCTGCTCCTTCTCCTCCTCCTTCTCCTTCTCCTCCTCCTGCTCCTTCTCCACCTCCTGCTCCTTCTCCACTCCTGCTCATTCACCACCTCCTGCTCCTTCTTCTCCTCCTTCTCCTCCTGCTGCTCCTTCTCCACCTCCTGCTCCTTGTCTTCCTGCTGCTGATTTTCTCCCTCCTGCTCCTTCTCCACCTCCTGCTCTTTCTCCACCTCCTGCTCTATCTCCAACTCCTGCTCCTTCTCCTTCCCCTGCTCCTTCCCCACCTCCTGCTCCTTCTCCTCCTCCTGCTCCTTCTCCTCTTCTTGCGCCTACTCCACCTCCTGCTCTTACTACTTCTCCTGCTCCTTCTGCACTCCTGCTCCTTCTCCTCCTCCTGCTCCTTCTCCTCCTCCTGCTCCTTCTGCACTCCTGCTCCTTCTCCTCCTCCTGCTCCATCTCCTCCTCCTGCTCCTTCTGCACTCCTGCTCCTTCTCCTCCTCCTGCTCCTTCTCCTCCTACTGCTCCTTCGCCACCTCCTGCTCCATCTCCACCTCCTGCTCCTTCTCCTCTTCTTGCGCCTTCTCCACTTCCTGCTGTTTCTTCTTCTCCTGCTCCTTCTCCTGCTCCTTCCCCACCTCATTCTCATTGTCCACCTCCTGCTCCGTATCCAACTCCTGATCCTTGTCCACCTCCTGCTCATTGTACACCTCCTGCTCCTTGTCCACCGAGTGCTCCATCTCGCCCTCCTGCTCCATCTCGTCCTCCAGCTCCTTCTCGCCCTCCTGCTCCTTCTCGCCCTCCTGCTTCTTCTCGGCCTCCTGCTCCTTCTCCACCTCCTGCTCCTTCTCCACCTCCTGCTCCTGCTCCTCCTCCTGCTTCTTCTCCAAATCCTTCTCATACTCGCCCTCATGGTCCTTTTCCGCCACCTGCTCGTTCTCCACCTGTTGCTTCTTCTCCTCCTCCTGTTCCTTGTCCACCTCCTGCTCCTTGTCAACCTCCTGCTCCTTCTTCTCCTCCTTCTCCTCATCCTGCTCCTTCTCCACCTCCTGCTCCTTGTCTTCCTCCTACTCCTTTTCTCCCTCCTGCTCCTTCTCCTCCTCGTGCTCCTTCTCCTGCTTCTTCACCTTCTCCTCTTCCTCCTCCTACTCCACCTCCTGCTCGTTCTCCACTCCTGCTCATTCACCACCTCCTGCTCCTTCTTCTCCTCCTTCTCCTCCTCCTGCTCCTTCTCCACCTCCTGCTCCATTTCTCCCGCCTGCTACTTCTCCACCTCCTGCTCCTTCTCCACCTCCTGCTCCATCTCCACCTCCTGCTCCTTCTCCTCTTCTTGCGCCTTCTCCACATCCTGCTGTTTCTTCTTCTCCTGCTCCTTCTACACTCCTGCTCCTTCTCCTCCTCCTGCTTCTTCTCCTCCTCCTGCTCATTCTCCACCTCCTGCTCCTTCTCCAACTCCTGCTCCTTCTTCTCCTCCTGCTCCTGCTCCTCCTCCTGCTTCTTCTCAAACTCCTTGTGCTACTCCCCCTCCTGGTCCTTCTCCGCCTCCTAGTTCTTCTCCACCTATTGCTTTTTCTCCACCTCCTGTTCCCTCTCCTCCTCCTGCTCCTTGTCCACCTCCTGCTCCTTATCCACCTCCTGCTCCTTGTCCACCTCCTTCGCATTGTGCACCTCCTGCTCTGTGTCCATCTCATGATCCTTGTCCACCTCCTGCTCCTTGTGCACCTCCTGCTCCTTGTCCACCTAGTGCTCCTTCTCGCCCTCCTGCTCCTTCTCGTCCTCCAGCTCCTTCACGCCCTCCTGCTCCTTCCTGCCCTCCTGCTCCTTCTCCACCTCCTGCTCCTTCTCCATTTCTGCTCATTCACCACCTCCTGCTCCTTCTTCTCCTCCTTCTCCTCCTCCTGCTGCTTCTCCACCTCCTGGTTCTTGTCTTCCTCCTGCTCCGTTTCTCCCTCCTGCTCGTTCTCCACCTCCTGCTCCTTCTCCGCCTCCTGCTCGTCCTCCTGCTCCTCCACCTGCTCCTTCTTCACCTCCAGCTCCATGTCTCCCTCCTGCTCCTTCTCCACCTAATGCTCCTTTTTCACCTCCTGCACCTTCTCCGCCTATTGCTTCTTTTCCACCTCCTGTTACCTCTCTTCCTCCTGCTCCTTCTCAACCTCCTTCTCCTCCTCCATCTCCTTCTCCTCCTCCTGCTACTTCTTCTTCTCCTGCTCCTTCTCCTCATCATGTGCCTTCTCCACCTTCTGCTCCTTCTCCTCCTTCTGCTGCCAGTCCTCATCCTGCTCCTTCTTCTTCTCCTGCTCCTTCTCCACTCCTGCTTCATCTCCACCTCCTGCTCCTTCTCCTCCTCCTGCTCCTTCTCCTCCTCCTGCTCCATCTCCTCCTCCTTCTCCTTCTCCTCCTACTGCTCCTTCTCCACCTCCTGCTCTTTCTCCACATCTGCTCATTCATCACCTCCTGCTCCTTCTCCACTCCTACTCATTCACCACCTCCTGCTCCTTCTTCTCCTCCTTCTCCTCCTGCTGCTCCTTCTCCACCTCCTGCTCCTTGTCTTCCTCCTGCTGATTTTCTCCCTCCTGCTCCTTCTCCACCTCCTGCTCTTTCTCCACCTCCTGCTCTATCTCCAACTCCTGCTCCTTCTCCTTCCCCTGCTCCTTCCCCACCTCCTGCTCCTTCTCCACCTCCTGCTCCTTCTCCTCTTCTTGCGCCTTCTCCACCTCCTGCTCTTTCTTCTTCTCCTGCTCCTTCTGCACTCCTGCTCCTTCTCCTCCTCCTGCTCCTTCTCCTCCTCCTGCTCCTTCTGCACTCCTGCTCCTTCTCCTCCTCCTGCTCCTTCTCCTCCTACTGCTCCTTCGCCACCTCCTGCTCCATCTCCACCTCCTGCTCCTTCTCCTCTTCTTGCGCCTTCTCCACCTCCTGCTCCTTCTTTTCCTCCTGCTCCTTCTCGCCCTCCCGCTCCATCTACACCTCCTGCTCTTTCTTCTCCTCCTGCTACTGCTCCTCCTCCTGCTTCTTCTCCAAATCCTTCTCGTTCTCGCCCTCCTGGTCCTTTTCCGCCACCTGCTCGTTCTCCACCTGTTGCTTCTTCTCCTCCTCCTGTTCCTTGTCCACCTCCTGCTCCTTGTCCATCTCCTGCTCCTTGTCCACCTCCTGCTCCTTGTTCAGCTCCTGCTCCTTCTCGCCCTCCTGCGACTTCCTGCCCTCCTGCTCCTTCTCCACCACCTGCTCCTTCTCCATTCCTGCTCATTCACCGTCTCCTGCTCCTTCTTCTCCTCCTCCTGCTCCTTCTCCACCTACTGCTCCTTGTCTTCATCCTGTTCCTTTTCTCCCTCCTGCTCCTTCTCCTCCTCCTTCTCCTTCTCCTCCTCCTGCTCCTACTCCACCTCCTGCTCCTTCTCCACTCCTGCTCATTCACCACCTCCTGCTCCTTCTCCTCCTTCTCCCCCTACTGCTCCTTTTCCAACTCCTGCTCCTTGTCTTCCTCCTGCTCCTTTTCTCCCGCCTGCTACTTCTCCACCTCCTGCTCCATCTCCACCTCCTGCTCCATCTGCACCTCCTGCTCCTTCTCCTCTTCTTGCGCCTTCTCCACCTCATGCAGTTTGTTCTTCTCCTGCTCCTTCTGCACTCCTGCTCCTTCTCCTCCTCCTGCTCCTTCTCCTCCTCCTGCTCCTTCTCCTCCTCCTGCTCCTTCTCCACCTCCTGCTCCTTCTTCTCCTCCTGCTCATGCTCCTCCTCCAGCTTCTTCTCCAACTCCTTCTCCTACTCCCCCTTCTGGTCCTTCTCCGCCTCCTGCTCCTTCTCGACCGATTGCTTCTTCTCCACCTCCTGTTCCTGCTCCTCCTCCTGCTCCGTCTCCACCTTCTTCTCCTCCTCCACCTCCTTCTCCTCCACCTGCTCCTTGTCCACCTCCTGCTCCTTCTCCACCTCCTGCTCATTCTCCACCTCCTGCCCCTTCTCCTCATTTTCCGCCTTCTCCATCTCCTGCTCCTTCTCCTCCTCCTGCTCATACATCTCCTCGCGCTGCTTATACTTCTCCTGCTCCTTCTCCACTCCTGCTTCATCTCCACCTCCTGCTCCTTCTCCTCCTCCTGCTCGATCTCCACCTCCTGCTCCTACTCCTCCTCTTCCTCCTGCTGCTTCTCCTCCTCCTGCTCCTTCTCCTCCTCCTTCTCCTTCTCCTCCTCCTGCTCCTTCTCCACCTCCTGCTCCTTCTCCACTCCTGCTCATTCACCACCTCCTGCTCCTTCTTCTCCTCCTTCTCCTCCTGCTGCTCCTTCTCCACCTCCTGCTCCTTGTCTTCCTGCTGCTGATTTTCTCCCTCCTGCTCCTTCTCCACCTCCTGCTCTTTCTCCACCTCCTGCTCTATCTCCAACTCCTGCTCCTTCTCCTTCCCCTGCTCCTTCCCCACCTCCTGCTCCTTCTCCTCCTCCTGCTCCTTCTCCTCTTCTTGCGCCTACTCCACCTCCTGCTCTTACTACTTCTCCTGCTCCTTCTGCACTCCTGCTCCTTCTCCTCCTCCTGCTCCTTCTCCTCCTCCTGCTCCTTCTGCACTCCTGCTCCTTCTCCTCCTCCTGCTCCATCTCCTCCTCCTGCTCCTTCTGCACTCCTGCTCCTTCTCCTCCTCCTGCTCCTTCTCCTCCTACTGCTCCTTCGCCACCTCCTGCTCCATCTCCACCTCCTGCTCCTTCTCCTCTTCTTGCGCCTTCTCCACTTCCTGCTGTTTCTTCTTCTCCTGCTCCTTCTCCTGCTCCTTCCCCACCTCATTCTCATTGTCCACCTCCTGCTCTGTGTCCATCTCCTGATCCTTGTCCACCTCCTGCTCCTTGTGCACCTCCTGCTCCTTGTCCACATAGTGCTCCTTCTCGCCTTCCTGCTCCTTCTCGTCCTCCAGCTCCTTCACGCCCTCCTGCTCCTTCCTGCCCTCCTATTCCTTGTCCACCTCCTGCTCCTTCTCCATTTCTGCTCATTCACCACCTCCTGCTCCTTCTTCTCCTCCTTCTCCTCCTCCTGCTCATTCTCCACCTCCTGCTTCTTGTCTTCCTCCTGCTCCTTTTCTCCCTCCTGCTCCTTCTCCACCTCCTGCTCCTTCTCGACCTCCTCCTCCTTCTCCACCTCCTGCTCCATTTCCTCATCTTGCGCCATCTCCACCTCCTGCTCCTTCTCCTCCTCCTTCTCCTTCTCCTCCTCCTGTTCCTTCTTCTTCTCCTGTTCCTTCTCCACTCCTGCTCATTCACCACATCCTGCTCCTTCTCCTCCTTCTCCCCCTACTGCTCCTTTTCCAACTCCTGCTCCTTGTCTTCCTCCTGCTCCTTTTCTCCCGCCTGCTACTTCTCCACCTCCTGCTCCATCTCCACCTCCTGCTCCATCTGCACCTCCTGCTCCTTCTCCTCTTCTTGCGCCTTCTCCACCTCATGCAGTTTGTTCTTCTCCTGCTCCTTCTGCACTCCTGCTCCTTCTCCTCCTCCTGCTCCTTCTCCTCCTCCTGCTCCTTCTCCTCCTCCTGCTCCTTCTCCACCTCCTGCTCCTTCTTCTCCTCCTGCTCATGCTCCTCCTCCAGCTTCTTCTCCAACTCCTTCTCCTACTCCCCCTTCTGGTCCTTCTCCGCCTCCTGCTCCTTCTCGACCGATTGCTTCTTCTCCACCTCCTGTTCCTGCTCCTCCTCCTGCTCCGTCTCCACCTCCTTCTCCTCCTCCACCTCCTTCTCCTCCACCTGCTCCTTGTCCACCTCCTGCTCCTTCTCCACCTCCTGCTCATTCTCCACCTCCTGCCCCTTCTCCTCATTTTCCGCCTTCTCCATCTCCTGCTCCTTCTCCTCCTCCTGCTCATACATCTCCTCGCGCTGCTTATACTTCTCCTGCTCCTTCTCCACTCCTGCTTCATCTCCACCTCCTGCTCCTTCTCCTCCTCCTGCTCGATCTCCACCTCCTGCTCCTACTCCTCCTCTTCCTCCTGCTGCTTCTCCTCCTCCTGCTCCTTCTCCTCCTCCTTCTCCTTCTCCTCCTCCTGCTCCTTCTCCACCTCCTGCTCCTTCTCCACTCCTGCTCATTCACCACCTCCTGCTCCTTCTTCTCCTCCTTCTCCTCCTGCTGCTCCTTCTCCACCTCCTGCTCCTTGTCGTCCTGCTGCTGATTTTCTCCCTCCTGCTCCTTCTCCACCTCCTGCTCTTTCTCCACCTCCTGCTCTATCTCCAACTCCTGCTCCTTCTCCTTCCCCTGCTCCTTCCCCACCTCCTGCTCCTTCTCCTCCTCCTGCTCCTTCTCCTCTTCTTGCGCCTACTCCACCTCCTGCTCTTACTACTTCTCCTGCTCCTTCTGCACTCCTGCTCCTTCTCCTCCTCCTGCTCCTTCTCCTCCTCCTGCTCCTTCTGCACTCCTGCTCCTTCTCCTCCTCCTGCTCCATCTCCTCCTCCTGCTCCTTCTGCACTCCTGCTCCTTCTCCTCCTCCTGCTCCTTCTCCTCCTACTGCTCCTTCGCCACCTCCTGCTCCATCTCCACCTCCTGCTCCTTCTCCTCTTCTTGCGCCTTCTCCACTTCCTGCTGTTTCTTCTTCTCCTGCTCCTTCTCCTGCTCCTTCCCCACCTCATTCTCATTGTCCACCTCCTGCTCTGTGTCCATCTCCTGATCCTTGTCCACCTCCTGCTCCTTGTGCACCTCCTGCTCCTTGTCCACATAGTGCTCCTTCTCGCCTTCCTGCTCCTTCTCGTCCTCCAGCTCCTTCACGCCCTCCTGCTCCTTCCTGCCCTCCTATTCCTTGTCCACCTCCTGCTCCTTCTCCATTTCTGCTCATTCACCACCTCCTGCTCCTTCTTCTCCTCCTTCTCCTCCTCCTGCTCATTCTCCACCTCCTGCTTCTTGTCTTCCTCCTGCTCCTTTTCTCCCTCCTGCTCCTTCTCCACCTCCTGCTCCTTCTCGACCTCCTCCTCCTTCTCCACCTCCTGCTCCATTTCCTCATCTTGCGCCATCTCCACCTCCTGCTCCTTCTCCTCCTCCTTCTCCTTCTCCTCCTCCTGTTCCTTCTTCTTCTCCTGTTCCTTCTCCACTCCTGCTCCTTCTCCTCATCCTGCTCCTTTTCCTTCTCCTGCTCCTTCTCCGGCTCCTCCTCCTCCTCCTGCTCCTCCTCCTGCTGCTTGTACATCTCCTGCGCCTTGTCCACTCCTGCGCCTTCTCGCCCTCCTGCTCCATCTCGCCCTCCTGCTCCTTCTCGACCTCCTGCTCCTTTTCCACCTCCTGCTCCTTCTCCGCCTCCTGCTCCTCCTCCTTCTCCTCCACCTGCTCCTTCTCCACCTCCTGCTCCATGTCTCCCTCCTGCTCCTTCTCCACCTACTGCTCCTTTTCCACCTCCTGCACCTTCTCCGCCAACTGCTCCTCCTCCTTCTCCTCCACCTGCTCCTTCTCCACCTCCTGCTCCATGTCTCCCTCCTGCTCCTTCTCCACCTACTGCTTCTTTTCCACCTCCTGTTCCTTCTCTTCCTCCTACTCCTTCTCCACCTCCTTCTCCTCCTCCACCTACTTTTCCTCTTCCTGCTCCTTCTCATCCTCCTGCTCCTTCTCCTCCTCCTGCTTCTACTCCACCTCCTGTTCCTCCTCCACCTTCTTCTCCTCCTCCTGCTACTTATTCTTCTCCTGCTCCTTCTCCTCCTCCTGCTCCTTCTCCTCCTCATGCTCCTTCTCCTCCTCCTGCTCCTTCTCCACCTCCTCTTCATTCTCCAACTCGTGCTCCTTCTCCACTTTTGCTCAACCTCCTCCTCCTGCTCCTTCTCAACTTCATGCTCCTTCTCCCGCTCCTGCTCCTACGCCCGCTTCTGCTCCTTCTCCCGCTCCTGCTCCGTCTCCTCTTGATGATACTTCTCCTCCTGCTGCTTCTTCTGCTCCTGCTGCTACTTCTTCACCTCTTTCTCCTGCTCCTTCTCCACCTCCTGCTCCATGTCTCCCTCCTGCTCCTTCTCCACCTACTGCTTCTTTTCCACCTCCTGTTCCTTCTCTTCCTCCTACTCCTTCTCCACCTCCTTCTCCTCCTCCACCTACTTTTCCTCTTCCTGCTCCTTCTCATCCTCCTGCTCCTTCTCCTCCTCCTGCTTCTACTCCACCTCCTGTTCCTTCTCCTCCTCCTGATCCTTCTCCACGTCCTTCTCCTCCTCCATCTCCTTCTCCTCCTCCTGCTCCTTGTCCAACTCCGGCTCCATGTGCACCTCCTGCTCCTTATCTACCTCCTGCTCCTTGTCCACCTCCGGCTCCATGTCCACCTCCTGCTCATTGTCCACCTCCTGCTCCGTGTCCACCTCCTGATCCTTGTCCACCTCCTGCTCATTGTACACCTCCTGCTCCTTGTCCACCTAGTGCTCCATCTCGCCCTCCTGCTCCATCTCGTCCTCCTGCTCCTTCTGCACCTCCTGCTCATTCTCCACCTCCTGCTCCATCTCCTTCCCCTGCTCCTTCCCCACCTCCTGCTCCTTCTCCACCTCCTGCTCCTTCTCCTCCTCCTGTTCCTTCTCCTCCTCCTGATCCTTCTCCACGTCCTTCTCCTCCTCCATCTCCTTCTCCTCCTCCTGCTCCTTGTCCACCTACTTCTCATTATCTACCTCCTGCTTCTTGTCCACCTCCGTCTCCATGTCCACCTCCTGCTCCTTCTCCACTCCTGCTCATTCACCACATCCTGCTCCTTCTCCTCCTTCTCCCCCTACTGCTCCTTTTCCAACTCCTGCTCCTTGTCTTCCTCCTGCTCCTTTTCTCCCGCCTGCTACTTCTCCACCTCCTGCTCCATCTCCACCTCCTGCTCCATCTGCACCTCCTGCTCCTTCTCCTCTTCTTGCGCCTTCTCCACCTCATGCAGTTTGTTCTTCTCCTGCTCCTTCTGCACTCCTGCTCCTTCTCCTCCTCCTGCTCCTTCTCCTCCTCCTGCTCCTTCTCCTCCTCCTGCTCCTTCTCCACCTCCTGCTCCTTCTTCTCCTCCTGCTCATGCTCCTCCTCCAGCTTCTTCTCCAACTCCTTCTCCTACTCCCCCTTCTGGTCCTTCTCCGCCTCCTGCTCCTTCTCGACCGATTGCTTCTTCTCCACCTCCTGTTCCTGCTCCTCCTCCTGCTCCGTCTCCACCTCCTTCTCCTCCTCCACCTCCTTCTCCTCCACCTGCTCCTTGTCCACCTCCTGCTCCTTCTCCACCTCCTGCTCATTCTCCACCTCCTGCCCCTTCTCCTCATTTTCCGCCTTCTCCATCTCCTGCTCCTTCTCCTCCTCCTGCTCATACATCTCCTCGCGCTGCTTATACTTCTCCTGCTCCTTCTCCACTCCTGCTTCATCTCCACCTCCTGCTCCTTCTCCTCCTCCTGCTCGATCTCCACCTCCTGCTCCTACTCCTCCTCTTCCTCCTGCTGCTTCTCCTCCTCCTGCTCCTTCTCCTCCTCCTTCTCCTTCTCCTCCTCCTGCTCCTTCTCCACCTCCTGCTCCTTCTCCACTCCTGCTCATTCACCACCTCCTGCTCCTTCTTCTCCTCCTTCTCCTCCTGCTGCTCCTTCTCCACCTCCTGCTCCTTGTCGTCCTGCTGCTGATTTTCTCCCTCCTGCTCCTTCTCCACCTCCTGCTCTTTCTCCACCTCCTGCTCTATCTCCAACTCCTGCTCCTTCTCCTTCCCCTGCTCCTTCCCCACCTCCTGCTCCTTCTCCTCCTCCTGCTCCTTCTCCTCTTCTTGCGCCTACTCCACCTCCTGCTCTTACTACTTCTCCTGCTCCTTCTGCACTCCTGCTCCTTCTCCTCCTCCTGCTCCTTCTCCTCCTCCTGCTCCTTCTGCACTCCTGCTCCTTCTCCTCCTCCTGCTCCATCTCCTCCTCCTGCTCCTTCTGCACTCCTGCTCCTTCTCCTCCTCCTGCTCCTTCTCCTCCTACTGCTCCTTCGCCACCTCCTGCTCCATCTCCACCTCCTGCTCCTTCTCCTCTTCTTGCGCCTTCTCCACTTCCTGCTGTTTCTTCTTCTCCTGCTCCTTCTCCTGCTCCTTCCCCACCTCATTCTCATTGTCCACCTCCTGCTCTGTGTCCATCTCCTGATCCTTGTCCACCTCCTGCTCCTTGTGCACCTCCTGCTCCTTGTCCACATAGTGCTCCTTCTCGCCTTCCTGCTCCTTCTCGTCCTCCAGCTCCTTCACGCCCTCCTGCTCCTTCCTGCCCTCCTATTCCTTGTCCACCTCCTGCTCCTTCTCCATTTCTGCTCATTCACCACCTCCTGCTCCTTCTTCTCCTCCTTCTCCTCCTCCTGCTCATTCTCCACCTCCTGCTTCTTGTCTTCCTCCTGCTCCTTTTCTCCCTCCTGCTCCTTCTCCACCTCCTGCTCCTTCTCGACCTCCTCCTCCTTCTCCACCTCCTGCTCCATTTCCTCATCTTGCGCCATCTCCACCTCCTGCTCCTTCTCCTCCTCCTTCTCCTTCTCCTCCTCCTGTTCCTTCTTCTTCTCCTGTTCCTTCTCCACTCCTGCTCCTTCTCCTCATCCTGCTCCTTTTCCTTCTCCTGCTCCTTCTCCGGCTCCTCCTCCTCCTCCTGCTCCTCCTCCTGCTGCTTGTACATCTCCTGCGCCTTGTCCACTCCTGCGCCTTCTCGCCCTCCTGCTCCATCTCGCCCTCCTGCTCCTTCTCGACCTCCTGCTCCTTTTCCACCTCCTGCTCCTTCTCCGCCTCCTGCTCCTCCTCCTTCTCCTCCACCTGCTCCTTCTCCACCTCCTGCTCCATGTCTCCCTCCTGCTCCTTCTCCACCTACTGCTCCTTTTCCACCTCCTGCACCTTCTCCGCCAACTGCTCCTCCTCCTTCTCCTCCACCTGCTCCTTCTCCACCTCCTGCTCCATGTCTCCCTCCTGCTCCTTCTCCACCTACTGCTTCTTTTCCACCTCCTGTTCCTTCTCTTCCTCCTACTCCTTCTCCACCTCCTTCTCCTCCTCCACCTACTTTTCCTCTTCCTGCTCCTTCTCATCCTCCTGCTCCTTCTCCTCCTCCTGCTTCTACTCCACCTCCTGTTCCTCCTCCACCTTCTTCTCCTCCTCCTGCTACTTATTCTTCTCCTGCTCCTTCTCCTCCTCCTGCTCCTTCTCCTCCTCATGCTCCTTCTCCTCCTCCTGCTCCTTCTCCACCTCCTCTTCATTCTCCAACTCGTGCTCCTTCTCCACTTTTGCTCAACCTCCTCCTCCTGCTCCTTCTCAACTTCATGCTCCTTCTCCCGCTCCTGCTCCTACGCCCGCTTCTGCTCCTTCTCCCGCTCCTGCTCCGTCTCCTCTTGATGATACTTCTCCTCCTGCTGCTTCTTCTGCTCCTGCTGCTACTTCTTCACCTCTTTCTCCTGCTCCTTCTCCACCTCCTGCTCCATGTCTCCCTCCTGCTCCTTCTCCACCTACTGCTTCTTTTCCACCTCCTGTTCCTTCTCCTCCTCCTGATCCTTCTCCACGTCCTTCTCCTCCTCCATCTCCTTCTCCTCCTCCTGCTCCTTGTCCAACTCCGGCTCCATGTGCACCTCCTGCTCCTTATCTACCTCCTGCTCCTTGTCCACCTCCGGCTCCATGTCCACCTCCTGCTCATTGTCCACCTCCTGCTCCGTGTCCACCTCCTGATCCTTGTCCACCTCCTGCTCATTGTACACCTCCTGCTCCTTGTCCACCTAGTGCTCCATCTCGCCCTCCTGCTCCATCTCGTCCTCCTGCTCCTTCTGCACCTCCTGCTCATTCTCCACCTCCTGCTCCATCTCCTTCCCCTGCTCCTTCCCCACCTCCTGCTCCTTCTCCACCTCCTGCTCCTTCTCCTCCTCCTGTTCCTTCTCCTCCTCCTGATCCTTCTCCACGTCCTTCTCCTCCTCCATCTCCTTCTCCTCCTCCTGCTCCTTGTCCACCTACTTCTCATTATCTACCTCCTGCTTCTTGTCCACCTCCGTCTCCATGTCCACCTCCTGCTCATTATCCACCTCCTGCTCCTTATCCAACTCCTGATCCTTGTCCACCTCCTGCTCATTGTACACCTCCTGCTCCTTGTCCACCTTGTGCTCCATCTCGCCCTCCTGCTCCATCTCGTCCTCCAGCTCCTTCTCGCCCTCCTGCTCCTTCTCGCCCTCCTGCTCCATCTCGTCCTCCAGCTCCTTCTCGCCCTCCTGCTCCTTCTCGCCCTCCTGCTCCTTCTCGGCCTCCTGCTCCTTCTCCACCTCCTGCTCCTTCTCCACCTCCTGCTCCTGCTCCTCCTCCTGCTTCTTCTCCAAATCCTTCTCATACTCGCCCTCATGGTCCTTTTCCGCCACCTGCTCGTTCTCCACCTGTTGCTTCTTCTCCTCCTCCTGTTCCTTGTCCACCTCCTGCTCCTTGTCCACCTCCTGCTCCTTCTCCACCTCCTGCTCCTTCTCCATTCCTCCTCATTCACCACCTCCTGCTCCTTCTTCTCCTCCTTCTCCTCATCCTGCTCCTTCTCCACCTCCTGCTCCTTGTCTTCCTCCTACTCCTTTTCTCCCTCCTGCTCCTTCTCCTCCTCGTGCTCCTTCTCCTGCTCCTTCTCCTTCTCCTCTTCCTGCTCCTACTCCACCTCCTGCTCGTTCTCCACTCCTGCTCATTCACCACCTCCTGCTCCTTCTTCTCCTCCTTCTCCTCCTCCTGCTCCTTCTCCACCTCCTGCTCCTTTTCTCCCGCCTGCTACTTCTCCACCTCCTGCTACTTCTCCACCTCCTGCTCCATCTCCACCTCCTGCTCCTTCTCCTCTTCTTGCGCCTTCTCCACCTCCTGCTGTTTCTTCTTCTCCTGCTCCTTCTGCACTCCTGCTCCTTCTCCTCCTCCTGCTCCTTCTCCACCTCCTGATCCTTCTCCACCTCCTGCTCCTTCTTCTCCTCCTGCTCCTGCTCCTCCTCCTGCTTCTTCTCAAACTCCTTCTGCTACTCCCCCTCCTGGTCCTTCTCCGCCTCCTAGTTCTTCTCCACCTATTGCTTTTTCTCCACCTCCTGTTCCCTCTCCTCCTCCTGCTCCTTGTCCACCTCCTGCTCCTTGTCCACCTCCTGCTCCTTGTCCACCTCCTTCGCATTGTGCACCTCCTGCTCTGTGTCCATCTCATGATCCTTGTCCACCTCCTGCTCCTTGTGCACCTCCTGCTCCTTGTCCACCTAGTGCTCCTTCTCGCCCTCCTGCTCCTTCTCGTCCTCCAGCTCCTTCACGCCCTCCTGCTCCTTCCTGCCCTCCTGCTCCTTCTCCACCTCCTGCTCCTTCTCCATTTCTGCTCATTCACCACCTCCTGCTCCTTCTTCTCCTCCTTCTCCTCCTCCTGCTGCTTCTCCACCTCCTGGTTCTTGTCTTCCTCCTGCTCCGTTTCTCCCTCCTGCTCGTTCTCCACCTTCTGCTCCTTCTCCGCCTCCTGCTCCTCCTCCTGCTCCTCCACCTGCTCCTTCTTCACCTCCAGCTCCATGTCTCCCTCCTGCTCCTTCTCCACCTAATGCTCCTTTTCCACCTCATGCACCTTCTCCGCCTATTGCTTCTTTTCCACCTCCTGTTCCCTCTCTTCCTCCTGCTCCTTCTCAACCTCCTTCTCCTCCTCCATCTCCTTCTCCTCCTCCTGCTACTTCTTCTTCTCCTACTCCTTCTCCTCCTCCTGATCCTTCTCCTCCTCCTGCTCCTTCTCCTCCTCCTGCTTCTTCTCCACCTCCTGTTCCTTTTCCTCCTCCTGATCCTTCTCCACGACCTTCTCCTCCTCCATCTCCTTCTCCTCCTCCTGCTGCTTGTCCACCTCCTTCTCCTTATCTACCTCCTGCTCCTTGTCCACCTCCGTCTCCATGTCCACCTCCTGCTCATTATCCACCTCCTGTTCCGTATCCAATCCTGCTCCTTTTCCACCGAGTGCTCCATCTCGCCCTCCTGCTCCATCTCGTCCTCCAGCTCCTTCTCGCCCTCCTGCTCCTTCTCGCCCTCCTGCTCCTTCTCGCCCTCCTGCTCCATCTACACCTCCTGCTCTTTCTTCTCCTCCTGCGACTGCACCTCCTCCTGCTTCTTCTCCAAATCCTTCTCTTTCTCGCCCTCCTGGTCCTTTTCCGCCACCTGCTCGTTCTCCTCCTGTTGCTTCTTCTCCTCCTCCTGTTCCTTGTCCACCTACTGCTCCTTGTCCATCTCCTGCTCCTTGTCCACCTCCTGCTCCTTGTTCACCTCCTGATCCTTCTCGCCCTCCTGCTACTTCCTGCCCTCCTGCTCCTTCTCCACCACCTGCTCCTTCTCCATTCCTGCTCATTCACCATCTCCTGCTCCTTCTTCTCCTCCTCCTGCTCCTTCTCCACCTCCTGCTCCTTGTCTTCCTCCTGTTCCTTTTCTCCCTCCTGCTCCTTCTCCTCCTCCTTCTCCTTCTCCTCCTCCTGCTCCTACTCCACCTCCTGCTCCTTCTCCACTCCTGCTCATTCACCACCTCCTGCTCCTTCTCCTCCTTCTCCCCCTCCTGCTCCTTTTCCACCTCCTGCTCCTTGTCTTCCTCCTGCTCCTTTTCTCCCGCCTGCTACTTCTCCACCACCTGCGCCTTCTCCACCTCATGCAGTTTGTTCTTCTCCTGCTCCTTCTGCACTCCTGCTTCTTCTCCACCTCCTGCTCCTTCTCCACCTCCTGCTCCTTCTCCACCTCCTGCTCCTTCTTAACCTCCTGCTCATGCTCCTCCTCCAGCTTCTTCTCCAACTCCTTCTCCTAATCCCCCTTCTGGTCCTTCTCCGCCTCCTGCTCCTTCTCGACCGATTGCTTCTTCTCCACCTCCTGCTCCATCTCCTCATCTTGTGCCTTCTCCACCTTCTGCTCCTTCTCCTCCTTCTGCTGCTAGTCCTCCTCCTGCTCCTTCTTCTGCTCCTGCTACTTCTCCACTCCTGCTTCATCTCCACCTCATGCTCCTTCTCCTCCTCCTGCTCCATCTCCACCTCCTGCTCCTCCTCCTCCTCTTCCTCCTGATCCTTCTCCTGCTCCTGCTCCATCTCCTCCTCCTTCTCCTTCTCCTCCTCCTGCTCCTTCTCCACCTCCTGCTCCTTCTCCACTGCTGCTCATTCACCACCTCCTGCTCCTTCTTCTCCTCCTTCTCCTCCTGCTGCTCCTTCTCCACCTCCTGCTCCTTGTCTTCCTCCTGCTCCTTTTCTCCCTCCTGCTCCTTCTCCACCTCCTGCTCCTTCTCCTTCCCCTGCTCCTTCCCCAACCACTGCTCCTTCTCCACCTCCTGCTCCGTCCCCTCTTCTTGCGCCTTCTCCACCTCCTGCTGTTTCTTCTTCTCCTGCTCCTTCTGCACTCCTGCTCCTTCTTTTCCTCCTGCTCCTTCTCGCCCTCCCGCTCCATCTACACCTCCTGCTCTTTCTTCTCCTCCTGATACTGCTCCTCCTCCTGCTTCTTCTCCAAATCCTTCTCGTTCTCGCCCTCCTGGTCCTTTTCCGCCACCTGCTCGTTCTCCACCTGTTGCTTCTTCTCCTCCTCCTGTTCCTTGTCCACCTCCTGCTCCTTGTCCATCTCCTGCTCCTTGTCCACCTCCTGCTCCTTGTTCAGCTCCTGCTCCTTCTCGCCCTCCTGCGACTTCCTGACCTCCTGCTCCTTCTCCACCACCTGCTCCTTCTCCATTCCTGCTCATTCACCGTCTCCTGCTCCTTCTTCTCCTCCTCCTGCTCCTTCTCCACCTCCTGCTCCTTGTCTTCCTCCTGTTCCTTTTCTCCCTCCTGCTCCTTCTCCTCCTCCTTCTCCTTCTCCTCCTCCTGCTCCTACTCCACCTCCTGCTCCTTCTCCACTCCTGCTCATTCACCACCTCCTGCTCCTTCTCCTCCTTCTCCCCCTACTGCTCCTTTTCCACCTCCTGCTCCTTGTCTTCCTCCTGCTCCTTTTCTCCCGCCTGCTACTTCTCCACCTCCTGCTCCATCTCCACCTCCTGCTCCATCTGCACCTCCTGCTCCTTCTCCTCTTCTTGCGCCTTCTCCACCTCATGCAGTTTGTTCTTCTCCTGCTCCTTCTGCACTCCTGCTCCTTCTCCTCCTCCTGCTCCTTCTCCTCCTCCTGCTCCTTCTCCACCTCCTGCTCCTTCTCCACCTCCTGCTCCTTCTTCTCCTCCTGCTCATGCTCCTCCTCCAGCTTCTTCTCCAACTCCTTCTCCTACTCCCCCTTCTGGTCCTTCTCCGCCTCCTGCTCCTTCTCGACCGATTGCTTCTTCTCCACCTCCTGTTCCTGCTCCTCCTCCTGCTCCGTCTCCACCTCCTTCTCCTCCTCCACCTCCTTCTCCTCCACCTGCTCCTTGTCCACCTCCTGCTCCTTCTCCACCTCCTGCTCATTCTCCACCTCCTGCCCCTTCTCCTCATTTTCCGCCTTCTCCATCTCCTGCTCCTTCTCCTCCTCCTGCTCATACATCTCCTCGCGCTGCTTCTACTTCTCCTGCTCCTTCTCCACTCCTGCTTCATCTCCACCTCCTGCTCCTTCTCCTCCTCCTGCTCGATCTCCACCTCCTGCTCCTACTCCTCCTCTTCCTCCTGCTCCTTCTCCTCCTCCTGCTCCTTCTCCTCCTCCTTCTCCTTCTCCTCCTCCTGCTCCTTCTCCACCTCCTGCTCCTTCTCCACTCCTGCTCATTCACCACCTCCTGCTCCTTCTTCTCCTCCTTCTCGTCCTGCTGCTCCTTCTCCACCTCCTGCTCCTTGTCTTCCTGCTGCTGATTTTCTCCCTCCTGCTCCTTCTCCACCTCCTGCTCTTTCTCCACCTCCTGCTCTATCTCCAACTCCTGCTCCTTCTCCTTCCCCTGCTCCTTCCCCACCTCCTGCTCTATCTCCAACTCCTGCTCCTTCTCCTCTTCTTGCGCCTACTCCACCTCCTGCTCTTACTTCTTCTCCTGCTCCTTCTGCACTCCTGCTCCTTCTCCTCCTCCTGCTCCTTCTCCTCCTCCTGCTCCTTCTGCACTCCTGTTCCTTCTCCTCCTCCTGCTCCTTCTCCTCCTCCTGCTCCTTCTGCACTCCTGCTCCTTCTCCTCCTCCTGCTCCATCTCCTCCTCCTGCTCCTTCTGCACTCCTGCTCCTTCTCCTCCTCCTGCTCCTTCTCCTCCTACTGCTCCTTCGCCACCTCCTGCTCCATCTCCACCTCCTGCTCCTTCTCCTCTTCTTGCGCCTTCTCCACTTCCTGCTGTTTCTTCTTCTCCTGCTCCTTCTCCTGCTCCTTCCCCACCTCATTCTCATTGTCCACCTCCTGCTCTGTGTCCATCTCCTGATCCTTGTCCACCTCCTGCTCCTTGTGCACCTCCTGCTCCTTGTCCACATAGTGCTCCTTCTCGCCTTCCTGCTCCTTCTCGTCCTCCAGCTCCTTCACGCCCTCCTGCTCCTTCCTGCCCTCCTATTCCTTGTCCACCTCCTGCTCCTTCTCCATTTCTGCTCATTCACCACCTCCTGCTCCTTCTTCTCCTCCTTCTCCTCCTCCTGCTCATTCTCCACCTCCTGCTTCTTGTCTTCCTCCTGCTCCTTTTCTCCCTCCTGCTCCTTCTCCACCTCCTGCTCCTTCTCGACCTCCTCCTCCTTCTCCACCTCCTGCTCCATCTCCTCATCTTGCGCCATCTCCACCTCCTGCTCCTTCTCCTCCTCCTTCTCCTTCTCCTCCTCCTGTTCCTTCTTCTTCTCCTGCTCCTTCTCCACTCCTGCTCCTTCTCCTCATCCTGCTCCTTTTCCTTCTCCTGCTCCTTCTCCGGCTCCTCCTCCTCCTCCTGCTCCTCCTCCTGCTGCTTGTACATCTCCTGCGCCTTGTCCACTCCTGCGCCTTCTCGCCCTCCTGCTCCATCTCGCCCTCCTGCTCCTTCTCGACCTCCTGCTCCTTTTCCACCTCCTGCTCCTTCTCCGCCTCCTGCTCCTCCTCCTTCTCCTCCACCTGCTCCTTCTCCACCTCCTGCTCCATGTCTCCCTCCTGCTCCTTCTCCACCTACTGCTCCTTTTCCACCTCCTGCACCTTCTCCGCCAACTGCTCCTCCTCCTTCTCCTCCACCTGCTCCTTCTCCGCCTGCTGCTCCTTCTCCACCTATTGCTTCTTTTCCACCTCCTGTTCCTCCTCCACCTTCTTCTCCTCCTCCTGCTACTTATTCTTCTCCTGCTCCTTCTCCTCCTCCTGCTCCTTCTCCTCCTCATGCTCCTTCTCCTCCTCCTGCTCCTTCTCCACCTCCTCTTCATTCTCCAACTCGTGCTCCTTCTCCACTTTTGCTCAACCTCCTCCTCCTGCTCCTTCTCAACTTCATGCTCCTTCTCCCGCTCCTGCTCCTACGCCCGCTTCTGCTCCTTCTCCCGCTCCTGCTCCGTCTCCTCTTGCTGATACTTCTCCTCCTGCTGCTTCTTCTGCTCCTGCTGCTACTTCTTCACCTCTTTCTCCTGCTCCTTCTCCACCTCCTGCTCCATGTCTCCCTCCTGCTCCTTCTCCACCTACTGCTTCTTTTCCACCTCCTGTTCCTTCTCTTCCTCCTACTCCTTCTCCACCTCCTTCTCCTCCTCCACCTACTTTTCCTCCTCCTGCTCCTTCTCATCCTCCTGCTCCTTCTCCTCCTCCTGCTTCTACTCCACCTCCTGTTCCTTCTCCTCCTCCTGATCCTTCTCCACGTCCTTCTCCTCCTCCATCTCCTTCTCCTCCTCCTGCTCCTTGTCCACCTCCTACTCCTTATCTACCTCCTGCTCCTTGTCCACCTCCGGCTCCATGTCCACCTCCTGCTCATTGTCCACCTCCTGCTCCGTGTCCACCTCCTGATCCTTGTCCACCTCCTGCTCATTGTACACCTCCTGCTCCTTGTCCACCTAGTGCTCCATCTCGCCCTCCTGCTCCATCTCGTCCTCCTGCTCCTTCTGCACCTCCTGCTCATTCTCCACCTCCTGCTCCATCTCCTTCCCCTGCTCCTTCCCCACCTCCTGCTCCTTCTCCACCTCCTGCTCCTTCTCCTCCTCCTGTTCCTTCTCCTCCTCCTGATCCTTCTCCACGTCCTTCTCCTCCTCCATCTCCTTCTCCTCCTCCTGCTCCTTGTCCACCTACTTCTCATTATCTACCTCCTGCTTCTTGTCCACCTCCGTCTCCATGTCCACCTCCTGCTCATTATCCACCTCCTGCTCCTTATCCAACTCCTGATCCTTGTCCACCTCCTGCTCATTGTACACCTCCTGCTCCTTGTCCACCTTGTGCTCCATCTCGCCCTCCTGCTCCATCTCGTCCTCCAGCTCCTTCTCGCCCTCCTGCTCCTTCTCGCCCTCCTGCTCCTTCTCGGCCTCCTGCTCCTTCTCCACCTCCTGCTCCTTCTCCACCTCCTGCTCCTGCTCCTCCTCCTGCTTCTTCTCCAAATCCTTCTCATACTCGCCCTCATGGTCCTTTTCCGCCACCTGCTCGTTCTCCACCTGTTGCTTCTTCTCCTCCTCCTGTTCCTTGTCCACCTCCTGCTCCTTGTCCACCTCCTGCTCCTTCTCCACCTCCTGCTCCTTCTCCATTCCTCCTCATTCACCACCTCCTGCTCCTTCTTCTCCTCCTTCTCCTCATCCTGCTCCTTCTCCACCTCCTGCTCCTTGTCTTCCTCCTACTCCTTTTCTCCCTCCTGCTCCTTCTCCTCCTCGTGCTCCTTCTCCTGCTGCTTCTCCTTCTCCTCTTCCTGCTCCTACTCCACCTCCTGCTCGTTCTCCACTCCTGCTCATTCACCACCTCCTGCTCCTTCTTCTCCTCCTTCTCCTCCTCCTGCTCCTTCTCCACCTCCTGCTCCTTTTCTCCCGCCTGCTACTTCTCCACCTCCTGCTACTTCTCCACCTCCTGCTCCATCTCCACCTCCTGCTCCTTCTCCTCTTCTTGCGCCTTCTCCACCTCCTGCTGTTTCTTCTTCTCCTGCTCCTTCTGCACTCCTGCTCCTTCTCCTCCTCCTGCTCCTTCTCCACCTCCTGCTCCTTCTCCACCTCCTGCTCCTTCTTCTCCTCCTGCTCCTGCTCCTCCTCCTGCTTCTTCTCAAACTCCTTCTGCTACTCCCCCTCCTGGTCCTTCTCCGCCTCCTAGTTCTTCTCCACCTATTGCTTTTTCTCCACCTCCTGTTCCCTCTCCTCCTCCTGCTCCTTGTCCACCTCCTGCTCCTTGTGCACCTCCTGCTCCTTGTCCACCTAGTGCTCCTTCTCGCCCTCCTGCTCCTTCTCGTCCTCCAGCTCCTTCACGCCCTCCTGCTCCTTCCTGCCCTCCTGCTCCTTCTCCACCTCCTGCTCCTTCTCCATTTCTGCTCATTCACCACCTCCTGCTCCTTCTTCTCCTCCTTCTCCTCCTCCTGCTGCTTCTCCACCTCCTGGTTCTTGTCTTCCTCCTGCTCCGTTTCTCCCTCCTGCTCGTTCTCCACCTTCTGCTCCTTCTCCGCCTCCTGCTCCTCCTCCCGCTCCTCCACCTGCTCCTTCTTCACCTCCAGCTCCATGTCTCCCTCCTGCTCCTTCTCCACCTAATGCTCCTTTTCCACCTCATGCACCTTCTCCGCCTATTGCTTCTTTTCCACCTCCTGTTCCCTCTCTTCCTCCTGCTCCTTCTCAACCTCCTTCTCCTCCTCCATCTCCTTCTCCTCCTCCTGCTACTTCTTCTTCTCCTGCTCCTTCTCCTCCTCCTGATCCTTCTCCTCCTCCTGCTCCTTCTCCTCCTCCTGCTTCTTCTCCACCTCCTGTTCCTTTTCCTCCTCCTGATCCTTCTCCACGACCTTCTCCTCCTCCATCTCCTTCTCCTCCTCCTGCTGCTTGTCCAACTCCTTCTCTTTATCTACCTCCTGCTCCTTGTCCACCTCCGTCTCCATGTCCACCTCCTGCTCATTATCCACCTCCTGTTCCGTATCCACTCCTGCTCCTTTTCCACCGAGTGCTCCATCTCGCCCTCCTGCTCCATCTCGTCCTCCAGCTCCTTCTCGCCCTCCTGCTCCTTCTCGCCCTCCTGCTCCTTCTCGCCCTCCTGCTCCATCTACACCTCCTGCTCTTTCTTCTCCTCCTGCGACTGCACCTCCTCCTGCTTCTTCTCCAAATCCTTCTCTTTCTCGCCCTCCTGGTCCTTTTCCGCCACCTGCTCGTTCTCCTCCTGTTGCTTCTTCTCCTCCTCCTGTTCCTTGTCCACCTCCTGCTCCTTGTCCATCTCCTGCTCCTTGTCCACCTCCTGCTCCTTGTTCACCTCCTGATCCTTCTCGCCCTCCTGCTACTTCCTGCCCTCCTGCTCCTTCTCCACCACCTGCTCCTTCTCCATTCCTGCTCATTCACCATCTCCTGCTCCTTCTTCTCCTCCTCCTGCTCCTTCTCCACCTCCTGCTCCTTGTCTTCCTCCTGTTCCTTTTCTCCCTCCTGCTCCTTCTTCTCATCCTTCTCCTTCTCCTCCTCCTGCTCCTACTCCACCTCCTGCTCCTTCTCCACTCCTGCTCATTCACCACCTCCTGCTCCTTCTCCTCCTTCTCCCCCTCCTGCTCCTTTTCCACCTCCTGCTCCTTGTCTTCCTCCTGCTCCTTTTCTCCCGCCTGCTACTTCTCCACCACCTGCGCCTTCTCCACCTCATGCAGTTTGTTCTTCTCCTGCTCCTTCTGCACTCCTGCTTCTTCTCTACCTCCTGCTCCGTCTCCACCTCCTGCTCCTTCTCCACCTCCTGCTCCTTCTTAACCTCCTGCTCATGCTCCTCCTCCAGCTTCTTCTCCAACTCCTTCTCCTAATCCCCCTTCTGGTCCTTCTCCGCCTCCTGCTCCTTCTCGACCGATTGCTTCTTCTCCACCTCCTGCTCCATCTCCTCATCTTGTGCCTTCTCCACCTTCTGCTCCTTCTCCTCCTTCTGCTGCTAGTCCTCCTCCTGCTCCTTCTTCTTCTCCTGCTACTTCTCCACTCCTGCTTCATCTCCACCTCCTGCTCCTTCTCCTCCTCCTGCTCCATCTCCACCTCCTGCTCCTCCTCCTCCTCTTCCTCCTGATCCTTCTCCTCCTCCTGCTCCATCTCCTCCTCCTTCTCCTTCTCCTCCTCCTGCTCCTTCTCCTCCTCCTGCTCCTTCTCCACCTCCTCTTCATTCTCCAACTCGTGCTCCTTCTCCACTTTTGCTCAACCTCCTCCTCCTGCTCCTTCTCAACTTAATGCTCCTTCTCCCGCTCCTGCTCCTACGCCCGCTTCTGCTCCTTCTCCCGCTCCTGCTCCGTCTCCTCTTGCTGATACTTCTCCTCCTGCTGCTTCTTCTGCTCCTGCTGCTACTTCTTCACCTCTTTCTCCTGCTCCTTCTCCACCTCCTGCTCCATGTCTCCCTCCTGCTCCTTCTCCACCTACTGCTTCTTTTCCACCTCCTGTTCCT
The DNA here is from genome assembly GCF_035084215.1 of Heptranchias perlo. Lineage (NCBI taxonomy): Eukaryota > Metazoa > Chordata > Chondrichthyes > Hexanchiformes > Hexanchidae > Heptranchias > Heptranchias perlo. The sequence goes on along the minus strand of NW_027139033.1, from coordinate 414,479 downwards.
TCTCTTCCTCCTACTCCTTCTCCACCTCCTTCTCCTCCTCCACCTACTTTTCCTCCTCCTGCTCCTTCTCATCCTCCTGCTCCTTCTCCTCCTCCTGCTTCTACTCCACCTCCTGTTCCTTCTCCTCCTCCTGATCCTTCTCCACGTCCTTCTCCTCCTCCATCTCCTTCTCCTCCTCCTGCTCCTTGTCCACCTCCTACTCCTTATCTACCTCCTGCTCCTTGTCCACCTCCGGCTCCATGTCCACCTCCTGCTCATTGTCCACCTCCTGCTCCGTGTCCACCTCCTGATCCTTGTCCACCTCCTGCTCATTGTACACCTCCTGCTCCTTGTCCACCTAGTGCTCCATCTCGCCCTCCTGCTCCATCTCGTCCTCCTGCTCCTTCTGCACCTCCTGCTCATTCTCCACCTCCTGCTCCATCTCCTTCCCCTGCTCCTTCCCCACCTCCTGCTCCTTCTCCACCTCCTGCTCCTTCTCCTCCTCCTGTTCCTTCTCCTCCTCCTGATCCTTCTCCACGTCCTTCTCCTCCTCCATCTCCTTCTCCTCCTCCTGCTCCTTGTCCACCTACTTCTCATTATCTACCTCCTGCTTCTTGTCCACCTCCGTCTCCATGTCCACCTCCTGCTCATTATCCACCTCCTGCTCCTTATCCAACTCCTGATCCTTTTCCACCTCCTGCTCATTGTACACCTCCTGCTCCTTGTCCACCTTGTGCTCCATCTCGCCCTCCTGCTCCATCTCGTCCTCCAGCTCCTTCTCGCCCTCCTGCTCCTTCTCGCCCTCCTGCTCCTTCTCGGCCTCCTGCTCCTTCTCCACCTCCTGCTCCTTCTCCACCTCCTGCTCCTGCTCCTCCTCCTGCTTCTTCTCCAAATCCTTCTCATACTCGCCCTCATGGTCCTTTTCCGCCACCTGCTCGTTCTCCACCTGTTGCTTCTTCTCCTCCTCCTGTTCCTTGTCCACCTCCTGCTCCTTGTCCACCTCCTGCTCCTTCTCCACCTCCTGCTCCTTCTCCATTCCTCCTCATTCACCACCTCCTGCTCCTTCTTCTCCTCCTTCTCCTCATCCTGCTCCTTCTCCACCTCCTGCTCCTTGTCTTCCTCCTACTCCTTTTCTCCCTCCTGCTCCTTCTCCTCCTCGTGCTCCTTCTCCTGCTCCTTCTCCTTCTCCTCTTCCTGCTCCTACTCCACCTCCTGCTCGTTCTCCACTCCTGCTCATTCACCACCTCCTGCTCCTTCTTCTCCTCCTTCTCCTCCTCCTGCTCCTTCTCCACCTCCTGCTCCTTTTCTCCCGCCTGCTACTTCTCCACCTCCTGCTACTTCTCCACCTCCTGCTCCATCTCCACCTCCTGCTCCTTCTCCTCTTCTTGCGCCTTCTCCACCTCCTGCTGTTTCTTCTTCTCCTGCTCCTTCTGCACTCCTGCTCCTTCTCCTCCTCCTGCTCCTTCTCCACCTCCTGATCCTTCTCCACCTCCTGCTCCTTCTTCTCCTCCTGCTCCTGCTCCTCCTCCTGCTTCTTCTCAAACTCCTTCTGCTACTCCCCCTCCTGGTCCTTCTCCGCCTCCTAGTTCTTCTCCACCTATTGCTTTTTCTCCACCTCCTGTTCCCTCTCCTCCTCCTGCTCCTTGTCCACCTCCTGCTCCTTGTGCACCTCCTGCTCCTTGTCCACCTAGTGCTCCTTCTCGCCCTCCTGCTCCTTCTCGTCCTCCAGCTCCTTCACGCCCTCCTGCTCCTTCCTGCCCTCCTGCTCCTTCTCCACCTCCTGCTCCTTCTCCATTTCTGCTCATTCACCACCTCCTGCTCCTTCTTCTCCTCCTTCTCCTCCTCCTGCTGCTTCTCCACCTCCTGGTTCTTGTCTTCCTCCTGCTCCGTTTCTCCCTCCTGCTCGTTCTCCACCTTCTGCTCCTTCTCCGCCTCCTGCTCCTCCTCCCGCTCCTCCACCTGCTCCTTCTTCACCTCCAGCTCCATGTCTCCCTCCTGCTCCTTCTCCACCTAATGCTCCTTTTCCACCTCATGCACCTTCTCCGCCTATTGCTTCTTTTCCACCTCCTGTTCCCTCTCTTCCTCCTGCTCCTTCTCAACCTCCTTCTCCTCCTCCATCTCCTTCTCCTCCTCCTGCTACTTCTTCTTCTCCTGCTCCTTCTCCTCCTCCTGATCCTTCTCCTCCTCCTGCTCCTTCTCCTCCTCCTGCTTCTTCTCCACCTCCTGTTCCTTTTCCTCCTCCTGATCCTTCTCCACGACCTTCTCCTCCTCCATCTCCTTCTCCTCCTCCTGCTGCTTGTCCAACTCCTTCTCTTTATCTACCTCCTGCTCCTTGTCCACCTCCGTCTCCATGTCCACCTCCTGCTCATTATCCACCTCCTGTTCCGTATCCACTCCTGCTCCTTTTCCACCGAGTGCTCCATCTCGCCCTCCTGCTCCATCTCGTCCTCCAGCTCCTTCTCGCCCTCCTGCTCCTTCTCGCCCTCCTGCTCCTTCTCGCCCTCCTGCTCCATCTACACCTCCTGCTCTTTCTTCTCCTCCTGCGACTGCACCTCCTCCTGCTTCTTCTCCAAATCCTTCTCTTTCTCGCCCTCCTGGTCCTTTTCCGCCACCTGCTCGTTCTCCTCCTGTTGCTTCTTCTCCTCCTCCTGTTCCTTGTCCACCTCCTGCTCCTTGTCCATCTCCTGCTCCTTGTCCACCTCCTGCTCCTTGTTCACCTCCTGATCCTTCTCGCCCTCCTGCTACTTCCTGCCCTCCTGCTCCTTCTACACCACCTGCTCCTTCTCCATTCCTGCTCATTCACCATCTCCTGCTCCTTCTTCTCCTCCTCCTGCTCCTTCTCCACCTCCTGCTCCTTGTCTTCCTCCTGTTCCTTTTCTCCCTCCTGCTCCTTCTCCTCATCCTTCTCCTTCTCCTCCTCCTGCTCCTACTCCACCTCCTGCTCCTTCTCCACTCCTGCTCATTCACCACCTCCTGCTCCTTCTCCTCCTTCTCCCCCTCCTGCTCCTTTTCCACCTCCTGCTCCTTGTCTTCCTCCTGCTCCTTTTCTCCCGCCTGCTACTTCTCCACCACCTGCGCCTTCTCCACCTCATGCAGTTTGTTCTTCTCCTGCTCCTTCTGCACTCCTGCTTCTTCTCTACCTCCTGCTCCTTCTCCACCTCCTGCTCCTTCTCCACCTCCTGCTCCTTCTTAACCTCCTGCTCATGCTCCTCCTCCAGCTTCTTCTCCAACTCCTTCTCCTAATCCCCCTTCTGGTCCTTCTCCGCCTCCTGCTCCTTCTCGACCGATTGCTTCTTCTCCACCTCCTGCTCCATCTCCTCATCTTGTGCCTTCTCCACCTTCTGCTCCTTCTCCTCCTTCTGCTGCTAGTCCTCCTCCTGCTCCTTCTTCTTCTCCTGCTACTTCTCCACTCCTGCTTCATCTCCACCTCCTGCTCCTTCTCCTCCTCCTGCTCCATCTCCACCTCCTGCTCCTCCTCCTCCTCTTCCTCCTGATCCTTCTCCTCCTCCTGCTCCATCTCCTCCTCCTTCTCCTTCTCCTCCTCCTGCTCCTTCTCCACCTCCTGCTCCTTCTCCAGTGCTGCTCATTCACCACCTCCTGCTCCTTCTTCTCCTCCTTCTCCTCCTGCTGCTCCTTCTCCACCTCCTGCTCCTTGTCTTCCTCCTGCTCCTTTTCTCCCTCCTGCTCCTTCTCCACCTCCTGCTCCTTCTCCTTCCCCTGCTGCTTCCCCAACCACTGCTCCTTCTCCACCTCCTGCTCCGTCCCCTCTTCTTGCGCCTTCTCCACCTCCTGCTCTTTCTTCTTCTCCTGCTCCTTCTGCACTCCTGCTCCTTCTCCTCCTCCTGCTCGTTCTCCTCCTCCTGCTCCTTCTCCACCTCCCGCTCCTTCTCCACCTCCTGCTCCTTCTTCTCCTCCTTCTCCTCCTACTGCTCCTTCTCCACCTCCTGCTCCTTGTCTTCCTCCTGCTGATTTTCTCCCTCCTGCTCCTTCTCCACCTCCTGCTCTTTCTCCACCTCCTGCTCTATTTCCAACTCCTGCTCCTTCTCCTACCTCTGCTCCTTCCCCACCTCATGCTCCTTCTCCACCTCCTGCTCCTTCTCCTCTTCTTGCGCCTTCTCCACCTCCTGCTCTTTCTTCTTCTCCTGCTCCTTCTGCACTCCTGCTCCTTCTCCTCCTCCTGCTCCTTCTCCTCCTCCTGCTCCTTCTGCACTGCTGCTCCTGCTCCTCCTGCTCCTTCTCCTCCTACTGCTCCATCGCCACCTCCTGCTCCATCTCCACCTCCTGCTCCTTCTCCTCTTCTTGCGCCTTCTCCACCTCCTGCTGTTTCTTCTTCTCCTGCTCCTTCTGCACTCCTGCTCCTTCTTTTCCTCCTGCTCCTTCTCGCCCTCCTGCTCCATCTACACCTCCTGCTCTTTCTTCTCCTCCTGCTGCTGCTCCTCCTCCTGCTTCTTCTCCAAATCCTTCTCTTTCTCGCCCTCCTGGTCCTTTTCCGCCACCTGCTCGTTCTCCACCTGTTGCTTCTTTTCCTCCTCCTGTTCCTTGTCCACCTCCTGCTCCTTGTCCATCTCCTGCTCCTTGTCCACCTCCTGCTCCTTGTTCAGCTCCTGCTCCTTCTCGCCCTCCTGCTACTTCCTGACCTCCTGCTCCTTCTCCACCACCTGCTCCTTCTCCATTCCTGCTCATTCAACGTCTCCTGCTCCTTCTTCTCCTCCTCCTGCTCCTTCTCCACCTCCTGCTCCTTGTCTTCCTCCTGTTCCATTTCTCCCTCCTGCTCCTTCTCCTCCTCCTTCTCCTTCTCCTCCTCCTGCTCCTACTCCACCTCCTGCTCCTTCTCCACTCCTGCTCATTCACCACCTACTGCTCCTTCTCCTCCTTCTCCCCCTCCTGCTCCTTTTCCACCTCCTGCTCCTTGTCTTCCTCCTGCTCCTTTTCTCCCGCCTGCTACTTCTCCACCACCTGCTCCTTCTCCACCTCCTGCTCCATCTGCTCCTCCTGCTCCTTCTCCTCTTCCTGCGCCTTCTCCACCTCATGCAGTTTGTTCTTCTCCTGCTCCTTCTGCACTCCTGCTCCTTCTCCTCCTCCTGCTCCTTCTCCTCCTCCTGCTCCTTCTCCACCTCCTGCTCCTTCTCCACCTCCTGCTCCTTCTTAACCTCCTGCTCATGCTCCTCCTCCAGCTTCTTCTCCAACTCCTTCTCCTAATCCCCCTTCTGGTCCTTCTCCGCCTCCTGCTCCTTCTCGACCGATTGCTTCTTCTCCACCTCCTGCTCCATCTCCTCACCTTGTGCCTTCTCCACCTTCTGCTCCTTCTCCTCCTTCTGCTGCTAGTCCTCCTCCTGCTCCTTCTTCTTCTCCTGCTACTTCTCCACTCCTGCTTCATCTCCACCTCCTGCTCCTTCTCCTCCTCCTGCTCCATCTCCACCTCCTGCTCCTCCTCCTCCTCTTCCTCCTGATCCTTCTCCTCCTCCTGCTCCATCTCCTCCTCCTTCTCCTTCTCCTCCTCCTGCTCCTTCTCCACCTCCTGCTCCTTCTCCACTGCTGCTCATTCACCACCTCCTGCTCCTTCTTCTCCTCCTTCTCCTCCTCCTGCTCCTTCTCCACCTCCTGCTCCTGCTCCTCCTGCTCCTTCTCCTCCTACTGCTTCTTCGCCACCTCCTGCTCCATCTCCACCTCCTGCTCCTTTTCCTCTTCTTGCGCCTTCTCCACCTCCTGCTGTTTCTTCTTCTCCTGCTCCTTCTGCACTCCTGCTCCTTCTTTTCCTCCTGCTCCTTCTCGCCCTCCCGCTCCATCTACACCTCCTGCTCTTTCTTCTCCTCCTGCTGCTGCTCCTCCTCCTGCTTCTTCTCCAAATCCTTCTCTTTCTCGCCCTCCTGGTCCTTTTCCGCCACCTGCTCGTTCTCCACCTGTTGCTTCTTCTCCTCCTCCTGTTCCTTGTCCACCTCCTGCTGCTTGTCCATCTCCTGCTCCTTGTCCACCTCCTGCTCCTTGTTCAGCTCCTGCTCCTTCTCGCCCTCCTGCTACTTCCTGCCCTCCTGCTCATCTCCACCACCTGCTCCTTCTCCATTCCTGCTCATTCACCGTCTCCTGCTCCTTCTTCTCCTCCTCCTGCTCCTTCTCCACCTCCTGCTCCTTGTCTTCCTCCTGTTCCTTTTCTCCCTCCTGCTCCTTCTCCTCCTCCTTCTCCTTCTCCTCCTCCTGCTCCTACTCCACCTCCTGCTCCGTCTGCACTCCTGCTCATTCACCACCTCCTGCTCCTTCTCCTCCATGTCCCCCTACTGCTCCTTTTCCACCTCCTGCTCCTTGTCTTCCTCCTGCTCCTTTTCTCCCGCCTGCTACTTCTCCACCTCCTGCTCCATCTCCACCTCCTGCTCCATCTGCACCTCCTGCTCCTTCTTCTCCTCCTGCTCATGCTCCTCCTCCAGCTTCTTCTCCAACTCCTTCTCCTACTCCCCCTCCTGTTCCTGCTCCTCCTCCTGCTCCGTCTCCGCCTCCTTCTCCTCCTCCACCTCCTTCTCCTCCACCTGCTCCTTGTCCACCTCCTGCTCCTTCTCCACCTCCTGCTCATTCTCCACCTCCTGCCCCTTCTCCTCATTTTCCGCCTTCTCCATCTCCTGCTCCTTCTCCTCCTCCTGCTCATACATCTCCTCGCGCTGCTTCTACGTCTCCTGCTCCTTCTCCACTCCTGCTTCATCTCCACCTCCTGCTCCTTCTCCTCCTCCTGCTCGATCTCCACCTCCTGCTCCTCCTCCTCCTCTTCCTCCTGCTCCTTCTCCTCCTCCTGCTCCTTCTCCTCCTCCTTCTCCTTCTCCTCCTCCTGCTCCTTCTCCACCTCCTGCTCCTTCTCCACTCCTGCTCGTTCACCAGCTCCTGCTCCTTCTTCTCCTCCTTCTCCTCCTGCTGCTCCTTCTCCACCTCCTGCTCCTTGTCTTCCTGCTGCTGATTTTCTCCCTCCTGCTCCTTCTCCACCTCCTGCTCTTTCTCCACCTCCTGCTCTATCTCCAACTCCTGCTCCTTCTCCTTCCCCTGCTCCTTCCCCACCTCCTGCTCCTTCTCCTCCTCCTGCTCCTTCTCCTCTTCTTGCGCCTTCTCCACCTCCTGCTCTTTCTTCTTCTCCTGCTCCTTCTGCACTCCTGCTCCTTCTCCTCCTCCTGCTCCTTCTCCTCCTCCTGCTCCTTCTGCACTCCTGCTCCTTCTCCTCCTCCTGCTCCTTCTCCTCCTCCTGCTCCTTCTGCACTCCTGCTCATTCTTCTCCTCCTGCTCATGCTCCTCCTCCAGCTTCTTCTCCAACTCCTTCTCCTACTCCCCCTTCTGGTCCTTCTCCGCCTCCTGCTCCTTCTCGACCGATTGCTTCATCTCCACCTCCTGCTCCTTCTCCTCATCTTGTGCCTTCTCCACCTTCTGCTCCTTCTCCTCCTTCTGCTGCTAGTCCTCCTCCTGCTCCTTCTTCTTCTCCTGCTACTTCTCCACTCCTGCTTCATCTCCACCTCCTGCTCCTTCTCCTCCTCCTGCTCCATCTCCACCTCCTGCTCCTCCTCCTCCTCTTCCTCCTGATCCTCCTCCTTCTCCTGCACCATCTCCTCCTCCTTCTCCTTCTCCTCCTCCTGCTCCTTCTCCACCTCCTGCTCCTTCTCCACTCCTGCTCATTCACCACCTCCTGCTCCTTCTTCTCCTCCTTCTCCTCCTCCTGCTCCTTCTCCTCATCTTGTGCCTTCTCCACCTTGTGCTCCTTCTCCTCCTTCTGCTGCTAGTCCTCCTCCTGCTCCTTCTTCTTCTCCTGCTACTTCTCCACTCCTGCTTCATCTCCACCTCCTGCTCCTTCTCCTCCTCCTGCTCCATCTCCACCTCCTGCTCCTCCTCCTCCTCTTCCTCCTGATCCTCCTCCTTCTCCTGCACCATCTCCTCCTCCTTCTCCTTCTCCTCCTCCTGCTCCTTCTCCACCTCCTGCTCCTTCTCCACTCCTGCTCATTCACCACATCCTGCTCCTTCTTCTCCTCCTTCTCCTCCTCCTGCTCCTTCTCCACCTCCTGCTCCTTGTCTTCCTCCTGCTCCTTTTCTCCCTCCTGCTCCTTCTCCACCTCCTGCTCCTTCTCCTTCCCCTGCTCCTTCCCCACCCACTGCTCCTTCTCCACCTCCTGCTCCTTCCCCTCTTCTTGCGCCTTCTCCACCTCCTGCTCTTTCTTCTTCTCCTGCTCCTTCTGCACTCCTGCTCCTTCTCCTCCTCCTGCTCGTTCTCCTCCTCCTGCTCCTTCTCCACCTCCCGCTCCTTCTCCACCTCCTGCTCCTTCTTCTCCTCCTTCTCCTCCTGCTGCTCCTTCTCCACCTCCTGCTCCTTGTCTTCCTCCTGCTGATATTCTCCCTCCTGCTCCTTCTCCACCTCCTGCTCTTTCTCCACCTCCTGCTCTATTTCCAACTCCTGCTCCTTCTCCTACCCCTGCTCCTTCCCCACCTCCTGCTCCTTCTCCACCTCCTGCTCCTTCTCCTCTTCTTGCGCCTTCTCCACCTCCTGCTCTTTCTTCTTCTCCTGCTCCTTCTGCACTCCTGCTCCTTCTCCTCCTCCTGCTCCTTCTCCTCCTCCTGCTCCTTCTGCACTCCTGCTCCTTCTCCTCCTCCTGCTCCTTCTCCTCCTACTGCTCCTTCGCCACCTCCTGCTCCATCTCCACCTCCTGCTCCTTCTCCTCTTCTTGCGCCTTCTCCACCTCCTGCTGTTTCTTCTTCTCCTGCTCCTTCTCCTGCTCCTTCCCCACCTCCTTCTCATTGTCCACCTCCTGCTCTGTGTCCATCTCCTGATCCTTGTCCACCTCCTGCTCCTTGTGCACCTCCTGCTCCTTGTCCACATAGTGCTCCTTCTCGCCTTCCTTCTCCTTCTCGTCCTCCAGCTCCTTCACGCCCTCCTGCTCCTTCCTGCCCTCCTGCTCCTTGTCCACCTCCTGCTCCTTCTCCATTTCTGCTCATTCACCACCTCCTGCTCCTTCTTCTCCTCCTTCTCCTCCTCCTGCTCATTCTCCACCTCCTGCTTCTTGTCTTCCTCCTGCTCCTTTTCTCCCTCCTGCTCCTTCTCCACCTCCTGCTCCATCTCCTCATCTTGCGCCATCTCCACCTCCTGCTCCTTCTCCTCCTCCTGCTCCTTCTCCTCCTCCTGTTCCTTCTTCTTCTCCTGCTCCTTCTCCACTCCTGCTCCTTCTCCTCCTCCTGCTCCTTTTCCTTCTCCTGCTCCTTCTCCGGCTCCTCCTCCTGCTCCTCCTCCTGCTGCTTGTACATCTCCTGCGCCTTGTCCACTCCTGCGCCTTCTCGCCCTCCTGCTCCATCTCGCCCTCCTGCTCCTTCTCGACCTCCTGCTCCTTTTCCACCTCCTGCTCCTTCTCCGCCTCCTGCTCCTCCTCCTTCTCCTCCACCTGCTCCTTCTCCACCTCCTGCTCCATGTCTCCCTCCTGCTCCTTCTCCACCTACTGCTCCTTTTCCACCTCCTGCACCTTCTCCGCCAACTGCTCCTCCTCCTTCTCCTCCACCTGCTCCTTCTCCGCCTGCTGCTCCTTCTCCACCTATTGCTTCTTTTCCACCTCCTGTTCCTCCTCCACCTTCTTCTCCTCCTCCTGCTACTTATTCTGCTCCTGCTCCTTCTCCTCCTCCTGCTCCTTCTCCTCCTCCTGCTCCTTCTCCTCCTCCTGCTCCTTCTCCACCTCCTCTTCATTCTCCAACTCGTGCTCCTTCTCCACTTTTGCTCAACCTCCTCCTCCTGCTCCTTCTCAACTTCATGCTCCTTCTCCCGCTCCTGCTCCTACGCCCGCTTCTGCTCCTTCTCCCGCTCCTGCTCCGTCTCCTCTTGCTGATACTTCTCCTCCTGCTGCTTCTTCTGCTCCTGCTGCTACCTCTTCACCTCTTTCTCCTGCTCCTTCTCCACCTCCTGCTCCATGTCTCCCTCCTGCTCCTTCTCCACCTACTGCTTCTTTTCCACCTCCTGTTCCTTCTCTTCCTCCTACTCCTTCTCCACCTCCTTCTCCTCCTCCACCTACTTTCCCTCCTCCTACTACTTCTTCTTCTCCTGCTCCTTCTCCTCCTCCTGCTCCTTCTCATCCTCCTGCTCCTTCTCCTCCTCCTGCTTCTACTCCACCTCCTGTTCCTTCTCCTCCTCCTGATCCTTCTCCACGTCCTTCTCCTCCTCCATCTCCTTCTCCTCCTCCTGCTCCTTTTCCACCTCCTACTCCTTATCTACCTCCTGCTCCATGTCCACCTCCGGCTCCATGTCCACCTCCTGCTCATTGTCCACCTCCTGCTCCGTGTCCACCTCCTGATCCTTGTCCACCTCCTGCTCATTGTACACCTCCTGCTCCTTGTCCACCTAGTGCTCCATTTCGCCCTCCTGCTCCATCTCGTCCTCCTGCTCCTTCTGCACCTCCTGCTCATTCTCCACCTCCTGCTCCATCTCCTTCCCCTGCTCCTTCCCCACCTCCTTCTCCTTCTCCACCTCCTGCTCCTTCTCCTCCTCCTGTTCCTTCTCCTCCTCCTGATCCTTCTCCACGTCCTTCTCCTCCTCCATCTCCTTCTCCTCCTCCTGCTCCTTGTCCACCTACTTCTCATTATCTACCTCCTGCTTCTTGTCCACCTCCGTCTCCATGTCCACCTCCTGCTCATTATCCACCTCCTGCTCCGTATCCAACTCCTGATCCTTGTCCACCTCCTGCTCATTGTACACCTCCTGCTCCTTGTCCACCTTGTGCTCCATCTCGCCCTCCTGCTCCATCTCGTCCTCCAGCTCCTTCTCGCCCTCCTGCTCCTTCTCGCCCTCCTGCTCCTTCTCGGCCTCCTGCTCCTTCTCCACCTCCTGCTCCTTCTCCACCTCCTGCTCCTGCTCCTCCTCCTGCTCCTTCTCCATTCCTCCTAATTCTCCAAATCCTTCTCATACTCGCCCTCATGGTCCTTTTCCGCCACCTGCTCGTTCTCCACCTGTTGCTTCTTCTCCTCCTCCTGTTCCTTGTCCACCTCCTGCTCCTTGTCCACCTCCTGCTCCTTCTCCACCTCCTGCTCCTTCTCCATTCCTCCTAATTCACCACCTCCTGCTCCTTCTTCTCCTCCTTCTCCTCATCCTGCTCCTTCTCCACCTCCTGCTCCTTGTCTTCCTCCTACTCCTTTTCTCCCTCCTGCTCCTTCTCCTCCTCGTGCTCCTTCTCCTGCTCCTTCTCCTTCTCCTCTTCCTGCTCCTACTCCACCTCCTGCTCGTTCTCCACTCCTGCTCATTCACCACCTCCTGCTCCTTCTTCTCCTCCTTCTCCTCCTCCTGATCCTTCTCCACCTCCTGCTCCTTTTCTCCCGCCTGCTACTTCTCCACCTCCTGCTCCTTCTCCACCTCCTGCTCCATCTCCACCTCCTGCTCCTTCTCCTCTTCTTGCGCCTTCTCCACCTCCTGCTGTTTCTTCTTCTCCTGCTCCTTCTGCACTCCTGCTCCTTCTCCACCTCCTGCTCCTTCTTCTCCTCCTGCTCCTGCTCCTCCTCCTGCTTCTTCTCAAACTCCTTCTGCTACTCCCCCTCCTGGTCTTTCTCCGCCTCCTAGTTCTTCTCCACCTATTGCATTTTCTCCACCTCCTGTTCCCTCTCCTCCTCCTGCTCATTGTCCACCTCCTGATCCTTGTCCACCTCCTACGCATTGTGCACCTCCTGCTCTGCGTCCATCTCCTGATCCTTGTCCACCTCCTGCTCCTTGTGCACCTCCTGCTCCTTGTCCACCTAGTGCTCCTTCTCGCCCTCCTGCTCCTTCTCGTCCTCCAGCTCCTTCACGCCCTCCTGCTCCTTCCTGCCCTCCTGTTCCTTCTCCACCTCCTGCTCCTTCTCCATTTCTGCTCATTCACCACCTCCTGCTCCTTCTTCTCCTCCTTCTCCTCCTCCTGCTGCTTCTCCACCTCCTGGTTCTTGTCTTCCTCCTGCTCCGTTTCTCCCTCCTGCTCGTTCTCCACCTTCTGCTCCTTCTCCGCCTCCTGCTCGTCCTCCTGCTCCTCCACCTGCTCCTTCTTCACCTCCAGCTCCATGTCTCCCTCCTGCTCCTTCTCCACCTACTGCTCCTTTTCCACCTCATGCACCTTCTCCGCCTATTGCTTCTTTTCCACCTCCTGTTACCTCTCTTCCTCCTGCTCCTTCTCAACCTCCTTCTCCTCCTCCATCTCCTTCTCCTCCTCCTGCTACTTCTTCTGCTCCTGCTCCTTCTCCTCCTCCTGATCCTTCTCCTCCTCCTGCTCCTTCTCCTCCTCCTGCTTCTTCTCAACCTCCTGTTCCTTTTCCTCCTCCTGATCCTTCTCCACGACCTTCTCCTCCTCCATCTCCTTCTCCTCCTCCTGCTGCTTGTCCACCTCCTTCTCCTTATCTACCTCCTGCTCCTTGTCCACCTCCGTCTCCATGTCCACCTCCTGCTCATTATCCACCTCCTGTTCCGTATCCACTCCTGCTCCTTTTCCACCTAGTGCTCCATCTCGCCCTCCTGCTCCATCTCGTCCTTCAGCTCCTTCTCGCCCTCCTGCTCCTTCTCGCCCTCCTGCTCCTTCTCGCCCTCCTGCTCCATCTACACCTCCTGCTCTTTCTTCTCCTCCTGCGACTGCACCTCCTCCTGCTTCTTCTCCAAATCCTTCTCTTTCTCGCCCTCCTGGTCCTTTTCCGCCACCTGCTCGTTCTCCACCTGTTGCTTCTTCTCCTCCTTCTGTTCCTTGTCCACCTCCTGCTCCTTGTCCATCTCCTGCTCCTTGTCCACCTCCTGCTCCTTGTTCACCTCCTGATCCTTCTCGCCCTCCTGCTACTTCCTGCCCTCCTGCTCCTTCTCCACCACCTGCTCCTTCTCCATTCCTGCTCATTCACCATCTCCTGCTCCTTCTTCTCCTCCTTCTGCTCCTTCTCCACCTCCTGCTCCTTGTCTTCCTCCTGTTCCTTTTCTCCCTCCTGCTCCTTCTCCTCCTCCTTCTCCTTCTCCTCCTCCTGCTCCTACTCCACCTCCTGCTCCTTCTCCACTCCTGCTCATTCACCACCTCCTGCTCCTTCTCCTCCTTCTCCCCCTCCTGCTCCTTTTCCACCTCCTGCTCCTTGTCTTCCTCCTGCTCCTTTTCTCCAGCCTGCTACTTCTCCACCACCTGCTCCTTCTCCACCTCCTGCTCCATCTGCACCTCCTGCTCCTTCTCCTCTTCCTGCTCCTTCTCCACCTCCTGCTCCTTCTCCACCTCCTGCTCCTTCTCCACCTCCTGCTCCTTCTTAACCTCCTGCACATGCTCCTCCTCCAGCTTCTTCTCCAACTCCTTCTCCTAATCCCCCTTCTGGTCCTTCTCCGCCTCCTGCTCCTTCTCGACCGATTTCTACTTCTCCACCTCCTGCTCCATCTCCACCTCCTGCTCCATCTGCACCTCCTGCTCCTTCTCCTCTTCTTGTGCCTTCTCCACCTCATGCAGTTTGTTCTTCTCCTGCTCCTTCTGCACTCCTGCTCCTTCTCCTCCTCCTGCTCCTTCTCCTCCTCCTGCTCATTCTCCACCACCTGCTCCTTCTCCACCTCCTGCTCCTTCTTCTCCTCCTGCTCATGCTCCTCCTCCACCTGCTCCTTGTCCACCTCCTGCTCCTTCTCCACTTCCTGCTCATTCTCCACCTCCTGCCCCTTCTCCTCATTTTCCGCCTTCTCCATCTCCTGCTCCTTCTCCTCCTCCTGCTCATACATCTCCTCGCGCTGCTTCTACTTCTCCTGCTCCTTCTCCACTCCTGCTTCATCTCCACCTCCTGCTCCTTCTCCTCCTCCTGCTCGATCTCCACTTCCTGCTCCTCCTCCTCCTCTTCCTCCTGCTCCTTCTCCTCCTCCTGCTCCTTCTCCTCCTCCTTCTCCTTCTCCTCCTCCTGCTCCTTCTCCACCTCCTGCTCCTTCTCCACTCCTGCTCATTCACCACCTCCTGCTCCTTCTTCTCCTCCTTCTCCTCCTGCTGCTCCTTCTCCACCTCCTGCTCCTTGTCTTCCTGCTGCTGATTTTCTCCCTCCTGCTCCTTCTCCACCTCCTGCTTTTTCTCCACCTCCTGCTCTATCTCCAACTCCTGCTCCTTCTCCTTCCCCTGCTCCTTCCCCACCTCCTGCTCCTTCTCCTCCTCCTGCTCCTTCTCCTCTTCTTGCGCCTTCTCCACCTCCTGCTCTTTCTTCTTCTCCTGCTCCTTCTGCACTCCTGCTCCTTCTCCTCCTCCTGCTCCTTCTCCTCCTCCTGCTCCTTCTGCACTCCTGCTCCTTCTCCTCCTCCTGCTCCTTCTCCTCCTCCTGCTCCTTCTGCACTCCTGCTCATTCTTCTCCTCCTGCTCATGCTCCTCCTCCAGCTTCTTCTCCAACTCCTTCTCCTACTCCCCCTTCTGGTCCTTCTCCGCCTCCTGCTCCTTCTCGACCGATTGCTTCATCTCCACCTCCTGCTCCTTCTCCTCATCTTGTGCCTTCTCCACCTTCTGCTCCTTCTCCTCCTTCTGCTGCTAGTCCTCCTCCTGCTCCTTCTTCTTCTCTGCTACTTCTCCACTCCTGCTTCATCTCCACCTCCTGCTCCTTCTCCACCTCCTGCTCTATCTCCAACTCCTGCTCCTTCTCCTTCCCCTGCTCCTTCCCCACCTCCTGCTCCATCTCCACCTCCTGCTCCTTCTCCTCTTCTTGCGCCTTCTCCACCTCCTGCTGTTTCTTCTTCTCCTGCTCCTTCTGCACTCCTGCTCCTTCTCCTCCTCCTGCTCCTTCTCCTCCTCCTGCTCCTTCTCCACCTCCTGCTCCTTCTCCACCTCCTGCTCCTTCTTCTCCTCCTGCTCCTGCTCCTCCTCCTGCTTCTTCTCAAACTCCTTCTGCTACTCCCCCTCCTGGTCTTTCTCCGCCTCCTAGTTCTTCTCCACCTATTGCATTTTCTCCACCTCCTGTTCCCTCTCCTCCTCCTGCTCATTGTCCACCTCCTGATCCTTGTCCACCTCCTACGCATTGTGCACCTCCTGCTCTGCGTCCATCTCCTGATCCTTGTCCACCTCCTGCTCCTTGTGCACCTCCTGCTCCTTGTCCACCTAGTGCTCCTTCTCGCCCTCCTGCTCCTTCTCGTCCTCCAGCTCCTTCACGCCCTCCTGCTCCTTCCTGCCCTCCTGTTCCTTCTCCACCTCCTGCTCCTTCTCCATTTCTGCTCATTCACCACCTCCTGCTCCTTCTTCTCCTCCTTCTCCTCCTCCTGCTGCTTCTCCACCTCCTGGTTCTTGTCTTCCTCCTGCTCCGTTTCTCCCTCCTGCTCGTTCTCCACCTTCTGCTCCTTCTCCGCCTCCTGCTCGTCCTCCTGCTCCTCCACCTGCTCCTTCTTCACCTCCAGCTCCATGTCTCCCTCCTGCTCCTTCTCCACCTACTGCTCCTTTTCCACCTCATGCACCTTCTCCGCCTATTGCTTCTTTTCCACCTCCTGTTACCTCTCTTCCTCCTGCTCCTTCTCAACCTCCTTCTCCTCCTCCATCTCCTTCTCCTCCTCCTGCTACTTCTTCTGCTCCTGCTCCTTCTCCTCCTCCTGATCCTTCTCCTCCTCCTGCTCCTTCTCCTCCTCCTGCTTCTTCTCAACCTCCTGTTCCTTTTCCTCCTCCTGATCCTTCTCCACGACCTTCTCCTCCTCCATCTCCTTCTCCTCCTCCTGCTGCTTGTCCACCTCCTTCTCCTTATCTACCTCCTGCTCCTTGTCCACCTCCGTCTCCATGTCCACCTCCTGCTCATTATCCACCTCCTGTTCCGTATCCACTCCTGCTCCTTTTCCACCTAGTGCTCCATCTCGCCCTCCTGCTCCATCTCGTCCTCCAGCTCCTTCTCGCCCTCCTGCTCCTTCTCGCCCTCCTGCTCCTTCTCGCCCTCCTGCTCCATCTACACCTCCTGCTCTTTCTTCTCCTCCTGCGACTGCACCTCCTCCTGCTTCTTCTCCAAATCCTTCTCTTTCTCGCCCTCCTGGTCCTTTTCCGCCACCTGCTCGTTCTCCACCTGTTGCTTCTTCTCCTCCTTCTGTTCCTTGTCCACCTCCTGCTCCTTGTCCATCTCCTGCTCCTTGTCCACCTCCTGCTCCTTGTTCACCTCCTGATCCTTCTCGCCCTCCTGCTACTTCCTGCCCTCCTGCTCCTTCTCCACCACCTGCTCCTTCTCCATTCCTGCTCATTCACCATCTCCTGCTCCTTCTTCTCCTCCTTCTGCTCCTTCTCCACCTCCTGCTCATTCTTCTCCTCCTGCTCATGCTCCTCCTCCAGCTTCTTCTCCAACTCCTTCTCCTACTCCCCCTTCTGGTCCTTCTCCGCCTCCTGCTCCTTCTCGACCGATTGCTTCATCTCCACCTCCTGCTCCTTCTCCTCATCTTGTGCCTTCTCCACCTTCTGCTCCTTCTCCTCCTTCTGCTGCTAGTCCTCCTCCTGCTCCTTCTTCTTCTTCTGCTACTTCTCCACTCCTGCTTCATCTCCACCTCCTGCTCCTTCTCCACCTCCTGCTCTATCTCCAACTCCTGCTCCTTCTCCTTCCCCTGCTCCTTCCCCACCTCCTGCTCCATCTCCACCTCCTGCTCCTTCTCCTCTTCTTGCGCCTTCTCCACCTCCTGCTGTTTCTTCTTCTCCTGCTCCTTCTGCACTCCTGCTCCTTCTCCTCCTCCTGCTCCTTCTCCTCCTCCTGCTCCTTCTCCACCTCCTGCTCCTTCTCCACCTCCTGCTCCTTCTTCTCCTCCTGCTCCTGCTCCTCCTCCTGCTTCTTCTCAAACTCCTTCTGCTACTCCCCCTCCTGGTCTTTCTCCGCCTCCTAGTTCTTCTCCACCTATTGCATTTTCTCCACCTCCTGTTCCCTCTCCTCCTCCTGCTCATTGTCCACCTCCTGATCCTTGTCCACCTCCTACGCATTGTGCACCTCCTGCTCTGCGTCCATCTCCTGATCCTTGTCCACCTCCTGCTCCTTGTGCACCTCCTGCTCCTTGTCCACCTAGTGCTCCTTCTCGCCCTCCTGCTCCTTCTCGTCCTCCAGCTCCTTCACGCCCTCCTGCTCCTTCCTGCCCTCCTGTTCCTTCTCCACCTCCTGCTCCTTCTCCATTTCTGCTCATTCACCACCTCCTGCTCCTTCTTCTCCTCCTTCTCCTCCTCCTGCTGCTTCTCCACCTCCTGGTTCTTGTCTTCCTCCTGCTCCGTTTCTCCCTCCTGCTCGTTCTCCACCTTCTGCTCCTTCTCCGCCTCCTGCTCGTCCTCCTGCTCCTCCACCTGCTCCTTCTTCACCTCCAGCTCCATGTCTCCCTCCTGCTCCTTCTCCACCTACTGCTCCTTTTCCACCTCATGCACCTTCTCCGCCTATTGCTTCTTTTCCACCTCCTGTTACCTCTCTTCCTCCTGCTCCTTCTCAACCTCCTTCTCCTCCTCCATCTCCTTCTCCTCCTCCTGCTACTTCTTCTGCTCCTGCTCCTTCTCCTCCTCCTGATCCTTCTCCTCCTCCTGCTCCTTCTCCTCCTCCTGCTTCTTCTCAACCTCCTGTTCCTTTTCCTCCTCCTGATCCTTCTCCACGACCTTCTCCTCCTCCATCTCCTTCTCCTCCTCCTGCTGCTTGTCCACCTCCTTCTCCTTATCTACCTCCTGCTCCTTGTCCACCTCCGTCTCCATGTCCACCTCCTGCTCATTATCCACCTCCTGTTCCGTATCCACTCCTGCTCCTTTTCCACCTAGTGCTCCATCTCGCCCTCCTGCTCCATCTCGTCCTCCAGCTCCTTCTCGCCCTCCTGCTCCTTCTCGCCCTCCTGCTCCTTCTCGCCCTCCTGCTCCATCTACACCTCCTGCTCTTTCTTCTCCTCCTGCGACTGCACCTCCTCCTGCTTCTTCTCCAAATCCTTCTCTTTCTCGCCCTCCTGGTCCTTTTCCGCCACCTGCTCGTTCTCCACCTGTTGCTTCTTCTCCTCCTTCTGTTCCATGTCCACCTCCTGCTCCTTGTCCATCTCCTGCTCCTTGTCCACCTACTGCTCCTTGTTCACCTCCTGATCCTTCTCGCCCTCCTGCTACTTCCTGCCCTCCTGCTCCTTCTCCACCACCTGCTCCTTCTCCATTCCTGCTCATTCACCATCTCCTGCTCCTTCTTCTCCTCCTTCTGCTCCTTCTCCACCTCCTGCTCCTTGTCTTCCTCCTGTTCCTTTTCTCCCTCCTGCTCCTTCTCCTCCTCCTTCTCCTTCTCCTCCTCCTGCTCCTACTCCACCTCCTGCTCCTTCTCCACTCCTGCTCATTCACCACCTCCTGCTCCTTCTCCTCCTTCTCCCCCTCCTGCTCCTTTTCCACCTCCTGCTCCTTGTCTTCCTCCTGCTCCTTTTCTCCAGCCTGCTACTTCTCCACCACCTGCTCCTTCTCCACCTCCTGCTCCATCTGCACCTCCTGCTCCTTCTCCTCTTCCTGCGCCTTCTCCACCTCATGCAGTTTGTTCTTCTCCTGCTCCTTCTGCACTCCTGCTCCTTCTCCTCCTCCTGCTCCTTCTCCTCCTCCTGCTCCTTCTCCACCTCCTGCTCCTTCTCCACCTCCTGCTCCTTCTTAACCTCCTGCACATGCTCCTCCTCCAGCTTCTTCTCCAACTCCTTCTCCTAATCCCCCTTCTGGTCCTTCTCCGCCTCCTGCTCCTTCTCGACCGATTTCTACTTCTCCACCTCCTGCTCCATCTCCACCTCCTGCTCCATCTGCACCTCCTGCTCCTTCTCCTCTTCTTGCGCCTTCTCCACCTCATGCAGTTTGTTCTTCTCCTGCTCCTTCTGCACTCCTGCTCCTTCTCCTCCTCCTGCTCCTTCTCCTCCTCCTGCTCATTCTCCACCACCTGCTCCTTCTCCACCTCCTGCTCCTTCTTCTCCTCCTGCTCATGCTCCTCCTCCACCTGCTCCTTGTCCACCTCCTGCTCCTTCTCCACTTCCTGCTCATTCTCCACCTCCTGCCCCTTCTCCTCATTTTCCGCCTTCTCCATCTCCTGCTCCTTCTCCTCCTCCTGCTCATACATCTCCTCGCGCTGCTTCTACTTCTCCTGCTCCTTCTCCACTCCTGCTTCATCTCCACCTCCTGCTCCTTCTCCTCCTCCTGCTCGATCTCCACTTCCTGCTCCTCCTCCTCCTCTTCCTCCTGCTCCTTCTCCTCCTCCTGCTCCTTCTCCTCCTCCTTCTCCTTCTCCTCCTCCTGCTCCTTCTCCACCTCCTGCTCCTTCTCCACTCCTGCTCATTCACCACCTCCTGCTCCTTCTTCTCCTCCTTCTCCTCCTGCTGCTCCTTCTCCACCTCCTGCTCCTTGTCTTCCTGCTGCTGATTTTCTCCCTCCTGCTCCTTCTCCACCTCCTGCTTTTTCTCCACCTCCTGCTCTATCTCCAACTCCTGCTCCTTCTCCTTCCCCTGCTCCTTCCCCACCTCCTGCTCCTTCTCCTCCTCCTGCTCCTTCTCCTCTTCTTGCGCCTTCTCCACCTCCTGCTCTTTCTTCTTCTCCTGCTCCTTCTGCACTCCTGCTCCTTCTCCTCCTCCTGCTCCTTCTCCTCCTCCTGCTCCTTCTGCACTCCTGCTCCTTCTCCTCCTCCTGCTCCTTCTCCTCCTCCTGCTCCTTCTGCACTCCTGCTCATTCTTCTCCTCCTGCTCATGCTCCTCCTCCAGCTTCTTCTCCAACTCCTTCTCCTACTCCCCCTTCTGGTCCTTCTCCGCCTCCTGCTCCTTCTCGACCGATTGCTTCATCTCCACCTCCTGCTCCTTCTCCTCATCTTGTGCCTTCTCCACCTTCTGCTCCTTCTCCTCCTTCTGCTGCTAGTCCTCCTCCTGCTCCTTCTTCTTCTTCTGCTACTTCTCCACTCCTGCTTCATCTCCACCTCCTGCTCCTTCTCCTCCTCCTGCTCCATCTCCACCTCCTGCTCCTCCTCCTCCTCTTCCTCCTGATCCTCCTCCTTCTCCTGCACCATCTCCTCCTCCTTCTCCTTCTCCTCCTCCTGCTCCTTCTCCACCTCCTGCTCCTTCTCCACTCCTGCTCATTCACCACCTCCTCCTGCTCCTTCTTCTCCTCCTTCTCCTCCTCCTGCTCCTTCTCCACCTCCTGCTCCTTGTCTTCCTCCTGCTCCTTTTCTCCCTCCTGCTCCTTCTCCACCTCCTGCTCCTTCTCCTTCCCCTGCTCCTTCCCCAGCCACTGCTCCTTCTCCACCTCCTGCTCGTTCCCCCCTTCTTGTGCCTTCTCCACCTCCTGCTCTTTCTTCTTCTCCTGCTCCTTCTGCACTCCTGCTCCTTCTCCTCCTCCTGCTCGTTCTCCTCCTCCTGCTCCTTCTCCACCTCCCGCTCCTTCTCCACCTCCTGCTCCTTCTTCTCCTCCTTCTCCTCCTGCTGCTCCTTCTCCACCTCCTGCTCCATGTCTTCCTCCTGCTGATTTTCTCCCTCCTGCTCCTTCTCCACCTCCTGCTCTTTCTCCACCTCCTGCTCTATTTCCAACTCCTGCTCCTTCTCCTACCCCTGCTCCTTCCCCACCTCCTGCTCCTTCTCCACCTCCTGCTCCTTCTCCTCTTCTTGCGCCTTCTCCACCTCCTGCTCTTTCTTCTTCTCCTGCTCCTTCTGCACTCCTGCTCCTTCTCCTCCTCCTGCTCCTTCTCCTCCTCCTGCTCCTTCTGCACTCCTGCTCCTTCTCCTCCTCCTGCTCCTTCTCCTCCTACTGCTCCTTCGCCACCTCCTGCTCCATCTCCACCTCCTGCTCCTTCTCCTCTTCTTGCGCATTCTCCACCTCCTGCTCCTTCTCCTGCTCCTTCCCCACCTCCTTCTCATTGTCCACCTCCTGCTCTGTGTCCATCTCCTGATCCTTGTCCACCTCCTGCTCCTTGTGCACCTCCTGCTCCTTGTCCACATAGTGCTCCTTCTCGCCTTCCTGCTCCTTCTCGTCCTCCAGCTCCCTCTCGCCTTCCTGCTCCTTCTCGTCCTCCAGCTCCTTCACGCCCTCCTGCTCCTTCCTGCCCTCCTGCTCCTTGACCACCTCCTGCTCCTTCTCCATTTCTGCTCATTCACCACCTCCTGCTCCTTCTTCTCCTCCTTCTCCTCCTCCTGCTCATTCTCCACCTCCTGCTTCTTGTCTTCCTCCTGCTCCTTTTCTCCCTCCTGCTCCTTCTCCACCTCCTGCTCCTTCTCGACCTCCTCCTCCTTCTCCACCTCCTGCTCCATCTCCTCATCTTGCGCCATCTCCACCTCCTGCTCCTTCTCATCCTCCTGCTCCTTCTCCTCCTCCTGCTCCTTCTTCTTCTCCTGCTACTTCTCCACTCCTGCTTCATCTCCACCTCCTGCTCCTTCTCCTCCTCCTGCTCCATCTCCACCTCCTGCTCCTCCTCCTCCTCTTCCTCCTGATCCTCCTCCTTCTCCTGCACCATCTCCTCCTCCTTCTCCTTCAACTCCTCCTGCTCCTTCTCCACCTCCTGCTCCTACTCCACTCCTGCTCATTCACCACCTCCTGCTCCATCTTCTCCTCCTTCTCCTCCTCCTGCTCCTTCTCCACCTCCTGCTCCTTGTCTTCCTCCTGCTCCTTTTCTCCCTCCTGCTCCTTCTCCACCTCCTGCTCCTTCTCCTTCCCCTGCTCCTTCCCCACCCACTGCTCCTTCTCCACCTCCTGCTCCTTCCCCTCTTCTTGCGCCTTCTCCACCTCCTGCTCTTTCTTCTTCTCCTGCTCCTTCTGCACTCCTGCTCCTTCTCCTCCTCCTGCTCGTTCTCCTCCTCCTGCTCCTTCTCCACCTCCCGCTCCTTCTCCACCTCCTGCTCCTTCTTCTCCTCCTTCTCCTCCTGCTGCTCCTTCTCCACCTCCTGCTCCTTGTCTTCCTCCTGCTGATTTTCTCCCTCCTGCTCCTTCTCCACCTCCTGCTCTTTCTCCACCTCCTGCTCTATTTCCAACTCCTGCTCCTTCTCCTACCCCTGCTCCTTCCCCACCTCCTGCTCCTTCTCCACCTCCTGCTCCTTCTCCTCTTCTTGCGCCTTCTCCCCCTCCTGCTCTTTCTTCTTCTCCTGCTCCTTCTGCACTCCTGCTCCTTCTCCTCCTCCTGCTCCTTCTCCTCCTCCTGCTCCTTCTGCACTCCTGCTCCTTCTCCTCCTCCTGCTCCTTCTCCTCCTACTGCTCCTTCGCCACCTCCTGCTCCATCTCCACCTCCTGCTCCTTCTCCTCTTCTTGCGCCTTCTCCACCTCCTGCTGTTTCTTCTGCTCCTGCTCCTTCTCCTGCTCTTCCCCACCTCCTTCTCATTGTCCACCTCCTGCTCTGTGTCCATCTCCTGATCCTTGTCCACCTCCTGCTCCTTGTGCACCTCCTGCTCCTTGTCCACATGGTGCTCCTTCTCGCCTTCCTTCTCCTTCTCGTCCTCCAGCTCCTTCACGCCCTCCTGCTCCTTCCTGCCCTCCTGCTCCTTGTCCACCTCCTGCTCCTTCTCCATTTCTGCTCATTCACCACCTCCTGCTCCTTCTTCTCCTCCTTCTCCTCCTCCTGCTCATTCTCCACCTCCTGCTTCTTGTCTTCCTCCTGCTCCTTTTCTCCCTCCTGCTCCTTCTCCACCTCCTGCTCCTTCTCGACCTCCTCCTCCTTCTCCACCTCCTGCTCCATCTCCTCATCTTGCGCCATCTCCACCTCCTGCTCCTTCTCCTCCTCTTGCTCCTTCTCCTCCTCCTGCTCCTTTTCCTTCTCCTGCTCCTTCTCCGGCTCCTCCTCCTGCTCCTCCTCCTGCTGCTTGTACATCTCCTGCGCCTTGTCCACTCCTGCGCCTTCTCGCCCTCCTGCTCCATCTCGCCCTCCTGCTCCTTCTCGACCTCCTGCTCCTTTTCCACCTCCTGCTCCTTCTCCGCCTCCTGCTCCTCCTCCTTCTCCTCCACCTGCTCCTTCTCCACCTCCTGCTTCATGTCTCCCTCCTGCTCCTTCTCCACCTACTGCTCCTTTTCCACCTCCTGCACCTTCTCCGCCAACTGCTCCTCCTCCTTCTCCTCCACCTGCTCCTTCTCCGCCTGCTGCTCCTTCTCCACCTATTGCTTCTTTTCCACCTCCTGTTCCTCCTCCACCTTCTTCTCCTCCTCCTGCTACTTATTCTTCTCCTGCTCCTTCTCCTCCTCCTGCTCCTTCTCCTCCTCATGCTCCTTCTCCTCCTCCTGCTCCTTCTCCACCTCCTCTTCATTCTCCAACTCGTGCTCCTTCTCCACTTTTGCTCAACCTCCTCCTCCTGCTCCTTTTCAACTTCATGCTCCTTCTCCCGCTCCTGCTCCTACGCCCGCTTCTGCTCCTTCTCCCGCTCCTGCTCCGTCTCCTCTTGCTGATACTTCTCCTCCTGCTGCTTCTTCTGCTCCTGCTGCTACTTCTTCACCTCTTTCTCCTGCTCCTTCTCCACCTCCTGCTCCATGTCTCCCTCCTGCTCCTTCTCCACCTACTGCTTCTTTTCCACCTCCTGTTCCTTCTCTTCCTCCTACTCCTTCTCCACCTCCTTCTCCTCCTCCACCTACTTTCCCTCCTCCTGCTACTTCTTCTTCTCCTGCTCCTTCTCCTCCTCCTGCTCCTTCTCATCCTCCTGCTCCTTCTCCTCCTCCTGCTTCTACTCCACCTCCTGTTCCTTCTCCTCCTCCTGATCCTTCTCCACGTCCTTCTCCTCCTCCATCTCCTTCTCCTCCTCCTGCTCCTTGTCCACCTCCTACTCCTTATCTACCTCCTGCTCCTTGTCCACCTCCGGCTCCATGTCCACCTCCTGCTCATTGTCCACCTCCTGCTCCGTGTCCACCTCCTGATCCTTGTCCACCTCCTGCTCATTGTACACCTCCTGCTCCTTGTCCACCTAGTGCTCCATCTCGCCCTCCTGCTCCATCTCGTCCTCCTGCTCCTTCTGCACCTCCTGCTCATTCTCCACCTCCTGCTCCATCTCCTTCACCTGCTCCTTCCCCACCTCCTTCTCCTTCTCCACCTCCTGCTCCTTCTCCTCCTCCTGTTCCTTCTCCTCCTCCTGATCCTTCTCCACGTCCTTCTCCTCCTCCATCTCCTTCTCCTCCTCCTGCTCCTTGTCCACCTCCTACTCCTTATCTACCTCCTGCTCCTTGTCCACCTCCTGCTCCATGTCCACCTCCTGCTCATTGTCCACCTCCTGCTCCGTGTCCACCTCCTGATCCTTGTCCACCTCCTGCTCATTGTACACCTCCTGCTCCTTGTCCACCTAGTGCTCCATTTCGCCCTCCTGCTCCATCTCGTCCTCCTGCTCCTTCTGCACCTCCTGCTCATTCTCCACCTCCTGCTCCATCTCCTTCCCCTGCTCCTTCCCCACCTCCTTCTCCTTCTCCACCTCCTGCTCCTTCTCCTCCTCCTGTTCCTTCTCCTCCTCCTGATCCTTCTCCACGTCCTTCTCCTCCTCCATCTCCTTCTCCTCCTCCTGCTCCTTGTCCACCTACTTCTCATTATCTACCTCCTGCTTCTTGTCCACCTCCGTCTCCATGTCCACCTCCTGCTCATTATCCACCTCCTGCTCCGTATCCAACTCCTGATCCTTGTCCACCTCCTGCTCATTGTACACCTCCTGCTCCTTGTCCACCTTGTGCTCCATCTCGCCCTCCTGCTCCATCTCGTCCTCCAGCTCCTTCTCGCCCTCCTGCTCCTTCTCGCCCTCCTGCTCCTTCTCGGCCTCCTGCTCCTTCTCCACCTCCTGCTCCTTCTCCACCTCCTGCTCCTGCTCCTCCTCCTGCTTCTTCTCCAAATCCTTCTCATACTCGCCCTCATGGTCCTTTTCCGCCACCTGCTCGTTCTCCACCTGTTGCTTCTTCTCCTCCTCCTGTTCCTTGTCCACCTCCTGCTCCTTGTCCACCTCCTGCTCCTTCTCCACCTCCTGCTCCTTCTCCATTCCTCCTCATTCACCACCTCCTGCTCCTTCTTCTCCTCCTTCTCCTCATCCTGCTCCTTCTCCACCTCCTGCTCCTTGTCTTCCTCCTACTCCTTTTCTCCCTCCTGCTCCTTCTCCTCCTCGTGCTCCTTCTCCTGCTCCTTCTCCTTCTTCTCTTCCTGCTCCTACTCCACCTCCTGCTCGTTCTCCACTCCTGCTCATTCACCACCTCCTGCTCCTTCTTCTCCTCCTTCTCCTCCTCCTGCTCCTTCTCCACCTCCTGCTCCTTTTCTCCCGCCTGCTACTTCTCCACCTCCTGCTCCTTCTCCACCTCCTGCTCCTTCTCCACCACCTGCTCCTTCTCCATTCCTGCTCATTCACCATCTCCTGCTCCTTCTTCTCCTCCTTCTGCTCCTTCTCCACCTCCTGCTCCTTGTCTTCCTCCTGTTCCTTTTCTCCCTCCTGCTCCTTCTCCTCCTCCTTCTCCTTCTCCTCCTCCTGCTCCTACTCCACCTCCTGCTCCTTCTCCACTCCTGCTCATTCACCACCTCCTGCTCCTTCTCCTCCTTCTCCCCCTCCTGCTCCTTTTCCACCTCCTGCTCCTTGTCTTCCTCCTGCTCCTTTTCTCCAGCCTGCTACTTCTCCACCACCTGCTCCTTCTCCACCTCCTGCTCCATCTGCACCTCCTGCTCCTTCTCCTCTTCCTGCGCCTTCTCCACCTCATGCAGTTTGTTCTTCTCCTGCTCCTTCTGCACTCCTGCTCCTTCTCCTCCTCCTGCTCCTTCTCCTCCTCCTGCTCCTTCTCCACCTCCTGCTCCTTCTCCACCTCCTGCTCCTTCTTAACCTCCTGCACATGCTCCTCCTCCAGCTTCTTCTCCAACTCCTTCTCCTAATCCCCCTTCTGGTCCTTCTCCGCCTCCTGCTCCTTCTCGACCGATTTCTACTTCTCCACCTCCTGCTCCATCTCCACCTCCTGCTCCATCTGCACCTCCTGCTCCTTCTCCTCTTCTTGCGCCTTCTCCACCTCATGCAGTTTGTTCTTCTCCTGCTCCTTCTGCACTCCTGCTCCTTCTCCTCCTCCTGCTCCTTCTCCTCCTCCTGCTCATTCTCCACCACCTGCTCCTTCTCCACCTCCTGCTCCTTCTTCTCCTCCTGCTCATGCTCCTCCTCCACCTGCTCCTTGTCCACCTCCTGCTCCTTCTCCACTTCCTGCTCATTCTCCACCTCCTGCCCCTTCTCCTCATTTTCCGCCTTCTCCATCTCCTGCTCCTTCTCCTCCTCCTGCTCATACATCTCCTCGCGCTGCTTCTACTTCTCCTGCTCCTTCTCCACTCCTGCTTCATCTCCACCTCCTGCTCCTTCTCCTCCTCCTGCTCGATCTCCACTTCCTGCTCCTCCTCCTCCTCTTCCTCCTGCTCCTTCTCCTCCTCCTGCTCCTTCTCCTCCTCCTTCTCCTTCTCCTCCTCCTGCTCCTTCTCCACCTCCTGCTCCTTCTCCACTCCTGCTCATTCACCACCTCCTGCTCCTTCTTCTCCTCCTTCTCCTCCTGCTGCTCCTTCTCCACCTCCTGCTCCTTGTCTTCCTGCTGCTGATTTTCTCCCTCCTGCTCCTTCTCCACCTCCTGCTTTTTCTCCACCTCCTGCTCTATCTCCAACTCCTGCTCCTTCTCCTTCCCCTGCTCCTTCCCCACCTCCTGCTCCTTCTCCTCCTCCTGCTCCTTCTCCTCTTCTTGCGCCTTCTCCACCTCCTGCTCTTTCTTCTTCTCCTGCTCCTTCTGCACTCCTGCTCCTTCTCCTCCTCCTGCTCCTTCTCCTCCTCCTGCTCCTTCTGCACTCCTGCTCCTTCTCCTCCTCCTGCTCCTTCTCCTCCTCCTGCTCCTTCTGCACTCCTGCTCATTCTTCTCCTCCTGCTCATGCTCCTCCTCCAGCTTCTTCTCCAACTCCTTCTCCTACTCCCCCTTCTGGTCCTTCTCCGCCTCCTGCTCCTTCTCGACCGATTGCTTCATCTCCACCTCCTGCTCCTTCTCCTCATCTTGTGCCTTCTCCACCTTCTGCTCCTTCTCCTCCTTCTGCTGCTAGTCCTCCTCCTGCTCCTTCTTCTTCTTCTGCTACTTCTCCACTCCTGCTTCATCTCCACCTCCTGCTCCTTCTCCTCCTCCTGCTCCATCTCCACCTCCTGCTCCTCCTCCTCCTCTTCCTCCTGATCCTCCTCCTTCTCCTGCACCATCTCCTCCTCCTTCTCCTTCTCCTCCTCCTGCTCCTTCTCCACCTCCTGCTTCTTCTCCACTCCTGCTCATTCACCACCTCCTGCTCCTTCTTCTCCTCCTTCTCCTCCTCCTGCTCCTTCTCCACCTCCTGCTCCTTGTCTTCCTCCTGCTCCTTTTCTCCCTCCTGCTCCTTCTCCACCTCCTGCTCCTTCTCCTTCCCCTGCTCCTTCCCCAGCCACTGCTCCTTCTCCACCTCCTGCTCGTTCCCCTCTTCTTGTGCCTTCTCCACCTCCTGCTCTTTCTTCTTCTCCTGCTCCTTCTGCACTCCTGCTCCTTCTCCTCCTCCTGCTCGTTCTCCTCCTCCTGCTCGTTCTCCACCTCCCGCTCCTTCTCCACCTCCTGCTCCTTCTTCTCCTCCTTCTCCTCCTGCTGCTCCTTCTCCACCTCCTGCTCCATGTCTTCCTCCTGCTGATTTTCTCCCTCCTGCTCCTTCTCCACCTCCTGCTCTTTCTCCACCTCCTGCTCTATTTCCAACTCCTGCTCCTTCTCCTACCCCTGCTCCTTCCCCACCTCCTGCTCCTTCTCCACCTCCTGCTCCTTCTCCTCTTCTTGCGCCTTCTCCACCTCCTGCTCTTTCTTCTTCTCCTGCTCCTTCTGCACTCCTGCTCCTTCTCCTCCTCCTGCTCCTTCTCCTCCTCCTGCTCCTTCTGCACTCCTGCTCCTTCTCCTCCTCCTGCTCCTTCTCCTCCTACTGCTCCTTCGCCACCTCCTGCTCCATCTCCACCTCCTGCTCCTTCTCCTCTTCTTGCGCATTCTCCACCTCCTGCTCCTTCTCCTGCTCCTTCCCCACCTCCTTCTCATTGTCCACCTCCTGCTCTGTGTCCATCTCCTGATCCTTGTCCACCTCCTGCTCCTTGTGCACCTCCTGCTCCTTGTCCACATAGTGCTCCTTCTCGCCTTCCTGCTCCTTCTCGTCCTCCAGCTCCCTCTCGCCTTCCTGCTCCTTCTCGTCCTCCAGCTCCTTCACGCCCTCCTGCTCCTTCCTGCCCTCCTGCTCCTTGACCACCTCCTGCTCCTTCTCCATTTCTGCTCATTCACCACCTCCTGCTCCTTCTTCTCCTCCTTCTCCTCCTCCTGCTCATTCTCCACCTCCTGCTTCTTGTCTTCCTCCTGCTCCTTTTCTCCCTCCTGCTCCTTCTCCACCTCCTGCTCCTTCTCGACCTCCTCCTCCTTCTCCACCTCCTGCTCCATCTCCTCATCTTGCGCCATCTCCACCTCCTGCTCCTTCTCATCCTCCTGCTCCTTCTCCTCCTCCTGCTCCTTCTTCTTCTCCTGCTACTTCTCCACTCCTGCTTCATCTCCACCTCCTGCTCCTTCTCCTCCTCCTGCTCCATCTCCACCTCCTGCTCCTCCTCCTCCTCTTCCTCCTGATCCTCCTCCTTCTCCTGCACCATCTCCTCCTCCTTCTCCTTCTCCTCCTCCTGCTCCTTCTCCACCTCCTGCTCCTTCTCCACTCCTGCTCATTCACCACCTCCTGCTCCATCTTCTCCTCCTTCTCCTCCTCCTGCTCCTTCTCCACCTCCTGCTCCTTGTCTTCCTCCTGCTCCTTTTCTCCCTCCTGCTCCTTCTCCACCTCCTGCTCCTTCTCCTTCCCCTGCTCCTTCCCCACCCACTGCTCCTTCTCCACCTCCTGCTCCTTCCCCTCTTCTTGCGCCTTCTCCACCTCCTGCTCTTTCTTCTTCTCCTGCTCCTTCTGCACTCCTGCTCCTTCTCCTCCTCCTGCTCGTTCTCCTCCTCCTGCTCCTTCTCCACCTCCCGCTCCTTCTCCACCTCCTGCTCCTTCTTCTCCTCCTTCTCCTCCTGCTGCTCCTTCTCCACCTACTGCTCCTTGTCTTCCTCCTGCTGATTTTCTCCCTCCTGCTCCTTCTCCACCTCCTGCTCTTTCTCCACCTCCTGCTCTATTTCCAACTCCTGCTCCTTCTCCTACCCCTGCTCCTTCCCCACCTCCTGCTCCTTCTCCACCTCCTGCTCCTTCTCCTCTTCTTGCGCCTTCTCCCCCTCCTGCTCTTTCTTCTTCTCCTGCTCCTTCTGCACTCCTGCTCCTTCTCCTCCTCCTGCTCCTTCTCCTCCTCCTGCTCCTTCTGCACTCCTGCTCCTTCTCCTCCTCCTGCTCCTTCTCCTCCTACTGCTCCTTCGCCACCTCCTGCTCCATCTCCACCTCCTGCTCCTTCTCCTCTTCTTGCGCCTTCTCCACCTCCTGCTGTTTCTTCTGCTCCTGCTCCTTCTCCTGCTCCTTCCCCACCTCCTTCTCATTGTCCACCTCCTGCTCTGTGTCCATCTCCTGATCCTTGTCCACCTCCTGCTCCTTGTGCACCTCCTGCTCCTTGTCCACATGGTGCTCCTTCTCGCCTTCCTTCTCCTTCTCGTCCTCCAGCTCCTTCACGCCCTCCTGCTCCTTCCTGCCCTCCTGCTCCTTGTCCACCTCCTGCTCCTTCTCCATTTCTGCTCATTCACCACCTCCTGCTCCTTCTTCTCCTCCTTCTCCTCCTCCTGCTCATTCTCCACCTCCTGCTTCTTGTCTTCCTCCTGCTCCTTTTCTCCCTCCTGCTCCTTCTCCACCTCCTGCTCCTTCTCGACCTCCTCCTCCTTCTCCACCGCCTGCTCCATCTCCTCATCTTGCGCCATCTCCACCTCCTGCTCCTTCTCCTCCTCTTGCTCCTTCTCCTCCTCCTGCTCCTTTTCCTTCTCCTGCTCCTTCTCCGGCTCCTCCTCCTGCTCCTCCTCCTGCTGCTTGTACATCTCCTGCGCCTTGTCCACTCCTGCGCCTTCTCGCCCTCCTGCTCCATCTCGCCCTCCTGCTCCTTCTCGACCTCCTGATCCTTTTCCACCTCCTGCTCCTTCTCCGCCTCCTGCTCCTCCTCCTTCTCCTCCACCTGCTCCTTCTCCACCTCCTGCTTCATGTCTCCCTCCTGCTCCTTCTCCACCTACTGCTCCTTTTCCACCTCCTGCACCTTCTCCGCCAACTGCTCCTCCTCCTTCTCCTCCACCTGCTCCTTCTCCGCCTGCTGCTCCTTCTCCACCTATTGCTTCTTTTCCACCTCCTGTTCCTCCTCCACCTTCTTCTCCTCCTCCTGCTACTTATTCTTCTCCTGCTCCTTCTCCTCCTCCTGCTCCTTCTCCTCCTCATGCTCCTTCTCCTCCTCCTGCTCCTTCTCCACCTCCTCTTCATTCTCCAACTCGTGCTCCTTCTCCACTTTTGCTCAACCTCCTCCTCCTGCTCCTTTTCAACTTCATGCTCCTTCTCCCGCTCCTGCTCCTACGCCCGCTTCTGCTCCTTCTCCCGCTCCTGCTCCGTCTCCTCTTGCTGATACTTCTCCTCCTGCTGCTTCTTCTGCTCCTGCTGCTACTTCTTCACCTCTTTCTCCTGCTCCTTCTCCACCTCCTGCTCCATGTCTCCCTCCTGCTCCTTCTCCACCTACTGCTTCTTTTCCACCTCCTGTTCCTTCTCTTCCTCCTACTCCTTCTCCACCTCCTTCTCCTCCTCCACCTACTTTCCCTCCTCCTGCTACTTCTTCTTCTCCTGCTCCTTCTCCTCCTCCTGCTCCTTCTCATCCTCCTGCTCCTTCTCCTCCTCCTGCTTCTACTCCACCTCCTGTTCCTTCTCCTCCTCCTGATCCTTCTCCACGTCCTTCTCCTCCTCCATCTCCTTCTCCTCCTCCTGCTCCTTGTCCACCTCCTACTCCTTATCTACCTCCTGCTCCTTGTCCACCTCCGGCTCCATGTCCACCTCCTGCTCATTGTCCACCTCCTGCTCCGTGTCCACCTCCTGATCCTTGTCCACCTCCTGCTCATTGTACACCTCCTGCTCCTTGTCCACCTAGTGCTCCATCTCGCCCTCCTGCTCCATCTCGTCCTCCTGCTCCTTCTGCACCTCCTGCTCATTCTCCACCTCCTGCTCCATCTCCTTCACCTGCTCCTTCCCCACCTCCTTCTCCTTCTCCACCTCCTGCTCCTTCTCCTCCTCCTGTTCCTTCTCCTCCTCCTGATCCTTCTCCACGTCCTTCTCCTCCTCCATCTCCTTCTCCTCCTCCTGCTCCTTGTCCACCTCCTACTCCTTATCTACCTCCTGCTCCTTGTCCACCTCCTGCTCCATGTCCACCTCCTGCTCATTGTCCACCTCCTGCTCCGTGTCCACCTCCTGATCCTTGTCCACCTCCTGCTCATTGTACACCTCCTGCTCCTTGTCCACCTAGTGCTCCATTTCGCCCTCCTGCTCCATCTCGTCCTCCTGCTCCTTCTGCACCTCCTGCTCATTCTCCACCTCCTGCTCCATCTCCTTCCCCTGCTCCTTCCCCACCTCCTTCTCCTTCTCCACCTCCTGCTCCTTCTCCTCCTCCTGTTCCTTCTCCTCCTCCTGATCCTTCTCCACGTCCTTCTCCTCCTCCATCTCCTTCTCCTCCTCCTGCTCCTTGTCCACCTACTTCTCATTATCTACCTCCTGCTTCTTGTCCACCTCCGTCTCCATGTCCACCTCCTGCTCATTATCCACCTCCTGCTCCGTATCCAACTCCTGATCCTTGTCCACCTCCTGCTCATTGTACACCTCCTGCTCCTTGTCCACCTTGTGCTCCATCTCGCCCTCCTGCTCCATCTCGTCCTTCAGCTCCTTCTCGCCCTCCTGCTCCTTCTCGCCCTCCTGCTCCTTCTCGGCCTCCTGCTCCTTCTCCACCTCCTGCTCCTTCTCCACCTCCTGCTCCTGCTCCTCCTCCTGCTTCTTCTCCAAATCCTTCTCATACTCGCCCTCATGGTCCTTTTCCGCCACCTGCTCGTTCTCCACCTGTTGCTTCTTCTCCTCCTCCTGTTCCTTGTCCACCTCCTGCTCCTTGTCCACCTCCTGCTCCTTCTCCACCTCCTGCTCCTTCTCCATTCCTCCTCATTCACCACCTCCTGCTCCTTCTTCTCCTCCTTCTCCTCATCCTGCTCCTTCTCCACCTCCTGCTCCTTGTCTTCCTCCTACTCCTTTTCTCCCTCCTGCTCCTTCTCCTGCTCCTTCTCCTTCTCCTCTTCCTGCTCCTACTCCACCTCCTGCTCGTTCTCCACTCCTGCTCATTCACCACCTCCTGCTCCTTCTTCTCCTCCTTCTCCTCCTCCTGCTCCTTCTCCACCTCCTGCTCCTTTTCTCCCGCCTGCTACTTCTCCACCTCCTGCTCCTTCTCCACCTCCTGCTCCATCTCCACCTCCTGCTCCTTCTCCTCTTCTTGCGCCTTCTCCACCTCCTGCTGTTTCTTCTTCTCCTGCTCCTTCTGCACTCCTGCTCCTTCTCCTCCTCCTGCTCCTTCTCCTACTCCTGCTCCTTCTCCACCTCCTGCTCCTTCTCCACCTCCTGCTCCTTCTTCTCCTCCTGCTCCTGCTCCTCCTCCTGCTTCTTCTCAAACTCCTTCTGCTACTCCCCCTCCTGGTCCTTCTCCGCCTCCTAGTTCTTCTCCACCTATTGCTTTTTCTCCACCTCCTGTTCCCTCTCCTCCTCCTGCTCCTTGTCCACCTCCTGCTCCTTGTCCACCTCCTACGCATTGTGCACCTCCTGCTCTGTGTCCATCTCCTGATCCTTGTCCACCTCCTGCTCCTTGTGCACCTCCTGCTCCTTGTCCACCTAGTGCTCCTTCTCGCCCTCCTGCTCCTTCTCGTCCTCCAGCTCCTTCACGCCCTCCTGCTCCTTCCTGCCCTCTGTTCCTTCTCCACCTCCTGCTCCTTCTCCATTTCTGCTCATTCACCACCTCCTGCTCCTTCTTCTCCTCCTTCTCCTCCTCCTGCTGCTTCTCCACCTCCTGGTTCTTGTCTTCCTCCTGCTCCGTTTCTCCCTCCTGCTCGTTCTCCACCTTCTGCTCCTTCTCCGCCTCCTGCTCGTCCTCCTGCTCCTCCACCTGCTCCTTCTTCACCTCCAGCTCCATGTCTCCCTCCTGCTCCTTCTCCACCTACTGCTCCTTTTCCACCTCATGCACCTTCTCCGCCTATTGCTTCTTTTCCACCTCCTGTTCCCTCTCTTCCTCCTGCTCCTTCTCAACCTCCTTCTCCTCCTCCATCTCCTTCTCCTCCTCCTGCTACTTCTTCTTCTCCTGCTCCTTCTCCTCCTCCTGATCCTTCTCCTCCTCCTGCTCCTTCTCCTCCTCCTGCTTCTTCTCAACCTCCTGTTCCTTTTCCTCCTCCTGATCCTTCTCCACGACCTTCTCCTCCTCCATCTCCTTCTCCTCCTCCTGCTGCTTGTCCACCTCCTTCTCCTTATCTACCTCCTGCTCCTTGTCCACCTCCGTCTCCATGTCCACCTCCTGCTCATTATCCACCTCCTGTTCCGTTTCCACTCCTGCTCCTTTTCCACCTAGTGCTCCATCTCGTCCTCCAGCTCCATCTCGCCCTCCTGCTCCTTCTCGCCCTCCTGCTCCTTCTCGCCCTCCTGCTCCATCTACACCTCCTGCTCTTTCTTCTCCTCCTGCGACTGCACCTCCTCCTGCTTCTTCTCCAAATCCTTCTCTTTCTCGCCCTCCTGGTCCTTTTCCGCCTCCTGCTCCTTCTCCACCTACTGCTCCTTTTCCACCTCATGCACCTTCTCCGCCTGTTGCTTCTTTTCCACCTCCTGTTCCCTCTCTTCCTCCTGCTCCTTCTCAACCTCCTTCTCCTCCTCCATCTCCTTCTCCTCCTCCTGCTACTTCTTCTTCTCCTGCTCCTTCTCCTCCTCCTGATCCTTCTCCTCCTCCTGCTCCTTCTCCTCCTCCTGCTTCTTCTCCACCTCCTGTTCCTTTTCCTCCTCCTGATCCTTCTCCACGACCTTCTCCTCCTCCATCTCCTTCTCCTCCTCCTGCTGCTTGTCCACCTCCTTCTCCTTATCTACCTCCTGCTCCTTGTCCACCTCCGTCTCCATGTCCACCTCCTGCTCATTATCCACCTCCTGTTCCGTATCCACTCCTGCTCCTTTTCCACCGAGTGCTCCATCTCGTCCTCCAGCTCCATCTCGCCCTCCTGCTCCTTCTCGCCCTCCTGCTCCTTCTCGCCCTCCTGCTCCATCTACACCTCCTGCTCTTTCTTCTCCTCCTGCGACTGCACCTCCTCCTGCTTCTTCTCCAAATCCTTCTCTTTCTCGCCCTCCTGGTCCTTTTCCGCCACCTGCTCGTTCTCCACCTGTTGCTTCTTCTCCTCCTCCTGTTCCTTGTCCACCTCCTGCTCCTTGTCCATCTCCTGCTCCTTGTCCACCTCCTGCTCCTTGTCCACCTCCTTCGCATTGTGCACCTCCTGCTCTGTGTCCATCTCCTGATCCTTGTCCACCTCCTGCTCCTTGTGCACCTCCTGCTCCTTGTCCATCTAGTGCTCCTTCTCGCCCTCCTGCTCCTTCTCGTCCTCCAGCTCCTTCACGCCCTCCTGCTCCTTCCTGCCCTCCTGTTCCTTCTCTACCTCCTGCTCCTTCTCCATTTCTGCTCATTCACAACCTCCTGCTCCTTCTTCTCCTCCTTCTCCTCCTCCTGCTGCTTCTCCACCTCCTGGTTCTTGTCTTCCTCCTGCTCCGTTTCTCCCTCCTGCTCGTTCTCCACCTTCTGCTCCTTCTCCGCCTCCTGCTCGTCCTCCTGCTCCTGCTCCTTGTCCACCTAGTGCTCCTTCTCGCCCTCCTGCTCCTTCTCGTCCTCCAGCTCCTTCACGCCCTCCTGCTACTTCCTGCCCTCCTGCTCCTTCTCCACCACCTGCTCCTTCTTCACCTCCAGCTCCATGTCTCCCTCCTGCTCCTTCTCCACCTAATGCTCCTTTTCCACCTCATGCACCTTCTCCGCCTATTGCTTCTTTTCCACCTCCTGTTCCCTCTCTTCCTCCTGCTACTTCTCAACCTCCTTCTCCTCCTCCATCTCCTTCTCCTCCTCCTGCTACTTCTTCTTCTCCTGCTCCTTCTCCTCCTCCTGATCCTTCTCCTCCTCCTGCTCCTTCTCCTCCTCCTGCTTCTTCTCCACCTCCTGTTCCTTTTCCTCCTCCTGATCCTTCTCCACGACCTTCTCCTCCTCCATCTCCTTCTCCTCCTCCTGCTGCTTGTCCACCTCCTTCTCCTTATCTACCTCCTGCTCCTTGTCCACCTCCGTCTCCATGTCCACCTCCTGCTCATTATCCACCTCCTGTTCCGTATCCACTCCTGCTCCTTTTCCACCTAGTGCTCCATCTCGCCCTCCTGCTCCATCCCGTCCTCCAGCTCCTTCTCGCCCTACTGCTCCTTCTCGCCCTCCTGCTCCTTCTCGCCCTCCTGCTCCATCTACACCTCCTGCTCTTTCTTCTCCTCCTGCGACTGCACCTCCTCCTGCTTCTTCTCCAAATCCTTCTCTTTCTCGCCCTCCTGGTCCTTTTCCGCCACCTGCTCGTTCTCCACCTGTTGCTTCTTCTCCTCCTCCTGTTCCTTGTCCACCTCCTGCTCCTTGTCCACCTCCTGCTCCTTGTCCACCTCCTGCTCCTTGTTCACCTCCTGATCCTTCTCGCCCTCCTGCTACTTCCTGCCCTCCTGCTCCTTCTCCACCACCTGCTCCTTCTCCATTCCTGCTCATTCACCATCTCCTGCTACTTCTTCTCCTCCTCCTGCTCCTTCTCCACCTTCTGCTCCTTGTCTTCCTCCTGTTCCTTTTCTCCCTCCTGCTCCTTCTCCTCATTTTCCGCCTTCTCCATCTCCTGCTCCTTCTCCTCCTCCTGCTCATACAACTCCTCGCGCTGCTTCTACTTCTCCTGCTCCTACTCCACTCCTGCTCCTTCTCCACCTCCTGCTCCTACTCCTCATCTTGCGCCTTCTCCACCTTCTGCTCCTTCTCCTCCTTCTGCTGCTAGTCCTCCTCCTGCTCCTTCTTCTTCTCCTGCTCCTTCTCCACTCCTGCTTCATCTCCACCTCCTGCTCCTTCTCCTCCTCCTGCTCCATCTCCACCTCCTGCTCCTCCTCCTCCTCTTCCTCCTGCTCCTTCTCCACTCCTGCTCATTCACCACCTCCTGCTACTTCTTCTCCTCCTTCTCCTCCTGCTGCTCCTTCTCCACCTCCTGCTCCTTGTCTTCCTGCTGCTGATTTTCTCCCTCCTGCTCCTTCTCCACCTCCTGCTCTTTCTCCACCTCCTGCTCTATCTCCAACTCCTGCTCCTTCTCCTTCCCCTGCTCCTTCCCCACCTCCTGCTCCTTCTCCTCCTCCTGCTCCTTCGCCTCTTCTTGCGCCTTCTCCACCTCCTGATCTTTCTTCTTCTCCTGCTCCTTCTGCACTCCTGTTCCTTCTCCTCCTCCTGCTCCTTCTCCTCCTCCTGCTCCTTCTGCACTCCTGCTCCTTCTCCTCCTCCTGCTCCTTCTGCACTCCTGCTCATTCTTCTCCTGCTCATGCTCCTCCTCCAGCTTCTTCTCCAACTCCTTCTCCTACTCCCCCTTCTGGTCCTTCTCCGCCTCCTGCTCCTTCTCGATCGATTGCTGCATCTCCACGTCCTGCTCCTTCTCCTCATCTTGTGCCTTCTCCACCTTCTGCTCCTTCTCCTCCTTCTGCTGCTAGTCCTCCTCCTGCTCCTTCTTCTTCTCCTGCTACTTCTCCACTCCTGCTTCATCTCCACCTCCTGCTCCTTCTCCTCCTCCTGCTCCATCTCCACCTCCTGCTCCTCATCTTCCTCCTGATCCTTCTCCTCCTCCTGCTCCATCTCCTCCTCCTTCTCCTTCTCCTCCTCCTGCTCCTTCTCCACCTCCTGCTCCTTCTCCACTGCTGCTCATTCACCACCTCCTGCTCCTTCTTCTCCTCCTTCTCCTCCTCCTGCTCCTTCTCCACCTCCTGCTCCTTGTCCACCTCCTGCTGCTTCTTCTCCTCCTTCTCCTCCTGCTGCTCCTTCTCCACCTCCTGCTCTTTCTCCACCTCCTGCTCTATCTCCAACTCCTGCTCCTTCTCCTTCCCCTGCTCCTTCCCCACCCACTGCTCCTTCTCCACCTCCTGCTCCGTCCCCTCTTCTTGCGCCTTCTCCACCTCCTGCTCTTTCTTCTTCTCCTGCTCCTTCTGCACTCCTGCTCCTTCTCCTCCTCCTGCTCGTTCTCCTCCTCCTGCTCCTTCTCCACCTCCCGCTCCTTGTCCACCTCCTGCTGCTTCTTCTCCTCCTTCTCCTCCTGCTGCTCCTTCTCCACCTCCTGCTCCTTGTCCTCCTCCTGCTGATTTTCTCCCTCCTGCTCCTTCTCCACCTCCTGTTCTTTCTCCACCTCCTGCTCTATCTCCAACTCCTGCTCCTTCTCCTTCCCCTGGTCCTTCCCCACCCACTGCTCCTTCTCCACCTCCTGCTCCGTCCCCTCTTCTTGCGCCTTCTCCACCTCCTGCTCTTTCTTCTTCTCCTGCTCCTTCTGCACTCCTGCTCCTTCTCCTCCTCCTCCTCGTTCTCCTCCTCCTGCTCGTTCTCCACCTCCCGCTCCTTGTCCACCTCCTGCTGCTTCTTCTCCTCCTTCTCCTCCTGCTGCTCCTTCTCCACCTCCTGCTCCTTGTCTTCCTCCTGCTGATTTTCTCCCTCCTGCTCCTTCTCCACCTCCTGTTCTTTCTCCACCTCCTGCTCTATTTCCAACTCCTGCTCCTTCTCCTACCTCTGCTCCTTCCCCACCTCCTGCTCCTTCTCCACCTCCTGCTCCTTCTCCTCTTCTTGCGGCTTCTCCACCTCCTGCTCTTTCTTCTTCTCCTGCTCCTTCTGCACTCCTGCTCCTTCTCCTCCTCCTGCTCCTTCTCCTCCTACTGATCCTTCTCCACTTCCTGCTCCATCTCCCCCTCCTGCTCCTTCTCCTCTTCTTGCGCCTTCTCCACCTCCTGCTGTTTCTTCTTCTCCTGCTCCTTCTGCACTCCTGCTCCTTCTACTCCTCCTTCTCCTTCTCCTCCTCCTGCTCCTTCTCCACCTCCTGCTCCTTCTCCACCTCCTGCTCCTTCTTCTCCTCCTGCTCATGCTCCTCCTCCAGCTTCTTCTCCAACTCCTTCTCCTGCTACCCCTTCTGGTCCTTCTCCGCCTCCTGCTCCTTCTCGACCGATTGCTTCTTCTCCACCTCCTGTGCGTTCTCCTCCTCCTGCTCTGTCTCCACCTCCTTCTCCTCCTCCTCCTCCTTCTCCTCCACCTGCTCCTTGTCCACCTCCTGCTCCTTCTCCTCCTCCTGCTCGTACACCTCCTCGCGCTGCTTCTACTTCTCCTGCTCCTCCTCCACTCCTGCTGCTTCTCCACCTCCTGCTCCTTCTACTCATCATGTGCCTTCTCCACCTTCTGCTCCTTCTCCTCCTTCTGCTGCTAGTCCTCCTCCTGCTCCTTCTTCTTCTCCTGCTCCTTCTCCACTCCTGCTTCATCTCCACCTCCTGCTCCTTCTCCTCCTCCTGCTCCTTCTCCTCCTCCTGCTCCTTCTCATCCTCCTTCTCCTTCTCCTCCTCCTGCTCCTTCTCCACCTCCTGCTCCTTCTCCACTCCTGCTCATTCACCACCTCCTGCTCCTTCTCCACTCCTGCTCATTCACCACCTCCTGCTCCTTCTTCTCCTCCTTCTCCTCCTGCTGCTCCTTCTCCACCTCCTGCTCCTTGTCTTCCTCCTGCTGATTTTCTCCCTTCTGCTCCTTCTCCACCTCCTGCTCCTTCTCCTCTTCTTGCGCCTTCTCCACCTCCTGCTCTTTCTTCTTCTCCTGCTCCTTCTGCACTCCTGCTCCTTCTCCTCCTCCTGCTCCTTCTCCTCCTCCTGCTCCTTCTGCACTCCTTCTCCTGCTCCTCCTGCTCCTTCTCCTCCTACTGCTCCTTCGCCACCTCCTGCTCCATCTCCACCTCCTGCTCCTTCTCCTCTTCTTGCGCCTTCTCCACCTCCTGCTGTTTCTTCTTCTCCTGCTCCTTCTGCACTCCTGCTCCTTCTTTTACTCCTGCTCCTTCTCGCCCTCCTGCTCCATCTACACCTCCTGCTCTTTCTTCTCCTCCTGCTACTGCTCCTCCTCCTGCTTCTTCTACAAATCCTTCTCTTTCTCGCCCTCCTGGTCCTTTTCCGCCACCTGCTCGTTTCCACCTGTTGCTTCTTCTCCTCCTCCTGTTCCTTGTCCACCTCCTGCTCCTTGTCCATCTCCTGCTTCTTGTCCACCTCCTGCTCCTTGTTCACCTCCTGCTCCTTCTCGCCCTCCTGCTACTTCCTGCCCTCCTGCTCCTTCTCCACCACCTGCTCCTTCTCCATTCCTGCTCATTCACCATCTCCTGCTACTTCTTCTCCTCCTCCTGCTCCTTCTCCACCTTCTGCTCCTTGTCTTCCTCCTGTTCCTTTTCTCCCTCCTGCTCCTTCTCCTCCTCCTTCTCCTTCTCCTCCTCCTGCTCCTACTCCACCTCCTGCTCCTTCTCCACTCCTGCTCATTCACCACCTCCTGCTCCTTCTCCTCCTTCTCCCCCTCCTGCTACTTTTCCACCTCCTGCTCCTTGTCTTCCTCCTGCTCCTTTTCTCCCGCCTGCTACTTCTCCACCTCCTGCTCCATCTCCACCTCCTGCTCCATCTGCACCTCCTGCTCCTTCTCCTCTTCTTGCGCCTTCTCCACCTCATGCAGTTTTTTCTTC
The DNA here is from genome assembly GCF_035084215.1 of Heptranchias perlo. Taxonomy (NCBI): domain Eukaryota; kingdom Metazoa; phylum Chordata; class Chondrichthyes; order Hexanchiformes; family Hexanchidae; genus Heptranchias; species Heptranchias perlo. The sequence goes on along the minus strand of NW_027139033.1, from coordinate 374,961 downwards.
TCCTGCTCCTTCTGCACTCCTGCTCCTTCTCCTCCTCCTGCTCCTTCTCCTCCTCCTGCTCCTTCTCCACCTCCTGCTCCTTCTCCACCTCCTGCTCCTTCTTCTCCTCCTGCTCATGCTCCTCCTCCAGCTTCTTCTCCAACTCCTTCTCCTACTCCCCCTGCTGGTCCTTCTCGACCGATTGCTTCTTCTCCACCTCCTGTTCCTTCTCCTCCTCCTGCTCCGTCTACACCTCCTTCTCCTCCTCCACCTCCTTCTCCTCCACCTGCTCCTTGTCCACCTCCTGCTCCTTCTCCACCTCCTGCTCATTCTCCACCTCCTGCCCCATCTCCTCATTTTCCGCCGTCTCCATCTCCTGCTCCTTCTCCTCCTCCTGCTCATACACCTCCTCGCGCTGCTTCTACTTCTCCTGCTCCTACTCCACTCCTGCTCCTTCTCCACCTCCTGCTCCTACTCCTCATCTCCACCTTCTGCTCCTTCTCCTCCTTCTGCTGCTAGTCCTCCTCCTGCTCCTTCTTCTTCTCCAGCTCCTTCTCCACTCCTGCTTCATCTCCACCTCCTGCTCCTTCTCCTCCTCCTGCTCCATCTCCACCTGCTGCTCCTCCTCCTCCTCTTCCTCCTGCTCCTTCTCCACTCCTGCTCATTCACCACCTCCTGCTCCTTCTTCTCCTCCTTCTCCTCCTGCTGCTCCTTCTCCACCTCCTGCTCCTTGTCTTCCTGCTGCTGATTTTCTCCCTCCTGCTCCTTCTCCACCTCCTGCTCTTTCTCCACCTCCTGCTCCTTCTCCTTCCCCTGCTCCTTCCCCACCTCCTGCTCCTTCTCCTCCTCCTGCTCCTTCTCCTCTTCTTGCGCCTTCTCCACCACCTGCTCTTTCTTCTTCTCCTGCTCCTTCTGCACTCCTGCTCCTTCTCCTCCTCCTGCTCCTCCTCCTGCTCCTGCTCCTTCTGCACTCCTGCTCCTTCTCCTCCTCCTGCTCCATCTCCACCTCCTGCTCCTCCTCCTCCTCTTCCTCCTGATCCTCCTCCTTCTCCTGCACCATCTCCTCCTCCTTCTCCTTCTCCTCCTCCTGCTCCTTCTCCACCTCCTGCTCCTTCTCCACTCCTGCTCATTCACCACCTCCTGCTCCTTCTTCTCGTCCTTCTCCTCCTCCTGCTCCTTCTCCACCTTCTGCTCCTTGTCTTCCTCCTGGTCCTTTTCTCCCTCCTGCTCCTTCTCCACCTCCTACTCCTTCTCCTTCCCCTGCTCCTTCCCCACCCACTGCTCCTTCTCCACCTCCTGCTCCTTCCCCTCTTCTTGCGCCTTCTCCACCTCCTGCTCTTTCTTCTTCTCCTGCTCCTTCTGCACTCCTGCTCCTTCTCCTCCTCCTGCTCGTTCTCCTCCTCCTGCTCCTTCTCCACCTCCTGCTCCTTCTCAACCTCCTGCTCCTTCTTCTCCTCCTTCTCCTCCTGCTGCTCCTTTTCCACCTCCTGCTCCTTGTCTTCCTCCTGCTGATTTTCTCCCTCCTGCTCCTTCTCCACCTCCTGCTCTTTCTCCACCTCCTGATCTATTTCCAACTCCTGCTCCTTCTCCTACCCCTGCTCCTTCCCCACCTCCTGCTCCTTCTCCACCTCCTGCTCCTTCTCCTCTTCTTGCGCCTTCTCCACCTCCTGCTCTTTCTTCTTCTCCTGCTCCTTCTGCACTCCTGCTCCTTCTCCTCCTCCTGCTCCTTCTCCTCCTCCTGCTCCTTCTGCACTCCTGCTCCTTCTCCTCCTCCTGCTCCTTCTCCTCCTACTGCTCATTCTCCACCTCCTGCTCCATCTCCACCTCCTGCTCCTTCTCCTCTTCTTGCGCCTTCTCCACCTCCTGCTGTTTCTTCTTCTCCTGCTCCTTCTGCACTCCTGCTCCTTCTCCTCCTCCTTCTCCTTCTCCACCTCCTGCTCATTCTCCACCTCCTGCTCCTTCTCCACCTCCTGCTCCTTCTTCTCCTCTTGCTCATGCTCCTCCTCCAGCTTCTTCTCCAACTCCTTCTCCTGCTACCCCTTCTGGTCCTTCTCCGCCTCCTGCTCCTTCTCGACCGATTGCTTCTTCTCCACCTCCTGTGCCTTCTCCTCCTCCTGCTCCGTCTCCACCTCCTTCTCCTCCTCCACCTCCTTCTCCTCCACCTGCTCCTTCTCCACCTCCTGCTCCTTCTCCACTCCTGCTCATTCACCACCTCCTGCTACTTCTTCTCCTCCTTCTCCTCCTGCTGCTCCTTCTCCACCTCCTGCTCCTTGTCTTCCTGCTGCTGATTTTCTCCCTCCTGCTCCTTCTCCACCTCCTGCTCTTTCTCCACCTCCTGCTCTATCTCCAACTCCTGCTCCTTCTCCTTCCCCTGCTCCTTCCCCACCTCCTGCTCCTTCTCCTCCTCCTGCTCCTTCGCCTCTTCTTGCGCCTTCTCCACCTCCTGATCTTTCTTCTTCTCCTGCTCCTTCTGCACTCCTGCTCCTTCTCCTCCTCCTGCTCCTTCTCCTCCTCCTGCTCCTTCTGCACTCCTGCTCCTTCTCCTCCTCCTGCTCCTTCTCCTCCTCCTGCTCCTTCTGCACTCCTGCTCATTCTTCTCCTCCTGCTCATGCTCCTCCTCCAGCATCTTCTCCAACTCCTTCTCCTACTCCCCCTTCTGTTCCTTCTCCGCCTCCTGCTCCTTCTCGACCGATTGCTTCATCTCCACCTCCTGCTCCTTCTCCTAATCTTGTGCCTTCTCCACCTTCTGCTCCTTCTCCTCCTTCTGCTGCTAGTCCTCCTCCTGCTCCTTCTTCTTCTCCTGCTACTTCTCCACTCCTGCTTCATCTCCACCTCCTGCTCCTTCTCCTCCTCCTGCTCCATCTCCACCTCCTGTTCCTCCTCTTCCTCCTGATCCTCCTCCTTCTCCTGCACCATCTCCTCCTCCTTCTCCTTCTCCACCTCCTGCTCCTTCTCCACCTCCTGCTCCTTCTCCACTCCTGCTCATTCACCACCTCCTGCTCCTTCTTCTCTTCCTTCTCCTCCTCCTGCTCCTTCTCCACCTCCTGCTCCTTGTCTTCCTCCTGCTCATTTTCTCCCTCCTGCTCCTTCTCCACCTCCTGCTCCTTCTCCTTCCCCTGCTCCTTCCCCACCCACTGCTCCTTCTCCACCTCCTGCTCCTTCCCCTCTTCTTGCGCCTTCTCCACCTCCTGCTCTTTCTTCTTCTCCTCTCCTTCTGGACTCCTGCTCCTTCTCCTCCTCCTTCTCCTTCTCCTGCTCCTGCTCCTTCTCCACCTCCTGCTCCTTCTCCACCTCCTGCTCCTTCTTCTCCTCCTGCTCATGCTCCTCCTCCAGCTTCTCCTCCAACTCCTTCTCCTGCTACCCCTTCTGGTCCTTCTCCGCCTCCTGCTCCTTCTCGACCGATTGCTTCTTCTCCACCTCCTGTGCCTTCTCCTCCTCCTGCTCCGTCTCCACCTCCTTCTCCTCCTCCACCTCCTTCTCCTCCACCTGCTCCTTGTCCACCTCCTGCTCCTTCTCCTCCTCCTGCTCGTACACCTCCTCGCGCTGCTTCTACTTCTCCAGCTCCTCCTCCACTCCTGCTGCTTCTCCACCTCCTGCTCCTTCTCCTCATCATGTGCCTTCTCCACCTTCTGCTCCTTCTCCTCCTTCTGCTGCTAGTCCTCCTCCTGCTCCTTCTTCTTCTCCTGCTCCTTCTCCACTCCTGCTTCATCTCCACCTCCTGCTCCATCTCCTGCTCCTTCTCCACTCCTGCTCATTCACCACCTCCTGCTCCTTCTCCACTCCTGCACATTCACCACCTCCTGCTCCTTCTTCTCCTCCTTCTCCTCCTGCTGCTCCTTCTCCACCTCCTGCTCCTTGTCTTCCTCCTGCTGATTTTCTCCCTCCTGCTCCTTCTCCACCTCCTGCTCTTTCTCCACCTCCTACTCTATCTCCAACTCCTGCTCCTTCCCCTTCCCCTGCTCCTTCCCCACCTCCTGCTCCTTCTCCACTCCTGCTCATTCACCACCTCCTGCTCCTTCTCCACTCCTGCTCATTCACCACCTCCTGCTCCTTCTTCTCCTCCTTCTCCTCCTGCTGCTCCTTCTCCACCTCCTGCTCCTTGTCTTCCTCCTGCTGATTTTCTCCCTCCTGCTCCTTCTCCACCTCCTGCTCTTTCTCCACCTCCTACTCTATCTCCAACTCCTGCTCCTTCCCCTTCCCCTGCTCCTTCCCCACCTCCTGCTCCTTCTCCACCTCCTGCTCCTTCTCCTCTTCTTGCGCCTTCTCCACCTCCTGCTCTTTCTTCTTCTCCTGCTCCTTCTGCACTCCTGCTCCTTCTCCTCCTCCTGCTCCTTCTCCTCCTACTGCTCCTTCTCCACCTCCTGCTCCATCTCCACCTCCTGCTCCTTCTCCTCTTCTTGCGCCTTCTCCACCTCCTGCTATTTCTTCTTCTCCTGCTCCTTCTGCACTCCTGCTCCTTCTTTTCCTCCTGCTCCTATCCACCTCCTGTTCCTTCTCCTCCTCCTGCTCCGTCTCCACATCCTTCTCCTCCTCCACCTCCTTCTCCTCCTCCACCTCCTTCTCCTCCAACTGCTCCTTGTCCACCTCCTGCTCCTTATCCTCCTCCTGCTCGTACACCTCCTCGCGCTGCTTCTACTTCTCCTGCTCCTCCTCCACTCCTGCTGCTTCTCCACCTCCTGCTCCTTCTCCTCATCTTGGGCCTTCTCCACGTTCTGCTCCTTCTCCTCCTTCTGCTGCTAGTCCTCCTCCTGCTCCTTCTTCTTCTCCTGCGACTTCTCAACTCGCCAAGGCTTCTTCGACAGCACCTCCCAAACCCGCGACCTCTACCACCTAGAAGGACAAGGGCAGCAGGCGCATGGGAACAACACCACCTGCACGTTCCCCTCCAAGTCACACACCATCCCGACTTGGAAATATATCGCCGTTCCTTCATTGTCGCTGGGTCAAAATCCTGGAACTCCCATCCTAACAGCATTGTGGGAGAACCGTCACCACACGGACTGCAGCGGTTCAAGAAGGCGGCTCACCGCCACCTTCTCGAGGGCAATTAGGGATGGGCAATAAATGCCGGCCTTGCCTGCGACGCCCACATCCCGTGAACGAATAAAAAAAACAAAAAAAAACTCCTGCTTCATCTCCACCTCCTGCTCCTTCTCCTCCTCCTGCTCCATCTCCACCTGCTGCTCCTCCTCCTCCTCTTCCTCCTGATCCTTCTCCTCCTCCTGCTCCATCTCCTCCTCCTTCTCCTTCTCGTCATCCTGCTCCTTCTCCACCTCCTGCTCCTTCTCCACTCCTGCTCATTTACCACCTCCTGCTTCTTCTTCTCCTCCTTCTCCTCCTCCTGCTCCTTCTCCACCTCCTGCTCCTTGTCTTCCTCCTGCTCCTTTTCTCCCTCCTGCTCCTTCTCCACCTCCTGCTCCTTCTCCTTCCCCTGCTCCTTCCCCACCTACTGCTCCTTCTCCACCTCCTGCTCTTTCCCCTCTTCTTGCGCCTTCTCCACCTCCTGCTCTTTCTTCTTCTCCTGCTCCTTCTGCACTCCTGCTCCTTCTCCTCCTCCTGCTCGTTCTCCTCCTCCTGCTCCTTCTCCACCTCCCGCTCCTTCTCCACCTCCTGCTCCTTCTTCTCCTCCTTCTCCTCCTGCTGCTCCTTCTGGATCGCCTGCTCCTTGTCTTCCTCCTGCTGATTTTCTCCCTCCTGCTCCTTCTCCACCTCCTGCTCTTTCTCCACCTCCTGCTCTATCTCCTCCTCCTGCTCCTTCTCCAACTCCTGCTCCTTGTCTTCCTCCTGCTCCTTTTCTCCCTCCTGCTCCTTCTCCACCTCCTGCTCCTTCTCCTTCCCCTGCTCCTTCCCCACCTACTGCTCCTTCTCCACCTCCTGCTCCTTCCCCTCTTCTTGCGCCTTCTCCACCTCCTGCTCTTTCTTCTTCTCCTGCTCCTTCTGCACTCCTGCTCCTTCTCCTCCTCCTGCTCGTTCTCCTCCTCCTGCTCCTTCTCCACCTCCCGCTCCTTCTCCACCTCCTGCTCATTCTTCTCCTCCTGCTCATGCTCCTCCTCCAGCTTCTTCTCCAACTCCTTCTCCTACTCCCCCTTCTGGTCCTTCTCCGCCTCCTGCTCCTTCTCGACCGATTGCTTCTTCTCCACCTCCTGTTCCTTCTCCTCCTCCTTCTCCGTCTCCACCTCCTTCTCCTCCTCCACCTCCTTCTCCTCCACCTGCTCCTTGTCCACCTCCTGCTCCTTCTCCACCTCCTGCTCATTCTCCACCTCCTGCCCCTTCTCCTCATTTTCCGCCTTCTCCATCTCCTGCTCCTTCTCCTCCTCCTGCTCATACACCTCCTCGCGCTGCTTCTACTTCTCCTGCTCCTACTCCACTCCTGCTCCTTCTCCACCTCCTGCTCCTTCTCCTCCTTCTGCTGCTCGTCCTCCTCCTGCTCCTTCTTCTTCTCCTGCTCCTTCTCCACTCCTGCTTCATCTCCACCTCCTGCTCCTTCTCCTCCTCCTGCTCCATCTCCACCTCCTGCTCTTCCTCCTCCTCTTCCTCCAGCTCCTTCTCCTCCTCCTGCTCCTTATCCTCCTATTTCTCCTTCTCCTCCTCCTGCTCCTTCTCCACCTCCTGCTCCTTCTCCACTCCTGCTCATTCACCACCTCCTGCTCCTTCTTCTCCTCCTTCTCCTCCTGCTGCTCCTTCTCCACCTCCTGCTCCTTGTCTTCCTCCTGCTGATTTTCTCCCTCCTGCTCCTTCTCCACCTCCTGCTCCTTCTCCACCTCCTGCTCTATCTCCAACTCCTGCTCCTTCTCCTTCCCCTGCTCCTTCCCCACATCCTGCTCCTTCTCCACCTCCTGCTCCTTCTCCTCTTCTTGCGCCTTCTCCACCTCCTGCTCTTTCTTCTTCTCCTGCTCCTTCTGCACTCCTGCTCCTTCTCCTCCTCCTGCTCCTTCTGCACTCCTGCTCCTTCTCCTCCTCCTTCTCCTTCTCGTCCTCCTGCTCCTTCTCCACCTCCTGCTCCTTCTCCACCTCCTGCTCCTTCTTCTCCTCCTGCTCATGCTCCTCCTCCAGCTTCTTCTCCAACTCCTTCTCCTACTCCCCCTTCTGGTCCGTATCCTCCTCCTGCTCCTTCTCCACCTCCTGCTCCTTTACTTCCTCCTGCTCCTTTTCTCCCTCCTGCTCCTTCTCCACCTCCTGCTCCTTCTCCTTCCCCTGCTCCTTCCCCACCTACTGCTCCTTCTCCACCTCCTGCTCCTTCCCCTCTTCTTGCGCCTTCTCCACCTCCTGCTCTTTCTTCTTCTCCTGCTCCTTCTGCACTCCTGCTCCTTCTCCTCCTCCTGCTCGTTCTCCTCCTCCTGCTCCTTCTCCACCTCCCGCTCCTTCTCCACCTCCTGCTCATTCTTCTCCTCCTGCTCATGCTCCTCCTCCAGCTTCTTCTCCAACTCCTTCTCCTACTCCCCCTTCTGGTCCTTCTCCGTCTCCTGCTCCTTCTCGACCGATTGCTTCTTCTCCACCTCCTGTTCCTTCTCCTCCTCCTGCTCCGTCTCCACCTCCTTCTCCTCCTCCACCTCCTTCTCCTCCACCTGCTCCTTGTCCACCTCCTGCTCCTTCTCCACCTCCTGCTCATTCCCCACCTCCTGCCCCTTCTCCTCATTTTCCGCCTTCTCCATCACCTGCTCCTTCTCCTCCTCCTGCTCATACACCTCCTCGCGATGCTTCTACTTCTCCTGCTCCTACTCCACTACTGCTCCTTCTCCAACTCCTGCTCCTTCTCCTCATCTTGCTCCTTCTCCACCTCCTGCTCCTTCTTCTCCTCCTGCTTCTGCTCCTCCTCCTGCTTCTTCTTCAACTCATTCTCCTACTCGGCCTCCTGGTCCTTTTCCGCCACCTGATCGTTCTCGACCTGTTGCTTCTTCTCCTCCTCCTGTTCCTTGTCCACCTCCTGCTCCTTGTCCACCTCCTGCTCCTTGTCCACCTCCTGCTCCTTGTCCACATCCTGCTCCTTGTCCACCTCCTGCTCCTTCTCGCCCTCCTGCTACTTCCTGCCCTCCTGCTCCTTCTCCACCTCCTGCTCCTTCTCCACTCCTGCTCATTCACCACCTCCTGCTCCTTCTTCTCCTCCTTCTCCTCCTCCTTCTCCTTCTCCACCTCCTGCTCCTTCTCCACCTCCTGCTCCTTCTCCACCTCCTGCTCATTCTCCACCTCCTGCTCCTCCTCCTTTATCTCCTGCTCCTTCTCCACCTCCTGCTCATTTTCCATATCCAGCTCCACCTCCACATTCTGCTCCTTCTCCACCTCATGATCCTTCTCCAACTACTGCTCCTTCTCCTCCTCCTCCTTCTCCTCCAACTGTTCATTCTCCACCTCCTGCTCCTTCTCCATCTCCTGCTCCTTCTCCAACTCCTGCTCCTTCTCCACCTACTGCTCCTTCTCCACCTCCTGCTCCTTCTCCTCCTCCTGCTCCTACTCCACCCCCTGCGCCACCTCCTTGTGCTCCTTCTCCGCCTCCTGCTCCTTCTCCGCCTCCTGCTCCTTCTCCGCCTCCTGCTCCGCCTCCTGCTCCTTCTCCGCCTCCTGCTCCTTATCCGCCTCCCGCTCCTTCTCCTTCTCCGCCTCCTGCTCCTTCTCCGCCTCCTGCTCATACCCCTCTTCCTGCACCTTCTCACCCTCCTGCTCCTGCTTTGCCTCCTTCTCCTTCGCCCCGTTCTGTTCCTTCGCCCCCTCCTGCTCCTTCTCCACCTATAGCTACTTCTCCACCTTCTGCTCCTACTCTACATCCTGCTCATTCTACCCATCCTGTTCCATCTCGTCGTCCAGCTCAACTTCCACCTTCTGCTCCTTCTCCACTTCTTGCTCCTTCTCCACCTCCTGCTCATTCTTCTCTTCCTGCTCCTTCTTCTCTTCATGCTCCTTCTCCTCCTCCTTATCCTTCTCCACCTCCTCCTCCTTCGCCACCTCCTGCTCCTTCTCCACCTCCTGCTCTTTCTCCACCTCCTGGTCGTTCTCTACCTCCTGCTCCTTCTCCACCTCCTGCTCCTTCTCCACCTTCTGGTCCTTCTCCTCCTCCTGCTTCTTCCCCTCCTCCTGCTCCTTCTAGTCCTCCTGATCATTCTCGTCCTCCTGCTCATTCGCCCCCACTTGCTCTTGCTTTGCATCCCACTCCTTCTCCGCCTCCTGCTCCTTCTCCCCCTCCCGCTCCATCTCTACCTCCTGCTCCTTTTCCCCGTCCTGCTCCTTCTCCACCTCCTGCTCACTCTCCCCATCCTGCTCACTCTCCCCCTCCTGCTCCTTGTCCTCGTCCCGCTCAACCTCCACCTCCTGCTCCTTCTCCACCTCCTGCTCCTTCTCCACCTCCTGCTCCTCCTCCTTTATCTCCTGCTCCTTCTCCTCGTCCCGCTCAACCTCCTCCTCCTGCTCCTTCTCCACCTCCTGCTCCTTCTCCACCTCCTGCTTCTTCTCCACCTCCTGCTCCTTTTCCACCTCCTGCTCCTTCTCCACCTCCTACTCCTTCTCCACCTCCTGCTCCTTCTCCACCTCCTGCTCCTCCTCCTTTATCTCCTGCTCCTTCTCCACCTCCTGCTCATTTTCCATATCCAGCTCCACCTCCACATCCTGCTCCTTCTCCAACTCATGATCCTTCTCCAACTACTGCTCCTTCTCCTCCTCCTCCTTCTCCTCCAACTGTTCATTCTCCACCTCCTGCTCCTTCTCCACCTCCTGCTCCTTCTCCAACTCCTGCTCCTTCTCCACCGACTGCTCCATCTTCACCTCCAGCTGGACCTCCTCCTCCTGCTCCTTCTCCACTCCGCTCCATCTCCATCTCATGCTCCTTCTCCTCCTCCGCCTCCTGCTCCTTCTCCTCCTCCTCCCCCTCCTGCTCCTTCTCCCCTCCAGCTCCTTCTCCCCCTCCTGGTCCTTCTCCCCTTCCTGCTCAAACTCCTCCTCCTCCTCCTTCTCCACCTCCTGCTCATTCTCAACCTGCTGCTCAACCTCCACCTGCTCGTTTTCCTCCTCATCCTCCTGCTCCTTCAGCTCCTCCAGCTCTCCCTCCTCCTCTTGCTCAATCTCCTCCTCCTCCTTGTTCTCCACCCATGCTCCTTCTCCACCTCCTCATCATTCTCCACCTCCTGCTCCTTCTCGGCTTTTGCTCAAACTCCTCCTCCTGCTCCTTCTCCACTTCATGCTCCTTCTCCCGCTTCTGCTCCTACTCCTGCTTGAGCTCCTTCACCCGCTTCTGCTCCGTCTCCTCCTGCTGCCACTTCTCCTCCTGCTGCTTCTTCTGCTCCTGCTGCTACTTCTCCATCTCCTTCTCCTGCTCCTTCTCCACCTCCTGCTCCTTCTCTTCTCCTGCTCATTCAACACCTCCTGTTCCTTCTTCTCCACCTCCTGCTCCTTCTCCACCTCCTGGTCCTTCTCCACCTCCTGCTCCTTCTCCACCCCCTGCTCCACCTCCTTGTGCTCCTTCTCCGCCTCCTGCTCCTTCTCCGCCTCCTGCTCCGCCTCCTGCTCCTTCTCCGCCTCCTGCTCCTTCTCCGCCTCCCGCTCCTTCTCCGCCTCCTTCTCCTTCTCCGCCTCCTGCTCCTTCTCCGCCTCCTGCTCATTCCCCTCCTCCTGCACTTTCTCACCATCCTGCTCCTGCTTTGCCTCCTGCTCCTTCTCCCCGTTCTGTTCCTTCGCCCCCTCCTGCTCCTTCTCCACCTATCGCTCGGTCTCCACCTTCTTCTCCAACTCTACATCCTACTCATTCTACCCCTCCTTTTTCTTATCGTCGTCCAGCTCAACTTCCACCTTCTGCTCCTTCTCCACTTCTGCTCCATCTCCACCTCCTGCTCCTTCTTCTCTTCCTGCTCCTTCTTCTCTTCCTGCTCATTCTTCTCTCCCTGCTCCTTCTCCTCCTCCTGCTCCTTCTCCGCCTCCTGCTCCTTCTCCTCCTCCTGCTCCTTCTCCACCTCCTGCTCCTTCTCCACCCCCTGCTCCTTCTCCGCCTCCTGCTCCTTCTCCTCCTCCTGCTCCTTCTCCACCTCCTGCTCCTTCTCCACCCCCTGCTCCTTCTCCGCCTCCTGCTCCTTCTCCTCCTCCTGCTCCTTCTCCACCTCCTGCTCCTTCTCCACCCCCTGCTCCTTCTCCGCCGACTGCTCGTTCACACCCTCCTGATCATTCTCGCCGTCGAGCCCCTCCTCCACCTCCTGCTCCCTCTCCCTCAACTGCTCCTTCTCCGTCTCCTGCTTCTTCCCCTCCTCCTGATGCTTCTCGTCTTCCTGATCCTTCTCGTCTTCCTGATCCTTTTCGTCTTCCTGATCCTTCTCGTCTTCCTGCTCCTTCTCGTGCACCTGCTCATTCTCGTCCTCCTGCTCCTTCCGCAACTCCTGCTCAACCTCCTCCTGCTCCATCTCCTCCTCCTACTCAACCTCCACCTCCTGCTCCTTCTCCGACTCCTGCTCAACCTCCTCCTGCTCCTTCTCCTCCTCCTCATCAACTTCCTCCTGATCCTTCGCCTTCTGATACTCAACCTCCTCCTCCTGCTCCGCCTCCCGCTCCTGTTCCTTCTCCCCCTCCTACATCTTCTCCCTCACCTGCACCTTTACCCCTCCTGCACCTTCTCACCTCCTGCACCTTCTCCTCCACCTGCTCCTTCTCCTCCACCTGCTCCTTCTCCACTTCATGCTCCTTCTCCCGCTCCTGCTCCAACTTCCGCTTCTGCTCCTTCTCCCGCTTCTGCTCCTTCTGCCGCATCTGCTCCTTCTCCTCCTGCCGCTTCTTCTCCTTCTGCTGCAACGTCTCCACCTCCTTCTCCTGCTCCTTCTCCACCTCCTGCTCCTTCTCCACTACTGCTCATTCACCACCTCCTGCTCCTTCTCTCCCTCCTGCTCCTTCTCCACCTCCTGCTCCTTCTCCACCTCGTGCTCCTTCCCCACCTCCTGCTCCTTCTCCACTTCCTGCTACTTCTCCTCCTCCTGCTTCTTCTCTCCTCCTGCTCCTTCTCCACCTCCTGCTCCTTCTCATCCTCCTCCTCCTGCTCCTTCTCCACCTTCTGCTCAACCTCCACCAACTGCTCCTCCTCCACCTGCTCCTCCTGCTCCATCTTCTCCTCCAGCTGAACCTTCTCCTCCTGCTCCTTCTCCACTCCGCTCCATCTCCACCTCCTGCTCCTTCTCCTCCTCCAGCTCCTGCTCCTTCTCCTTCACCCCCTCCTGCTCCTTCTCCACCTCCTGCTCCTTCTCCCCTCCTGCTCCTTCTCCCGCTCCTTCTCCCCTTCCTGCTCAAACTCCTCCTCCTGCTCCTTCTCCACCTCCTGCTGATTCTCAACCTGCTGCTCAACCTCCACCTGCTCGTTTTCCTCCTCATCCTCCTGCTCCTTCAGCTCCTCCAGCTCTCCCTCCTCCTCTTGCTCAATCTCCTCCTCCTCCTTGTTCTCCAGCCCTGCTCCTTCTCCACCTCCTCATCATTCTCCACCTCCTGCTCTTTCTCGGCTTTTGCTCAAACTCCTCCTCCTGCTCCTTCTCCACTTCATGCTCCTTCTCCCGCTCCTGCTCCTACTCCTGCTTGTGCTCCTTCACCCGCTTCTGCTCCGTCTCCTCCTGCTGCTACTTCTCCTCCTGCTGCTTCTTCTGCTCCTGCTGCTACTTCTCCATCTCCTTCTCCAGCTCCTTCTCCTCCTCCTGCTGCTTGTCCACCTCCTGCTCCTTGTCCACCTCCTGCGCATTTTCGCCCTCGTGCTGCATCTCGTACACGTGCTGCTTCTCGACCTCCTGCTCCTTCTCGACCTCCTGCTCCTTTTCCACCTCCTACTCCTTCTCCACACCTGCTCATTCACCAACTCCGGCTGCTTTTTCTCCTTCTTCTCCTCCTCCTGCTCCTTCTCCACCTCCTGCTGCTTGTCTCCCTCCTCCTCCTTCTCTCCCTCCTTCTCCTTTTCCACCTCCTGCTCGTTCTCCTTCTCTTGCTCCTTCTCCACCTCCTGCTCCTTCTCCTCATCATGCGCCTTCTTCTTCTACTTCTTCGCCTCCTTTTGCTTCTACTACTCCTCCTGCTCCTTTTTCTTCTCCTGATCCTACTCCTCCTCCTGATCCTTCTCCTCCTCCTGATCATTCTCCACCTCCCGCACCTTCTCCACCTCCTGCTCCTTCTTCTACTCCTGCTTCTGCTCATCCTCCTGCTTCTTCTCCAACTCCTTCTCTCCTCCCCCTCCTGGTCCTTCTTCGCCTCCTGCTCCTTCTCGACCTATTGCTTCTTCTCCACATCCTATTCCTTCTCCTCCTCCTCCTTCTCCACCTCCTTCTCCTCCTCCTGCTCCTTGTCCATCTCCTGCTCCTTCTCCACCTCCCGCTCCTTCTCCTCATCTTGCGCCTTCTCCACCTCCTGCTCCTTCTCCACCGCCTGTTCCTTCTCTTCATCTTGCGCCTTCTCCACCTTCTGCTCATTCTCCTACTCCTGCTCCTCCTCCTGCTTCTGCTCCTTCACCCACTTCTGCTCCATCTCCTCCTGCTGTTACTTCTCCTCCTGCTGCATCTTCTGCTCCTGCTGCTACTTCTCCATCTCCTTCTCCTGCTCCTTCTCCACCTCATGCTCCTTCTCCCCTTCCTGCCCAAACTCCTCCTCCTGCTCCTTCTCCACCTCCTGCTCATTCTCAAACTGCTGCTCAACCTCCACCTGCTCGTTTTCCTCCTCCTCCTCCTGCTCCTTCAGCTTCTCCAGCTCTCCCTCCTCCTCTTGCTCAATCTCCTCCGCCTCCTTGTTCTCCACCCATGCTCCTTCTCCACCTCCTGCTCCTTCTTCACCTCTTGCTCCTTCTCCTCCTCCTGCTCCTTCTCCAGCTCCTTCTCCTCCTCCTGCTGCTTGTCCACCTCCTGCTCCTTGTCCACCTCCTGCGCATTTTCGCCCTCCTGCTGCATCTCGCCTACATGCTGCTTCTCGACCTCCTGCTCCTTTTCGCCCTCCTGCTCCTTCTCCACCTCCTGCTCCTTCTCCACACCTGCACATTCACCACCTCCTGCTCCTTCTTCTCCTCCTTCTCTTCCTCCTGCTCCTTCTCCACCTCCTGCTTCTTCTCCTTCTCTTGCTCCTTCTGCACTTCCTGCTCCTTCTTCTCATCTTGCGCCTTCTCCTTCTACTTCTTCGCCTCCTTTTGCTTCTACTCCTCCTCCTGCTCATTTTTCTTCTCCTGATCCTTCTCCTCCTCCTGATCCTTCTCCTCCTCCTGATTCTTCTCCACCTCCTGCTCTTTCTCCACCTCCCGCACCTTCTCCTCCTCCTGCTCCATCTACTCCTTCGCCTGCTCATCCTCCTGCTTCTTCTCCGACTCCTTCTCTACTTCCCCTCCTGGTCCTTCTTCGCCTCCTGTTCCTTCTCGACCTATTGCTTCTTCTCCACATCCTGTTCCTTCTCCTCCTCCTCCTTCTCCACCTCCTTCTCCTCCTCCTCCTCCTTGTCCATCTCCTGCTCCTTCTCCACCTCCTGCTCCTTCTCCTCATCTTGCGCCTTCTCCACCTTCTGCTCATTCTCCTACTCCTGCTCCTACTCCTGCTTCTGCTTCTTCACCCGCTTCTGCTCCGTCTCCTCCTGCTGTTACTTCTCCTCCTGCTGCTTCTTCTGCTCCTGCTGCTGCTTCTCCATCTCCTTCTCCTGCTCCTTCTCCACCTCATGCTCCTTCTCCACTCCTGCTCATTCACAATCTCCTGTTCCTTCTTCTCCTCCTTCTCCTCCTCCTGCTCCTTCTCCACCTCATGCTCCTTCTCCTCTTCATGCTCCATCTCCACCTCCTGCTCCTGCTCCTCCTCCTGCTCCTTCTCCACCACCGGCTCTTTGACGCCCTCCTGCTCCTTATATCTGTCCTGCTCCTTCTCCACCTCATGCTCCTTCTCCACCTCCTGCTCCATCTCCACCTCCTGCTCCTTCTCCTTCCCCTGCTCCTTCCCCACCTCCTGCTCATTCTCCACCTCCTGCTCCTTCTTCTCCTCCTGCTCCTGCTCCTCCTGCTGCTTCTTCTCCAACTCCTTCTACTACTCGCCCTCCTGGTCCATTTCCGCCACCTGCTCGTTCTCCACCTGTTGCTTCTTCTCCTCCTTCTGTTCCTTGTCCACCTCCTGCTCCTTGTCCACCTCCTGCTCCTTGTCCACCTCCTGCTCCTTCTCCACCTCCTGCTCCTTCTCCAACTCCTACTCCTTCTCCACCTCCAGCTCCTTCTCCACTCCTGCTCCTTCTCCTCCTCCTGCACATTTTCCTCCTCCTGATCCTTCTCCTCCTCCTGCTTCTTCTCCAACTCATTCACCTACTCCCACACCTGGTCCTTCTCCGCCTCCTGCTCCATCTCCACCGATTGCATCAGCTCCACTTCCTGTTCCTCCTCCTCCTCCTGCTCCTTCTCCACCTAATATCCTCGTCCACGTCCTTCTCGCCCTCCTGCTCCTTCTCGCCCTCCTGCTTCTTCTCCCCCACATGCTCCTTCTCGTCCTCCTGCTCCTTCTCCACCTTCTGCTCCTTCTCCACTTTCTGCTCCTTCTCTACTCCTGCTCATTCACCACCTCCTGCTACTTCTTCTCCTCCTTCTCCTCCTCCTGCTCCTTCTCCACCTCCCGCTCCTTGTCTCCCTCCTGCTCCTTCTTCACCTCCTGCTCCTTCTCCAACTCATGCTGCTTCTCTACCTCCTGCTACTACTCCTCCTCCTGCTCCTGCTCCTCCTCCAGCTCCTTCTTCTTCTCCTGCTCCTTCTCCACTCCTGCTCCATCTCCACCTCCGACTTCTTCTCCTCCTCCTGCTCTGCTCCTCCACCTGCTCCTTCTCCACCTCCTGCTCCTTCTTCTCCTCCTGCTCCTGCCCCTCCTACTGCTTCTTCTCCAACTCATTCTCCCACTCCCACTCCTGGTCCTTCTCCGTCTCCTGCTCCTTCTCCACCTATTGCTTCTTCTCCACCTCCTGTTCCTTCTCCTCATTATGCTCCTTCTCCACCTCCTTCTCCTCCTCTACCTCCTTCTCCTCCTCCTTCTCCTTGTGCACCTTCTGCTCCTTGTCCACCTCCTGCTCCTTGTCCAACTCCTGCCCCTTCTACTACCCCTTCTCCTCCTCATGGTCCTTTTCCACCTCCTGCTCCTTGTCTTCCTCCTGCTCCTTATCTCCCTCCTGCTCCTTCTCCACCTCCTGCTCCTTCTCCAACTCCTGCTACTTCCTGCCCTCCTGCTCCTTCTCCACCTCCTGGTAATTCCCCACTCCTGCTCATTCACCACCTCCTGCTCGTTTTTCGCCTCCTTCTCTTCCTTCTGCTCCTTTACCACCTCCTGTTCCTTGTCTTCCTCCTGCTCCGTGTCTCCCTCCTGCTCCTTCTCCTCCTCCTGCTCCGTCTCCACCTCCTGCTCGCTCTCAACCTCCTGCTCCTTGTCTTCCTCCTGCTCCTTGTCTCCCTCCTGCTCCTTCTCCTCCTCCTGCTCCGTCTCCACCTCCTGCTCGTTCTCAACCACCTGCTCCTTCTCCTTCTCCTGCTCCTTCTCCACCTTCTGCTCCTTCTCCACCTCCTGCTGCTTCTTATCTTTTTTTTTAATTCGTTCACGGGATGTGGGCGTCGCTGGCGAGGCCAGCATTTATTGCCCATCCCTAATTGCCCTTGAGAATGTGGTGGTGAGCCGCCTTCTTGAACCGCTGCAGTCCGTGTGGTGACGGTTCTCCCACAGTGCTGTTAGGAAGGGAGTTCCTGGATTTTGACCCAGCGACAATGAAGGAACGGCGATAAATTTCCAAGTCGGGATGGTGTGTGACTTGGAGGGGAACGTGCAGGTGGTGTTGTTCCCATGTGCCTGCTGCTCTTGTCCTTCCAGGTGGTAGAGGTCGCGGGTTTGGGAGGTGCTGTCGGAGAAGCCTTGGCGAGTTGCTTCAGTGCATCCTGTGGATAGTGCACACTGCAGCCACGGTGCGCCGGTGGTGAAGGGAGTTAATGTTCAGGGTGGTGGATGGGGTGCCAATCAAGCGGGCTGCTTTATCTTGGATGGTGTCGAGCTTCTTGAGTGTTGTTGGAGTTGCACTCATCCAGGCAAGTGGGGAGTATTCCATCACACTCCTGACTTGTGCCTTGTAGATGGTGGAAAGGCTTTGGGGAGTCAGGAGGTGAGTCACTCGCCGCAGATTACCCAGCCTCTGACCTGCTCTAGTAGCCACAGTATTTATATGGCTGGTCCAGTTAAGTTTCTGGTCAATGGTGACCCCCAGGATGTTGATGGTGGGGGATTCGGCGATGGTAATGCCGTTGAATGTCAAGGGGAGGTGGTTAGACTCTCTCTTGTTGGAGATGGTCATTGCCTGGCACTTATCTGGCGCGAATGTTACTTGCCACTTGTGAGCCCAAGCCTGAATGTTGTCCAGGTCTTGCTGCATGCGGGCTCGGACTGCTTCATTATTTGAGGGGTTGCGAATGGAACTGAACACTGTGCAGTCATCAGCGAACATCCCCATTTCTGAACTTATGATGGAGGGAAGGTCATTGATGAAGCACCTGAAGATGGTTGGGCCTAGGACACTGCCCTGAGGAACTCCTGCAGCAATGTCCTGGGGCTGAGATGATTGGCCTCCAACAACCACTACCATCTTCCTTTGTGCTCGGTATGACTCCAGCCACTGGAGAGTTTTTCCCCTGATTCCCATTGACTTCAATTTTACTAGGGCTCCTTGGTGCCACACTCGGTCAAATGCTGCCTTGATGTCAAGGGCAGTCACTCTCACCTCACCTCTGGAATTCAGCTCTTTTGTCCATGTTTGGACCAACGCTGTAATGAGGTCTGGAGCCGAGTGGTCCTGGCGGAACCCAAACTGAGCATCGGTGAGCAGGTTATTGGTGAGTAAGTGTCGCTTGATAGCACTGTCGACGACACCTTCCATCACTTTGCTGATGATTGAGAGTAGACTGATGGGGCGGTAGTTGGCCGGATTGGATTTGTCCTGCTTTTTGTGGACAGGACGTACCTGGGCAATTTTCCACATTGTCGGGTAGATGCCAGTGTTGTAGCTGTACTGGAACAGCTTGGCAAGAGGCGCAGCTAGTTCTGGAGCACAAGTCTTCAGCACAACAGCTGGGATGTTGTCGGGGCCCATAGCCTTTGCTGTATCCAGTGCACTCAGCCGTTTCTTGATATCACGTGGAGTGAATCGAATTGGCTGAAGACTGGCTTCTGTGATGGTGGGGATATCGGGAGGAGGCCAAGATGGATCATCCACTCGGCACTTCTGGATGAAGATGGTTGCAAACGCTTCAGCCTTGTCTTTTGCACTCACGTGCTGGACTCCGCCATCGTTGAGGATGGGGATGTTTGCAGAGCCTCCTCCTCCCGTTAGTTGTTTAATTGTCCACCACCATTCACGACTGGATGTGGCAGGACTGCAGAGCTTTGATCTGATCCATTGGTTGTGGATTCGCTTAGCTCTGTCGATAGCATGTTGCTTCCGCTGTTTAGCATGCATGTAGTCCTGAGTTGCAGCTTCACCAGGTTGGCACCTCATTTTTAGGTACGCCTGGTGCTGCTCCTGGCATGCTCTTCTACACTCCTCATTGAACCAGGGTTGATCCCCTGGCTTGTTGGAAATGGTAGAGTGAGGAATATGCCGGGCCATGAGGTTACAGATTGTGCTGGAATATAATTCTGCTGCTGCTGATGGCCCACAGCGCCTCATGGATGCCCAGTTTTGAGCTGCTAGATCCGTTCTGAATCTATCCCATTTAGCACGGTGGTAGTGCCACCTCCTGCTCCTTCTCCTCCTCCTGCTCCTACTCCTCCTCCTGCTCCTTCTCCACATCCAGGTCCTTCTCCACCTCCTGCTCCTTCTTCTCCTCCTGCTCCTGCTCCTCTTCCTGCTTCTTCTCCAACTCCTTCTCCTACTCCCACTCCTGGCCCTTCTGCACATCCTGCTCCTTCTTCACCTATTGCTTCTTCTCCACCTCCTGTTCGTTCTCCTCCTCCTGCTCCTTCTCCACGTCCTTTTCCTCCTCCACCTCCTTCTCCACCTCCTGCTCCTTCTCCACCTCCTGCTCCTTCTCCTTCTCCTGCTCCTTCTCCACCTCCTTTTCCTTCTCGACCTCCTGCTCCTTCTCCTCATCTTGCGCCTTGTCAACCTCCTGCTCCTTCTCCTCCTCCTGATACTACTTCTCCTCCTGCTCCATCTTCTTCTCCTGCTCCTTCTCCACTCCTGCTCCTTCTTCTCCTCCTGCACCTTCTCCTCCTCCTGCTCCTTCTCCTCCTCCAGCTCCTTCTCCACCTCCTGCTCCTTCTACAACTCCTGCTCCTGCTCCTCCTCCTGCTTCTTCTCGAACTCATTCACCTCCTACCACTCCTGGTCCTTCTCCGCCTCCTGGTCCTTCTCCACCGATTGCATCTTCTCCACTTCCTGTTCCTCCTCCTCCTCCTGCTCCTTCTCCACCGCCTTCTCCTCATCCACGTCCTTCTCCTCCCCCTGCTCCTTGTCCACCTCCTGCTCCTTGTGCACCTCCTGCTCCGTGTCCACCTCCTGATCTTTTGCCACGTCCTGCTCCTTGTCCACCTCCTGCTCACTGTCCACCTCCTGCTCCATCTCGCCCGCCTGCTCCGTCTCGCCCTCCTGCTCCTTCTCGCCCTCCTGCTTCTTCTCCCCCTCATGCTCCTTCTCCACTCCTGCTCATTCACCACCTCCTGCTCCTTCTTTTCCTCCTTCTCCTCCTCCTGCTCCTTCTTCACCTCCTGCTCCTTCTCCGCCTCCTACTGATTCTCTACCTCCTGCTACTACTCCTCCTCCTGCTCCTGCTCCTCCTCCTACTCCTTGTTCTTCTCCTGCTCCTTCTCCACTCCTGCTCCTGATCCTCCTCCTGCTCCTTCTTCTTCTCCTGCTCCTTCTCCACTCCTGCTCCATCTCCACCTCAGAATTCTTCTCCTCCTCCTGCTCCTTCTCCTCATCCTGCTCCATCTCCACCTCCTGCTCCTTCTCCATCTTCTGCTCCTTCTCCTTCTCCTGTTCCTTCTTCTCCGCCTGCTCCTTCTCCACCTCCTGTTCCTTGTCTCCCTCCCGCTCCTTCTCCACCTCCTGCTGCTCCTCCACCTCCTGCTTCGTCTCCTTCTCCTGCTCCTTCTCCACATCCTGCTCCTTCTTCTCCTCCTGCTCCTGCACCTCCTCCTGCTTCTTCTCTAACTCATTCTCCTACTCCCCCTCCTGGTCCTTCTCCGTCTCCTGCTCCTTCTCCAACTATTGCTTGTTCTCCACCTCCTGTTCCTTCTCCTCGTTCTGCTCCTTCTCCACTTCCTTCTCCTCCTCCACCTCCTTCTCCTCCTCCTGCTCCTTGTCCACCTCCTGCTCCTTGTCCACCTCCTGCTCCTTGTCCACCTCCTGCTCCTTGTCCAACTCCTGCCCCTTCTTCTCCTCCATCTCCTCCTCATGATCCTTTTCCACCTCCTGCTCCTTGTCTTCCTCCTGCTCCTTGTCTCACTCCTGCTCCTTCTCCACCTCCTGCTCCTTCTCCAACTCCTGCTACTTCCTGCCCTCCTGCTCCTTCTCCACCACCTGTTAATTCTCCACTCCTACTCATTCACCACCTCCTGCTCGTTCTTCTCCTCCTTCTCCTCCTCCTGCTCCGTTACCACCTCCTGCTCCTTGTCTTCCTCCTGCTCCGTGTCTCCCTCCTGCTCCTTCTCCTCCTCCTGCTCCTTCTACTTCTCCTGCTCCTTCTCCACCTCCTGCTCCTTCTCCACTTCCTGCTGCTTCTCATCTTGCGCCTTCTCCACATCCTGCTCCTTCTCCACCTCCTGCTCCTTGTCTTCCTGCTGCTCCTTGTCACCCTCCTGCTCCTTCTCCTCCTCCTTCTCCGTCTCCACCTCCTCCTCGTTCTCAACCTCCTGCTCCTTCTCCTTCTCCTGATCCTTCTCCACCTCCTGCTCCTTCTCCACATCCTGCTGCTTCTTATCTTGCGCCTTCTCCACCTTCTGCTCCCTTTCCTCCTCCTGCTCCTACTCCTCCTCCTGCTTCTTCATCTTCTCCTGCTCCTTCTCCACTCCTGCTCCTTCTCCTCCACCTGCTCCTTCTCCTCCTCCTGCTCCTTCTCCTCCTCCTGCTCCTTCTCCACATCCTGCTCCTTCTCCACCTCCTGCTCCTTCCTCTCCACCTGCTCCTGCTCCTCTTCCTGCTTCTTCTCCAACTGCTTCTCCTGGCCCTTCTGCGCATCCTGCTCCTTCTTCACCTATTGCTCCTTCTCCACCTCCTGTTCGTTCTCCTCCTCCTGCTCCTTCTCCACCTCCTTCTCCTCCTCCACCTCCTTCCTCCTCCTGCTCCTTGTCGACCTCCTGCTCCTTCTCCACTCCTGATCCTTCTCCACCTCCTGCCCTTTCTTCTCCTCCTGCTCCTGCTCCTCCTCCTGCTTCTTCTCCAACTCCTTCTCCTGCTCCTCCTCCTGGTCCGTCTCCGCCTCCTGCTCCTTCTCCACCTATTGCTTCTTCTCCTTCTCCTGTTCCTTCTCCTCCTCCTGCTCCTTCTCCACCTCCTTTTCCTCCTCCACCTCCTTCTCCACCTTCTGCTCCTGGTCCACTTCCTGCTCCTTCTCCACCTCCTTCTCCTCCACCTCCTTCTCCACCTCCTACTCCTGGTCCACCTCATGCTCCTTCTTCTTCTCCTTCTCCTTCTCCACTGCTGCTCCTTCTCCTCCTCCTGCTCCTACTCCTCTTCCTGCACCTTCACCTCCTTCTGCTCCGTCTCCACCTACTGTTCCTTCTCCACCTCCTGTTCCTTCACCTCCTCCTGCTCCTTCCCCACCTCCTCCTTCTCCACGACCTCCTTCTCCTCCTTCTGCTCTTTGTCCAACTCTTGCTCCGTGTCCACCTCCTGCTCCTTGTCCACTTCCTGCTCCTTCTCCACCTCTTGCTCGTTCTCCACCTCCTGTCCTTCTCCACCTCCTGCTACTTCTCCACCTCCTGCTCCTTATCCTCATCTTGCGCCTTCTCCAACTCCTGCTTCTACTCCTCATCATGCTCCTACTGCTCCTCCTGCTCCTTCACCTCCTCCTACTCCTTCTCCTCCTCCTGCTCCACCTCCACCTCCTGCTCCTTCTCCTTCTCCCGCTCCTTCTCCTTCTCCTGCTATTCTTCTCCGCCTGCTCCTTCTTCTCCTCCTGCTCCTTCTCAATTTCTGCTCAATCTCCAGCTCCTGCTCCTTCTCCTCCTCGTCCTCCTCCTTCCCCTCGTGCTCCTTGTAACCTCCTGTTCCTTCACCCCCTCCTGCTCCTTCTCCCCCTCATGCTCCTTCTCCCCTTCCTGCTCCTTCTCCCCGTTCTTGTCAACCTCCTGCTCCTTGTCCACCTCCTGCTCCTTCTCGCCCTCCTACTCCTTCCTGCCCTCCTGCTCCTTCTCCACCTCCTGCTCCTTTTCCACTACAGCTCCTTCTCCACCTCCTGCTCCTTCTCCACCTGCTGCTCCTTCTCCACTCTCGCTCATTCCCCACCTCCTCCTCCTTCTTCTCCTCCTTCTCACCCTCCTGCTCCGTCTCGCCCTCCTGCTCCTTCTCGCTCTCCTGCTCCTTGCCTCCCTGCTGCTCCTTCTCCTCCTCCTGCTCCGTCTCCACCTCCTGCTCGTTCTCAACGTCCTGCTCCTTCTCCTACTCCTGCTCCTGCTCCTCCTCCTGCTTCTTCTCCAACTCATTCTACTACTCCCCCTCCTGGTCCTTCTCCGTCTCCTGCTCCTTCTCCACCCATTGCTTCTTCTCCACCTCCCGTTCCTTCTCATTCTGCTCCCCTTCCACCTCCTTCTCCTCCTCCCCCTCCTTCTCCTCCTCCTGCTCCTTGTCCACCTCCTGCTCCTTGTCCACCTGAGCTCCTTTTCCACCTCCTGCTCCTTGTCCAACTCCTGCCCCTTCTTCTCCTCCTTCTCCTCCTCATGGTCCTTTTCCACGTCCTGCTCCTTGTCTTCCTCCTGCTCCTTGTCTCCCTCCTGCTCCTTCTCCACCTCCTGCTCCTTCTCCAACTCCTGCTACTTCCTGCACTCCTGCTCCTTCTCCAACTCCTGCTCATTCGCCACTCCTGCTCATTCACCACCTCCTGCTCCTTCTTCTCCTCCTTCTCCTCCTCCTGCTCCTTCTCCACCTCCTGGTCTTTGTCTTCCTCCTGCTTCTTGACTCCCTCCTGCTCCTTCTTCTTCAATACAAAAACTTTTCGTGGTTCTTGTCAATTTTTGTTGGTTTTGATCTATTTAACTTATTTCAGTCAGCAAGATCTTCCTTCTTCAAAGCAAAAAGATTTTATCTTCAAATACAATAACTTTTCGTGGTTTTGTTGGTTTTCATCAAACAAACATATTTCAGCGAATGATAAGTTTTTTCTTTAATAGCGTAAGATTTTATCTTAAAATACAAGAACTTTTCGTGGTTCTTGTCAATTTTTGTTGGTATTCATCTGATGAACTTATTTCAGTCAGCTCGATCTTTCTTCTTTAATGCAAAAAGATTTTCTCTTCAAAGACAAGAACTTTTCGTGGTTTTGTTGGTTTTCAGCAAAAGAACATATTTCAGCGCGCAAGAAGTTTTTTCTTTAACAGCTTAAGATTTTGCCTTAAAATACAAGAACTTTTCGTGATTCTTGTCAATTTTTGTTGGTTTTCATCCAATGAACTTATTTCAGTCAACTAGATCTTTCTTCTTCAAAGCAAAAAGATTTTATCTTCAAATACAAGAACTTTTCGAAGTTTTCTTGGTTTTCAGCAAATGAACATATTTCAGCGAGCTGGAAGTTTTTTCTTTCACAGCTCAAGATTTTTCTTAAAATACAAGAACTTTTCGTGGTTCTTGTCAATTTTTGTTGGTTTTCATCCAATGAACTTATTTCAGTCAGCTCGATCTTTCTTCTTTAATGCAAAAAGATTTTATCTTCAAATACAAGAACTTTTCGTGGTTTTCTTGGTTTTCAGCAAATGAACATATTTCAGCGAGCTGGAAGTTTTTTCTTTAATAGCTCAAGATTTTATCTTAAAATACAAGAACTTTTCGTTGTTCTGATCAATTTTTGTTGGTTTTGATCCAATGAACTTATTTCAGTCAGCTGGATCTTTCTTTAATGCAAAAAGATTTTATCTTCAAATACAAGAACTTTTCGTGGTTTTCTTGGTTTTCAGCAAATGAACATATTTCAGCGAGCTGGAAGTTTTTTCTTTAATAGCTCAAGATTTTATCTTAAAATACAAGAACTTTTCGTTGTTCTGATCAATTTTTGTTGGTTTTCATCAAATGAACTTATTTCAGTCAGCTGGATCTTTCTTCTTTCATGCAAAAACCTGTTTTCTTCAAATACAAGAACTTTTCGTGGTTTTGTTGGTTTTCAGCAAATGAACATATTTCAGCGAGCTGGAAGTTTTTTCTTTAATAGCTTAAGTTTTTATCTTAAAATACAAGAACTTTTCGTGGTTCTTGTCAATTTTTGTTGGTTATGATCCAATGAACTTATTTCAGTCAGCTGGATCATTCTTCTTTAATGCAAAAAGATTTTATCTTCAAATACAATAACTTTTCGTGGTTTTGTTGATTTTCAGCAAATGAACATATTTCAGCGAGCTGGAAGTTTTTACTTTAATAGCTTAAGATTTTATCTTAAAATACAAGAACTTTTCGTGGTTCTTGTCAATTTTTGTTGGTTTTGATCCAATGAACTTATTTCAGTCAGCTAGATCTTTCTTCTTCAAAGCAAAAAGATTTTATCTTCAAATACAAGAACTTTTCGTGGTTTTGTTGTATTTCAGCAAATGGACATCTTTCAGCGAGCGAGAAGTTTTTTCTTTAATAGCTTAAGATTTAATCTTAAAATACAAGCACTTTTCGTGGTTCTTGTCAATTTTTGTTGGTTTTCATCTAACAATTTCAGTCAGCTGGATCTTTCTTCTTTAATGCAAAAAGATTTTATCTTAAAATACAAGAACTTTTCGTGGTTCTTGTCAATTTTTGTTGGTTTTCATCTAATGAACTTATTTCAGTCAGCTAGTTCTTTTTTCTTTAATGCAAAAAGATTTTATCTTCAAATACAAGAACTTTTCGTGGTTTCGTTGAATTTCAGCAAATGAACATATTTCAGCGAGCTGTAAGTTTTTTCTTTAATAGCTTAAGATTTTATCTTAAAATACAAGAACTTTTCGTGGTTCTTGTCAATTTTTGTTGGTTTTCATCTAACAATTTCAGTCAGCTGGATCTTTCTTCTTTAATGCAAAAAGATTTTATCTTCAAATACAAGAACTTTTCGTGGTTTTGTTGGTTTTCAGCAAATGAACATATTTCAGCAAGCTATAAATTTTTTCTTTAATAGCTTAAGATTTTATCTTAAAATACAAGAACTTTTCGTGGTTCTTGTCAATCTTTGTTGGTTTTCATCCAATGAACTTATTTCAGTCAGCTAGATCTTTCTTATTTAATGCAAAAAGATTTTATCTTCAAATACAAGAACTTTTCGTGGTTTTGTTGGTTTTCAGCAAATGAACATATTTCAGCGAGCGAGAAGTTTTATCTTTGATAGCGTAAGATTTTATCTTAAAATACAAGATCTTTTCGTGGCTCTGATCAATTTTTGTTGTTTTTCATCTAATGAACATTTTTCAGTCAGCTAGTTCTTTTTTCTTTAATGCAAAAAGATTTTATCTTCAAATACAAGAACTTTTCGTGGATTTGTTGGATTTCAGCAAATGAACATATTTCAGCGAGCTGGAAGTTTTTTCTTTAACAGCTGAAGATTTTATCTGAAAATACAAGAACTTTTCGTGGTTCTTGTCAATTTTTGTTGGTTTTGATCCAATGAACTTATTTCAGTCAGCTAGATCTTTCTTCTTCAAAGCAAATAGATTTTATCTTCAAATACAAGAACTTTTCGTGGTTTTGTTGTATTTCAGCAAATGGACATCTTTCAGCGAGCGAGAAGTTCTTTCTTTAATAGCTTAAGATTTGATCTTAAAATACAAGAACTTTTCGTGGTTCATGTCAATTTTTGTTGGTTTTCATCTAACAATTTCAGTCAGCTGGATCTTTCTTCTTTAATGCAAAACGATTTTATCTTCAAATACAAGAACTTTTCGTGGTTTTGTTGGTTTTCAGCAAATGAACATATTTCAGCGAGCTATAAGTTTTTTCTTTAATAGCTTAAGATTTTATCTTAAAATACAAGAACTTTTCGTGGTTCTTGTCAATTTTTGTTGGTTTTCATCTAATGCACTTATTTGAGTCAGCTGGATCTTTCTTCGTTCATGCAAAAAGATTTTATCCTCAAATACAAGTACTTTTCGTGGATTTGTTGGATTTCAGCAAATGAACATATTTCAGCGAGCTGGAAGTTTTTTCTTTAACAGCTGAAGATTTTATCTGAAAATACAAGAACTTTTCGTGGTTCTTGTCAATTTTTGTTGGTTTTAATCCAATGAACTTATTTCAGTCAGCTCGATCTTTCTTCTTTAATGCAAAAAGATTTTATCTTCAAATACAAGAACTTTTAGTGGTTTTGTTGGTTTTCAGCAAATGAACATATTTCAGCGAGCTGGAAGTTTTTACTTTAATAGCTTAAGATTTTATCTGAAAATACAAGAACTTTTCGTGGTTCTTGTCATTTTTTGTTGGTTTTGATCCAATGAACTTATTTCAGTCAGCTGGATCTTACTTCTTCAAAGCAAATAGATTTTATCTTGAAATACAAGAACTTTTCGTGGTTTTGTTGTATTTCAGCAAATGGACATCTTTCAGCGAGCGAGAAGTTCTTTCTTTAATAGCTTAAGATTTTATCTTAAAATACAAGAACTTTTCGTGGTTCATGTCAATTTTTGTTGGTTTTCATCTAACAATTTCAGTCAGCTGGATCTTTCTTCTTTAATGCAAAAAGATTTTATCTTCAAATACAAGAACTTTTCGTGGTTTTGTTGGTTTTCAGCAAATGAACATATTTCAGCGAGCTATAAGTTTTTTCTTTAATAGCTTAAGATTTTATCTGAAAATACAAGAACTTTTCGTGGTTCTGATCAATTTTTGTTGGTTTTGATCCAATGAACTTATTTCAGTCAGCTGGATCTTTCTTTAGTGCAAAAAGATTTTATCTTCAAATACAAGAACTTTTCGTGGTTTTGTTGGTTTTCAGCAAATGAACATATTTCAGCGAGCTATAAGTTTTTTCTTTAATAGCTTAAGATTTTATCTTAAAATACAAGATCTTTGTGTGGTTTTGTTGTATTTCAGCAAATGGACATCTTTCAGCGAGCGAGAAGTTTTTTCTTTAATAGCTTAAGATTTTATCTTAAAATACCAGAACTTTTCGTGGTTCTTGTCAATTTTTGTTGGTATTCATCTGATGAACTTATTTCAGTCAGCTGGATCTTTCTTCTTTAATGCAAAACGATTTTCTCTTCAAAGACAAGAACTTTTCGTGCTTTTGTTGGTTTTCAGCAAAAGAACATATTTCAGCGCGCAAGAAGTTTTTTCTTTAACAGCTTAAGATTTTGCCTTAAAATACAAGAACTTTTCGTGGTTCTTGTCAATTTTTGTTGGTTTTGATCCAATGAACTTATTTCAGTCAGCTAGATCTTTCTTCTTCAAAGCAAAAAGATTTTATCTTCAAATACAAGAACTTTTCGTGGTTTTGTTGTATTTCAGCAAATGGACATCTTTCAGCGAGCGAGAAGTTTTTTCTTTCACAGCTCAAGATTTTTCTTAAAATACAATAACTTTTCGTGGTTCTTGTCAATTTTTGTTGGTTTTCATCCAATGAACTTATTTCAGTCAGCTCGTTCTTTCTTCTTTATTGCAAAAAGATTTTATCTTCAAATACAAGAACTTTTCGTGGTTTTCTTGGTTTTCAGCAAATGAACATATTTCAGCGAGCTGGAAGTTTTTTCTTTAATAGCTCAAGATTTTATCTTAAAATACAAGAACTTTTCATTGTTCTGATCAATTTTTGTTGGTTTTCATCAAATGAACTTATTTCAGTCAGCTGGATCTTTCTTCTTTCATGCAAAAACCTGTTTTCTTCAAATACAAGAACTTTTCGTGGTTTTGTTGGTTTTCAGCAAATGAACATATTTCAGCGAGCTGGAAGTTTTTTCTTTAATAGCTTAAGTTTTTATCTTAAAATACAAGAACTTTTCGTGGTTCTTGTCAATTTTTGTTGGTTATGATCCAATGAACTTATTTCAGTCAGCTGGATCATTCTTCTTTAATGCAAAAAGGTTTTATCTTCAAATACAAGAACTTTTCGTGGTTTTGTTGGTTTTCAGAAAATGAACATATTTCAGCGAGCTGGAAGTTTTTACTTTAATAGCTTAAGATTTATTCTTAAAATACAAGCACTTTTCGTGGTTCTTGTCAATTTTTGTTGGTTTTCATCCAATCAACTTATTTCAGTCAGCCATTTCTTTTTTCTTTAATGCAAAAAGATTTTATCTTCAAATACAAGAACTTTTCGTGGTTTCGTTGAATTTCAGCAAATGAACATATTTCAGCGAGCTGTAAGTTTTTTCTTTAATAGCTTAAGATTTTATCTTAAAATACAAGATCTTTTCGTGGTTCTGATCAATTTTTGTTGGTTTTCATCTAACAATTTCAGTCAGCTGGATCTTTCTTCTTTAATGAAAAAAGATTTTATCTTCAAATACAAGAACTTTTCGTGGTTTTGTTGGTTTTCAGCAAATGGACATATTTCAGCGAGCGAGAAGTTTTATCTTTGATAGCGTAAGATTTTATCTTAAAATACAAGATCTTTTCGTGGTTCTGATCAATTTTTGTTGTTTTTCATCTGATGAACATTTTTCAGTCAGCAAGATCTTTCTTCTTTAATGCAAAAAGATGTTGTCATCAAATACAAGAACTTTTCGTGGTTTTGTTGGTTTTCAGCAAATGAACATATTTCAGCGAGCTGGAAGTTTTTTCTTTAATAGCTTAAGATTTTATCTTAAAATACAAAAACTTTTCGTGGTTCTTGTCAATTTTTGTTGGTTTTGATCTATTTAACTTATTTCAGTCAGCAAGATCTTCCTTCTTCAAAGCAAAAAGATTTTATCTTCAAATACAAGAACTTTTCGTTGTTCTGATCAATTTTTGTTGGTTTTGATCCAATGAACTTATTTCAGTCAGCTGGATCTTTCTTTAATGCAAAAAGATTTTATCTTCAAATACAAGAACTTTTCGTGGTTTTGTTGGTTTTCAGCAAATGAACATATTTCAGCGAGCGAGAAGTTTTTTCTTTAATAGCTTAAGATTTTAACTTAAAATACAAGAACTTTTCGTGGTTCTTGTCAATTTTTGTTGGTTTTCATCTAATGCACTTATTTGAGTCAGCTGGATCTTTCTTCTTTCATGCAAAAAGATTTTATCCTTAAATACAAGTACTTTTCGTGGATTTGTTGGATTTCAGCAAATGAACATATTTCAGCGAGCTGGAAGTTTTTTCTAACAGCTGAAGATTTTATCTGAAAATACAAGAACTTTTCGTGGTTCTTGTCAATTTTTGTTGGTTTTAATCCAATGAACTTATTTCAGTCAGATGGATCTTTCTTCTTTAATGCAAAAAGATTTTATCTTCAAATACAAGAACTTTTAGTGGTTTTGTTGGTTTTCAGCAAATGAACATATTTCAGCGAGCTGGAAGTTTTTACTTTAATAGCTTAAGATTTTATCTTAAAATACAAGAACTTTTCGTGGTTCATGTCAATTTTTGTTGGTTTTCATCTAACAATTTCAGTCAGCTGGAGCTTTCTTCTTTAATGCAAAAAGATTTTATCTTCAAATACAAGAACTTTTCGTGGTTTTGTTGTATTTCAGCAAATGGACATCTTTCAGCGAGCGAGAAGTTTTTTCTTTAATAGCTTAAGATTTTATCTTAAAATACAAGAACTTTTCGTGGTTCATGTCAATTTTTGTTGGTTTTCATCTAACAATTTCAGTCAGCTGGAGCTTTCTTCTTTAATGCAAAAAGATTTCATCTTCAAATACAAGAACTTTTCGTGGTTTTGTTGTATTTCAGCAAATGGACATCTTTCAGCAAGCGAGAAGTTTTTTCTTTAATAGCTTAAGATTTTATCTTCAAATACAAGAACTTTTCGTGGTTTTGTTGGTTTTCAGCAAATGAACATATTTCAGCGAGCTATAAGTTTTTTCTTTAATAGCTTAAGATTTTATCTTAAAATACAAGAACTTTTCGTGGTTCTTGTCAATTTTTGTTGGTTTTCATCTAATGCACTTATTTGAGTCAGCTGGATCTTTCTTCTTTCATGCAAAAAGATTTTATCCTCAAATACAAGTACTTTTCGTGGATTTGTTGGATTTCAGCAAGTGAACATATTTCAGCGAGATGGAAGTTTTTTCTTTTACAGCTGAAGATTTTATCTGAAAATACAAGAACTTTTCGTGGTTCTTGTCAATTTTTGTTGGTTTTGATCCAATGAACTTATTTCAGTCAGCTAGATCTTTCTTCTTCAAAGCAAATAGATTTTATCTTCAAATACAAGAACTTTTCGTGGTTTTGTTGTATTTCAGCAAATGGACATCTTTCAGCGAGCGAGAAGTTTTTTCTTTAATAGCTTAAGATTTTATCTTGAAATACAAGAACTTTTCGTGGTTCATGTCAATTTTTGTTGGTTTTCATCTAACAATTTCAGTCAGCTGGATCTTTCTTCTTTAATGCAAAAAGATTTTATCTTAAAATACAAGAACTTTTCGTGGTTTTGTTGGTTTTCAGCAAATGAACATATTTCAGCGAGCTATAAGTTTTTTCTTTAATAGCTTAAGATTTTATCTTAAAATACAAGAACTTTTCGTGGTTCTTGTCAATTTTTGTTGGTTTTCATCTAATGCACTTATTTGAGTCAGCTGGATCTTTCTTCTTTCATGCAAAAAGATTTTATCCTCAAATACAAGTACTTTTTGTGGATTTGTTGGATTTCAGCAAATGAACATATTTCAGCGAGCTGGAAGTTTTTTCTTCAACAGCTGAAGATTTTATCTTCAAATACAAGAACTTTTCGTGGTTCATGTCAATTTTTGTTGGTTTTCATCTAACAATTTCAGTCAGCTGGATCTTTCTTCTTTAATGCAAAACGATTTTATCTTCAAATACAAGAACTTTTCGTGGTTTTGTTGGTTTTCAGCAAATGAACATATTTCAGCGAGCTATAAGTTTTTTCTTTAATAGCTTAAGATTTTATCTTAAAATACAAGAACTTTTCGTGGTTCTTGTCAATTTTTGTTGGTTTTCATCTAATGCACTTATTTGAGTCAGCTGGATCTTTCTTCGTTCATGCAAAAAGATTTTATCCTCAAATACAAGTACTTTTCGTGGATTTGTTGGATTTCAGCAAATGAACATATTTCAGCGAGCTGGAAGTTTTTTCTTTAACAGCTGAAGATTTTATCTGAAAATACAAGAACTTTTCGTGGTTCTTGTCAATTTTTGTTGGTTTTAATCCAATGAACTTATTTCAGTCAGCTCGATCTTTCTTCTTTAATGCAAAAAGATTTTATCTTCAAATACAAGAACTTTTAGTGGTTTTGTTGGTTTTCAGCAAATGAACATATTCCAGCGAGCTGGAAGTTTTTACTTTAATAGCTTAAGATTTTATCTGAAAATACAAGAACTTTTCGTGGTTCTTGTCATTTTTTGTTGGTTTTGATCCAATGAACTTATTTCAGTCAGCTGGATCTTACTTCTTCAAAGCAAATAGATTTTATCTTGAAATACAAGAACTTTTCGTGGTTTTGTTGTATTTCAGCAAATGGACATCTTTCAGCGAGCGAGAAGTTCTTTCTTTAATAGCTTAAGATTTTATCTTAAAATACAAGAACTTTTCGTGGTTCATGTCAATTTTTGTTGGTTTTCATCTAACAATTTCAGTCAGCTGGATCTTTCTTCTTTAATGCAAAAAGATTTTATCTTCAAATACAAGAACTTTTCGTGGTTTTGTTGGTTTTCAGCAAATGAACATATTTCAGCGAGCTATAAGTTTTTTCTTTAATAGCTTAAGATTTTATCTGAAAATACAAGAACTTTTCGTGGTTCTGATCAATTTTTGTTGGTTTTGATCCAATGAACTTATTTCAGTCAGCTGGATCTTTCTTTAGTGCAAAAAGATTTTATCTTCAAATACAAGAACTTTTCGTGGTTTTGTTGGTTTTCAGCAAATGAACATATTTCAGCGAGCTATAAGTTTTTTCTTTAATAGCTTAAGATTTTATCTTAAAATACAAGATCTTTGTGTGGTTTTGTTGTATTTCAGCAAATGGACATCTTTCAGCGAGCGAGAAGTTTTTTCTTTAATAGCTTAAGATTTTATCTTAAAATACAAGAACTTTTCGTGGTTCTTGTCAATTTTTGTTGGTATTCATCTGATGAACTTATTTCAGTCAGCTGGATCTTTCTTCTTTAATGCAAAACGATTTTCTCTTCAAAGACAAGAACTTTTCGTGCTTTTGTTGGTTTTCAGCAAAAGAACATATTTCAGCGCGCAAGAAGTTTTTTCTTTAACAGCTTAAGATTTTGCCTTAAAATACAAGAACTTTTCGTGGTTCTTGTCAATTTTTGTTGGTTTTGATCCAATGAACTTATTTCAGTCAGCTAGATCTTTCTTCTTCAAAGCAAAAAGATTTTATCTTCAAATACAAGAACTTTTCGTGGTTTTGTTGTATTTCAGCAAATGGACATCTTTCAGCGAGCGAGAAGTTTTTTCTTTCACAGCTCAAGATTTTTCTTAAAATACAATAACTTTTCGTGGTTCTTGTCAATTTTTGTTGGTTTTCATCCAATGAACTTATTTCAGTCAGCTCGTTCTTTCTTCTTTATTGCAAAAAGATTTTATCTTCAAATACAAGAACTTTTCGTGGTTTTCTTGGTTTTCAGCAAATGAACATATTTCAGCGAGCTGGAAGTTTTTTCTTTAATAGCTCAAGATTTTATCTTAAAATACAAGAACTTTTCGTTGTTCTGATCAATTTTTGTTGGTTTTGATCCAATGAACTTATTTCAGTCAGCTGGATCTTTCTTTAATGCAAAAAGATTTTATCTTCAAATACAAGAACTTTTCGTGGTTTTCTTGGTTTTCAGCAAATGAACATATTTCAGCGAGCTGGAAGTTTTTTCTTTAATAGCTCAAGATTTTATCTTAAAATACAAGAACTTTTCATTGTTCTGATCAATTTTTGTTGGTTTTCATCAAATGAACTTATTTCAGTCAGCTGGATCTTTCTTCTTTCATGCAAAAACCTGTTTTCTTCAAATACAAGAACTTTTCGTGGTTTTGTTGGTTTTCAGCAAATGAACATATTTCAGCGAGCTGGAAGTTTTTTCTTTAATAGCTTAAGTTTTTATCTTAAAATACAAGAACTTTTCGTGGTTCTTGTCAATTTTTGTTGGTTATGATCCAATGAACTTATTTCAGTCAGCTGGATCATTCTTCTTTAATGCAAAAAGATTTTATCTTCAAATACAAGAACTTTTCGTGGTTTTGTTGGTTTTCAGAAAAGGAACATATTTCAGCGAGCTGGAAGTTTTTACTTTAATAGCTTAAGATTTATTCTTAAAATACAAGCACTTTTCGTGGTTCTTGTCAATTTTTGTTGGTTTTCATCCAATCAACTTATTTCAGTCAGCCATTTCTTTTTTCTTTAATGCAAAAAGATTTTATCTTCAAATACAAGAACTTTTCGTGGTTTCGTTGAATTTCAGCAAATGAACATATTTCAGCGAGCTGTAAGTTTTTTCTTTAATAGCTTAAGATTTTATCTTAAAATACAAGATCTTTTCGTGGTTCTGATCAATTTTTGTTGGTTTTCATCTAACAATTTCAGTCAGCTGGATCTTTCTTCTTTAATGAAAAAAGATTTTATCTTCAAATACAAGAACTTTTCGTGGTTTTGTTGGTTTTCAGCAAATGGACATATTTCAGCGAGCGAGAAGTTTTATCTTTGATAGCGTAAGATTTTATCTTAAAATACAAGATCTTTTCGTGGTTCTGATCAATTTTTGTTGTTTTTCATCTGATGAACATTTTTCAGTCAGCAAGATCTTTCTTCTTTAATGCAAAAAGATGTTGTCATCAAATACAAGAACTTTTCGTGGTTTTGTTGGTTTTCAGCAAATGAACATATTTCAGCGAGCTGGAAGTTTTTTCTTTAATAGCTTAAGATTTTATCTTAAAATACAAAAACTTTTCGTGGTTCTTGTCAATTTTTGTTGGTTTTGATCTATTTAACTTATTTCAGTCAGCAAGATCTTCCTTCTTCAAAGCAAAAAGATTTTATCTTCAAATACAAGAACTTTTCGTTGTTCTGATCAATTTTTGTTGGTTTTGATCCAATGAACTTATTTCAGTCAGCTGGATCTTTCTTTAATGCAAAAAGATTTTATCTTCAAATACAAGAACTTTTCGTGGTTTTGTTGGTTTTCAGCAAATGAACATATTTCAGCGAGCGAGAAGTTTTTTCTTTAATAGCTTAAGATTTTAACTTAAAATACAAGAACTTTTCGTGGTTCTTGTCAATTTTTGTTGGTTTTCATCTAATGCACTTATTTGAGTCAGCTGGATCTTTCTTCTTTCATGCAAAAAGATTTTATCCTTAAATACAAGTACTTTTCGTGGATTTGTTGGATTTCAGCAAATGAACATATTTCAGCGAGCTGGAAGTTTTTTCTAACAGCTGAAGATTTTATCTGAAAATACAAGAACTTTTCGTGGTTCTTGTCAATTTTTGTTGGTTTTAATCCAATGAACTTATTTCAGTCAGATGGATCTTTCTTCTTTAATGCAAAAAGATTTTATCTTCAAATACAAGAACTTTTAGTGGTTTTGTTGGTTTTCAGCAAATGAACATATTTCAGCGAGCTGGAAGTTTTTACTTTAATAGCTTAAGATTTTATCTTAAAATACAAGAACTTTTCGTGGTTCATGTCAATTTTTGTTGGTTTTCATCTAACAATTTCAGTCAGCTGGAGCTTTCTTCTTTAATGCAAAAAGATTTTATCTTCAAATACAAGAACTTTTCGTGGTTTTGTTGTATTTCAGCAAATGGACATCTTTCAGCGAGCGAGAAGTTTTTTCTTTAATAGCTTAAGATTTTATCTTAAAATACAAGAACTTTTCGTGGTTCATGTCAATTTTTGTTGGTTTTCATCTAACAATTTCAGTCAGCTGGAGCTTTCTTCTTTAATGCAAAAAGATTTCATCTTCAAATACAAGAACTTTTCGTGGTTTTGTTGTATTTCAGCAAATGGACATCTTTCAGCAAGCGAGAAGTTTTTTCTTTAATAGCTTAAGATTTTATCTTCAAATACAAGAACTTTTCGTGGTTTTGTTGGTTTTCAGCAAATGAACATATTTCAGCGAGCTATAAGTTTTTTCTTTAATAGCTTAAGATTTTATCTTAAAATACAAGAACTTTTCGTGGTTCTTGTCAATTTTTGTTGGTTTTCATCTAATGCACTTATTTGAGTCAGCTGGATCTTTCTTCTTTCATGCAAAAAGATTTTATCCTCAAATACAAGTACTTTTCGTGGATTTGTTGGATTTCAGCAAGTGAACATATTTCAGCGAGATGGAAGTTTTTTCTTTAACAGCTGAAGATTTTATCTGAAAATACAAGAACTTTTCGTGGTTCTTGTCAATTTTTGTTGGTTTTGATCCAATGAACTTATTTCAGTCAGCTAGATCTTTCTTCTTCAAAGCAAATAGATTTTATCTTCAAATACAAGAACTTTTCGTGGTTTTGTTGTATTTCAGCAAATGGACATCTTTCAGCGAGCGAGAAGTTTTTTCTTTAATAGCTTAAGATTTTATCTTGAAATACAAGAACTTTTCGTG
Source organism: Heptranchias perlo (assembly GCF_035084215.1). Classification (NCBI taxonomy): domain Eukaryota; kingdom Metazoa; phylum Chordata; class Chondrichthyes; order Hexanchiformes; family Hexanchidae; genus Heptranchias; species Heptranchias perlo. The sequence continues at coordinate 339,226 of NW_027139033.1, read as the reverse complement.
GTTCATGTCAATTTTTGTTGGTTTTCATCTAACAATTTCAGTCAGCTGGATCTTTCTTCTTTAATGCAAAAAGATTTTATCTTAAAATACAAGAACTTTTCGTGGTTTTGTTGGTTTTCAGCAAATGAACATATTTCAGCGAGCTATAAGTTTTTTCTTTAATAGCTTAAGATTTTATCTTAAAATACAAGAACTTTTCGTGGTTCTTGTCAATTTTTGTTGGTTTTCATCTAATGCACTTATTTGAGTCAGCTGGATCTTTCTTCTTTCATGCAAAAAGATTTTATCCTCAAATACAAGTACTTTTTGTGGATTTGTTGGATTTCAGCAAATGAACATATTTCAGCGAGCTGGAAGTTTTTTCTTCAACAGCTGAAGATTTTATCTTCAAATACAAGAACTTTTCGTGGTTCATGTCAATTTTTGTTGGTTTTCATCTAACAATTTCAGTCAGCTGGATCTTTCTTCTTTAATGCAAAAAGATTTTATCTTCAAATACAAGAACTTTTCGTGGTTTTGTTGGTTTTCAGCAAATGAACATATTTCAGCGAGCTGGAAGTTTTTACTTTAATAGCTTAAGATTTTATCTTAAAATACAAGAACTTTTCGTGGTTCTTGTCAATTTTTGTTGGTTTTGATCCAATGAACTTATTTCAGTCAGCTGGATCTTTCTTCTTCAAAGCAAAAAGATTTTATCTTCAAATACAAGAACTTTTCGTGGTTTTGTTGTATTTCAGCAAATGGACATCTTTCAGCGAGCGAGAAGTTTTTTCTTTAATAGCTTAAGATTTAATCTTAAAATACAAGCACTTTTCGTGGTTCTTGTCAATTTTTGTTGGTTTTCATCTAACAATTTCAGTCAGCTGGATCTTTCTTCTTTAATGCAAAAAGATTTTATCTTAAAATACAAGAACTTTTCGTGGTTCTTGTCAATTTTTGTTGGTTTTCATCTAATGAACTTATTTCAGTCAGCTAGTTCTTTTTTCTTTAATGCAAAAAGATTTTATCTTCAAATACAAGAACTTTTCGTGGTTCTTGTCAATTTTTGTTGGTTTTCATCTAATGAACTTATTTCAGTCAGCTAGTTCTTTTTTCTTTAATGCAAAAAGATTTTATCTTCAAATACAAGAACTTTTCGTGGTTTCGTTGAATTTCAGCAAATGAACATATTTCAGCGAGCTGTCAGTTTTTTCTTTAATAGCTTAAGATTTTATCTTAAAATACAAGAACTTTTCGTGGTTCTTGTCAATTTTTGTTGGTTTTCATCTAACAATTTCAGTCAGCTGGATCTTTCTTCTTTAATGCAAAAAGATTTTATCTTCAAATACAAGAACTTTTCGTGGTTTTGTTGGTTTTCAGCAAATGAACATATTTCAGCGAGCTATAAATTTTTTATTTAATAGATTAAGATTTCATCTTCAAATACAAGAACTTTTCGTGGTTTTGTTGGTTTTCAGCAAATGAACATATTTCAGCAAGCGAGAAGTTTTATCTTTGATAGCGTAAGATTTTATCTTAAAATACAAGATCTTTTCGTGGTTCTGATCAATTTTTGTTGTTTTTCATCTAATGAACATTTTTCAGTCAGCAAGATCTTTCTTCTTTAATGCAAAAAGATGTTATCATCAAATACAAGAACTTTTCGTGGTTTTGTTGGTTTTCAGCAAATGAACATATTTCAGCGAGCTGGAAGCTTTTTCTTTAATAGCTTCAGATTTTATCTTAAAATACAAAAACTTTTCGTGGTTCTTGTCAATTTTTGTTGGTTTTGATCTATTTAACTTATTTCAGTCAGCAAGATCTTCCTTCTTCAAAGCAAAAAGATTTTATCTTCAAATACAAGAACTTTTCGTTGTTCTGATCAATTTTTGTTGGTTTTGATCCAATGAACTTATTTCAGTCAGCTGGATCTTTCTTTAATGCAAAAAGATTTTATCTTCAAATACAAGAACTTTTCGTGGTTTTGTTGGTTTTCAGAAATGAACATATTTCAGCGAGCTGGAAGTTTTTACTTTAATAGCTTAAGATTTTATCTTAAAATACAAGAACTTTTCGTGGTTCTTGTCAATTTTTGTTGGTTTTGATCCAATGAACTTATTTCAGTCAGCTAGATCTTTCTTCTTCAAAGCAAAAAGATTTTATCTTCAAATACAAGAACTTTTCGTGGTTTTGTTGTATTTCAGCAAATGGACATCTTTCAGCGAGCGAGAATTTTTTTCTTTAATAGCTTAAGATTTTATCTGAAAATACAAGAACTTTTCGTGGTTCTTGACAATTTTTGTTGGTTTTCATCTAATGCACTTATTTGAGTCAGCTGGATCTTTCTTCTTTCATGCAAAAAGATTTTATCCTCAAATACAAGTACTTTTCGTGGATTTGTTGGATTTCAGCAAATGAACATATTTCAGCGAGCTGGAAGTTTTTTCTTTAACAGCTGAAGATTTTATCTTAAAATACAAGAACTTTTCGTGGTTCTTGTCAATTTTTGTTGGTTTTAATCCAATGAACTTATTTCAGTCAGCTAGATCTTTCTTCTTCAAAGCAAATAGATTTTATCTTCAAATACAAGAACTTTTCGTGGTTTTGTTGTATTTCAGCAAATGGACATCTTTCAGCGAGCGAGAAGTTTTTTCTTTAATAGCTTAAGATTTTATCTTAAAATACAAGAACTTTTCGTGCTTCATGTCAATTTTTGTTGGTTTTCATCTAACAATTTCAGTCAGCTGGATCTTTCTTCTTTAATGCAAAAAGATTTTATCTTCAAATACAAGAACTTTTCGTGGTTTTGTTGGTTTGCAGCAAATGAACATATTTCAGCGAGCTGGAAGTTTTTTCTTTAACAGCTGAAGATTTTATCTTCAAATACAAGAACTTTTAGTGGTTTTGTTGGTTTTCAGCAAATGAACATATTTCAGCGAGCTGGAAGTTTTTACATTAATAGCTTAAGATTTTATCTTAAAATACAAGAACTTTTCGTGGTTCTTGTCAATTTTTGTTGGTTTTCATCTAATGCACTTATTTGAGTCAGCTGGATCTTTCTTCTTTCATGCAAAAAGATTTTATCCTCAAATACAAGTACTTTTCGTGGATTTGTTGGATTTCAGCAAATGAACATATTTCAGCGAGCTGGAAGTTTTTTCTTTAACAGCTGAAGATTTTATCTTCAAATACAAGAACTTTTAGTGGTTTTGTTGGTTTTCAGCAAATGAACATATTTCAGCGAGCTGGAAGTTTTTACATTAATAGCTTAAGATTTTATCTTCAAATACAAGAACTTTTCGTGGTTCTTGTCAATTTTTGTTGGTTTTGATCCAATGAACTTATTTCAGTCAGCTAGATCTTTCTTCTTCAAAGCAAATAGATTTTATCTTCAAATACAAGAACTTTTCGTGGTTTTGTTGTATTTCAGCAAATGGACATCTTTCAGTGAGCGAGAAGTTTTTTCTTTAATAGCTTAAGACTTTATCTTAAAATACAAGAACTTTTCGTGGTTCTTGTCAATTTTTGTTGGTTTTCATCCAATGAACTTATTTCAGTCAGCTAGATCTTTCTTCTTCAAAGCAAATAGATTTTATCTTCAACTACAAGAACTTTTCGTGGCTTTGTTGTATTTCAGCAAATGGACATCTTTCAGCGAGCGAGAAGTTTTTTCTTTAATAGCTTAAGATTTTATCTTAAAATACAAGAACTTTTCGTGGTTCTTGTCAATTTTTGTTGGTTTTCATCTAACAATTTCAGTCAGCTGGATCTTTCTTCTTTAATGCAAAAAGATTTTATCTTCAAATACAAGAACTTTTCGTGGTTTTGTTGGTTTTCAGCAAATGAACATATTTCAGCAAGCTATAAGTTTTTTCTTTAATAGCTTAAGATTTTATCTTAAAATACAAGAACTTTTCGTGGTTCTTGTCAATTTTTGTTGGTTTTGATCCAATGAACTTATTTCAGTCAGCTGGATCTTTCTTCTTTGATGCAAAAAGATTTTATCTTCAAATACAAGAACTTTTCGTGGTTTTGTTGGTTTTCAGCAAATGAACATATTTCAGCGAGCTGGAAGTTTTTACTTTCATCGCTTCAGATTTTATCTTAAAATACAAGAACTTTTCGTGGTTCTTGTCAATTTTTGTTGGTTTTGATCCAATGAACTTATTTCAGTCAGCTAGATCTTTCTTCTTCAAAGCAAAAAGATTTTATCTTCAAATACAAGAACTTTTCGTGGTTTTGTTGTATTTCAGCAAATGGACATCTTTCAGCGAGCGAGAAGTTTTTATCTTTAATAGCTTAAGAATTTATCTTAAAATACAAGCACTTTTCGTGGTTCTTGTCAATTTTTGTTGGTTTTCATCTAACAATTTCAGTCAGCTGGATCTTTCTTCTTTCATGCAACAAGATTTTATCTTCAAATACAAGTACTTTTCTTGGATTTGTTGGATTTCAGCAAATGAACATATTTCAGCGAGCTGGAAGTTTTTTCTTTAACAGCTTAAGATTTTATCTTAAAATACAAGAACTTTTCGTGGTTCTTGTCAATTTTTGTTGGTTTTAATCCAATAAACTTATTTCAGTCAGCTGGATCTTTCTTCTTTAATGCAAAAAGATTTTATCTTCAAATACAAGAACTTTTAGTGGTTTTGTTGGTTTTCAGCAAATGAACATATTTCAGCGAGCTGGAAGTTTTTACTTTAATAGCTTAAGATTTTATCTTAAAATACAAGAACTTTTCGTGGTTCTTGTCAATTTTTGTTGGTTTTGATCCAATGAACTTATTTCAGTCAGCTTGATCTTTCTTCTTCAAAGCAAATAGATTTTATCTTCAAATACAAGAACTTTTCGTGGTTTTGTTGTATTTCAGCAAATGGACATCTTTCAGCGAGCGAGAAGTTTTTTCTTTAATAGCTTAAGATTTTATCTTAAAATACAAGAACTTTTCGTGGTTCTTGTCAATTTTTGTTGGTTATGATCCAATGAACTTATTTCAGTCAGCTGGATCATTCTTCTTTAATGCAAAAAGATTTTATCTTCAAATACAAGAACTTTTCGTGGTTTTGTTGGTTTTCAGCAAATGAACATATTTCAGCGAGCTGGAAGTTTTTACTTCAATAGCTTAAGATTTTATCTTAAAATACAAGAACTTTTCGTGGTTCTTGTCAATTTTTGTTGGTTTTGATCCAATGAACTTATTTCAGTCAGCTAGATCTTTCTTCTTCAAAGCAAATAGATTTTATCTTCAAATACAAGAACTTTTCATGGTTTTGTTGTATTTCAGCAAATGGACATCTTTCAGCGAGCGAGAAGTTTTTTCTTTAATAGCTTAAGATTTTATCTTAAAATACAAGAACTTTTTGTGGTTCTTGTCAATTTTTGTTGGTTTTCATCTGACAATTTCAGTCAGCTGGATCTTTCTTCTTTAATGCAAAAAGATTTTATCTTCAAATACAAGAACTTTTCGTGGTTTTGTTGGTTTTCAGCAAATGAACATATTTCAGCGAGCTATAAGTTTTTTCTTTAATAGCTTAAGATTTTATCTTAAAATACAAGAACTTTTCGTGGTTCTTGTCAATTTTTGTTGGTTTTGATCCAATGAACTTATTTCAGTCAGCTGGATCTTTCTTCTTTGATGCAAAAAGATTTTATCTTCAAATACAAGAACTTTTCGTGGTTTTGTTGGTTTTCAGCAAATGAACATATTTCAGCGAGCTGGAAGTTTTTACTTTCATCGCTTCAGATTTTATCTTAAAATACAAGAACTTTTCGTGGTTCTTGTCAATTTTTGTTGGTTTTGATCCAATGAACTTATTTCAGTCAGCTAGATCTTTCTTCTTCCAAGCAAAAAGATTTTATCTTCAAATACAAGAACTTTTCGTGGTTTTGTTGTATTTCAGCAAATGGACATCTTTCAGCGAGCGAGAAGTTTTTCTTTAATATCTTAAAATACAAGCACTTTTCGTGGTTCTTGTCAATTTTTGTTGGTTTTCTTCTAACAATTTCAGTCAGCTGGATCTTTCTTCTTTCATGCAAAAAGATTTTATCTTCAAATAAAAGTACTTTTCTTGGATTTGTTGGATTTCAGCAAATGAACATATTTCAGCGAGCTGGAAGTTTTTTCTTTAACAGCTTAAGATTTTATCTTAAAATACAAGAACTTTTCGTGGTTCTTGTCAATTTTTGTTGGTTTTCATCTGACAATTTCAGTCAGCTGGATCTTTCTTCTTTAATGCAAAAAGATTTTATCTTCAAATACAAGAACTTTTAGTGGTTTTGTTGGTTTTCAGCAAATGAACATCTTTCAGCGAGCTGGAAGTTTTTACTTTAATAGCTTAAGATTTTATCTTAAAATACAAGAACTTTTCGTGGTTCTTGTCAATTTTTGTTGGTTTTGATCCAATGAACTTATTTCAGTCAGCTTGATCTTTCTTCTTCAAAGCAAATAGATTTTATCTTCAAATACAAGAACTTTTCGTGGTTTTGTTGTATTTCAGCAAATGGACATCTTTCAGCGAGCGAGAAGTTTTTTCTTTAATAGCTTAAGATTTTATCTTAAAATACAAGAACTTTTCGTGGTTCTTGTCAATTTTTGTTGGTTATGATCCAATGAACTTATTTCAGTCAGCTGGATCATTCTTCTTAAATGCAAAAAGATTTTATCTTCAAATACAAGAACTTTTCGTGGTTTTGTTGGTTTTCAGCAAATGAACATATTTCAGCGAGCTGGAAGTTTTTACTTGAATAGCTTAAGATTTTATCTTAAAATACAAGAACTTTTCGTGGTTCTTGTCAATTTTTGTTGGTTTTGATCCAATGAACTTATTTCAGTCAGCTAGATCTTTCTTCTTCAAAGCAAAAAGATTTTATCTTCAAATACAAGAACTTTTCGTGGTTTTTTTTGTATTTCAGCAAATGGACATCTTTCAGCGAGCGAGAAGTTTTTTCTTTAATAGCTTAAGATTTAATCTTAAAATACAAGCACTTTTCGTGGTTCTTGTCAATTTTTGTTGGTTTTCATCTAACAATTTCAGTCAGCTGGATCTTTCTTCTTTAATGCAAAAAGATTTTATCTTCAAATACAAGAACTTTTCGTGGTTTTGTTGGTTTTCAGCAAATGAACATATTTCAGCGAGCTATAAATTTTTTCTTTAATAGCTTAACATTTTATCTTAAAATACAAGAACTTTTCGTGGTTCTTGTCAATTTTTGTTGGTTTCATCCAATGAACTTATTTCAGTCAGCTAGATCTTTCTTATTTAATGCAAAAAGATTTTATCTTCAAATACAAGAACTTTTCGTGGTTTTGTTGGTTTTCAGCAAATGAACATATTTCAGCGAGCGAGAAGCTTTATCTTTGATAGCGTAAGATTTTATCTTAAAATACAAGATCTTTTCGTGGTTCTGATCAATTTTTGTTGTTTTTCATCTAATGAACATTTTTCAGTCAGCAAGATCTTTCTTCTTTAATGCAAAAAGATGTTATCATCAAATACAAGAACTTTTTTTTTTTTGGTTTTCAGCAAATGAACATATTTCAGCGAGCTGGAAGTTCTTTCTTTAATAGCTTAAGATTTTATCTTAAAATACAAAAACTTTTCGTGGTTCTTGTCAATTTTTGTTGGTTTTGATCTATTTAACTTATTTCAATCAGCAAGATCTTCCTTCTTCAAAGCAAAAAGATTTTATCTTCAAATACAAGAACTTTTCGTTGTTCTGATCAATTTTTGTTGGTTTTGATCCAATGAACTTATTTCAGTCAGCTGGATCTTTCTTTAATGCAAAAAGATTTTATCTTCAAATACAAGAACTTTTCGTGGTTTTCTTGGTTTTCAGCAAATGAACATATTTCAGCCAGCTGGAAGTTTTTACTTTAATAGCTTAAGATTTTATCTTAAAATACAAGAACTATTCGTGGTTCTTGTCAATTTTTGTTGGTTTTGATCCAATGAACTTATTTCAGTCAGCTAGATCTTTCTTCTTCAAAGCAAAAAGATTTTATCTTCAAATACAAGAACTTTTCGTGGTTTTGTTGTATTTCAGCAAATGGACATCTTTCAGTGAGCGAGAAGTTTTTTCTTTCATAGCTTAAGATTTTATCTTAAAATACAAGAACTTTTCGTGGTTCTTGTCAATTTTTGTTGGTTTTCATCTAACAATTTCAGTCAGCTGGATCTTTCTTCTTCAATGCAAAAAGATTTTATCTTCAAATACAAGAACTTTTCGTGGTTTTGTTGGTTTTCAGCAAATGAACATATTTCAGCGAGCTGTAAGTTTTTTCTTTAATAGCTTAAGATTTTAACTTAAAATACAAGAACTTTTCGTGGTTCTTGTCAATTTTTGTTGGTTTTCATCTGATGCACTTATTTGAGTCAGCTGGATCTTTCTTCTTTCATGCAAAAAGATTTTATCCTCAAATACAAGAACTTTTCGTGGATTTGTTGGATTTGAGCAAATGAACATATTTCAGCGAGCTGGAAGTTTTTTCTTTAACAGCTGAAGATTTTATCTGAAAATACAAGAACTTTTCGTGGTTCTTGTCAATTTTTGTTGGTTTTGATCCAATGAACTTATTTCAGTCAGCTAGATCTTTCTTCTTCAAAGCAAATAGATTTTATCTTCAAATACAAGAACTTTTCGTGGTTTTGTTGTATTTCAGCAAATGGACATCTTTCAGCGAGCGAGAAGTTTTTTCTTTAATAGCTTAAGATTTTATCTTAAAATACAAGAACTTTTCGTGGTTCATGTCAATTTTTGTTGGTTTTCATCTGACAATTTCAGTCAGCTGGATCTTTCTTCTTTAATGCAAAAAGATTTTATCTTCAAACACAAGAACTTTTCGTGGTTTTGTTGGTTTTCAGCAAATGAACATATTTCAGCGAGCTATAAGTTTTTTCTTTAATAGCTTAAGATTTTATCTTAAAATACAAGAACTTTTCGTGGTTCTTGTCAATTTTTGTTGGTTTTCATCCAATGAACTTATTTCAGTCAGCTAGATCTTTCTTATTTAATGCAAAAAGATTTTATCTTCAAATACAAGAACTTTTCGTGGTTTTGTTGGTTTTCAGCAAATGAACATATTTCAGCGAGCGAGAAGCTTTATCTTTGATAGCGTAAGATTTTATCTTAAAATACAAGATCTTTTCGTGGTTCTGATCAATTTTTGTTGTTTTTCATCTAATGAACATTTTTCAGTCAGCAAGATCTTTCTTCTTTAATGCAAAAAGATGTTATCATCAAATACAAGAACTTTTTTTTTGGTTTTCAGCAAATAAACATATTTCAGCGAGCTGGAAGTTTTTTCTTTAATAGCTTAAGATTTTATCTTAAAATACAAAATCTTTTCGTGGTTCTTGTCAATTTTTGTTGGTTTTGATCTATTTAACTTATTTCAATCAGCAAGATCTTCCTTCTTCAAAGCAAAAAGATTTTATCTTCAAATACAAGAACTTTTCGTTGTTCTGATCAATTTTTGTTGGTTTTGATCCAATGAGTCAGCTGGATCTTTCTTTAATGCAAAAAGATTTTATCTTCAAGTACAAGAACTTTTCGTGGTTTTCTTGGTTTTCAGCAAATGAACATATTTCAGCCAGCTGGAAGTTTTTACTTTAATAGCTTAAGATTTTATCTTAAAATACAAGAACTTTTCGTGGTTCTTGTCAATTTTTGTTGGTTTTGATCCAATGAACTTATTTCAGTCAGCTAGATCTTTCTTCTTCAAAGCAAAAAGATTTTATCTTCAAATACAAGAACTTTTCGTGGTTTTGTTGTATTTCAGCAAATGGACATCTTTCAGTGAGCGAGAAGTTTTTTCTTTAATAGCTTAAGATTTTATCTTAAAATACAAGAACTTTTCGTGGTTCTTGTCAATTTTTGTTGGTTTTCATCTAACAATTTCAGTCAGCTGGATCTTTCTTCTTTAATGCAAAAAGATTTTATCTTCAAATACAAGAACTTTTCGTGGTTTTGTTGGTTTTCAGCAAATGAACATATTTCAGCGAGCTATAAGTTTTTTCTTTAATAGCTTAAGATTTTATCTTAAAATACAAGAACTTTTCGTGGTTCTTGTCAATTTTTGTTGGTTTTCATCTGATGCACTTATTTGAGTCAGCTGGATCTTTCTTCTTTCATGCAAAAAGATTTTATCCTCAAATACAAGTACTTTTCGTGGATTTGTTGGATTTGAGCAAATGAACATATTTCAGCGAGCTGGAAGTTTTTTCTTTAACAGCTGAAGATTTTATCTGAAAATACAAGAACTTTTCGTGGTTCTTGTCAATTTTTGTTGGTTTTGATCCAATGAACTTATTTCAGTCAGCTAGATCTTTCTTCTTCAAAGCAAATAGATTTTATCTTCAAATACAAGAACTTTTCGTGGTTTTGTTGTATTTCAGCAAATGGACATCTTTCAGCGAGCGAGAAGTTTTTTCTTTAATAGCTTAAGATTTTATCTTAAAATACAAGAACTTTTCGTGGTTCATGTCAATTTTTGTTGGTTTTCATCTAACAATTTCAGTCAGCTAGATCTTTCTTCTTCAAAGCAAAAAGATTTTATCTTCAAATACAAGAACTTTTCGTGGTTTTGTTGTATTTCAGCAAATGGACATCTTTCAGTGAGCGAGAAGTTTTTTCTTTAATAGCTTAAGATTTTATCTTAAAATACAAGAACTTTTCGTGGTTCTTGTCAATTTTTGTTGGTTTTCATCTAACAATTTCAGTCAGCTGGATCTTTCTTCTTTAATGCAAAAAGATTTTATCTTCAAATACAAGAACTTTTCGTGGTTTTGTTGGTTTTCAGCAAATGAACATATTTCAGCGAGCTATAAGTTTTTTCTTTAATAGCTTAAGATTTTATCTTAAAATACAAGAACTTTTCGTGGTTCTTGTCAATTTTTGTTGGTTTTCATCTGATGCACTTATTTGAGTCAGCTGGATCTTTCTTCTTTCATGCAAAAAGATTTTATCCTCAAATACAAGTACTTTTCGTGGATTTGTTGGATTTGAGCAAATGAACATATTTCAGCGAGCTGGAAGTTTTTTCTTTAACAGCTGAAGATTTTATCTGAAAATACAAGAACTTTTCGTGGTTCTTGTCAATTTTTGTTGGTTTTGATCCAATGAACTTATTTCAGTCAGCTAGATCTTTCTTCTTCAAAGCAAATAGATTTTATCTTCAAATACAAGAACTTTTCGTGGTTTTGTTGTATTTCAGCAAATGGACATCTTTCAGCGAGCGAGAAGTTTTTTCTTTAATAGCTTAAGATTTTATCTTAAAATACAAGAACTTTTCGTGGTTCATGTCAATTTTTGTTGGTTTTCATCTAACAATTTCAGTCAGCTGGATCTTTCTTCTTTAATGCAAAAAGATTTTATCTTCAAACACAAGAACTTTTCGTGGTTTTGTTGGTTTTCAGCAAATGAACATATTTCAGCGAGCTATAAGTTTTTTCTTTAATAGCTTAAGATTTTATCTTAAAATACAAGAACTTTTCGTGGTTCTTGTCAATTTTTGTTGGTTTTCATCTAATGCACTTATTTGAGTCAGCTGGATCTTTCTTCTTTCATGCAAAAAGATTTTATCCTCAAATACAAGTACTTTTCGTGGATTTGTTGGATTTCAGCAAATGAACATATTTCAGCGAGCTGGAAGTTTTTTCTTTAACAGCTGAAGATTTTATCTTCAAATACAAGAACTTTTAGTGGTTTTGTTGGTTTTCAGCAAATGAACATATTTCAGCGATCTGGAAGTTTTTACTTTAATAGCTTAAGATTTTATCTTAAAATACAAGAACTTTTCGTGGTTCTTGTCAATTTTTGTTGGTGTTGATCCAATGAACTTATTTCAGTCAGCTAGATCTTTCTTCTTCAAAGCAAATAGATTTTATCTTCAAATACAAGAACTTTTCGTGGTTTTGTTGTATTTCAGCAAATGGACATCTTTCAGCGAGCGAGAAGTTTTTTCTTTAATAGCTTAAGATTTTATCTTAAAATACAAGAACTTATCGTGGTTCTTGTCAATTTTTGTTGGTTTTCATCTAACAATTTCAGTCAGCTGGATCTTTCTTCTTTAATGCAAAAAGATTTTATCTTCAAATACAAGAACTTTTCGTGGTTTTGTTGGTTTTCAGCAAATGAACATATTTCAGCGAGCTGGAAGTTTTTTCTTTAACAGCTGAAGATTTTATCTTAAAATACAAGAAATTTTCGTGGTTCTTTTCAATTTTTGTTGGTTTTGATCCAATGAACATATTTCAGGAAGCTAGATCTTCTTCAATGCAAAAAGATTTTATCTTCAAATACATGAACTTTTCGTTGTTCTGGTCAATTTTTGTTGGTTTTCATCTGATGAACTTATTTCAGTCAGCGAGATCTTTCTTCTTCAAAGCAAAAAGATTTTAACTTCAAATACAAGAACTTTTTGTGGATTTTTTGGTTTTCAGCAAATGAACATATTTCAGCGAGCTATAAGTTTTTTCTTTTATAGCTTAAGATTTTATCTTAAAATACAAGAACTTTTCGTGGTTCTTGTCAATTTTTGTTGGTTTTCATCTAATGCACTTATTTCAGTCAGCTGGATCTTTCTTCTTTCATGCAAAAAGATTTTATCCTCAAATACAAGTACTTTTCGTGGATTTGTTGGATTTCAGCAAATGAACATATTTCAGCGAGCTGGAAGTTTTTTCTTTAACAGCTGAACATTTTATCTTCAAATACAAGAACTTTTAGTGGTTTTGTTGGTTTTCAGCAAATGAACATATTTCAGCGAGCTGGAAGTTTTTACTTTAATAGCTTAAGATTTTATCTTAAAATACAAGAACTTTTCGTGGTTCTTGTCAATTTTTGTTGGTTTTGATCCAATGAACTTATTTCAGTCAGCTTGTGCTTTCTTCTTTATGCAAAAAGGTCTTATCTTCAAATACAATAACTTTTCGTGCTTTTGTTGGTTTTAAGCAAATGAACATATTTCAGCGAGCTGGAAGTTTTTTCTTCAATAGCTCAAGATTTTATCTTAAAATACAAGAACTTTTCGTGGTTTTGTTGGATTTCAGCAAATGAACATATTTCAGCGAGCGAGAAGTTTTTTCTTTCATAGCTTAAGATTTTATCTTAAAATACAAGAACCTTTCGTGGTTCTGGTCAATTTTTGTTGGTTTTCATCCAATGAACTTATTTCAGTCAGCTGGATCTTTCTTCTTCAATGTCAAAAGATTTTATCTTCAAATACAAGAACTTTTCGTGGTTTTGTTGGTTTTCAGCAAATGAGCATATTTCAGCGAGCTGGAAGTTTTTTCTTCAATAGCTTAAGATTTTATCTTAAAATACAAGAACTTTTCGTGGTTCTTGTCAATTTTTGTTGGTTTTCATTTGATGAACTTATTTCAGTCAGCTGGAGCTTTCTTCTTTAATGCAAAAAGGTTTTATCTTCAAATACAAGAACTTTTCGTGGTTTTGTTGGTTTTCAGCAAATTAACATATTTCAGCGAGCTGGAAGTTTTTTCTTTAATAGCTCAAGATTTTATCTTAAAATACAAGAACTTTTCGTGGTTCTTGTCAATTTTTGTTGGTTTTGATCTAACAATTTCAGTTAGCTGGATCTTTCTTCTTTCATGCAAAAAGGTCTTATCTTCAAATACAAGAACATTTTGTGGTTTTGTTGGTTTTCAGCAAATGAACATATTTCAGCGAGATGGAAGTTTTTTCTTCAATCGCTCAAGATTTTATCTTGAAATACAAGAACTTTTCGTGGTTTTGTTGGATTTCAGCAAATGAACATATTTCAGCCAGCGAGAAGTTTTTTCTTTCATAGTTTCAGATTTTATCTTAAAATACAAGAACCTTTCGTGGTTCTGGTCAATTTTTGTTGGTTTTCATCCAATGAACTTATTTCAGTCAGCTAGATCTTTCTTCTTCAAAGCAAAAATATTTTATCTTCAAATACAAGAACTTTTCGTGGTTTTGTTGTATTTCAGCAAATCGACATCTTTCAGCGAGCGAGAAGTTTTTTCTTTGATAGCTTAAGATTTTATCTTAAAATACAAGAACTTTTCGTGGTTCGTGTCAATTTTTGTTGGTTTTGATCCAATGAACTTATTTCAGTCAGCTAGATCTTTCTTCTTCAAAGCAAAAAGATTTTATCTTCAATACAAGAACTTTTCGTTGTTTTGTTGGTTTTCAGCAAATGAACATATTTCAGCGAGCTAGAAGTTTGTTCTTTAATGCAAAAAGATTTTATCTTCAAAAACAATAACTTTTCGTGGTTTTGTTGGTTTTCAGCAAACAAACATATTTCAGTGAATGATAAGTTTTTTCTTTAATAGCGTAAGATTTTATCTTAAAATACAAGAACTTTTCGTGGTTCTTGCCAATTTTTGTTGGTTTTGATCCAATGAACTTATTTCAGTTAGCTAGATCTTTCTTCTTCAAAGCAAATAGATTTTATCTTCAAATACAAGAACTTTTCGTGGTTTTGTTGTATTTCAGCAAATGGACATCTTTCAGCGAGCGAGAAGTTTTTTCTTTAATAGCTTAAGATTTTATCTTAAAATACAAGAACTTTTCGTGGTTCTTGTCAATTTTTGTTGGTTTTCATCTAACAATTTCAGTCAGCTGGATCTTTCTTCTTTAATGCAAAAAGATTTTATCTTCAAATACAAGAACTTTTCGTGGTTTTGTTGGTTTTCAGCAAATGAACATATTTCAGCGAGCTGGAAGTTTTTACTTTAATAGCTTAAGATTTTATCTTAAAATAAAAGAAATTTTCGTGGTTCTTTTCAATTTTTGTTGGTTTAGATCCAATGAACATATTTCAGGAAGCTAGATCTTCTTCAATGCAAAAAGATTTTATCTTCAAATACATGAACTTTTCGTTGTTCTGGTGAATTTTTGTTGGTTTTCATCTGATGAACTTATTTCAGTCAGCGAGATCTTTCTTCTTCAAAGCAAAAAGATTTTAACTTCAAATACAAGAACTTTTTGTGGATTTTTTGGTTTTCAGCAAATGAACATATTTCAGAGAGCAAGAAGTTTTATCTTTGATAGCGTAAGATTTTATCTTAAAATACAAGAACTTTTCGCGTTTCTTGTCAATTTTTGTTGTTTTTCATCCAATGAACTTATTTCATTCACCTGGATCTTCTTTAATGCAAAAAGATTTTATCCTCAAATACAAGAACATTTCGTGGTTTTGTTGGTTTTCAGCAAATGTACATATTTAAGCGAGCTGGAAATTTTTTCTTCAATAGCTTAAGATTTTATCTTAAAATACAAGAACTTTTTGTGGTTCTGATCAATTTTTGTTGGTTTTCATCTAATGAACTTATTTCAGTCAGCTTGTGCTTTCTTCTTTATGCAAAAAGGTCTTATCTTCAAATACAATAACTTTTCGTGCTTTTGTTGGTTTTAAGCAAATGAACATATTTCAGCGAGCTGGAAGTTTTTTCTTCAATAGCTCAAGATTTTATCTTAAAATACAAGAACTTTTCGTGGTTTTGTTGGATTTCAGCAAATGAACATATTTCAGCGAGCGAGAAGTTTTTTCTTTCATAGCTTAAGATTTTATCTTAAAATACAAGAACCTTTCGTGGTTCTGGTCAATTTTTGTTGGTTTTCATCCAATGAACTTATTTCAGTCAGCTGGATCTTTCTTCTTCAATGTCAAAAGATTTTATCTTCAAATACAAGAACTTTTCGTGGTTTTGTTGGTTTTCAGCAAATGAGCATATTTCAGCGAGCTGGAAGTTTTTTCTTCAATAGCTTAAGATTTTATCTTAAAATACAAGAACTTTTCGTGGTTCTTGTCAATTTTTGTTGGTTTTCATTTGATGAACTTATTTCAGTCAGCTGGAGCTTTCTTCTTTAATGCAAAAAGGTTTTATCTTCAAATACAAGAACTTTTCGTGGTTTTGTTGGTTTTCAGCAAATGAACATATTTCAGCGAGCTGGAAGTTTTTTCTTTAATAGCTCAAGATTTTATCTTAAAATACAAGAACTTTTCGTGGTTCTTGTCAATTTTTGTTGGTTTTGATCTAACAATTTCAGTTAGCTGGATCTTTCTTCTTTCATGCAAAAAGGTCTTATCTTCAAATACAAGAACATTTCGTGGTTTTGTTGGTTTTCAGCAAATGAACATATTTCAGCGAGATGGAAGTTTTTTCTTCAATCGCTCAAGGTTTTATCTTGAAATACAAGAACTTTTCGTGGTTTTGTTGGATTTCAGCAAATGAACATATTTCAGCCAGCGAGAAGTTTTTTCTTTCATAGTTTCAGATTTTATCTTGAAATACAAGAACCTTTCGTGGTTCTGGTCAATTTTTGTTGGTTTTCATCCAATGAACTTATTTCAGTCAGCTAGATCTTTCTTCTTCAAAGCAAAAAGATTTTATCTTCAAATACAAGAACTTTTCGTGGTTTTGTTGTATTTCAGCAAATCGACATCTTTCAGCGAGCGAGAAGTTTTTTCTTTGATAGCTTAAGATTTTATCTTAAAATACAAGAACTTTTCGTGGTTCGTGTCAATTTTTGTTGGTTTTGATCCAATGAACTTATTTCAGTCAGCTAGATCTTTCTTCTTCAAAGCAAAAAGATTTTATCTTCAATACAAGAACTTTTCGTTGTTTTGTTGGTTTTCAGCAAATGAACATATTTCAGCGAGCTAGAAGTTTGTTCTTTAATGCAAAAAGATTTTATCTTCAAAAACAATAACTTTTCGTGGTTTTGTTGGTTTTCAGCGCGCAAGAAGTTTTTTCTTTCATAGCTTAAGATTTTGCTTAAAATACAAGAACTTTTCGTGATTCTTGTCAATTTTTGTTGGTTTTCCTCTAACAATTTCATTCAGCTGGATCTTTCTTCTTTAATGCAAAAAGATTTTATCTTCAAATACAAGAACTTTTCGTGGTTTTGTTGGTTTTCAGCAAATCAACATATTTCAGCAAGGCAGAAGTTTTTTCTTTAATAGCTTAAGATTTTATCTTAAAATACAAAAACTTTTCGTGGTTCTTGTCAATTTTTGTTGGTTTTGATCTATTTAACTTATTTCAGTCAGCAAGATCTTCCTTCTTCAAAGCAAAAAGATTTTATCTTCAAATACAATAACTTTTCGTGGTTTTGTTGGTTTTCAGCCAATGAACATATTTCAGCGAGCTGGAAGATGTTTCTTTAATAGCTCAAGATTTTATCTTAAAATACAACAACTTTTCGTTGTTCTGATCAATTTTTGTTGGTTTTCATCAAATGAACTTATTTCAGTCAGCTGGATCTTTCTTCTTTCATGCAAAAACCTGTTTTCTTCAAATACAAGAACTTTTCGTTGTTTTGTTGGTTTTCAGCAAATGAACATATTTCAGCGAGCTGGAAGTTTTTTCATTAATAGCTCAAGATTTTATCTTGAAATACAAGAACTTTTCGTGGTTTTGTTGGATTTCAGCAAATGAACATATTTCAGCGAGCGAGAAGTTTTTTCTTTCATAGCTTAAGATTTTATCTGAAAATACAAGAAACTTTCGTGGTTCTGGTCAATTTTTGTTGGTTTTCATCCAATGAACTTATTTCAGTCAGCTGGATCTTTCTTCTTCAATGCCAAAAGATTTTATCTTCAAATACAAGAACTTTTTGTGGATTTTTTGGTTTTCAGCAAATGAACATATTTCAGCGAGCTATAAGTTTTTTCTTTAATAGCTTAAGATTTTATCTTAAACTACAAGAACTTTTCGTGGTTCTTGTCAATTTTTGTTGGTTTTCATCTAATGCACTTATTTCAGTCAGCTGGATCTTTCTTCTTTCATGCAAAAAGATTTTATCCTCAAATACAAGTACTTTTCGTGGATTTGTTGGATTTCAGCAAATGAACATATTTCAGCGAGCTGGAAGTTTTTTCTTTAACAGCTGAAGATTTTATCTTCAAATACAAGAACTTTTAGTGGTTTTGTTGGTTTTCAGCAAATGAACATATTTCAGCGAGCTGGAAGTTTTTACTTTAATAGCTTAAGATTTTATCTTAAAATACAAGAACTTTTCGTGGTTCTTGTCAATTTTTGTTGGTTTTGATCCAATGAACTTATTTCAGTTAGCTAGATCTTTCTTCTTCAAAGCAAATAGATTTTATCTTCAAATACAAGAACTTTTCGTGGTTTTGTTGTATTTCAGCAAATGGACATCTTTCAGCGAGCGAGAAGTTTTTTCTTTAATAGCTTAAGATTTTATCTTAAAATACAAGAACTTTTCGTGGTTCTTGTCAATTTTTGTTGGTTTTCATCTAACAATTTCAGTCAGCTGGATCTTTCTTCTTTAATGCAAAAAGATTTTATCTTCAAATACAAGAACTTTTCGTGGTTTTGTTGGTTTTCAGCAAATCAACATATTTCAGCAAGGCAGAAGTTTTTTCTTTAATAGCTTAAGATTTTATCTTAAAATACAAAAACTTTTCGTGGTTCTTGTCAATTTTTGTTGGTTTTGATCTATTTAACTTATTTCAGTCAGCAAGATCTTCCTTCTTCAAAGCAAAAAGATTTTATCTTCAAATACAATAACTTTTCGTGGTTTTGTTGGTTTTCAGCCAATGAACATATTTCAGCGAGCTGGAAGATGTTTCTTTAATAGCTCAAGATTTTATCTTAAAATACAACAACTTTTCGTTGTTCTGATCAATTTTTGTTGGTTTTCATCAAATGAACTTATTTCAGTCAGCTGGATCTTTCTTCTTTCATGCAAAAACCTGTTTTCTTCAAATACAAGAACTTTTCGTGGTTTTGTTGGTTTTCAGCAAATGAACATATTTCAGCGAGCTGGAAGTTTTTTCATTAATAGCTCAAGATTTTATCTTGAAATACAAGAACTTTTCGTGGTTTTGTTGGATTTCAGCAAATGAACATATTTCAGCGAGCGAGAAGTTTTTTCTTTCATAGCTTAAGATTTTATCTGAAAATACAAGAACCTTTCGTGGTTCTGGTCAATTTTTGTTGGTTTTCATCCAATGAACTTATTTCAGTCAGCTGGATCTTTCTTCTTCAATGCCAAAAGATTTTATCTTCAAATACAAGAACTTTTCGTGGTTTTGTTGGTTTTCAGCAAATGAGCATATTTCAGCGAGCTGGAAGTTTTTTCTTCATTAGCTTAAGATTTTATCTTAAAATACAAGAACTTTTCGTGGTTCTTGTCAATTTTTGTTGGTTTTCATCCAATGAACTTATTTCAGTCAGCTGGATCTTTCTTCTTCAAAGCAAAAAGATTTTATCTTCAAACACAAGAACTTTTCGTGGTTTTGTTGGTTTTCAGCAAATGAACATATTTCAGCGACCTGGAAGTTTTTTCATTAATAGCGTAAGATTTTATCTTAAAATACAAGACCTTTTCGTGGTTCTTGTCAATTTTTGTTGGTTTTCATCTAATGCACTTATTTGAGTCAGCTGGATCTTTCTTCTTTCATGCAAAAAGATTTTATCCTCAAATACAAGTACTTTTCGTGGATTTGTTGGATTTCAGCAAATGAACATATTTCAGCGAGCTGGAAGTTTTTTCTTCAACAGCTGAAGATTTTATCTTCAAATACAAGAACTTTTAGTGGTTTTGTTGGTTTTCAGCAAATGAACATATTTCAGCGAGCTGGAAGTTTTTACTTTAATAGCTTAAGATTTTATCTTAAAATACAAGAACTTTTCGTGGTTCTTGTCAATTTTTGTTGGTGTTGATCCAATGAACTTATTTCAGTCAGCTAGATCTTTCTTCTTCAAAGCAAATAGATTTTATCTTCAAATACAAGAACTTTTCGTGGTTTTGTTGTATTTCAGCAAATGGACATCTTTCAGCGAGCGAGAAGTTTTTTCTTTAATAGCTTAAGATTTTATCTTAAAATACAAGAACTTTTCGTGGTTCTTGTCAATTTTTGTTGGTTTTCATCTAACAATTTCAGTCAGCTGGATCTTTCTTCTTTAATGCAAAAAGATTTTATCTTCAAATACAAGAACTTTTCGTGGTTTTGTTGGTTTTCAGCAAATGAACATATTTCAGCGACCTGGAAGTTTTTTCATTAATAGCGTAAGATTTTATCTTAAAATACAAGACCTTTTCGTGGTTCTTGTCAATTTTTGTTGGTTTTCATCTAATGCACTTATTTGAGTCAGCTGGATCTTTCTTCTTTCATGCAAAAAGATTTTATCCTCAAATACAAGTACTTTTCGTGGATTTGTTGGATTTCAGCAAATGAACATATTTCAGCGAGCTGGAAGTTTTTTCTTCAACAGCTGAAGATTTTATCTTCAAATACAAGAACTTTTAGTGGTTTTGTTGGTTTTCAGCAAATGAACATATTTCAGCGAGCTGGAAGTTTTTACTTTAATAGCTTAAGATTTTATCTTAAAATACAAGAACTTTTCGTGGTTCTTGTCAATTTTTGTTGGTGTTGATCCAATGAACTTATTTCAGTCAGCTAGATCTTTCTTCTTCAAAGCAAATAGATTTTATCTTCAAATACAAGAACTTTTCGTGGTTTTGTTGTATTTCAGCAAATGGACATCTTTCAGCGAGCGAGAAGTTTTTTCTTTAATAGCTTAAGATTTTATCTTAAAATACAAGAACTTTTCGTGGTTCTTGTCAATTTTTGTTGGTTTTCATCTAACAATTTCAGTCAGCTGGATCTTTCTTCTTTAATGCAAAAAGATTTTATCTTCAAATACAAGAACTTTTCGTGGTTTTGTTGGTTTTCAGCAAATGAACATATTTCAGCGAGCTGGAAGTTTTTTCTTTAACAGCTGAAGATTTTATCTTAAAATACAAGAAATTTTCGTGGTTCTTTTCAATTTTTGTTGGTTTTGATCCAATGAACATATTTCAGGAAGCTAGATCTTCTTCAATGCAAAAAGATTTTATCTTCAAATACATGAACTTTTCGTTGTTCTGGTCAATTTTTGTTGGTTTTCATCTGATGAACTTATTTCAGTCAGCGAGATCTTTCTTCTTCAAAGCAAAAAGATTTTAACTTCAAATACAAGAACTTTTTGTGGATTTTTTGGTTTTCAGCAAATGAACATATTTCAGCGAGCTATAAGTTTTTTCTTTAATAGCTTAAGATTTTATCTTAAACTACAAGAACTTTTCGTGGTTCTTGTCAATTTTTGTTGGTTTTCATCTAATGCACTTATTTCAGTCAGCTGGATCTTTCTTCTTTCATGCAAAAAGATTTTATCCTCAAATACAAGTACTTTTCGTGGATTTGTTGGATTTCAGCAAATGAACATATTTCAGCGAGCTGGAAGTTTTTTCTTTAACAGCTGAAGATTTTATCTTCAAATACAAGAACTTTTAGTGGTTTTGTTGGTTTTCAGCAAATGAACATATTTCAGCGAGCTGGAAGTTTTTACTTTAATAGCTTAAGATTTTATCTTAAAATACAAGAACTTTTCGTGGTTCTTGTCAATTTTTGTTGGTTTTGATCCAATGAACTTATTTCAGTTAGCTAGATCTTTCTTCTTCAAAGCAAATAGATTTTATCTTCAAATACAAGAACTTTTCGTGGTTTTGTTGTATTTCAGCAAATGGACATCTTTCAGCGAGCGAGAAGTTTTTTCTTTAATAGCTTAAGATTTTATCTTAAAATACAAGAACTTTTCGTGGTTCTTGTCAATTTTTGTTGGTTTTCATCTAACAATTTCAGTCAGCTGGATCTTTCTTCTTTAATGCAAAAAGATTTTATCTTCAAATACAAGAACTTTTCGTGGTTTTGTTGGTTTTCAGCAAATGAACATATTTCAGCGAGCTGGAAGTTTTTACTTTAATAGCTTAAGATTTTATCTTAAAATAAAAGAAATTTTCGTGGTTCTTTTCAATTTTTGTTGGTTTTGATCCAATGAACATATTTCAGGAAGCTAGATCTTCTTCAATGCAAAAAGATTTTATCTTCAAATACATGAACTTTTCGTTGTTCTGGTGAATTTTTGTTGGTTTTCATCTGATGAACTGATTTCAGTCAGCGAGATCTTTCTTCTTCAAAGCAAAAAGATTTTAACTTCAAATACAAGAACTTTTTGTGGATTTTTTGGTTTTCAGCAAATGAACATATTTCAGAGAGCAAGAAGTTTTATCTTTGATAGCGTAAGATTTTATCTTAAAATACAAGAACTTTTCGCGTTTCTTGTCAATTTTTGTTGTTTTTCATCCAATGAACTGATTTCAGTCAGCTGGATCTTCTTTAATGCAAAAAGATTTTATCCTCAAATACAAGAACATTTTGTGGTTTTGTTGGTTTTCAGCAAATGTACATATTTAAGCGAGCTGGAAATTTTTTCTTCAATAGCTTAAGATTTTATCTTAAAATACAAGAACTTTTTGTGGTTCTGATCAAATTTTGTTGGTTTTCATCTAATGAACTTATTTCAGTCAGCTTGTGCTTTCTTCTTTATGCAAAAAGGTCTTATCTTCAAATACAATAACTTTTCGTGCTTTTGTTGGTTTTAAGCAAATGAACATATTTCAGCGAGCTGGAAGTTTTTTCTTCAATAGCTCAAGATTTTATCTTAAAATACAAGAACTTTTCGTGGTTTTGTTGGATTTCAGCAAATGAACATATTTCAGCGAGCGAGAAGTTTTTTCTTTCATAGCTTAAGATTTTATCTTAAAATACAAGAACCTTTCGTGGTTCTGGTCAATTTTTGTTGGTTTTCATCCAATGAACTTATTTCAGTCAGCTGGATCTTTCTTCTTCAATGTCAAAAGATTTTATCTTCAAATACAAGAACTTTTCGTGGTTTTGTTGGTTTTCAGCAAATGAGCATATTTCAGCGAGCTGGAAGTTTTTTCTTCAATAGCTTAAGATTTTATCTTAAAATACAAGAACTTTTCGTGGTTCTTGTCAATTTTTGTTGGTTTTCATTTGATGAACTTATTTCAGTCAGCTGGAGCTTTCTTCTTTAATGCAAAAAGGTTTTATCTCCAAATACAAGAACTTTTCGTGGTTTTGTTGGTTTTCAGCAAATGAACATATTTCAGCGAGCTGGAAGTTTTTTCTTTAATAGCTCAAGATTTTATCTTAAAATACAAGAACTTTTCGTGGTTCTTGTCAATTTTTGTTGGTTTTGATCTAACAATTTCAGTTAGCTGGATCTTTCTTCTTTCATGCAAAAAGGTCTTATCTTCAAATACAAGAACATTTCGTGGTTTTGTTGGTTTTCAGCAAATGAACATATTTCAGCGAGATGGAAGTTTTTTCTTCAATCGCTCAAGATTTTATCTTGAAATACAAGAACTTTTCGTGGTTTTGTTGGATTTCAGCAAATGAACATATTTCAGCCAGCGAGAAGTTTTTTCTTTCATAGTTTCAGATTTTATCTTAAAATACAAGAACCTTTCGTGGTTCTGGTCAATTTTTGTTGGTTTTCATCCAATGAACTTATTTCAGTCAGCTAGATCTTTCTTCTTCAAAGCAAAAAGATTTTATCTTCAAATACAAGAACTTTTCGTGGTTTTGTTGTATTTCAGCAAATCGACATCTTTCAGCGAGCGAGAAGTTTTTTCTTTGATAGCTTAAGATTTTATCTTAAAATACAAGAACTTTTCGTGGTTCGTGTCAATTTTTGTTGGTTTTGATCCAATGAACTTATTTCAGTCAGCTAGATCTTTCTTCTTCAAAGCAAAAAGATTTTATCTTCAATACAAGAACTTTTCGTTGTTTTGTTGGTTTTCAGCA
The DNA here is from genome assembly GCF_035084215.1 of Heptranchias perlo. Taxonomy (NCBI): domain Eukaryota; kingdom Metazoa; phylum Chordata; class Chondrichthyes; order Hexanchiformes; family Hexanchidae; genus Heptranchias; species Heptranchias perlo. Next base: position 315,576 of record NW_027139033.1, on the reverse strand, counting down.
AATGAACATATTTCAGCGAGCTAGAAGTTTGTTCTTTAATGCAAAAAGATTTTATCTTCAAAAACAATAACTTTTCGTGGTTTTGTTGGTTTTCAGCAAACAAACATATTTCAGTGAATGATAAGTTTTTTCTTTAATAGCGTAAGATTTTATCTTAAAATACAAGAACTTTTCGTGGTTCTTGTCAATTTTTGTTGGTTTTCATCTAATGAACTTATTTCAGTCAGCTCGATCTTTCTTCTTTAATGCAAAAAGATTTTCTCTTCAAAGACAAGAACTTTTCGTGGTTTTGTTGGTTTTCAGCAAAAGAACATATTTCAGCGCGCAAGAAGTTTTTTCTTTCATAGCTTAAGATTTTGCCTTAAAATACAAGAACTTTTCGTGATTCTTGTCAATTTTTGTTGGTTTTCATCTAACAATTTCATTCAGCTGGATCTTTCTTCTTTAATGCAAAAAGATTTTATCTTCAAATACAAGAACTTTTCGTGGTTTTGTTGGTTTTCAGCAAATGAACATATTTCAGCGAGGCAGAAGTTTTTTCTTTAATAGCTTAAGATTTTATCTTAAAATACAAAAACTTTTCGTGGTTCTTGTCAATTTTTGTTGGTTTTGATCTATTTAACTTATTTCAGTCAGCAAGATCTTCCTTCTTCAAAGCAAAAAGATTTTATCTTCAAATACAATAACTTTTCGTGGTTTTGTTGGTTTTCAGCAAATGAACATATTTCAGCGAGCTGGAAGATGTTTCTTTAATAGCTCAAGATTTTATCTTAAAATACAACAACTTTTCGTTGTTCTGATCAATTTTTGTTGGTTTTCATCAAATGAACTTATTTCAGTCAGCTGGATCTTTCTTCTTTCATGCAAAAACCTGTTTTCTTCAAATACAAGAACTTTTCGTGGTTTTGTTGGTTTTCAGCAAATGAACATATTTCAGCGAGCTGGAAGTTTTTTCATTAATAGCTCAAGATTTTATCTTGAAATACAAGAACTTTTCGTGGTTTTGTTGGATTTCAGCAAATGAACATATTTCAGCGAGCGAGAAGTTTTTTCTTTCATAGCTTAAGATTTTATCTGAAAATACAAGAACCTTTCGTGGTTCTGGTCAATTTTTGTTGGTTTTCATCCAATGAACTTATTTCAGTCAGCTGGATCTTTCTTCTTCAATGCCAAAAGATTTTATCTTCAAATACAAGAATTTTTCGTGGTTTTGTTGGTTTTCAGCAAATGAGCATATTTCAGCGAGCTGGAAGTTTTTTCTTCAATAGCTTAAGATTTTATCTTAAAATACAAGAACTTTTCGTGGTTCTTGTCAATTTTTGTTGGTTTTCATCCAATGAACTTATTTCAGTCAGCTAGATCTTTCTTCTTCAAAGCAAAAAGATTTTATCTTCAAACACAAGAACTTTTCGTGGTTTTGTTGGTTTTCAGCAAATGAACATATTTCAGCGACCTGGAAGTTTTTTCATTAATAGCGTAAGATTTTATCTTAAAATACAAGACCTTTTTGTGGTTCTTGTCAATTTTTGTTGGTTTTCATTTGATGAACTTATTTCAGTCAACTGGAGCTTTCTTCTTTAATGCAAAAAGGTTTTATCTTCAAATACAAGAACTTTTCGTGGTTTTGTTGGTTTTCAGCAAATGAACATATTTCAGCGAGCTGGAAGTTTTTTCTTTAATAGCTCAAGATTTTATCTTGAAATACAAGAACTTTTCGTGGTTTTGTTGGATTTCAGCAAATGAACATATTTCAGCCAGCGAGAAGTTTTTTCTTTCATAGTTTCAGATTTTATCTTAAAATACAAGAACCTTTCGTGGTTCTGGTCAATTTTTGTTGGTTTTGATCCAATGAACTTATTTCAGTCAGCTAGATCTTTCTTCTTCAAAGCAAAAAGATTTTATCTTAAAATACAAGAACTTTTCGTGGTTTTGTTGTATTTCAGCAAATCGACATCTTTCAGCGAGCGAGAAGTTTTTTCTTTGATAGCTTAAGATTTTATCTTAAAATACAAGAACTTTTCGTGGTTCGTGTCAATTTTTGTTGGTTTTGATCCAATGAACTTATTTCAGTCAGCTAGATCTTTCTTCTTCAAAGCAAAAAGATTTTATCTTCAATACAAGAACTTTTCGTTGTTTTGTTGGTTTTCAGCAAATGAACATATTTCAGCGAGCTAGAAGTTTGTTCTTTAATAGCGTAAGATTTTATCTTAAAATACAAGAACTTTTCATGGTTCTTGTCAATTTTTGTTGGTTTTCATCTAACAATTTCAGTCAGCTGGATCTTTCTTCTTTCATGCAAAAAGATTTTATCTTCAAAAACAATAACTTTTCGTGGTTTTGTTGGTTTTCAGCAAACAAACATATTTCAGTGAATGATAAGTTTTTTCTTTAATAGCGTAAGATTTTATCTTAAAATACAAGAACTTTTCGTGGTTCTTGTCAATTTTTGTTGGTTTTCATCTAATGAACTTATTTCAGTTTGCGAGATCTTTCTTCTTTAATGCAAAAAGATTTTCTCTTCAAAGACAAGAACTTTTCGTGGTTTTGTTGGTTTTCAGCAAAAGAACATATTTCAGCGCGCAAGAAGTTTTTTCTTTCATAGCTTAAGATTTTGCGTTAACATACAAGAACTTTTCGTGATTCTTGTCAATTTTTGTTGGTTTTCATCTAACAATTTCATTCAGCTGGATCTTTCTTCTTTAATGCAAAAAGATTTTATCTTCAAATACAAGAACTTTTCGTGGTTTTGTTGGTTTTCAGCAAATGAACATATTTCAGCGAGCTGGAAGATGTTTCTTTAATAGCTCAAGATTTTATCTTAAAATACAACAACTTTTCGTTGTTCTGATCAATTTTTGTTGGTTTTCATCAAATGAACTTATTTCAGTCAGCTGGATCTTTCTTCTTTCATGCAAAAACCTGTTTTCTTCAAATACAAGAACTTTTCGTGGTTTTGTTGGTTTTCAGCAAATGAGCATATTTCAGCGAGCTGGAAGTTTTTTCTTCAATAGCTTAAGATTTTATCTTAAAATACAAGAACTTTTCGTGGTTCTTGTCAATTTTTGTTGGTTTTCATCCAATGAACTTATTTCAGTCAGCTAGATCTTTCTTCTTCAAAGCAAAAAGATTTTATCTTCAAACACAAGAACTTTTCGTGGTTTTGTTGGTTTTCAGCAAATGAACATATTTCAGCGACCTGGAAGTTTTTTCTTTAATAGCTCAAGATTTTATCTTGAAATACAAGAACTTTTCGTGGTTTTGTTGGATTTCAGCAAATGAACATATTTCAGCCAGCGAGAAGTTTTTTCTTTCATAGTTTCAGATTTTATCTTAAAATACAAGAACCTTTCGTGGTTCTGGTCAATTTTTGTTGGTTTTCATCTCATGAACTTATTTCAGTCAGCTAGATCTTTCTTCTTTAATGCAAAAAGATTTTCTCTTCAAAGACAAGAACTTTTCGTGGTTTTGTTGGTTTTCAGCAAAAGAACATATTTCAGCGCGCAAGAAGTTTTTTCTTTAATAGCTTAAGATTTTGCCTTAAAATACAAGAACTTTTCGTGACTCTTGTCAATTTTTGTTGGTTTTCATCCAATGAACTTATTTCAGTCAACTAGATCTTTGTTCTGCAAAGCAAAAAGATTTTATCTTCAAATACAAGAACTTTTCGTGGTTTTCTTGGTTTTCAGCAAATGAACATATTTCAGCGAGCTGGAAGTTTTTTCTTTAATAGCTCAAGATTTTATCTTAAAATGCAAGAACTTTTCGTTGTTCTGATCAATTTTTGTTGGTTTTGATCCAATGAACTTATTTCAGTCAGCTGGATCTTTCTTTAATGCAAAAAGATTTTATCTTCAAATACAAGAACTTTTCTTGGTTTTCAGCAAATGAACATATTTCATCGAGCTGGAAGTTTTTTCTTTAATAGCTCAAGATTTTATCTTAAAATACAACAACTTTTCGTTGTTCTGATCAATTTTTGTTGGTTTTCATCAAATGAACTTATTTCAGTCAGCTGGATCTTTCTTCTTTCATGCAAAAACCTGTTTTCTTCAAAAACAAGAACTTTTCGTGGTTTTGTTGGTTTTCAGCAAATGAACATATTTCAGCGAGCTGGAAGTTTTTTCTTTAATAGCTCAAGATTTTATCTTAAAATACAAGAACTTTTCGCGTTTCTTGTCAATTTTTGTTGTTTTTCATCCAATGAACTGATTTCAGTCAGCTGGATCTTCTTTAATGCAAAAAGATTTTATCCTCAAATACAAGAACATTTCGTGGTTTTGTTGGTTTTCAGCAAATGTACATATTTAAGTGAGCTGGAAGTTTTTTCTTCAATAGCTTAAGATTTTATCTTAAAATACAAGAACATTTCGTGGTTCTTATCAATTTTTGTTGGTTTTCATCTAATGAACTTATTTCAGTCAGCTTGTGCTTTCTTCTTTATGCAAAAAGGTCTTATCTTCAAATACAATAACTTTTCGTGCTTTTGTTGGTTTCAGCAAATGAACATATTTCAGCGAGCTGGAAGTTTTTTCTTCAATAGCTCAAGATTTTATCTTAAAATACAAGAACTTTTCGTGGTTTTGTTGGATTTCAGCAAATGAACATATTTCAGCGAGCGAGAAGTTTTTTCTTTCATAGCTTAAGATTTTATCTTAAAATACAAGAACCTTTCGTGGTTCTGGTCAATTTTTGTTGGTTTTCATCCAATGAACTTATTTCAGTCAGCTGGATCTTTCTTCTTCAATGCCAAAAGATTTTATCTTCAAATACAAGAACTTTTTGTGGTTTTGTTGGTTTTCAGCAAATGAGCATATTTCAGCGAGCTGGAAGTTTTTTCTTCAATAGTTTAAGATTTTATCTTAAAATACAAGAACTTTTCGTGGTTCTTGTCAATTTTTGTTGGTTTTCAGCAAATGAACATATTTCAGCGACCTGGAAGTTTTTTCATTAATAGCGTAAGATTTTATCTTAAAATACAAGACCTTTTTGTGGTTCTTGTCAATTTTTGTTGGTTTTCATTTGATGAACTTATTTCAGTCAGCTGGAGCTTTCTTCTTTCATGCAAAAAGGTTTTATCTTCAAATACAACTACTTTTCGTGGTTTTGTTGGTTTTCAGCAAATGAACATATTTCAGCGAGCTGGAAGTTTTTTCTTTAATAGCTCAAGATTTTATCTTAAAATACAAGAACTTTTCGTGGTTCTTGTCAATTTTTGTTGGTTTTGATCTAATGAACTTATTTCAGTCAGCTAGATCTTTCTTCTTCAAAGCAAAAAGATTTTATCTTCAAATACAAGAACTTTTCGTGGTTTTGTTGTATTTCAGCAAATGGACATCTTTCAGCGAGCGAGAAGTTTTTTCTTTGATAGTTTAAGATTTTATCTTAAAATACAAGAACTTTTCGTGGTTCTTGTAAATTTTTGTTGGTTTTCATCTAACAATTTCAGTCAGCTGGATCTTTCTTCTTTAATGCAAAAAGGTCTTATCTTCAAATACAAGAACTTTTCGTGGTTTTGTTGGATTTCAGCAAATGAACATATTTCAGCCAGCGAGAAGTTTTTTCTTTCATAGTTTCAGATTTTTTATTAAAATACAAGAACCTTTCGTGGTTCTGGTCAATTTTTGTTGGTTTTCATGCAATGAACTTATTTCAGTCAGCTGGATCTTTCTTCTTCAATGCAAAAAGATTTTATCTTCAAATACAAGAACTTTTCGTGGTTTTGTTGGTTTTCAGCAAATGAACATATTTCAGCGAGCTGGAAGTTTTTACTTTAATAGCTTAAGATTTTATCTTAAAATACAAGAACTTTTCGTGGTTCTTGTCAATATTTGTTGGTTTTGATCCAATGAACTTATTTCAGTCAGCTAGATCTTTCTTCTTCAAAGCAAAAAGATTGTATCTTCAAAGACAAGAACTTTTCGTGGTTTTGTTGGTTTTCAGCAAAAGAACATATTTCAGCGCGCAAGAAGTTTTTTCTTTAATAGCTTAAGATTTTGCCTTAAAATACAAGAACTTTTCGTGATTCTTGTCAATTTTTGTTGGTTTTCATCTAACAATTTCAGTCAGCTGGATCTTTCTTCTTTATTGCAAAAAGATTTTATCTTCAAATACAAGAACTTTTCGTGGTTTTGTTGGTTTTCAGCAAATGAACATATTTCAGCGAGGCAGAAGTTTTTTCTTTAATAGCTTAAGATTTGATCTTAAAATACAATAACTTTTCGTGGTTCTTGTCAATTTTTGTTGATTTTGATATATTTAACTTATTTCAGTCAGCAAGATCTTCCTTCTTCAAAGCAAAAAGATTTTATCTTCAAATACAATAACTTTTCGTGGTTTTGTTGGTTTTCAGCAAACAAACATATTTCAGCGAATGATAAGTTTTTTCTTTGATAGCGTAAGATTTTATCTTAAAATACAAGAACTTTTCGTGGTTCTTGTCAATTTTTGTTGGTTTTCATCTAACAATTTCAGTTAGCTGGATCTTTCTTCTTTAATGCAAAAAGGTCTTATCTTCAAATACAAGAACTTTTCGTGGTTTTGTTGGTTTTCAGCAAATGAACATATTTCAGCGAGGCAGAAGTTTTTTCTTCAATCGCTCAAGATTTTATCTTGAAATACAAGAACTTTTCGTGGTTTTGTTGGTTTTCAGCAAATGAACATATTTCAGCGAGCTGGAAGTTTTTTCTTTAATAGCTCAAGATTTTATCTTAAAATACAATAACTTTTCGTTGTTCTGATCAATTTTTGTTGGTTTTCATCAAATGAACTCATTTCAGTCAGCTGGATCTTTCTTCTTTCATGCAAAAACCTGTTTTCTTCAAATACAAGAACTTTTCGTGGTTTTGTTGGATTTCAGCAAATGAACATGTTTCAGCGATCTGGAAGTTTTTTCATTAATAGCATAAGATTTTATCCTAAAATGCAAGAACTTTTCGTGGTTCTTGTCAATTTTTGTTGGTTTTCATCTTATGAACTTATTTCAGTCAACTGGATCTTTCTTCTTTCATGCAAAAAGATTTTATCTTCAAATACAAGATCTTTTCGTGGTTTTCTTGGTTTTCAGCAAAGGAGCATATTTCAGCGAGCTGGAAGTTTTTTCTTCAATAGCTTAAGATTTTATCATAAAATACAAGAACTTTTCGTGGTTCTTGTCAATTTTTGTTGGTTTTCATCCAATGAACTTATTTCAGTCAGCTAGATCTTTCTTCTTCAAAGCAAAAAGATTTTATCTTCAAACACAAGAACTTTTCGTGGTTTTGTTGGTTTTCAGCAAATGAACATATTTCAGCGAGCTGGAAGTTTTTTCATTAATAGCGTAAGATTTTATCTTAAAATACAAGACCTTTTCGTGGTTCTTGTTAATTTTTGTTGGTTTTCATTTGATGAACTTATTGAAGTCAGCTGGAGCTTTCTTCTTTAATGCAAAAAGGTTTTATCTTCAAATACAAGAACTTTTTGTGGTTTTGTTGGTTTTCAGCAAATGAACATATTTCAGCGAGCTGGAAGTTTTTTCTTTAATAGCTCAAGGTTTTATCTTAAAATACAAGAACTTTTCGTATTTCTTGTCAATTTTTGTTGGTTTCGATCTATTGAACTTATTTCAGTCAGCTAGATCTTTCTTCTTCAAAGCAAAAAGATTTTATCTTCAAATACAAGAACTTTTCGTGGTTTTGTTGTATTTCAGCAAATGGACATCTTTCAGCGAGCGAGAAGTTTTTTCTTTGATAGTTTAAGATTTTATCTTAAAATACAAGAACTTTTCGTGGTTCTTGTAAATTGTTGTTGGTTTTCATCTAACAATTTCAGTCAGCTGGATCTTTCTTCTTTAATGCAAAAAGGTCTTATCTTCAAATACAAGAACTTTTCGTGGTTTTGTTGGTTTTCAGCAAATGAACATATTTCAGCGAGATGGAAGTTTTTTCTTCAATCGCTCAAGATTTTATCTTGAAATACAAGAACTTTTCGTGGTTTTGTTGGTTTTCAGCAAATGAGCATATTTCAGCGAGCTGGAAGTTTTTTCTTCAATAGCTTAAGATTTTATCTTAAAATACAAGAACTTTTCGTGGTTCTTGTCAATTTTTGTTGGTTTTCATCCAATGAACCTATTTCAGTCAGCTAAATCTTTCTTCTTCAAAGCAAAAAGATTTTTTCTTCAAACACAAGAACTTTTCATGGTTTTGTTGGTTTTCAGCAAATGAACATATTTCAGCGAGCTGGAAGTTTTTTCATTAATCGCGTAAGATTTTATCTTAAAATACAAGACCTTTTCGTGGTTCTTGTCAATTTTTGTTGGTTATGATCCAATGAACTTATTTCAGTCAGCTGGAGCATTCTTCTTCAATGCAAAAAGGTTTTATCTTCAAGTGCAAGAACTTTTCGTGGTTTTGTTGGTTTTCAGCAAATGCACATATTTCAGCGAGCTGGAACTTTGTTCATTAATAGCTCAAGATTTTATCTTAAAATACAAGAACTTTTCGTGGTTCTTGTCAATTGTTGTTGGTTTTCATCTTCTGAACTTATTTCAGTCAGCTGGATCTTTCTTCTTTGATGCAAAAAGATTTTAACTTCAAATACAAGAACTTTTCGTGGTTTTGTTGGTTTTCAGCAAATGAACATATTTCAGCGAGCTGGAAGTTTTTTTTCACAGCTCAAGATTTTATCTTAAAATACAAGAACTTTTCGTGGTTCTTGTCAATTTTTGTTGGTTTTCATCCAATGAACTTATTTCAGTCAGCTGGATCTTTCTTCTTTAATGCAAAAAATGTTTATCTTCAAATACAAGAACTTTTCGTGGTTTTGTTGGATTTCAGCAAATGAACATATTTCAGCGAGCTGGAAGTTTTTTCTTTAATAGCTTAAGATTTTATCTTAAAATACAAGAACTTTTCGTGGTTATTGTCAATTTTTGTTGGTTTTCATCTTATGAACTTATTTCAGTCAGCTGGATCTTTCTTCTTTGATGCAAAAAGATTTTATCTTCAAATACAAGAATTGTTCGTGGTTTTGTTGGTTTTCAGCAAATGAACATATTTCAGCGAGCTGGAAGTTTTTTCTTTAATAGCGTAAGATTTTATCTTAAAATACAAGACCTTTTTGTGGTTCTTGTCAATTTTTGTTGGTTTTCATTTGATGAACTTATTTCAGTCAACTGGAGCTTTCTTCTTTAATGCAAAAAGGTTTTATCTTCAAATACAAGAACTTTTCGTGGTTTTGTTGGTTTTCAGCAAATGAACATATTTCAGCGAGCTGGAAGTTTTTTCTTTAATAGCTCAAGATTTTATCTTGAAATACAAGAACTTTTCGTGGTTTTGTTGGATTTCAGCAAATGAACATATTTCAGCCAGCGAGAAGTTTTTTCTTTCATAGTTTCAGATTTTATCTTAAAATACAAGAACCTTTCGTGGTTCTGGTCAATTTTTGTTGGTTTTGATCCAATGAACTTATTTCAGTCAGCTAGATCTTTCTTCTTCAAAGCAAAAAGATTTTATCTTAAAATACAAGAACTTTTCGTGGTTTTGTTGTATTTCAGCAAATCGACATCTTTCAGCGAGCGAGAAGTTTTTTCTTTGATAGCTTAAGATTTTATCTTAAAATACAAGAACTTTTCGTGGTTCGTGTCAATTTTTGTTGGTTTTGATCCAATGAACTTATTTCAGTCAGCTAGATCTTTCTTCTTCAAAGCAAAAAGATTTTATCTTCAATACAAGAACTTTTCGTTGTTTTGTTGGTTTTCAGCAAATGAACATATTTCAGCGAGCTAGAAGTTTGTTCTTTAATAGCGTAAGATTTTATCTTAAAATACAAGAACTTTTCATGGTTCTTGTCAATTTTTGTTGGTTTTCATCTAACAATTTCAGTCAGCTGGATCTTTCTTCTTTCATGCAAAAAGATTTTATCTTCAAAAACAATAACTTTTCGTGGTTTTGTTGGTTTTCAGCAAACAAACATATTTCAGTGAATGATAAGTTTTTTCTTTAATAGCGTAAGATTTTATCTTAAAATACAAGAACTTTTCGTGGTTCTTGTCAATTTTTGTTGGTTTTCATCTAATGAACTTATTTCAGTTTGCGAGATCTTTCTTCTTTAATGCAAAAAGATTTTCTCTTCAAAGACAAGAACTTTTCGTGGTTTTGTTGGTTTTCAGCAAAAGAACATATTTCAGCGCGCAAGAAGTTTTTTCTTTCATAGCTTAAGATTTTGCGTTAACATACAAGAACTTTTCGTGATTCTTGTCAATTTTTGTTGGTTTTCATCTAACAATTTCATTCAGCTGGATCTTTCTTCTTTAATGCAAAAAGATTTTATCTTCAAATACAAGAACTTTTCGTGGTTTTGTTGGTTTTCAGCAAATGAACATATTTCAGCGAGCTGGAAGATGTTTCTTTAATAGCTCAAGATTTTATCTTAAAATACAACAACTTTTCGTTGTTCTGATCAATTTTTGTTGGTTTTCATCAAATGAACTTATTTCAGTCAGCTGGATCTTTCTTCTTTCATGCAAAAACCTGTTTTCTTCAAATACAAGAACTTTTCGTGGTTTTGTTGGTTTTCAGCAAATGAGCATATTTCAGCGAGCTGGAAGTTTTTTCTTCAATAGCTTAAGATTTTATCTTAAAATACAAGAACTTTTCGTGGTTCTTGTCAATTTTTGTTGGTTTTCATCCAATGAACTTATTTCAGTCAGCTAGATCTTTCTTCTTCAAAGCAAAAAGATTTTATCTTCAAACACAAGAACTTTTCGTGGTTTTGTTGGTTTTCAGCAAATGAACATATTTCAGCGACCTGGAAGTTTTTTCTTTAATAGCTCAAGATTTTATCTTGAAATACAAGAACTTTTCGTGGTTTTGTTGGATTTCAGCAAATGAACATATTTCAGCCAGCGAGAAGTTTTTTCTTTCATAGTTTCAGATTTTATCTTAAAATACAAGAACCTTTCGTGGTTCTGGTCAATTTTTGTTGGTTTTCATCTCATGAACTTATTTCAGTCAGCTAGATCTTTCTTCTTTAATGCAAAAAGATTTTCTCTTCAAAGACAAGAACTTTTCGTGGTTTTGTTGGTTTTCAGCAAAAGAACATATTTCAGCGCGCAAGAAGTTTTTTCTTTAATAGCTTAAGATTTTGCCTTAAAATACAAGAACTTTTCGTGACTCTTGTCAATTTTTGTTGGTTTTCATCCAATGAACTTATTTCAGTCAACTAGATCTTTGTTCTGCAAAGCAAAAAGATTTTATCTTCAAATACAAGAACTTTTCGTGGTTTTCTTGGTTTTCAGCAAATGAACATATTTCAGCGAGCTGGAAGTTTTTTCTTTAATAGCTCAAGATTTTATCTTAAAATGCAAGAACTTTTCGTTGTTCTGATCAATTTTTGTTGGTTTTGATCCAATGAACTTATTTCAGTCAGCTGGATCTTTCTTTAATGCAAAAAGATTTTATCTTCAAATACAAGAACTTTTCTTGGTTTTCAGCAAATGAACATATTTCATCGAGCTGGAAGTTTTTTCTTTAATAGCTCAAGATTTTATCTTAAAATACAACAACTTTTCGTTGTTCTGATCAATTTTTGTTGGTTTTCATCAAATGAACTTATTTCAGTCAGCTGGATCTTTCTTCTTTCATGCAAAAACCTGTTTTCTTCAAAAACAAGAACTTTTCGTGGTTTTGTTGGTTTTCAGCAAATGAACATATTTCAGCGAGCTGGAAGTTTTTTCTTTAATAGCTCAAGATTTTATCTTAAAATACAAGAACTTTTCGCGTTTCTTGTCAATTTTTGTTGTTTTTCATCCAATGAACTGATTTCAGTCAGCTGGATCTTCTTTAATGCAAAAAGATTTTATCCTCAAATACAAGAACATTTCGTGGTTTTGTTGGTTTTCAGCAAATGTACATATTTAAGTGAGCTGGAAGTTTTTTCTTCAATAGCTTAAGATTTTATCTTAAAATACAAGAACATTTCGTGGTTCTTATCAATTTTTGTTGGTTTTCATCTAATGAACTTATTTCAGTCAGCTTGTGCTTTCTTCTTTATGCAAAAAGGTCTTATCTTCAAATACAATAACTTTTCGTGCTTTTGTTGGTTTCAGCAAATGAACATATTTCAGCGAGCTGGAAGTTTTTTCTTCAATAGCTCAAGATTTTATCTTAAAATACAAGAACTTTTCGTGGTTTTGTTGGATTTCAGCAAATGAACATATTTCAGCGAGCGAGAAGTTTTTTCTTTCATAGCTTAAGATTTTATCTTAAAATACAAGAACCTTTCGTGGTTCTGGTCAATTTTTGTTGGTTTTCATCCAATGAACTTATTTCAGTCAGCTGGATCTTTCTTCTTCAATGCCAAAAGATTTTATCTTCAAATACAAGAACTTTTTGTGGTTTTGTTGGTTTTCAGCAAATGAGCATATTTCAGCGAGCTGGAAGTTTTTTCTTCAATAGTTTAAGATTTTATCTTAAAATACAAGAACTTTTCGTGGTTCTTGTCAATTTTTGTTGGTTTTCAGCAAATGAACATATTTCAGCGACCTGGAAGTTTTTTCATTAATAGCGTAAGATTTTATCTTAAAATACAAGACCTTTTTGTGGTTCTTGTCAATTTTTGTTGGTTTTCATTTGATGAACTTATTTCAGTCAGCTGGAGCTTTCTTCTTTCATGCAAAAAGGTTTTATCTTCAAATACAACTACTTTTCGTGGTTTTGTTGGTTTTCAGCAAATGAACATATTTCAGCGAGCTGGAAGTTTTTTCTTTAATAGCTCAAGATTTTATCTTAAAATACAAGAACTTTTCGTGGTTCTTGTCAATTTTTGTTGGTTTTGATCTAATGAACTTATTTCAGTCAGCTAGATCTTTCTTCTTCAAAGCAAAAAGATTTTATCTTCAAATACAAGAACTTTTCGTGGTTTTGTTGTATTTCAGCAAATGGACATCTTTCAGCGAGCGAGAAGTTTTTTCTTTGATAGTTTAAGATTTTATCTTAAAATACAAGAACTTTTCGTGGTTCTTGTAAATTTTTGTTGGTTTTCATCTAACAATTTCAGTCAGCTGGATCTTTCTTCTTTAATGCAAAAAGGTCTTATCTTCAAATACAAGAACTTTTCGTGGTTTTGTTGGATTTCAGCAAATGAACATATTTCAGCCAGCGAGAAGTTTTTTCTTTCATAGTTTCAGATTTTTTATTAAAATACAAGAACCTTTCGTGGTTCTGGTCAATTTTTGTTGGTTTTCATGCAATGAACTTATTTCAGTCAGCTGGATCTTTCTTCTTCAATGCAAAAAGATTTTATCTTCAAATACAAGAACTTTTCGTGGTTTTGTTGGTTTTCAGCAAATGAACATATTTCAGCGAGCTGGAAGTTTTTACTTTAATAGCTTAAGATTTTATCTTAAAATACAAGAACTTTTCGTGGTTCTTGTCAATATTTGTTGGTTTTGATCCAATGAACTTATTTCAGTCAGCTAGATCTTTCTTCTTCAAAGCAAAAAGATTGTATCTTCAAAGACAAGAACTTTTCGTGGTTTTGTTGGTTTTCAGCAAAAGAACATATTTCAGCGCGCAAGAAGTTTTTTCTTTAATAGCTTAAGATTTTGCCTTAAAATACAAGAACTTTTCGTGATTCTTGTCAATTTTTGTTGGTTTTCATCTAACAATTTCAGTCAGCTGGATCTTTCTTCTTTATTGCAAAAAGATTTTATCTTCAAATACAAGAACTTTTCGTGGTTTTGTTGGTTTTCAGCAAATGAACATATTTCAGCGAGGCAGAAGTTTTTTCTTTAATAGCTTAAGATTTGATCTTAAAATACAATAACTTTTCGTGGTTCTTGTCAATTTTTGTTGATTTTGATATATTTAACTTATTTCAGTCAGCAAGATCTTCCTTCTTCAAAGCAAAAAGATTTTATCTTCAAATACAATAACTTTTCGTGGTTTTGTTGGTTTTCAGCAAACAAACATATTTCAGCGAATGATAAGTTTTTTCTTTGATAGCGTAAGATTTTATCTTAAAATACAAGAACTTTTCGTGGTTCTTGTCAATTTTTGTTGGTTTTCATCTAACAATTTCAGTTAGCTGGATCTTTCTTCTTTAATGCAAAAAGGTCTTATCTTCAAATACAAGAACTTTTCGTGGTTTTGTTGGTTTTCAGCAAATGAACATATTTCAGCGAGGCAGAAGTTTTTTCTTCAATCGCTCAAGATTTTATCTTGAAATACAAGAACTTTTCGTGGTTTTGTTGGTTTTCAGCAAATGAACATATTTCAGCGAGCTGGAAGTTTTTTCTTTAATAGCTCAAGATTTTATCTTAAAATACAATAACTTTTCGTTGTTCTGATCAATTTTTGTTGGTTTTCATCAAATGAACTCATTTCAGTCAGCTGGATCTTTCTTCTTTCATGCAAAAACCTGTTTTCTTCAAATACAAGAACTTTTCGTGGTTTTGTTGGATTTCAGCAAATGAACATGTTTCAGCGATCTGGAAGTTTTTTCATTAATAGCATAAGATTTTATCCTAAAATGCAAGAACTTTTCGTGGTTCTTGTCAATTTTTGTTGGTTTTCATCTTATGAACTTATTTCAGTCAACTGGATCTTTCTTCTTTCATGCAAAAAGATTTTATCTTCAAATACAAGATCTTTTCGTGGTTTTCTTGGTTTTCAGCAAAGGAGCATATTTCAGCGAGCTGGAAGTTTTTTCTTCAATAGCTTAAGATTTTATCATAAAATACAAGAACTTTTCGTGGTTCTTGTCAATTTTTGTTGGTTTTCATCCAATGAACTTATTTCAGTCAGCTAGATCTTTCTTCTTCAAAGCAAAAAGATTTTATCTTCAAACACAAGAACTTTTCGTGGTTTTGTTGGTTTTCAGCAAATGAACATATTTCAGCGAGCTGGAAGTTTTTTCATTAATCGCGTAAGATTTTATCTTAAAATACAAGACCTTTTCGTGGTTCTTGTCAATTTTTGTTGGTTATGATCCAATGAACTTATTTCAGTCAGCTGGAGCATTCTTCTTCAATGCAAAAAGGTTTTATCTTCAAGTGCAAGAACTTTTCGTGGTTTTGTTGGTTTTCAGCAAATGCACATATTTCAGCGAGCTGGAACTTTGTTCATTAATAGCTCAAGATTTTATCTTAAAATACAAGAACTTTTCGTGGTTCTTGTCAATTGTTGTTGGTTTTCATCTTCTGAACTTATTTCAGTCAGCTGGATCTTTCTTCTTTGATGCAAAAAGATTTTAACTTCAAATACAAGAACTTTTCGTGGTTTTGTTGGTTTTCAGCAAATGAACATATTTCAGCGAGCTGGAAGTTTTTTTTCACAGCTCAAGATTTTATCTTAAAATACAAGAACTTTTCGTGGTTCTTGTCAATTTTTGTTGGTTTTCATCCAATGAACTTATTTCAGTCAGCTGGATCTTTCTTCTTTAATGCAAAAAATGTTTATCTTCAAATACAAGAACTTTTCGTGGTTTTGTTGGATTTCAGCAAATGAACATATTTCAGCGAGCTGGAAGTTTTTTCTTTAATAGCTTAAGATTTTATCTTAAAATACAAGAACTTTTCGTGGTTATTGTCAATTTTTGTTGGTTTTCATCTTATGAACTTATTTCAGTCAGCTGGATCTTTCTTCTTTGATGCAAAAAGATTTTATCTTCAAATACAAGAATTGTTCGTGGTTTTGTTGGTTTTCAGCAAATGAACATATTTCAGCGAGCTGGAAGTTTTTTCTTTAATAGCGTAAGATTTTATCTTAAAATACAAGACCTTTTTGTGGTTCTTGTCAATTTTTGTTGGTTTTCATTTGATGAACTTATTTCAGTCAACTGGAGCTTTCTTCTTTAATGCAAAAAGGTTTTATCTTCAAATACAAGAACTTTTCGTGGTTTTGTTGGTTTTCAGCAAATGAACATATTTCAGCGAGCTGGAAGTTTTTTCTTTAATAGCTCAAGATTTTATCTTGAAATACAAGAACTTTTCGTGGTTTTGTTGGATTTCAGCAAATGAACATATTTCAGCCAGCGAGAAGTTTTTTCTTTCATAGTTTCAGATTTTATCTTAAAATACAAGAACCTTTCGTGGTTCTGGTCAATTTTTGTTGGTTTTGATCCAATGAACTTATTTCAGTCAGCTAGATCTTTCTTCTTCAAAGCAAAAAGATTTTATCTTAAAATACAAGAACTTTTCGTGGTTTTGTTGTATTTCAGCAAATCGACATCTTTCAGCGAGCGAGAAGTTTTTTCTTTGATAGCTTAAGATTTTATCTTAAAATACAAGAACTTTTCGTGGTTCGTGTCAATTTTTGTTGGTTTTGATCCAATGAACTTATTTCAGTCAGCTAGATCTTTCTTCTTCAAAGCAAAAAGATTTTATCTTCAATACAAGAACTTTTCGTTGTTTTGTTGGTTTTCAGCAAATGAACATATTTCAGCGAGCTAGAAGTTTGTTCTTTAATAGCGTAAGATTTTATCTTAAAATACAAGAACTTTTCATGGTTCTTGTCAATTTTTGTTGGTTTTCATCTAACAATTTCAGTCAGCTGGATCTTTCTTCTTTCATGCAAAAAGATTTTATCTTCAAAAACAATAACTTTTCGTGGTTTTGTTGGTTTTCAGCAAACAAACATATTTCAGTGAATGATAAGTTTTTTCTTTAATAGCGTAAGATTTTATCTTAAAATACAAGAACTTTTCGTGGTTCTTGTCAATTTTTGTTGGTTTTCATCTAATGAACTTATTTCAGTTTGCGAGATCTTTCTTCTTTAATGCAAAAAGATTTTCTCTTCAAAGACAAGAACTTTTCGTGGTTTTGTTGGTTTTCAGCAAAAGAACATATTTCAGCGCGCAAGAAGTTTTTTCTTTCATAGCTTAAGATTTTGCGTTAACATACAAGAACTTTTCGTGATTCTTGTCAATTTTTGTTGGTTTTCATCTAACAATTTCATTCAGCTGGATCTTTCTTCTTTAATGCAAAAAGATTTTATCTTCAAATACAAGAACTTTTCGTGGTTTTGTTGGTTTTCAGCAAATGAACATATTTCAGCGAGCTGGAAGATGTTTCTTTAATAGCTCAAGATTTTATCTTAAAATACAACAACTTTTCGTTGTTCTGATCAATTTTTGTTGGTTTTCATCAAATGAACTTATTTCAGTCAGCTGGATCTTTCTTCTTTCATGCAAAAACCTGTTTTCTTCAAATACAAGAACTTTTCGTGGTTTTGTTGGTTTTCAGCAAATGAGCATATTTCAGCGAGCTGGAAGTTTTTTCTTCAATAGCTTAAGATTTTATCTTAAAATACAAGAACTTTTCGTGGTTCTTGTCAATTTTTGTTGGTTTTCATCCAATGAACTTATTTCAGTCAGCTAGATCTTTCTTCTTCAAAGCAAAAAGATTTTATCTTCAAACACAAGAACTTTTCGTGGTTTTGTTGGTTTTCAGCAAATGAACATATTTCAGCGACCTGGAAGTTTTTTCTTTAATAGCTCAAGATTTTATCTTGAAATACAAGAACTTTTCGTGGTTTTGTTGGATTTCAGCAAATGAACATATTTCAGCCAGCGAGAAGTTTTTTCTTTCATAGTTTCAGATTTTATCTTAAAATACAAGAACCTTTCGTGGTTCTGGTCAATTTTTGTTGGTTTTCATCTCATGAACTTATTTCAGTCAGCTAGATCTTTCTTCTTTAATGCAAAAAGATTTTCTCTTCAAAGACAAGAACTTTTCGTGGTTTTGTTGGTTTTCAGCAAAAGAACATATTTCAGCGCGCAAGAAGTTTTTTCTTTAATAGCTTAAGATTTTGCCTTAAAATACAAGAACTTTTCGTGACTCTTGTCAATTTTTGTTGGTTTTCATCCAATGAACTTATTTCAGTCAACTAGATCTTTGTTCTGCAAAGCAAAAAGATTTTATCTTCAAATACAAGAACTTTTCGTGGTTTTCTTGGTTTTCAGCAAATGAACATATTTCAGCGAGCTGGAAGTTTTTTCTTTAATAGCTCAAGATTTTATCTTAAAATGCAAGAACTTTTCGTTGTTCTGATCAATTTTTGTTGGTTTTGATCCAATGAACTTATTTCAGTCAGCTGGATCTTTCTTTAATGCAAAAAGATTTTATCTTCAAATACAAGAACTTTTCTTGGTTTTCAGCAAATGAACATATTTCATCGAGCTGGAAGTTTTTTCTTTAATAGCTCAAGATTTTATCTTAAAATACAACAACTTTTCGTTGTTCTGATCAATTTTTGTTGGTTTTCATCAAATGAACTTATTTCAGTCAGCTGGATCTTTCTTCTTTCATGCAAAAACCTGTTTTCTTCAAAAACAAGAACTTTTCGTGGTTTTGTTGGTTTTCAGCAAATGAACATATTTCAGCGAGCTGGAAGTTTTTTCTTTAATAGCTCAAGATTTTATCTTAAAATACAAGAACTTTTCGCGTTTCTTGTCAATTTTTGTTGTTTTTCATCCAATGAACTGATTTCAGTCAGCTGGATCTTCTTTAATGCAAAAAGATTTTATCCTCAAATACAAGAACATTTCGTGGTTTTGTTGGTTTTCAGCAAATGTACATATTTAAGTGAGCTGGAAGTTTTTTCTTCAATAGCTTAAGATTTTATCTTAAAATACAAGAACATTTCGTGGTTCTTATCAATTTTTGTTGGTTTTCATCTAATGAACTTATTTCAGTCAGCTTGTGCTTTCTTCTTTATGCAAAAAGGTCTTATCTTCAAATACAATAACTTTTCGTGCTTTTGTTGGTTTCAGCAAATGAACATATTTCAGCGAGCTGGAAGTTTTTTCTTCAATAGCTCAAGATTTTATCTTAAAATACAAGAACTTTTCGTGGTTTTGTTGGATTTCAGCAAATGAACATATTTCAGCGAGCGAGAAGTTTTTTCTTTCATAGCTTAAGATTTTATCTTAAAATACAAGAACCTTTCGTGGTTCTGGTCAATTTTTGTTGGTTTTCATCCAATGAACTTATTTCAGTCAGCTGGATCTTTCTTCTTCAATGCCAAAAGATTTTATCTTCAAATACAAGAACTTTTTGTGGTTTTGTTGGTTTTCAGCAAATGAGCATATTTCAGCGAGCTGGAAGTTTTTTCTTCAATAGTTTAAGATTTTATCTTAAAATACAAGAACTTTTCGTGGTTCTTGTCAATTTTTGTTGGTTTTCAGCAAATGAACATATTTCAGCGACCTGGAAGTTTTTTCATTAATAGCGTAAGATTTTATCTTAAAATACAAGACCTTTTTGTGGTTCTTGTCAATTTTTGTTGGTTTTCATTTGATGAACTTATTTCAGTCAGCTGGAGCTTTCTTCTTTCATGCAAAAAGGTTTTATCTTCAAATACAACTACTTTTCGTGGTTTTGTTGGTTTTCAGCAAATGAACATATTTCAGCGAGCTGGAAGTTTTTTCTTTAATAGCTCAAGATTTTATCTTAAAATACAAGAACTTTTCGTGGTTCTTGTCAATTTTTGTTGGTTTTGATCTAATGAACTTATTTCAGTCAGCTAGATCTTTCTTCTTCAAAGCAAAAAGATTTTATCTTCAAATACAAGAACTTTTCGTGGTTTTGTTGTATTTCAGCAAATGGACATCTTTCAGCGAGCGAGAAGTTTTTTCTTTGATAGTTTAAGATTTTATCTTAAAATACAAGAACTTTTCGTGGTTCTTGTAAATTTTTGTTGGTTTTCATCTAACAATTTCAGTCAGCTGGATCTTTCTTCTTTAATGCAAAAAGGTCTTATCTTCAAATACAAGAACTTTTCGTGGTTTTGTTGGATTTCAGCAAATGAACATATTTCAGCCAGCGAGAAGTTTTTTCTTTCATAGTTTCAGATTTTTTATTAAAATACAAGAACCTTTCGTGGTTCTGGTCAATTTTTGTTGGTTTTCATGCAATGAACTTATTTCAGTCAGCTGGATCTTTCTTCTTCAATGCAAAAAGATTTTATCTTCAAATACAAGAACTTTTCGTGGTTTTGTTGGTTTTCAGCAAATGAACATATTTCAGCGAGCTGGAAGTTTTTACTTTAATAGCTTAAGATTTTATCTTAAAATACAAGAACTTTTCGTGGTTCTTGTCAATATTTGTTGGTTTTGATCCAATGAACTTATTTCAGTCAGCTAGATCTTTCTTCTTCAAAGCAAAAAGATTGTATCTTCAAAGACAAGAACTTTTCGTGGTTTTGTTGGTTTTCAGCAAAAGAACATATTTCAGCGCGCAAGAAGTTTTTTCTTTAATAGCTTAAGATTTTGCCTTAAAATACAAGAACTTTTCGTGATTCTTGTCAATTTTTGTTGGTTTTCATCTAACAATTTCAGTCAGCTGGATCTTTCTTCTTTATTGCAAAAAGATTTTATCTTCAAATACAAGAACTTTTCGTGGTTTTGTTGGTTTTCAGCAAATGAACATATTTCAGCGAGGCAGAAGTTTTTTCTTTAATAGCTTAAGATTTGATCTTAAAATACAATAACTTTTCGTGGTTCTTGTCAATTTTTGTTGATTTTGATATATTTAACTTATTTCAGTCAGCAAGATCTTCCTTCTTCAAAGCAAAAAGATTTTATCTTCAAATACAATAACTTTTCGTGGTTTTGTTGGTTTTCAGCAAACAAACATATTTCAGCGAATGATAAGTTTTTTCTTTGATAGCGTAAGATTTTATCTTAAAATACAAGAACTTTTCGTGGTTCTTGTCAATTTTTGTTGGTTTTCATCTAACAATTTCAGTTAGCTGGATCTTTCTTCTTTAATGCAAAAAGGTCTTATCTTCAAATACAAGAACTTTTCGTGGTTTTGTTGGTTTTCAGCAAATGAACATATTTCAGCGAGGCAGAAGTTTTTTCTTCAATCGCTCAAGATTTTATCTTGAAATACAAGAACTTTTCGTGGTTTTGTTGGTTTTCAGCAAATGAACATATTTCAGCGAGCTGGAAGTTTTTTCTTTAATAGCTCAAGATTTTATCTTAAAATACAATAACTTTTCGTTGTTCTGATCAATTTTTGTTGGTTTTCATCAAATGAACTCATTTCAGTCAGCTGGATCTTTCTTCTTTCATGCAAAAACCTGTTTTCTTCAAATACAAGAACTTTTCGTGGTTTTGTTGGATTTCAGCAAATGAACATGTTTCAGCGATCTGGAAGTTTTTTCATTAATAGCATAAGATTTTATCCTAAAATGCAAGAACTTTTCGTGGTTCTTGTCAATTTTTGTTGGTTTTCATCTTATGAACTTATTTCAGTCAACTGGATCTTTCTTCTTTCATGCAAAAAGATTTTATCTTCAAATACAAGATCTTTTCGTGGTTTTCTTGGTTTTCAGCAAAGGAGCATATTTCAGCGAGCTGGAAGTTTTTTCTTCAATAGCTTAAGATTTTATCATAAAATACAAGAACTTTTCGTGGTTCTTGTCAATTTTTGTTGGTTTTCATCCAATGAACTTATTTCAGTCAGCTAGATCTTTCTTCTTCAAAGCAAAAAGATTTTATCTTCAAACACAAGAACTTTTCGTGGTTTTGTTGGTTTTCAGCAAATGAACATATTTCAGCGAGCTGGAAGTTTTTTCATTAATAGCGTAAGATTTTATCTTAAAATACAAGACCTTTTCGTGGTTCTTGTTAATTTTTGTTGGTTTTCATTTGATGAACTTATTGAAGTCAGCTGGAGCTTTCTTCTTTAATGCAAAAAGGTTTTATCTTCAAATACAAGAACTTTTTGTGGTTTTGTTGGTTTTCAGCAAATGAACATATTTCAGCGAGCTGGAAGTTTTTTCTTTAATAGCTCAAGGTTTTATCTTAAAATACAAGAACTTTTCGTATTTCTTGTCAATTTTTGTTGGTTTCGATCTATTGAACTTATTTCAGTCAGCTAGATCTTTCTTCTTCAAAGCAAAAAGATTTTATCTTCAAATACAAGAACTTTTCGTGGTTTTGTTGTATTTCAGCAAATGGACATCTTTCAGCGAGCGAGAAGTTTTTTCTTTGATAGTTTAAGATTTTATCTTAAAATACAAGAACTTTTCGTGGTTCTTGTAAATTGTTGTTGGTTTTCATCTAACAATTTCAGTCAGCTGGATCTTTCTTCTTTAATGCAAAAAGGTCTTATCTTCAAATACAAGAACTTTTCGTGGTTTTGTTGGTTTTCAGCAAATGAACATATTTCAGCGAGATGGAAGTTTTTTCTTCAATCGCTCAAGATTTTATCTTGAAATACAAGAACTTTTCGTGGTTTTGTTGGTTTTCAGCAAATGAGCATATTTCAGCGAGCTGGAAGTTTTTTCTTCAATAGCTTAAGATTTTATCTTAAAATACAAGAACTTTTCGTGGTTCTTGTCAATTTTTGTTGGTTTTCATCCAATGAACCTATTTCAGTCAGCTAAATCTTTCTTCTTCAAAGCAAAAAGATTTTTTCTTCAAACACAAGAACTTTTCATGGTTTTGTTGGTTTTCAGCAAATGAACATATTTCAGCGAGCTGGAAGTTTTTTCATTAATCGCGTAAGATTTTATCTTAAAATACAAGACCTTTTCGTGGTTCTTGTCAATTTTTGTTGGTTATGATCCAATGAACTTATTTCAGTCAGCTGGAGCATTCTTCTTCAATGCAAAAAGGTTTTATCTTCAAGTGCAAGAACTTTTCGTGGTTTTGTTGGTTTTCAGCAAATGCACATATTTCAGCGAGCTGGAACTTTGTTCATTAATAGCTCAAGATTTTATCTTAAAATACAAGAACTTTTCGTGGTTCTTGTCAATTGTTGTTGGTTTTCATCTTCTGAACTTATTTCAGTCAGCTGGATCTTTCTTCTTTGATGCAAAAAGATTTTAACTTCAAATACAAGAACTTTTCGTGGTTTTGTTGGTTTTCAGCAAATGAACATATTTCAGCGAGCTGGAAGTTTTTTTTCACAGCTCAAGATTTTATCTTAAAATACAAGAACTTTTCGTGGTTCTTGTCAATTTTTGTTGGTTTTCATCCAATGAACTTATTTCAGTCAGCTGGATCTTTCTTCTTTAATGCAAAAAATGTTTATCTTCAAATACAAGAACTTTTCGTGGTTTTGTTGGATTTCAGCAAATGAACATATTTCAGCGAGCTGGAAGTTTTTTCTTTAATAGCTTAAGATTTTATCTTAAAACACAAGAACTTTTCGTGGTTATTGTCAATTTTTGTTGGTTTTCATCTTATGAACTTATTTCAGTCAGCTGGATCTTTCTTCTTTGATGCAAAAAGATTTTATCTTCAAATACAAGAATTGTTCGTGGTTTTGTTGGTTTTCAGCAAATGAACATATTTCAGCGAGCTGGAAGTTTTTTCTTTAATAGCGTAAGATTTTATCTTAAAATACAAGAACATTTCGTGTTTCTTGTCAATTTTTGTTCGTTTTCATCCAATGAACTTATTTCAGGAAGCCAGATCTTCTTTAATGCAAAAAGATTTTATATTCAAATACATGAACTTTTCGTTGTTCTGGTCAATTTTTGTTGGTTTTCATCTGATGAACTTATTTCAGTCAGCGAGATCTTTCTTCTTCAAAGCAAAAAGATTTTATCTTCAAATACAAGAATTTTTCGTGCTTTTGTTGGTTTTCAGCAAATGAACATATTTCAGCGAGCTGGAAGTTTTTTCTTTGATAGTTTAAGATTTTATCTTAAAATACAAGAACTTTTCGTGGTTCTTGTAAATTGTTGTTGGTTTTCATCTAACAATTTCAGTCAGCTGGATCTTTCTTCTTTAATGCAAAAAGGTCTTATCTTCAAATACAAGAACTTTTCGTGGTTTTGTTGGTTTTCAGCAAATGAACACATTTCAGCGAGATGGAAGTTTTTTCTTCAATCGCTCAAGATTTTATCTTGAAATACAAGAACTTTTCGTGGTTTTGTTGGTTTTCAGCAAATGAACATATTTCAGCGAGCTGGAAGTTTTTTCTTCAATAGCTTAAGATTTTATCTTAAAATACAAGAACGTTTCGTGGTTCTTGTCAATTTTTGTTGGTTTTCATCCAATGAACTTATTTCAGTCAGCTAGATCTTTCTTCTTCAAAGCAAAAAGATTTTATCTTCAAACACAAGAACTTTTCGTGGTTTTGTTGGTTTTCAGCAAATGAACATATTTCAGCGAGCTGGAAGTTTTTTCATTAATAGCGTAAGATTTTATTTTGAAATACAAGAACTTTTCGTAGTTCTTGTTAATTTTTGTTGGTTTCGATCTAATAAACTTATTTCAGTCAGCTGGATCTTTCTTCTTCAAAGCAAAAAGGTTTTATCTTCAAATACAAGAACTTTTCGTGGTTTTGTTGTATTTCAGCAAATGGACATCTTTCAGCGAGCGAGAAGTTTTTTCTTTCATAGCTCAAGATTTTATCTTAAAATACAAGAACTTTTCGTGGTTCTTGTAAATTGTTGTTGGTTTTCATCTAACAATTTCAGTCAGCTGGATCTTTCTTCTTTAATGCAAAAAGGTCTTATCTTCAAATACAAGAACTTTTCGTGGTTTTGTTGGTTTTCAGCAAATGAACATATTTCAGCGAGATGGAAGTTTTTTCTTCAATCGCTCAAGATTTTATCTTGAAATACAAGAACTTTTCGTGGTTTTGTTGGTTTTCAGCAAATGAGCATATTTCAGCGAGCTGGAAGTTTTTTCTTCAATAGCTTAAGATTTTATCTTAAAATACAAGAACTTCTCGTGGTTCTTGTCAATTTTTGTTGGTTTTCATCCAATGAACCTATTTCAGTCAGCTAAATCTTTCTTCTTCAAAGCAAAAAGATTTTTTCTTCAAACACAAGAACTTTTCATGGTTTTGTTGGTTTTCAGCAAATGAACATATTTCAGCGAGCTGGAAGTTTTTTCATTAATCGCGTAAGATTTTATCTTAAAATACAAGACCTTTTCGTGGTTCTTGTCAATTTTTGTTGGTTATGATCCAATGAACTTATTTCAGTCAGCTAGAGCATTCTTCTTCAATGCAAAAAGGTTTTATCTTCAAGTGCAAGAACTTTTCGTGGTTTTGTTGGTTTTCAGCAAATGCACATATTTCAGCGAGCTGGAACTTTGTTCATTAATAGCTCAAGATTTTATCTTAAAATACAAGAACTTTTCGTGGTTCTTGTCAATTGTTGTTGGTTTTCATCTTCTGAACTTATTTCAGTCAGCTGGATCTTTCTTCTTTGATGCAAAAAGATTTTAACTTCAAATACAAGAACTTTTCGTGGTTTTGTTGGTTTTCAGCAAATGAACATATTTCAGCGAGCTGGAAGTTTTTTTTTCACAGCTCAAGATTTTATCTTAAAATACAAGAACTTTTCGTAGTTCTTGTCAATTTTTGTTGGTTTCGATCTAATGAACTTATTTCAGTCAGCTAGATCTTTCTTCTTCAAAGCAAAAAGGTTTTATCTTCAAATACAAGAACTTTTCGTGGTTTTGTTGTATTTCAGCAAATGGACATCTTTCAGCGAGCGAGAAGTTTTTTCTTTCATAGCTCAAGATTTTATCTTAAAATACAAGAACTTTTCGTGGTTCTTGTAAATTGTTGTTGGTTTTCATCTAACAATTTCAGTCAGCTGGATCTTTCTTCTTTAATGCAAAAAGGTCTTATCTTCAAATACAAGAACTTTTCGTGGTTTTGTTGGTTTTCAGCAAATGAACATATTTCAGCGAGATGGAAGTTTTTTCTTCAATCGCTCAAGATTTTATCTTGAAATACAAGAACTTTTCGTGGTTTTGTTGGTTTTCAGCAAATGAACATATTTCAGCGAGCTGGAACTTTGTTCATTAATAGCTCAAGATTTTATCTTAAAATACAAGAACTTTTCGTGGTTCTTGTCAATATTTGTTGGTTTTGATTCTCTGAAGTTATTTCAGTCAGCTGGATCTTTCTTCTTTGATGCAAAAAGATTTTATCTTCAAATACAAGAATTTTTCGTGGTTTTGTTGATTTTCAGCAAATGAACATATTTCAGCGAGCTGGAAGTTTTTTCTTTAATAGCGTAAGATTTTATCTTAAAATACAAGAACATTTCGTGTTTCTTGTCAATTTTTGTTCGTTTTCATCCAATGAACTTATTTCAGGAAGCTAGATCTTCTTTAATGCAAAAAGATTTTATCTTCAAATACATGAACTTTTCGTTGTTCTGGTCAATTTTTGTTGGTTTTCATCTGATGAACTTATTTCAGTCAGCGAGATCTTTCTTCTTCAAAGCAAAAAGATTTTATCTTCAAATACAAGAATTTTTCGTGCTTTTGTTGGTTTTCAGCAAATGAACATATTTCACCGAGCTGGAAGTTTTTTCTTTCATAGCTTAAGATTTTATCTTCAAATACAAGAACCTTTCGTGGTTCTGGTCAATTTTTGTTGGTTTTCATCCAATTAACTTATTTCAGTCAGCTGGATCTTTCTTCTTCAATGCCAAAAGATTTTATCTTCAAATACAAGAACTTTTCGTGGTTTTGTTGGTTTTCAGCAAATGAACATATTTCAGCGAGCTGGAAGTTTTTTCTTTAATAGCTTAAGATTTTATCTTAAAATACACGAACTTTTCGTGGTTCTTGTCAATTTTTGTTGGTTTTGATCTAATGAACTTATTTCAGTCAGCTAGATCTTTCTTCTTCAAAGCAAAACGATTTTATCTTGAAATACAAGAACTTTTCGTGGTTTTGTTGTATTTCAGCAAATGGACATCTTTCAGCGAGCGAGAAGTTTTTTCTTTGATAGTTTAAGATTTTATCTTAAAATACAAGAACTTTTCGTGGTTCTTGTAAATTTTTCTTGGTTTTCATCAAACAATTTCAGTCAGCTGAATCTTTCTTCTTTAATGCAAAAAGGTCTTATCTTCAAATACAAGAACTTTTCGTGGTTTTGTTGGTTTTCAGCAAATGAACATATTTCAGCGAGATGGAAGTTTTTTCTTCAATCGCTCAAGGATTTATCTTGAAATACAAGAACTTTTCGTGGTTTTGTTGGATTTCAGCAAATGAACATATTTCAGCCAGCGAGAAGTTTTTTCTTTCATAGTTTCAGATTTTATCTTAAAATACAAGAACCTTTCGTGGTTCTGGTCAATTTTTGTTGGTTTTCATGCAATGAACTTATTTCAGTCAGCTCGATCTTTCTTCTTCAATGCAAAAAGATTTTATCTTCAAATGCAAGAACTTTTCGTGGTTTTGTTGGTTTTCAGCAAATGAGCATATTTCAGCGAGCTGGAAGTTTTTTCTTCATTAGCTTAAGATTTTATCTTAAAATACAAGAACTTTTCGTGGTTCTTGTCAATTTTTGTTGGTTTTCATCCAATGAACTTATTTCAGTCAGCAAGATCTTTCTTCTTCAAAGCAAAAAGAATTTTTCTTCAAATACAAGAACTTTTCGTGGTTTTGTTGGTTTTCAGCAAATGAACATATTTCAGCGAGCTGTAAGTTTTTCTTTAATAGCGTAAGATTTTATCTTAAAATACAAGAACTTTTCGTGGTTCTTGTCAATTTTTGTTGGTTTTGATCTAATGAACTTATCTCAGTCAGCCAGATCTTTCTGCTTCAATGCAAAAAGATTTTATCTTCAAACACAAGAACTTTTCGTGATTTTGTTGGTTTTCAGCAAATGACCATATTTCAGCGAGCTGGAAGTTTTTTCATTAATAGCGTAAGATTTTATCTTAAAATACAAGAACTTTTCGTGGTTCTTGTCAATTTTTGTTGGTTTTCATCTTATGAACTTATTTCAGTCAATTGGATCTTTCTTCTTTCATGCAAAAAGATTTTATCTTGAACTACAAGAACTTTTCGTGGTTTTGTTGTATTTCAGCGAATGGACATATTTCAGCGAGCGAGAAGTTTTTTCTTTGATAGTTTAAGATTTTATCTTAAAATACAAGAACTTTTCGTGGTTCTTGTCAATTTTTGTTGGTTTTCATCTAATGAACTTATTTCAGTCAGCTTGATCTTTTTTCTTTCATGCAAAAAGATTTTATCTTCAAATACAAGAACTTTTCGTGGTTTTTTTGAATTTCAGCAAATGAACATATTTCAGCGAGCGATAAGTTTTTTCTTTAATAGCTTAAGATTTCATCTTCAAATACAAGAAATTTTCGTGGTTCTTCTCAATTTTTGTTGGTTTTGATCCAATGAACTTATTTCAGTCAGCTGGATCTTTCTTCTTCAAAGCAAAAAGATTTTATCTTCAAATACAAGAACTTTTCGTGGTTTTGTTGGTTTTCAGCAAATGAACATATTTCAGCGAGCTGGAAGTTTTTTCTTTTATAGCATAGGATTTTATCTTAAAATACAAGAACTTTTCGTGGTTCTTGTAAATTTTTGTTGGTTTTCATCTAACAATTTCAGTCAGCTGGATCTTTCTTCTTTAATGCAAAAAGATTTTATCTTCAAATTCAAGAACTTTTCGTGATTTTGTTGGTTTTCAGCAAATGAACATATTTCAGCGAGATGGAAGTTTTTTCTTCAATCGCTCAAGATTTTATCTTGAAATACAAGAACTTTTCGTGGTTTTTTGGATTTCAGCAAATGAACATATTTCAGCCAGCGAGAAGTTTTTTCTTTCATAGTTTCAGATTTTATCTTAAAATACAAGAACCTTTCGTGGTTCTGGTCAATTTTTGTTGGTTTTCATCCAATGAACTTATTTCAGTCAGCTGGATCTTTCTTCTTCAATGCAAAAAGATTTTATCTTCAAATACAAGAACTTTTCGTGGCTTTGTTGGTTTTCAGCAAATGAGCATAGTTCAGCGAGCTGGAAGTTTTTTCTTCATTAGCTTAAGATTTTATCTTAAAATACAAGAACTTTTCGTGGTTCTTGTCAATTTTTGTTGGTTTTGATCGAATGAACTTATCTCAGTCAGCCAGATCTTTCTTCTTCAATGCAAAAAGATTTTATCTTCAAACACAAGAACTTTTCGTGGTTTTGTTGGTTTTCAGCAAATGACCATATTTCAGCGAGCTGGAAGTTTTTTCATTAATAGCGTAAGATTTTATCTTAAAATACAAGAACTTTTCGTGGTTCTTGTCAATTTTTGTTGGTTTTCATCTTATGAACTTATTTCAGTCAGCTGGAGCATTCTTCTTCAATGCAAAAAGGTTTTATCTTCAAATACAAGATCTTTTCGTGGTTTTGTTGGTTTTCAGCAAATGAACATATTTCAGCGAGCTGGAACTTTGTTCATTAATAGCTCAAGATTTTATCTTAAAATACAAGAACTTTTCGTGGTTCTTGTCAATTTTTGTTGGTTTTGATCTAATGAACTTATTTCAGTCAGCTAGATCTTTCTTCTTCAAAGCAAAAAGATTTTATCTTCAAATACAAGAACTTTTCGTGGTTTTGTTGTATTTCAGCAAATGGACATATTTCAGCGAGCGAGAAGTTTTTTCTTTGATACTTTAAGATTTTATCTTAAAATACAAGAACTTTTCGTGGTTCTTGTCAATTTTTGTTGGTTTTCATCTAATGAACTTATTTCAGTCAGCTTGATCTTTTTTCTTTAATGCAAAAAGATTTTATCTTCAAATACAAGAACTTTTCGTGGTTTTTTTGAATTTCAGCAAATGAACATATTTCAGCGAGCTATAAGTTTTTTCTTTAATAGCTTAAGATTTCATCTTCAAATACAAGGACTTTTCGTGGTTCTGATCAATTTTTGTTGTTTTTCATCTAATGAACATTTTTCAGTCCGCAAGATCTTTCTTCTTTAATGCAAAAAGATGTTATCTTCAAATACAAGAACTTCTCGTGGTTTTGTTGGTTTTCAGCAAATGAACATATTTCAGCGAGCGAGAAGTTTTTTCTATGATAGTTTAAGACTTTATCTTAAAATACAAGAACTTTTCATGGTTCTTGTCAATTTTTGTTGGTTTTCATCTGATGAACTTATTTCAGTCAGCTTGATCTTTTTTCTTTAATGCAAAAAGATTTTATCTTCAAATACAAGAACTTTTCGTGGTTTTGTTGCTTTTCAGCAAATGAGCATATTTCAGCGAGCTGGAAGTTTTTTCTTCAATAGCATAAGATTTTATCTTAAAATACAAGACCTTTTCGTGGTTCTTGTCAATTTTTGTTGGTTTTCATCCACTGAACTTATTTCAGTCAGCTAGATCTTTCTTCTTCAAAGCAAAAACATTTTATCTTCAAATACAATAACTTTTCGTGTTTTTGTTGGTTTTCAGCAAATGAACATATTTCATCGAGCTCGAAGTTTTTTCTTTAATCGCGTAAGATTTTATCTAAAAATACAACAACTTTTCGTGGTTCTGGTCAATTTTTGTTGGTTTTCATCTGATGAACTTATTTCAGTCAGCTGGAGCTTTCTTCTTTAATGCAAAAAGGTTTTATCTTCAAATACAAGAACTTTTCGTGGTTTTGTTGGTTTTCAGCAAATGAACATATTTCAGCGAGATGGAAGTTTTTTCTTCAATCGCTCAAGACTTTATCTTGAAATACGAGAACTTTTCGTGGTTTTGTTGGATTTCAGCAAGTGAACATATTTCAGCCAGCGAGAAGTTTTTTCTTTCATAGTTTCAGATTTTATCTTAAAATACAAGAACCTTTCGTGGTTCTGGTCAATTTTTGTTGGTTTTCATCTGATGAACTTATTTCAGTCAGCTTGATCTTTTTTCTTCAATGCAAAAAGATTTTATCTTCAAATACAAGAACTTTTCGTGGTTTTGTTGGTTTTCAGCAAATGAACATATTTCAGCGAGCTCAAAGTTTTTTCTTTAATAGCATAAGATTTTATCTTAAAATACAAGAACTTTTCGTGGTTCTTGTAAATTTTTGTTGCTTTTCATCTAACAATTTCAGTCAGCTGGATCTTTCTTCTTTAATGCAAAAAGATTTTATCTTCAAATAAAAGAACTTTTCGTGGTTTTGTTGGTTTTCAGCAAATGAACATATTTCAGCAAGCTGGAATTTTTTCTTTAATAGCGGAAGATTTTATCTTAAAATACAAGAACATTTCGTGTTTCTTGTCAATGATTGTTGGTTTTCATCCAATGAACTTATTTCAGGAAGCTACATCTTCTTTAATGCAATAAGATTTTATCTTCAAATACATGAACTTTTCGTTGTTCTGGTCAATTTTTGTTGGTTTTCATGCAATGAACTTATTTCAGTCAGCTGGATCTTTCTTCTTCAATGCAAAAAGATTTTATCTTCAAATACAAGAACTTTTCGTGGTTTTTTTGGTTTTCAGCAAATTAACATATTTCAGAGAGCAAGAAGTTTTTTCATTAATAGCGTAAGATTTTATCTTAAAATACAAGAACTTTTCACGGTTCTTCTCAATTTTTGTTGGTTTTCATTCAATGAACTTATTTCAGTCAGCTGGATCTTCTTTAATGCAAAAAGATTTTATTCTCAAATACAAGAACATTTCGTGGTTTTGTTGGTTTAAGCGAGCTGGAAGTTTTTACTTCAATCGCTTAAGATTTTATCTTAAAATACAAAAACTTTTCATGGTTCTTATCAATTTTTGTTGGTTTTCATCTAATGAACTTATTTCAGTCAGCTTGTGCTTTCTTCTTTATGCAAAAAGGTCTTATCTTCAAATACAAGAACTTTTCGTGGTTTTGTTGGCTATCAGCAAATGAACATATTTCAGCGAGCTGGAAGTTTTTCCTTCAATAGCTCAAGATTTTATCTTAAAATACAAGAACTTTTCGTGGTTTTGTTGGATTTCAGCAAATGAACATATTTCAGCGAGCGAGAAGTTTTTTCTTTCATAGCTTGAGATTTTATCTTAAAATACAAGAACCTGTCGTGGTTCTGGTCAATTTTTGTTGGTTTTCATGAAATGAACTTATTTCAGTCAGCTGGATCTTTATTCTTCAAAGCAAAAAGATTTTATCTTCAAATACAATAACTTTTCGTGTTTTTGTTGGTTTTCAGCAAATGAACATATTTCATCGAGCAAGAAGTTTTTTCTTTAATAGCGTAAGATTTTATCTAAAAATACAACAACTTTTCGTGGTTCTGGTCAATTTTTGTTGGTTTTCATCTGATGAACTTATTTCAGTCAGCTGGAGCTTTCTTCTTTAATGCAAAAAGGTTTTATCTTCAAATACAAGAACTTTTCGTGGTTTTGTTGGTTTTCAGCAAATGAACATATTTCAGCGAGATGGAAGTTTTTTCTTCAATCGCTCAAGATTTTATCTTGAAATACGAGAACTTTTCGTGGTTTTGTTGGATTTCAGCAAATGAACATATTTCAGCCAGCGAGAAGTTTTTTCTTTCATAGTTTCAGATTTTATCTTAAAATACAAGAACCTTTCGTGGTTCTGGTCAATTTTTGTTGGTTTTCATGCAATGAACTTATTTCAGTCAGCTGGATCTTTCTTCTTCAATGCAAAAAGATTTCATCTTCAAATACAAGAACTTTTCGTGGTTTTGTTGGTTTTCAGCAAATGAACATATTTCAGCGAGCGAGAAGTTTTTTCTTTGATAGCTTAAGATTTTATCTTAAAATACAAGAACTTTTCATGGTTCTTGTCAATTTTTGTTGGTTTTCATCTAATGAACTTATTTCAGTCAGCTTGATCTTTTTTCTTCAATGCAAAAAGATTTTATCTTCAAATACAAGAACTTTTCGTGGTTTTTTTGAATTTCAGCAAATGGACATATTTCAGCGAGCTATAAGTTTTTTCTTCAACAGCTTAACATTTCATCTTCAAATACAAGAACTTTTCGTGGTTCTCAATTTTTGTTGGTTTTGATCCAATGAACTTATTTCAGTCAGCTGGATCTTTCTTCTTCAAAGCAACAAGATTTTATCTTCAAATACAAGAACTTTTCGTGGTTTTGTTGGTTTTCAACAAATGAACATATTTCAGCGAGCTCGAAGTTTTTCCTTTAATAGCATAAGATTTTATCTTAAAATACAAGAACTTTTCGTGGTTCTTGTAAATTTTTGTTGGTTTTCATCTAACAATTTCAGTCAGCTGGATCTTTCTTCTTTAATGCAAAAAGATTTTATCTTCAAATAAAAGAACTTTTCGTGGTTTTGTTGGTTTTCAGCAAATGAACTTATTTCAGTGAGGTCGAAGTTTTTTCTTTCATAGCTTAAGATTTCATCTTAAAATACAAGAACTTTTCGTGGTTCTTGTCAATTTTTGTTGGTTTTCATCTACTGCACTTCTTTGAGTCAGCTGGATCTTTCTTCTTTAATGCAAAAAGATTTTATCTTCAAATACAAGTACTTATCGTGGATTTGTTGGATTTCAGCAAATGAACATATTTCAGCCAGCGAGAAGTTTTTTCTTTCATAGTTTCAGATTTTATCTTAAAATACAAGAACCTTTCGTGGTTCTGGTCAATTTTTGTTGGTTTTCATCCAATGAACTTATTTCAGTCAGCTGGATCTTTCTTCTTCAATGCAAAAAGATTTTATCTTCAAATACAAGAACTTTTCGTGGTTTTGTTGGTTTTCAGCAAATGAACATATTTCAGCGAGCGAGAAGTTTTTTCTTTCATAGCTTAAGATTTTATCTTCAAATACAAGAACTTTTCATGGTTCTTGTCAATTTTTGTTGGTTTTTATCTAATGAACTTATTTCAGTCAGCTTGATCTTTTTTCTTCAATGCAAAAAGATTTTATCTTCAAATACAAGAACTTTTCGTGGTTTTTTTGAATTTCAGCAAATGAACATATTTCAGCGAGCGATAAGTTTTTTCTTTAATAGCTTAAGATTTCATCTTCAAATACAAGAAATTTTCGTGGTTCTTCTCAATTTTTGTTGGTTTTGATCCAATGAACTTATTTCAGTCAGCTGGATCTTTCTTCTTCAAAGCAAAAAGATTTTATCTTCAAATACAAGAACTTTTCGTGGTTTTGTTGGTTTTCAGCAAATGAACATATTTCAGCGAGCGAGAAGTTTCTTCTTTTATAGCATAGGATTTTATCTTAAAATACAAGAACTTTTCGTGGTTCTTGTAAATTTTTGTTGGTTTTCATCTAACAATTTCAGTCAGCTGGATCTTTCTTCTTTAATGCAAAAAGATTTTGTCTTCAAATACAAGAACTTTTCGTGATTTTTTTGGTTTTCAGCAAATGAACATATTTCAGCGAGATGGAAGTTTTTTCTTCAATCGCTCAAGATTTTATCTTGAAATACAAGAACTTTTCGTGGTTTTGTTGGATTTCAGCAAATGAACATATTTCAGCCAGCGAGAAGTTTTTTCTTTCATAGTTTCAGATTTTATCTTAAAATACAAGAACCTTTCGTGGTTCTGGTCAATTTTTGTTGGTTTTCATGCAATGAACTTATTTCAGTCAGCTGGATCTTTCTTCTTCAATGCAAAAAGATTTTATCTTCAAATACAAGAACTTTTCATGGTTTTGTTGGTTTTCAGCAAATGAGCATATTTCAGCGAGCTGGAAGTTTTTTCTTTCATAGTTTCAGATTTTATCTTAAAATACAAGAACCTTTCGTGGTTCTGGTCAATTTTTGTTGGTTTTCATGCAATGAACTTATTTCAGTCAGCTGGATCTTTCTTCTTCAATGCAAAAAGATTTTATCTTCAAATACAAGAACTTTTCATGGTTTTGTTGGTTTTCAGCAAATGAGCATATTTCAGCGGGCTGGAAATTTTTTCTTCATTAGCTTAAGATTTCATCTTCAAATACAAGAACTTTTCGTGGTTCTGCTCAATTTTTGTTGTTTTTCATCCAATGAACATTTTTCAGTCCGCAAGATCTTTCTTCTTTCATGCAAAAAGATGTTATCTTCAAATACAAGAACTTTTCGTCGTTTTTTTGAATTTCAGCAAATGAACATATTTCAGTGAGCTATAAGTTTTTTCTTTAATAGCTTAAGATTTCATCTTCAAATACAAGAACTTTTCGTGGTTCTGATCAATTTTTGTTGTTTTTCATCTAATGAACATTTTTCAGTCCGCAAGATCTTTCTTCTTTAATGCAAAAAGATGTTATCTTCAAATACAAGAACTTTTCGTCGTTTTGTTGGTTTTCAGCAAATGAACATATTTCAGCGAGCGAGAAGTTTTTCTTTGATAGTTTCAGATTTTATCTAAAAATGCAAGAACCTTTCGTGGTTCTGGTCAATTTTTGTTGGTTTTCATCCAATGAACTTATTTCAGTCAGCTGGATCTTTCTTCTTCAAAGCAAAAAGATTTTATCTTCAAATACAAGAACTTTTCGTGGTTTTTTTGAATTTCAGCAAATGAACATGTTTCAGCGAGCTAGAAGTTTTTTCTTTATTAGCATAGGATTCTATCTAAAATACAAGAACTTTTCGTGGTTCTTTTAAATTTTTGTTGGTTTTCATCTCACAATTTCAGTCAGCTGGATCATTCTTCTTTAATGCAAAAAGATTTTATCTTCAAACAAAAGAACTTTTCGTGGTTTTGTTGGTTTTCAGCAAATGAACATATTTCAGCGAGGTCGAAGTTTTTTCTTTAATAGCTTAAGATTTTATCTTAAAATACAAGAACTTTTCGTGGTTCTTGTCAATTTTTGTTGGTTTTCATCTAATGCACTTATTTGAGTCAGCTGGATCTTTCTTCTTTAATGCAAAAAGATTTTATCTTCAAATACAAGTACTTTTCGTGGTTTTGTTGGTTTTCAGCAAATGAACATATTTCAGCAAGCTGGAATTTTTTCTTTAATAGCGTAAGATTTTATCTTAAAATACAAGAACATTTCGTGTTTCTTGTCAATTATTGTTGGTTTTCATCCAATGAACTTATTTCAGGAAGCTACATCTTCTTTAATGCAATAAGATTTTATCTTCAAATACATGAACTTTTCGTTGTTCTGGTCAATTTTTGTTGGTTTTCATCTGATGAACTTATTTCAGTCAGCGAGATCTTTCTTCTTCAAAGCAAAAAGATTTTATCTTCAAATACAAGAACTTTTCGTGGTTTTTTTGGTTTTCAGCAAATGAACATATTTCAGAGAGCAAGAAGTTTTTTCATTAATAGCGTAAGATTTTATCTTAAAATACAAGAACTTTTCGCGGTTCTTCTCAATTTTTGTTGGTTTTCATCCAATGAACTTATTTCAGTCAGCTGGATCTTCTTTAATGCAAAAAGATTTTATCCTCAAATGCAAGAACATTTCGTGGTTTTGTAGGTTTTCTGCAAATGTACATATTTAAGCGAGCTGGAAGTTTTTACTTCAATAGCTTAAGATTTTATCTTAAAATACAAGAACTTTTCATGGTTCTTATCAATTTTTGTAGGTTTTCATCTAATGAACTTATTTCAGTCAGCTTGTGCTTTCTTCTTTATGCAAAAAGGTCTTATCTTCAAATACAAGAACGTTTCGTGGTTTTGTTGGTTTTCAGCAAATGAACATATTTCAGCGAGCTGGAAGTTTTTTCTTCAATAGCTCAAGATTTTATCTTAAAATACAAGAACTTTTCGTGGTTTTGTTGGATTTCAGCAAATGAACATATTTCAGCGAGCGAGAAGTTTTTTCTTTCATAGCTTGAGATTTTATCTTAAAATACAAGAACCTTTCGTGGTTCTGGTCAATTTTTTTGGTTTTCATGAAATGAACTTATTTCAGTCAGCGGGATCTTTATTCTTCAATGCAAAAAGATTTTATCTTCAAATACAAGAACTTTTCGTGGTTTTGTTGCTTTTCAGCAAATGAGCATATTTCAGCGAGCTCGAAGTTTTTTCTTCAATAGCTGAAGATTTTAACTTAAAATACAAGAACTTTTCGCGGTTCTTGTCAATTTTTGTTGGTTTTCATCTAATGCACTTATTTGAGTCAGCTGGATCTTTCTTCTTTAAAGCAAAAAGATTTTATCTTCAAATACAAGTACTTATCGTGGATTTGTTGGATTTCAGCAAATGAACATATTTCAGCGAGCTGGAGGTTTTCTCTTTAATAGCGCAAGATTTTATGTTAAAAAACAAGAACTTTTCGTGGTTCTTGTCAATTTTTGTTGGTTTTCGTCTCACAATTTCTGTCAGCTGGATCTTTCTTCTTTAATGCAAAACGATTTTATCTTCAAATACAAGAACTTTTCGTGGTATTATTGGTTTTCAGCAAATCAACATATTTCAGCGAGGTCGAAGTTTTTTCTTTAATAGCTTAAGATTTTATGTTAAAAAAAACAACTTTTCGTGGTTCTTGTCAATTTTTGTTGGTTTTCATCTAATGTACTTATTTGAGTCAGCTGCATCTTTCTTTTTTAATGCAAAAAGATTTTATCTTCAAATACAAGTACTTTTCGTGGATTTGTTGGATTTCAGCAAATGAACATATTTCAGCGAGCTGGAAGTTTTTTCTTTAATGGCTTAAGATTTTACCTTAAAATACAAGAACTTTTCGTGGTTCTTGTCAATTTTTGTTGGTTTTCATCTGATGAACTTACTTCAGTCAGCTGGAGCTTTCTTCTTTAATGCAAAAAGGTCTTATCTTCAAATACAAGAACTTTTCGTGGTTTTGTTGGTTTTCAGCAAAGGAACATATTTCAGCGAGCTATAAGTTTTTTCTTTAATAGCTTAAGATTTTATGTTAAAAAACAACAACTTTTCGTGGTTCTTGTCAATTTTTGTTGGTTTTCATCTAATGCACTTATTTCAGTCAGCTGCATCTTTC
Source organism: Heptranchias perlo (assembly GCF_035084215.1). NCBI lineage: Eukaryota > Metazoa > Chordata > Chondrichthyes > Hexanchiformes > Hexanchidae > Heptranchias > Heptranchias perlo. Next base: position 278,023 of record NW_027139033.1, on the reverse strand, counting down.
TTCTTTAATGCAAAAAGTATTTATCTTCAAATACAAGTACTTTTCGTGGTTTTGTTGGAATTTCATCAAATGAACATATTTCAGCGAGGCAGAAGTTTTTTCTTTAATAGCTTAAGATTTTATCTTAAAATACAAGAACTTTTCGTGGTTCTTGTCAATTTTTGTTGGTTTTCATCTATTTAACTTATTTCAGTCAGCAAGATCTTCCTTCTTCAAAGCAAAAAGATTTTATCATCAAATACAAGATCTTTTCGTTGTTTTGTTGGTTTTCAGCAAATGAACATATTTCAGCGAGCTGGAAGTTTTTTCTTTAATAGCTCAAGATTTTATCTTAAAATACAAGAACTTTTCGTTGTTCTGATCAATCTTTGTTGGTTTTCATCAAATGAACTTATTTCAGTCAGCTGGATCTTTCTTCTTTCATGCAAAAACATGTTTTCTTCAAATACAAGAACTTTTCGTGGTTTTTTTGAATTTCAGCAAATGAACATATTTCAGCGAGCTGGAAGTTTTTTCTTTAATAGCTTAAGATTTTATCTTAAAATACAAGAACTTTTCGTGGTTCTTGTCAATTTTTGTTGGTTTTCATCAAATGCACTTATTTCAGGCATGTACATCTTTCTTCTTTAATGCAAAAAGGTTTTATCTTCAAATACAAGAACTTTTCGTGGTTTTGTTGGTTTTCAGCAAATGAACATATTTCAACGAGCTGGAAGTTTTTTCTTTAATAGCTTAAGATTTTATCTTAAAATACAAGAACTTTTCGTGGTTCTTGTCCATTTTTGTTGGTTTTCATCCAATGAACTTATTTCAGTCAGCTGGATCTTTCTTCTTCAAAGCAAAAAGATTTTATCTTCAAATACCAGAACTTTTTGTGGTTTTGTTGATTTTCAGCAAATGAACATATTTCAGCGAGCGAGAAGTTTTTTCTTTAATAGCATCAGATTTTATCTTAAAATACAAGAACTTTTCGTGGTTCTTGTCAATTTTTGTTGGTTTTCATCTTATGAACTTATTTCAGTCAGCTGGATCTTTCTTCTTCAAAGCAAAAAGATTTCATCTTCAAATACAAGAAATTTTCGTGGTTTTGTTGATTTTCAGCAAATGAACATATTTCAGCGAGCTAGAAGTTTTTTCTTCAATAGCGTAAGATTTTATCTTAAAATAGAAGAACTTTTCGTGGTTCTTGTCAATTTTTGTTAGTTTTCATCTTATGAACTTATTTCAGTCAGCGAGATCTTTCTTCTTCAAAGCAAAAAGATTTTATCTTTAAATACCAGAACTTTTCGTGGTTTTGTTGATTTTCAGCAAATGAACATATTTCAGCGAGCGAGAATTTTTTTCATTAATAGCGTCAGATTATATCCTAAAATACAAGAACTTTTCGTGGTTCTTGTCAATTTTTGTTGGTTTTCATCCAATGAACTTATTTCAGTCAGCCAGATCTTTCTACTTCAAAGCAAAAAGATTTTTTCTTCAAATACCAGAACTTTTCGTGGTTTTGTTGATTTTCAGCAAATGAACATATTTCAGCGAGCTAGAAGTTTTTTCTTCAATAGCGTAAGATTTTATCTTAAAATAGAAGAACTTTTCGTAGTTCTTGTCAATTTTTGTTAGTTTTCATCTTATGAACTTATTTCAGTCAGCTAGATCTTTCTTCTTCAAAGCAAAAAGATTTTATCTTCAAATACCAGAACTTTTCGTGGTTTTGTTGATTTTCAGCAAATGAACATATTTCAGCGAGCGAGAAGTTTTTTCTTTAATCGCGTCAGATTTTATCTTAAAATACAAGAACTTTTCGTGGTTCTTGTCAATTTTTGTTGGTTTTCATCCAATGAACTTATTTCAGTCAGCTGGATCTTCCTTCTTGAAAGCAAAAAGATTTTATCTTCAAATACCAGAACTTTTCGTGGTTTTGTTGATTTTCAGCAAATGAACATATTTCAGTGAGGGAGAAGTTTTTTCTTTAATAGCGTCAGATTTTATCTTAAAATACAAGAACTTTTCGTGGTTCTTGTCAATTTTTGTTGGTTTTCATCTTATGAACTTATTTCAGTCAGCTAGATCTTTCTTCTTCAAAGCAAAAAGATTTTATCTTCAACTACAAGAACTTTTCGTGGTTTTGTTGATTTTCAGCAAATGAACATATTTCAGCGAGCGAGAAGTTTTTTCTTCAATAGCGTCAGATTTTACTTAAAATACAAGAACATTTCGTGGTTCTTGTCAATTTTTGTTGGTTTTCATCTTATGAACTTATTTCAGTCAGCTAGATCTTTCTTCTTCAAAGCAAAAAGATTTTATCTTCAACTACAAGAACTTTTCGTGGTTTTGTTGATTTTCAGCAAATGAACATATTTCAGCGAGCGAGAAGTTTTTTCTTCAATAGCGTCAGATTTTATCTTAAAATACAAGAACATTTCGTGGTTCTTGTCAATTTTTGTTGTTTTTCATCCCATGAACTTATTTCAGTCAGCTGGATCTTTCTTCTTGAAAGCAAAAAGAATTTATATTCAAATACAAGAACTTTTCGTGGTTTTGTTGATTTTCAGCAAATGAACATAATTCAGCGAGGGAGAAGTTTTTTCTTTAATAGCGTCAGATTTTATCTTAAAATACAAGAACTTTTCGTGGTTCTTGTCAATTTTTGTTGCTTTTCATCTTATGAACTGATTTCAGTCAGCAAGATCTTTCCTCTTGAAAGCAAAAAGATTTTATCTTCAAATACAAGAACTTTTCGTGGTTTTGTTGATTTTCAGCAAATGAACATATTTCAGCGAGCTAGAAGTTTTTTCTTCAATAGCGTAAGATTTTATCTTAAAATAGAAGAACTTTTCGTGGTTCTTGTCAATTTTTGTTAGCTTTCATCTTATGAACTTATTTCAGTCAGCTAGATCTTTCTTCTTCAAAGCAAAAAGATTTTATCTTCAAATACCAGAACTTTTCGTGGTTTTGTTGATTTTCAGCAAATGAACATATTTCAGCGAGGGAGAAGTTTTTTCTTTAATAGCGTCAGATTTTATCTTAAAATACAAGAACTTTTCGTGGTTCTTGTCAATTTTTGTTGGTTTTCATCCAATGAACTTATTTCAGTCAGCTAGATCTTTCTTCTTCAAAGCAAAAAGATTTTATCTTCAAATACCAGAACTTTTCGTGGTTTTGTTGATTTTCAGCAAATGAACATATTTCAGCGAGTGAGAAGTTTTTTCTTTAATCGCGTCAGAATTTATCTCAAAATACAAGAACTTTTCGTGGTTCTTTTCAATTTTTGTTGGTTTTCATCTTATGAACTTATTTCAGTCAGCTAGATCTTTCTTCTTCAAAGCAAAAAGATTTTATCTTCAAATACAAGAACTTTTCGTGGTTTTGTTGATTTTCAGCAAATGAACATATTTCAGCGAGCGATAAGTTTTTTCTTCAATAGCGTTGGATTTTATCTAAAAATACAAGAACTTTTCATGGTTCTTGTCTATTTTTGTTAGTTTTCATCTTATGAACTTATTTCAGTCAGCTAGATCTTTCTTCTTCAAAGCAAAAAGATTTTATCTTCAAATACAAGAAGTTTTCGTGGTTATGTTGATTTTCAGCAAATGAACATATTTCAGCGAGCGAGAAGTTTTTTCTTTAAAAGCGTCAGATTTTATCTTAAAATACAAGAACTTTTCGTGGTTCTTGTCAATTTTTGTTAGTTTTCATCTTATGAACTTATTTCAGTCAGCTAGATCTTTCTTCTTCAAAGCAAAAAGATTTTATCTTCAAATACCAGAACTTTTCGTGGTTTTGTTGATTTTCAGCAAATGAACATATTTCAGCGAGGGAGAAGTTTTTTCTTTAATAGCGTCAGATTTTATCTTAAAATACAAGAACTTTTCGTGGTTATTGTCAATTTTTGTTGGTTTTCATCCAATGAACTTATTTCAGTCAGCTCGATCTTTCTTCTTCAAAGCAAAAAGATTTTATCTTCAAATACCAGAACTTTTCGTGGTTTTGTTGATTTTCAGCAAATGAACATATTTCAGCGAGCGAGAAGTTTTTTCTTTAATAGCGTCAGATTTTATCTTAAAATACAAGAACTTTTCGTGGTTCTTGTCAATTTTTGTTGGTTTTCATCTTATGAACTTATTTCAGTCAGCTGGATCTTTCTTCTTCAAAGCAAAAAGATTTCATCTTCAAATACAAGAACTTTTCGTGGTTTTGTTGATTTTCAGCAAATGAACATATTTCAGCGAGCTAGAAGTTTTTTCTTCAATAGCGTCAGATTTTATCTTAAAATAGAAGAACTTTTCGTGGTTCTTGTCAATTTTTGTTAGTTTTCATCTTATGAACTTATTTCAGTCAGCTAGATCTTTCTTCTTCAAAGCAAAAAGATTTTATCTTCAAATACCAGAACTTTTCGTGGTTTTGTTGATTTTCAGCAAATGAACATATTTCAGCGAGGGAGAAGTTTTTTCTTTAATAGCGTCAGATTTTATCTTAAAATACAAGAACTTTTCGTGGTTCTTGTCAATTTTTGTTGGTTTTCATCCAATGAACTTATTTCAGTCAGCTAGATCTTTCTTCTTCAAAGCAAAAAGATTTTTTCTTCAAATACCAGAACTTTTCGTGGTTTTGTTGATTTTCAGCAAATGAACATATTTCAGCGAGCGAGAAGTTTTTTCTTTAATAGCGTCAGATTTTATCTTAAAATACAAGAACTTTTCGTGGTTCTTGTCAATTTTTGTTGGTTTTCATCTTATGAACTTATTTCAGTCAGCTGGATCTTTCTTCTTCAAAGCAAAAAGATTTCATCTTCAAATACAAGAACTTTTCGTGGTTTTGTTGATTTTCAGCAAATGAACATATTTCAGCGAGCTAGAAGTTTTTTCTTCAATAGCGTAATATTATTATCTTAAAATACAAGAACTTTTCGTGGTTCTTGTCAATTTTTGTTGGTTTTCATCCAATGAACTTATTTCAGTCAGCTAGATCTTTCTTCTTCAAAGCAAAAAGATTTTATCTTCAAATACCAGAACTTTTCGTGGTTTTGTTGATTTTCAGCAAATGAACATATTTCAGTGAGGGAGAAGTTTTTTCTTTAATAGCGTCAGATTTTATCTTAAAATGCAAGAACTTTTCGTGGTTCTTGTCAATTTTTGTTGGTTTTCATCTTATGAACTTATTTCAGTCAGCTAGATCTTTCTTCTTCAAAGCAAAAAGATTTTATCTTCAACTACAAGAACTTTTCGTGGTTTTGTTGATTTTCAGCAAATGAACATATTTCAGCGAGCGAGAAGTTTTTTCTTCAATAGCGTCAGATTTTACTTAAAATACAAGAACATTTCGTGGTTCTTGTCAATTTTTGTTGGTTTTCATCTTATGAACTTATTTCAGTCAGCTAGATCTTTCTTCTTCAAAGCAAAAAGATTTTATCTTCAACTACAAGAACTTTTCGTGGTTTTGTTGATTTTCAGCAAATGAACATATTTCAGCGAGCGAGAAGTTTTTTCTTCAATAGCGTCAGATTTTATCTTAAAATACAAGAACATTTCGTGGTTCTTGTCAATTTTTGTTGTTTTTCATCCCATGAACTTATTTCAGTCAGCTGGATCTTTCTTCTTGAAAGCAAAAAGAATTTATATTCAAATACAAGAACTTTTCGTGGTTTTGTTGATTTTCAGCAAATGAACATAATTCAGCGAGGGAGAAGTTTTTTCTTTAATAGCGTCAGATTTTATCTTAAAATACAAGAACTTTTCGTGGTTCTTGTCAATTTTTGTTGCTTTTCATCTTATGAACTGATTTCAGTCAGCAAGATCTTTCCTCTTGAAAGCAAAAAGATTTTATCTTCAAATACAAGAACTTTTCGTGGTTTTGTTGATTTTCAGCAAATGAACATATTTCAGCGAGCTAGAAGTTTTTTCTTCAATAGCGTAAGATTTTATCTTAAAATAGAAGAACTTTTCGTGGTTCTTGTCAATTTTTGTTAGTTTTCATCTTATGAACTTATTTCAGTCAGCTAGATCTTTCTTCTTCAAAGCAAAAAGATTTTATCTTCAAATACCAGAACTTTTCGTGGTTTTGTTGATTTTCAGCAAATGAACATATTTCAGCGAGGGAGAAGTTTTTTCTTTAATAGCGTCAGATTTTATCTTAAAATACAAGAACTTTTCGTGGTTCTTGTCAATTTTTGTTGGTTTTCATCCAATGAACTTATTTCAGTCAGCTAGATCTTTCTTCTTCAAAGCAAAAAGATTTTATCTTCAAATACCAGAACTTTTCGTGGTTTTGTTGATTTTCAGCAAATGAACATATTTCAGCGAGTGAGAAGTTTTTTCTTTAATCGCGTCAGAATTTATCTCAAAATACAAGAACTTTTCGTGGTTCTTTTCAATTTTTGTTGGTTTTCATCTTATGAACTTATTTCAGTCAGCTAGATCTTTCTTCTTCAAAGCAAAAAGATTTTATCTTCAAATACAAGAACTTTTCGTGGTTTTGTTGATTTTCAGCAAATGAACATATTTCAGCGAGCGATAAGTTTTTTCTTCAATAGCGTTGGATTTTATCTAAAAATACAAGAACTTTTCATGGTTCTTGTCTATTTTTGTTAGTTTTCATCTTATGAACTTATTTCAGTCAGCTAGATCTTTCTTCTTCAAAGCAAAAAGATTTTATCTTCAAATACAAGAAGTTTTCGTGGTTATGTTGATTTTCAGCAAATGAACATATTTCAGCGAGCGAGAAGTTTTTTCTTTAAAAGCGTCAGATTTTATCTTAAAATACAAGAACTTTTCGTGGTTCTTGTCAATTTTTGTTAGTTTTCATCTTATGAACTTATTTCAGTCAGCTAGATCTTTCTTCTTCAAAGCAAAAAGATTTTATCTTCAAATACCAGAACTTTTCGTGGTTTTGTTGATTTTCAGCAAATGAACATATTTCAGCGAGGGAGAAGTTTTTTCTTTAATAGCGTCAGATTTTATCTTAAAATACAAGAACTTTTCGTGGTTATTGTCAATTTTTGTTGGTTTTCATCCAATGAACTTATTTCAGTCAGCTCGATCTTTCTTCTTCAAAGCAAAAAGATTTTATCTTCAAATACCAGAACTTTTCGTGGTTTTGTTGATTTTCAGCAAATGAACATATTTCAGCGAGCGAGAAGTTTTTTCTTTAATAGCGTCAGATTTTATCTTAAAATACAAGAACTTTTCGTGGTTCTTGTCAATTTTTGTTGGTTTTCATCTTATGAACTTATTTCAGTCAGCTGGATCTTTCTTCTTCAAAGCAAAAAGATTTCATCTTCAAATACAAGAACTTTTCGTGGTTTTGTTGATTTTCAGCAAATGAACATATTTCAGCGAGCTAGAAGTTTTTTCTTCAATAGCGTCAGATTTTATCTTAAAATAGAAGAACTTTTCGTGGTTCTTGTCAATTTTTGTTAGTTTTCATCTTATGAACTTATTTCAGTCAGCTAGATCTTTCTTCTTCAAAGCAAAAAGATTTTATCTTCAAATACCAGAACTTTTCGTGGTTTTGTTGATTTTCAGCAAATGAACATATTTCAGCGAGGGAGAAGTTTTTTCTTTAATAGCGTCAGATTTTATCTTAAAATACAAGAACTTTTCGTGGTTCTTGTCAATTTTTGTTGGTTTTCATCCAATGAACTTATTTCAGTCAGCTAGATCTTTCTTCTTCAAAGCAAAAAGATTTTTTCTTCAAATACCAGAACTTTTCGTGGTTTTGTTGATTTTCAGCAAATGAACATATTTCAGCGAGCGAGAAGTTTTTTCTTTAATAGCGTCAGATTTTATCTTAAAATACAAGAACTTTTCGTGGTTCTTGTCAATTTTTGTTGGTTTTCATCTTATGAACTTATTTCAGTCAGCTGGATCTTTCTTCTTCAAAGCAAAAAGATTTCATCTTCAAATACAAGAACTTTTCGTGGTTTTGTTGATTTTCAGCAAATGAACATATTTCAGCGAGCTAGAAGTTTTTTCTTCAATAGCGTAATATTATTATCTTAAAATACAAGAACTTTTCGTGGTTCTTGTCAATTTTTGTTGGTTTTCATCCAATGAACTTATTTCAGTCAGCGAGATCTTTCTTCTTCAAAGCAAAAAGATTTTATCTTCAAATACCAGAACTTTTCGTGGTTTTGTTGATTTTCAGCAAATGAACATATTTCAGCGAGCGATAAGTTTTTTCTTCAATAGCGTTGGATTTTATCTCAAAATACAAGAACTTTTCATGGTTCTTGTCTATTTTTGTTAGTTTTCATCTTATGAACTTATTTCAGTCAGCTAGATCTTTCTTCTTCAAAGCAAAAAGATTTTATCTTCAAATACCAGAACTTTTCGTGGTTTTCTTGATTTTCAGCAAATGAACATATTTCAGCGAGGGAGAAGTTTTTTCTTTAATAGCGTCAGATTTTATCTTAAAATACAAGAACTTTTCGTGGTTATTGTCAATTTTTGTTGGTTTTCATCCAATGAACTTATTTCAGTCAGCTAGATCTTTCTTCTTCAAAGCAAAAAGATTTTATCTTCAAATACCAGAACTTTTCGTGGTTTTGTTGATTTTCAGCAAATGAACATATTTCAGCGAGCGAGAAGTTTTTTCTTTAATAGCGTCAGATTTTATCCTAAAATAGAAGAACTTTTCGTGGTTATTGTCAATTTTCGTTGGTTTTCATCCAATAAACTTATTTCAGTCAGCTAGATCTTTCTTCTTCACAGCAAAAAGATTTTATCTTCAAATACAAGAACTTTTCGTGGTTTTGTTGATTTTCAGCAAATGAACATATTTCAGCGAGCGAGAAGTTTTTTCTTTAATAGCGTCAGATTTTATCTTAAAATACAAGAAGTTTTCATGGTTCTTCTCAATTTTTGTTGGTTTTCATCCAATAAACTTATTTCAGTCAGCTAGATCTTTCTTCTTCAAAGCAAAAAGATTTTATCTTCAAATACAAGAACTTTTCGTGGTTCTTGTCAATTTTTGTTGGTTTTCATCTTATGAACTTATTTCAGTCAGCTGGATCTTTCTGCTTCAAAGCAAAAAGATTTCATCTTCAAATACAAGAACTTTTCGTGGTTTTGTTGATTTTCAGCAAATGAACATATTTCAGCGAGCTGGAAGTCTTTTCTTCAATAGCGTAAGATTTTATCTTAAAATAGAAGAACTTTTCGTGGTTCTTGTCAATTTTTGTTAGTTTTCATCTTATGAACTTATTTCAGTCAGCTCGATCTTTCTTCTTCAAAGCAAAAAGATTTCATCTTCAAATACAAGAACTTTTCGTGGTTTTGTTGATTTTCAGCAAATGAACATATTTCAGCGAGCGAGAAGTTTTTTCTTTAATAGCGTCAGATTTTATCTTAAAATACAAGAACTTTTCGTGGTTCTTGTCAATTTTTGTTGGTTTTCATCTTATGAACTTATTTCAGTCAGCTGGATCTTTCTTCTTCAAAGCAAAAAGATTCCATCTTCAAATACAAGAACTTTTCGTGGTTTTGTTGATTTTCAGCAAATGAACATATTTCAGCGAGCCAGAAGTTTTTTCTTCAATAGCGTAAGATTATTATCTTAAAATACAAGAACATTTCGTGGTTCTTGTCAATTTTTGTTGGTTTTCATCCAATGAACTTATTTCAGTCAGCTAGATCTTTCTTCTTCAAAGCAAAAAGATTTTATCTTCAAATACCAGAACTTTTCGTGGTTTTGTTGATTTTCAGCAAATGAACATATTTCAGCGAGTGAGAAGTTTTTTCTTTAATCGCGTCAGATTTTATCTTAAAATACAAGAACTTTTCGTGGTTCTTTTCAATTTTTGTTGGTTTTCATCTTATGAACTTATTTCAGTCAGCTAGATCTTTCTTCTTCAAAGCAAAAAGATTTTATCTTCAAATACAAGAACTTTTCGTGGTTTTGTTGATTTTCAGCAAATGAACATATTTCAGCGAGCGAGAAGTTTTTTCTTTAAAAGCGTCAGATTTTATCTGAAAATACAAGAACTTTTCGTGGTTCTTGTCAATTTTTGTTAGTTTTCATCTTATGAACTTATTTCAGTCAGCTAGATCTTTCTTCTTGAAAGCAAAAAGATTTTATCTTCAAATACCAGAACTTTTCGTGGTTTTGTTGATTTTCAGCAAATGAACATATTTCAGCGAGGGAGAAGTTTTTTCTTTAATAGCGTCAGATTTTATCTTAAAATACAAGAACTTTTCGTGGTTATTGTCAATTTTTGTTGGTTTTCATCCAATGAACTTATTTCAGTCAGCTAGATCTTTCTTCTTCAAAGCAAAAAGATTTTATCTTCAAATACCAGAACTTTTCGTGGTTTTGTTGATTTTCAGCAAATGAACATATTTCAGCGAGCGAGAAGTTTTTTCTTTAATAGCGTCAGATTTTATCCTAAAATAGAAGAACTTTTCGTGGTTATTGTCAATTTTCGTTGGTTTTCATCCAATAAACTTATTTCAGTCAGCTAGATCTTTCTTCTTCACAGCAAAAAGATTTTATCTTCAAATACAAGAACTTTTCGTGGTTTTTTTGATTTTCAGCAAATGAACATATTTCAGCGAGCGAGAAGTTTTTTCTTTAATAGCGTCAGATTTTATCTTAAAATACAAGAAGTTTTCATGGTTCTTCTCAATTTTTGTTGGTTTTCATCCAATAAACTTATTTCAGTCAGCTAGATCTTTCTTCTTCAAAGCAAAAAGATTTTATCTTCAAATACAAGAACTTTTCGTGGTTCTTGTCAATTTTTGTTGGTTTTCATCTTATGAACTTATTTCAGTCAGCTGGATCTTTCTGCTTCAAAGCAAAAAGATTTCATATTCAAATACAAGAACTTTTCGTGGTTTTGTTGATTTTCAGCAAATGAACATATTTCAGCGAGCCAGAAGTCTTTTCTTCAATAGCGTAAGATTTTATCTTAAAATAGAAGAACTTTTCGTGGTTCTTGTCAATTTTTGTTAGTTTTCATCTTATGAACTTATTTCAGTCAGCTCGATCTTTCTTCTTCAAAGCAAAAAGATTTCATCTTCAAATACAAGAACTTTTCGTGGTTTTGTTGATTTTCAGCAAATGAACATATTTCAGCGAGCTTGAAGTTTTTTCTTCAATAGCGTAAGATTTTATCTTAAAATACAAGAACGTTTCGTGGTTCTTGTCAATTTTTGTTGGTTTTCATCCTATAAACTTATTTCAGTCAGCTAGATCTTTCTTCTTCAAAGAAAAAAGATTTTATCTTCAAATACAAGAACTTTTCGTGGTTTTGTTGATTTTCAGCAAATGAACATATTTCAGCGAGGGAGAAGTTTTTTCTTTAATAGCGTCAGATTTTATCTTAAAATACAAGAACTTTTCGTGGTTCTTGTCAATTTTCGTTGGTTTTCATCCAATAAACTTATTTCAGTCAGCGAGATCTTTCTTCTTCAAAGCAAAAAGATTTTGTCTTCAAATACAAGAACTTTTCGTGGTTTTGTTGATTTTCAGCAAATGAACATATTTCAGCGAGCGAGAAGTTTTTTCTTCAATAGCGTCAGATTTTATCTTAAAATACAAGAAGTTTTCATGGTTCTTCTCAATTTTTGTTGGTTTTCATCCAATAAACTTATTTCAGTCAGCCAGATCTTTCTTCTTCAAAGCAAAAAGATTCCATCTTCAAATACAAGAACTTTTCGTGGTTTTGTTGATTTTCAGCAAATGAACATATTTCAGTGAGGGAGAAGTTTTTTCTTTAATAGCGTCAGATTTTATCTTAAAATACAAGAACTTATCGTGGTTCTTGTCAATTTTTGTTGCTTTTCATCTTACGAACTTATTTCAGTCAGCTGGATCTTTCTTCTTGAAAGCAAAAAGATTTTATCTTCAAATACAAGAACTTTTCGTGGTTTTGTTGATTTTCAGCAAATGAACATATTTCAGCGAGCGAGAAGTTTTTTCTTTAATAGCGTCAGATTTTATCTTAAAATACAAGAACTTTTCGTGGTTCTTGTCAATTTTTGTTGGTTTTCATCTTATGAACTTATTTCAGTCAGCTGGATCTTTCTTCTTCAAAGCAAAAAGATTTCATCTTCAAATACAAGAACTTTTCGTGGTTTTGTTGATTTTCAGCAAATGAACATATTTCAGCGAGCTAGAAGTTTTTTCTTCAATAGCGTAAGATTATTATCTTAAAATACAAGAACTTTTCGTGGTTCTTGTCAATTTTTGTTGGTTTTCATCCAATGAACTTATTTCAGTCAGCTAGATGTTTCTTCTTCAAAGCAAAAAGATTTTATCTTCAAATACCAGAACTTTTCGTGGTTTTGTTGATTTTCAGCAAATGAACATATTTCAGCGAGTGAGAAGTTTTTTCTTTAATCGCGTCAGATTTTATCTTAAAATACAAGAACTTTTCGTGGTTCTTTTCAATTTTTGTTGGTTTTCATCTTATGAACTTATTTCAGTCAGCTAGAACTTTCTTCTTCAAAGCAAAAAGATTTTATCTTCAAATACAAGAACTTTTCGTGGTTTTGTTGATTTTCAGCAAATGAACATATTTCAGCGAGCGATAAGTTTTTTCTTCAATAGCGTCAGATTTTATCTTAAAATACAAGAACTTTTCGTGGTTCTTGTCAATTTTTGTTAGTTTTCATCTTATGAACTTATTTCAGTCAGCTAGATCTTTCTTCTTGAAAGCAAAAAGATTTTATCTTCAAATACCAGAACTTTTCGTGGTTTTGTTGATTTTCAGCAAATGAACATATTTCAGCGAGGGAGAAGTTTTTTCTTTAATAGCGTCAGATTTTATCTTAAAATACAAGAACTTTTCGTGGTTATTGTCAATTTTTGTTGGTTTTCATCCAATGAACTTATTTCAGTCAGCTAGATCTTTCTTCTTCAAAGCAAAAAGATTTTATCTTCAAATACCAGAACTTTTCGTGGTTTTGTTGATTTTCAGCAAATGAACATATTTCAGCGAGGGAGAAGTTTTTTCTTTAATAGCGTCAGATTTTATCCTAAAATAGAACAACTTTTCGTGGTTATTGTCAATTTTCGTTGGTTTTCATCCAATGAACTTATTTCAGTCAGCTAGATCTTTCTTCTTCAAAGCAAAAAGATTTTATCTTCAAATACAAGAACTTTTCGTGGTTTTGTTGATTTTCAGCAAATGAACATATTTCAGCGACCGAGAAGTTTTTTCTTTAATCGCGTCAGATTTTATCTTAAAATACAAGAACTTTTCGTGGTTCTTGTCAATTTTTGTTTGTTTTCATCCAATGAACTTATTTCAGTCAGCTAGATCTTTCTTCTTCAAAGCAAAAAGATTTTTTCTTCAAATACCAGAACTTTTCGTGGTTTTGTTGATTTTCAGCAAATGAACATATTTCAGCGAGCGAGAAGTTTTTTCTTTAATAGCGTCAGATTTTATCTTAAAATACAAGAACTTTTCGTGGTTCTTGTCAATTTTTGTTGGTTTTCATCTTATGAACTTATTTCAGTCAGCTAGATCTTTCTTCTTGAAAGCAAAAAGATTTTATCTTCAAATACCAGAACTTTTCGTGGTTTTGTTGATTTTCAGCAAATGAACATATTTCAGCGAGGGAGAAGTTTTTTCTTTAATAGCGTCAGATTTTATCTTAAAATACAAGAACTTTTCGTGGTTATTGTCAATTTTTGTTGGTTTTCATCCAATGAACTTATTTCAGTCAGCTAGATCTTTCTTCTTCAAAGCAAAAAGATTTTATCTTCAAATACCAGAACTTTTCGTAGTTTTGTTGATTTTCAGCAAATGAACATATTTCAGCGAGCGAGAAGTTTTTTCTTTAATAGCGTCAGATTTTATCCTAAAATAGAAGAACTTTTCGTGGTTATTGTCAATTTTCGTTGGTTTTCATCCAATAAACTTATTTCAGTCAGCTAGATCTTTCTTCTTCACAGCAAAAAGATTTTATCTTCAAATACAAGAACTTTTCGTGGTTTTTTTGATTTTCAGCAAATGAACATATTTCAGCGAGCGAGAAGTTTTTTCTTTAATAGCGTCAGATTTTATCTTAAAATACAAGAAGTTTTCATGGTTCTTCTCAATTTTTGTTGGTTTTCATCCAATAAACTTATTTCAGTCAGCTAGATCTTTCTTCTTCAAAGCAAAAAGATTTTATCTTCAAATACAAGAACTTTTCGTGGTTCTTGTCAATTTTTGTTAGTTTTCATCTTATGAACTTATTTCAGTCAGCTCGATCTTTCTTCTTCAAAGCAAAAAGATTTCATCTTCAAATACAAGAACTTTTCGTGGTTTTGTTGATTTTCAGCAAATGAACATATTTCAGCGAGCTTGAAGTTTTTTCTTCAATAGCGTAAGATTTTATCTTAAAATACAAGAACGTTTCGTGGTTCTTGTCAATTTTTGTTGGTTTTCATCCTATAAACTTATTTCAGTCAGCTAGATCTTTCTTCTTCAAAGAAAAAAGATTTTATCTTCAAATACAAGAACTTTTCGTGGTTTTGTTGATTTTCAGCAAATGAACATATTTCAGCGAGGGAGAAGTTTTTTCTTTAATAGCGTCAGATTTTATCTTAAAATACAAGAACTTTTCGTGGTTCTTGTCAATTTTCGTTGGTTTTCATCCAATAAACTTATTTCAGTCAGCGAGATCTTTCTTCTTCAAAGCAAAAAGATTTTGTCTTCAAATACAAGAACTTTTCGTGGTTTTGTTGATTTTCAGCAAATGAACATATTTCAGCGAGCGAGAAGTTTTTTCTTCAATAGCGTCAGATTTTATCTTAAAATACAAGAAGTTTTCATGGTTCTTCTCAATTTTTGTTGGTTTTCATCCAATAAACTTATTTCAGTCAGCCAGATCTTTCTTCTTCAAAGCAAAAAGATTTTATCTTCAAATACAAGAACTTTTCGTGGTTTTGTTGATTTTCAGCAAATGAACATATTTCAGCGAGCGAGAAGTTTTTTCTTTAATCGCGTCAGATTTTATCTTAAAATAGAAGAACTTTTCGTGGTTCTTGTCAATTTTTGTTGTTTTTCATCCAATGAACTTATTACAGTCAGCTGGATCTTTCTTCTTGAAAGCAAAAAGATTTTATATTCAAATACAAGAACTTTTCGTGGTTTTGTTGATTTTCAGCAAATGAAAATATTTCAGCGAGGGAGAAGTTTTTTCTTTAATAGCGTCAGATTTTATCTTAAAATACAAGAACTTATCGTGGTTCTTGTCAATTTTTGTTGCTTTTCATCTTACGAACTTATTTCAGTCAGCTGGATCTTTCTTCTTGAAAGCAAAAAGATTTTATCTTCAAATACAAGAACTTTTCGTGGTTTTGTTGATTTTCAGCAAATGAACATATTTCAGCGAGCGAGAAGTTTTTTCTTTAATAGCGTCAGATTTTATCTTAAAATACAAGAACTTTTCGTGGTTCTTGTCAATTTTTGTTGGTTTTCATCTTATGAACTTATTTCAGTCAGCTGGATCTTTCTTCTTCAAAGCAAAAAGATTTCATCTTCAAATACAAGAACTTTTCGTGGTTTTGTTGATTTTCAGCAAATGAACATATTTCAGCGAGCTAGAAGTTTTTTCTTCAATAGCGTAAGATTATTATCTTAAAATACAAGAACTTTTCGTGGTTCTTGTCAATTTTTGTTGGTTTTCATCCAATGAACTTATTTCAGTCAGCTAGATGTTTCTTCTTCAAAGCAAAAAGATTTTATCTTCAAATACCAGAACTTTTCGTGGTTTTGTTGATTTTCAGCAAATGAACATATTTCAGCGAGTGAGAAGTTTTTTCTTTAATCGCGTCAGATTTTATCTTAAAATACAAGAACTTTTCGTGGTTCTTTTCAATTTTTGTTGGTTTTCATCTTATGAACTTATTTCAGTCAGCTAGATCTTTCTTCTTCAAAGCAAAAAGATTTTATCTTCAAATACAAGAACTTTTCGTGGTTTTGTTGATTTTCAGCAAATGAACATATTTCAGCGAGCGATAAGTTTTTTCTTCAATAGCGTCAGATTTTATCTTAAAATACAAGAACTTTTCGTGGTTCTTGTCAATTTTTGTTAGTTTTCATCTTATGAACTTATTTCAGTCAGCTAGATCTTTCTTCTTGAAAGCAAAAAGATTTTATCTTCAAATACCAGAACTTTTCGTGGTTTTGTTGATTTTCAGCAAATGAACATATTTCAGCGAGGGAGAAGTTTTTTCTTTAATAGCGTCAGATTTTATCTTAAAATACAAGAACTTTTCGTGGTTATTGTCAATTTTTGTTGGTTTTCATCCAATGAACTTATTTCAGTCAGCTAGATCTTTCTTCTTCAAAGCAAAAAGATTTTATCTTCAAATACCAGAACTTTTCGTGGTTTTGTTGATTTTCAGCAAATGAACATATTTCAGCGAGGGAGAAGTTTTTTCTTTAATAGCGTCAGATTTTATCCTAAAATAGAACAACTTTTCGTGGTTATTGTCAATTTTCGTTGGTTTTCATCCAATGAACTTATTTCAGTCAGCTAGATCTTTCTTCTTCAAAGCAAAAAGATTTTATCTTCAAATACAAGAACTTTTCGTGGTTTTGTTGATTTTCAGCAAATGAACATATTTCAGCGACCGAGAAGTTTTTTCTTTAATCGCGTCAGATTTTATCTTAAAATACAAGAACTTTTCGTGGTTCTTGTCAATTTTTGTTTGTTTTCATCCAATGAACTTATTTCAGTCAGCTAGATCTTTCTTCTTCAAAGCAAAAAGATTTTTTCTTCAAATACCAGAACTTTTCGTGGTTTTGTTGATTTTCAGCAAATGAACATATTTCAGCGAGCGAGAAGTTTTTTCTTTAATAGCGTCAGATTTTATCTTAAAATACAAGAACTTTTCGTGGTTCTTGTCAATTTTTGTTGGTTTTCATCTTATGAACTTATTTCAGTCAGCTGGATCTTTCTTCTTCAAAGCAAAAAGATTTCATCTTCAAATACAAGAACTTTTCGTGGTTTTGTTGATTTTCAGCAAATGAACATATTTCAGCGAGCTAGAAGTCTTTTCTTCAATAGCGTAAGATTTTATCTTAAAATAGAAGAACTTTTCGTGGTTCTTGTCAATTTTTGTTAGTTTTCATCTTATGAACTTATTTCAGTCAGCTCGATCTTTCTTCTTCAAAGCAAAAAGATTTCATCTTCAAATACAAGAACTTTTCGTGGTTTTGTTGATTTTCAGCAAATGAACATATTTCAGCGAGCGAGAAGTTTTTTCTTTAATCGCGTCAGATTTTATCTTAAAATACAAGAACTTTTCGTGGTTCCTGTCAATTTTTGTTGGTTTTCATCCAATGAACTTATTTCAGTCAGCTGGATCTTTCTTCTTCAAAGCAAAAAGATTTCATCTTCAAATACAAGAACTTTTCGTGATTTTGTTGATTTTCAGCAAATGAACAT
This sequence comes from Heptranchias perlo, assembly GCF_035084215.1. NCBI lineage: Eukaryota > Metazoa > Chordata > Chondrichthyes > Hexanchiformes > Hexanchidae > Heptranchias > Heptranchias perlo. The sequence continues at coordinate 260,642 of NW_027139033.1, read as the reverse complement.
ATTTCAGCGAGCGAGAAGTTTTTTCTTCAATAGCGTAAGATTTTATCTTAAAATACAAGAACGTTTCGTGGTTCTTGTCAATGTTTGTTGGTTTTCATCCAATAAACTTATTTCAGTCAGCTAGATCTTTCTTCTTCAAAGAAAAAAGATTTTATCTTCAAATACAAGAACTTTTCGTGGTTTTGTTGATTTTCAGCAAATGAACATATTTCAGCGAGGGAGAAGTTTTTTCTTTAATAGCGTCAGATTTTATCTTAAAATAGAAGAACTTTTCGTGGTTCTTGTCAATTTTCGTTGGTTTTCATCCAATAAACTTATTTCAGTCAGCTAGATCTTTCTTCTTCAAAGCAAAAAGATTTTATCTTCAAATACAAGAACTTTTCGTGGTTTTGTTGATTTTCAGCAAATGAACATATTTCAGCGAGCGAGAAGTTTTTTCTTCAATAGCGTCAGATTTTATCTTAAAATACAAGAAGTTTTCATGGTTCTTCTCAATTTTTGTTGGTTTTCATCCAATAAACTTATTTCAGTCAGCTAGATCTTTCTTCTTCAAAGCAAAAAGATTTTATCTTCAAATACAAGAACTTTTCGTGGTTTTGTTGATTTTCAGCAAATGAACATATTTCAGCGAGCGAGAAGTTTTTTCTTTAATCGCGTCAGATTTTATCTTAAAATAGAAGAACTTTTCGTGGTTCTTGTCAATTTTTGTTGTTTTTCATCCAATGAACTTATTACAGTCTGCTGGATCTTTCTTCTTGAAAGCAAAAAGATTTTATATTCAAATACAAGAACTTTTCGTGGTTTTGTTGATTTTCAGCAAATGAACATATTTCAGCGAGCGAGAAGTTTTTTCTTTAATAGCGTCAGATTTTATCTTAAAATACAAGAACTTTTCGTGGTTCTTGTCAATTTTTGTTGGTTTTCATCTTATGAACTTATTTCAGTCAGCGAGATATTTCGTCTTCAAAGCAAAAAGATTTTATCTTCAAATACAAGAACTTTTCGTGGTTTTGTTGATTTTCAGCAAATGAACATATTTCAGCGAGCGTAGAAGTTTTTTCTTCAATTGCGTTCATAAGATGAAAAACAACAAAAATTGACAACAACCACGAAAAGTTCTTGTATTTTCAGATAAAATCTGACGCTATTAAAGAAAAAACTTCTCGCTCGCTGAAATATGTTCATTTGCTGAAAATCAACAAAACCACGAAAAGTTCTTGTATTTGAAGATAAAATCTTTTTGCTTCGAAGAAGAAAGATCGAGCTGACTGAAATAAGTTCATTGGATGAAAACCAACGAAAATTGACAAGAACCACGAAAAGTTCTTGTATTTTAAGATAAAATCTGACGCTATTAAAGAAAACACTTCTCGCTCGCTGAAATATGTTCATTTGCTCAAAATCAACAAAACGACGAAAAGTTCTTGTATTTGAAGATAAAATCCTTTTGCTTCGAAGAAGAAAGATCTAGCTGACTGAAATAAGTTCATTGGATGAAAACCAACGAAAATTGACAAGAACCACGAAAAGTTCTTGTATTTTAAGATAAAATCTGACGCTATTAAAGAAAAAACTTCTCCCTCGCTGAAATATGTTCATTTGCTGAAAATCAACAAAACCACGAAAAGTTCTTGTATTTGAAGATAAAATCTTTTTGCTTTCAAGAAGAAAGATCTCGCTGACTGAAATAAGTTCATTGGATGAAAACCAACGAAAATTAACAAGAACCACGAAAAGTTCTTGTATTTTAAGATAAAATCTGACGCTGTTAAAGAAAAAACTTCTCGCTCGCTGAAATATGTTCATTTGCTGAAAATCAACAAACTCACGAAAAGTTCTTGGATTTGAAGATAAAATCTTTTTGCTTTGAAGAAGAAAGATCAAGCTGAATGAAATAAGTTCATCAGATGAAAACCAACAAAAATTGACAAGAACCACGAAAAGTTCTTGTATTTTAAGATAAAATCTTACGCTGTTAAGGAAAAAACTTCCAGCTCGCTGAAATATGTTTTTTTGCTGAAAATCAACAAAACCACGAAAAGTTCTTGCATTTGAAGATAAAATCTTTTTGCTTTGAAGAAGAAAGATCTAGCTGACTGAAATAAGTTCATAAGATGAAAACCAACAAAAATTGACAAGAACCACGAAAAGTTCTTGTATTTTAAGATAAAATCTGACGCTATTAAAGAAAAAACTTCTCCCTCACTGAAATATGTTCATTTGCTGAAAATCAACAAAACCACGAAAAGTTCTTGTATTTGAAGATAAAATCCTTTTGCTTCGAAGAAGAAAGATCTAGCTGACTGAAATAAGTTCATTGGATGAAAACCAACGAAAATTGACAAGAACCACGAAAAGTTCTTGTATTTTAAGATAAAATCTGACGCTATTAAAGAAAAAACTTCTCCCTCGCTGAAATATGTTCATTTGCTGAAAATCAACAAAACCACGAAAAGTTCTTGTATTTGAAGATAAAATCTTTTTGCTTTCAAGAAGAAAGATCTCGCTGACTGAAATAAGTTCATTGGATGAAAACCAACGAAAATTAACAAGAACCACGAAAAGTTCTTCTATTTTAAGATAAAATCTGACGCTATTAAAGAAAAAACTTCTCGCTCGCTGAAATATGTTCATTTGCTGAAAATCAACAAACTCACGAAAAGTTCTTGGATTTGAAGATAAAATCTTTTTGCTTTGAAGAAGAAAGATCTAGCTGAATGAAATAAGTTCATCAGATGAAAACCAACAAAAATTGACAAGAACCACGAAAAGTTCTTGTATTTTAAGATAAAATCTTACGCTATTAAAGAAAAAACTTCTCGCTCGCTGAAATATGTTCATTTGCTGAAAATCAACAAAACCACGAAAAGTTCTTGTATTTGAAGATAAAATCTTTTTGCTTTGAAGAAGAAAGATCTGGCTGACTGAAATAAGTTCATTGGATGAACACCAACAAAATTGACGAGAACCACGAAAAGTTCTTGTATTTTAAGATAAAATCTGACGCGATTAAAGAAAAAACTTCTCGCTCGCTGAAATATGTTCATTTGCTGAAAATCAACAAAACCACGAAAAGTTCTTGTATTTGAAGATAAAATCCTTTTGCTTCGAAGAAGAAAGATCGAGCTGACTGAAATAAGTTCATTGGATGAAAACCAACGAAAATTGACAAGAACCACGAAAAGTTCTTGTATTTTAAGATAAAATCTGACGCTATTAAAGAAAAAACTTCTCCCTCGCTGAAATATGTTCATTTGCTGAAAATCAACAAAACCACGAAAAGTTCTTGTATTTGAAGATAAAATCTTTTTGCTTTCAAGAAGAAAGATCTCGCTGACTGAAATAAGTTCATTGGATGAACACCAACAAAATTGACGAGAACCACGAAAAGTTCTTGTATTTTAAGATAAAATCTGACGCTATTAAAGAAAAAACTTCTCGCTCGCTGAAATATGTTCATTTGCTGAAAATCAACAAAACCACGAAAAGTTCTTGTATTTGAAGATAAAATCCTTTTGCTTCGAAGAAGAAAGATCTAGCTGACTGAAATAAGTTCATTGGATGAAAACCAACGAAAATTGACAAGAACCACGAAAAGTTCTTGTATTTTAAGATAAAATCTGACGCTATTAAAGAAAAAACTTCTCCCTCGCTGAAATATGTTCATTTGCTGAAAATCAACAAAACCACGAAAAGTTCTTGTATTTGAAGATAAAATCTTTTTGCTTTCAAGAAGAAAGATCGAGCTGACTGAAATAAGTTCATTGGATGAAAACCAACGAAAATTAACAAGAACCACGAAAAGTTCTTGTATTTTAAGATAAAATCTGACGCTATTAAAGAAAAAACTTCTCGCTCGCTGAAATATGTTCATTTGCTGAAAATCAACAAACTCACGAAAAGTTCTTGGATTTGAAGATAAAATCTTTTTGCTTTGAAGAAGAAAGATCTGGCTGACTGAAATAAGTTCATTGGATGAACACCAACAAAATTGACGAGAACCACGAAAAGTTCTTGTATTTTAAGATAAAATCTGACGCTATTAAAGAAAAAACTTTTCGCTCGCTGAAATATGTTCATTTGCTGAAAATCAACAAAACCACGAAAAGTTCTTGTATTTGAAGATAAAATCTTTTTGCTTTGAAGAAGAAAGATCCAGCTGACTGAAATAAGTTCATTGGATGAAAACCAACAAAAATTGACAAGAACCACGAAAAGTTCTTGTATTTTAGGATATAATCTGACGCTATTAATGAAAAAAATTCTCGCTCGCTGAAATATGTTCATTTGCTGAAATTCAACAAAACCACGAAAAGTTCTTGTATTTGAAGATAAAATCTTTTTGCTTTGAAGAAGAAAGATCCAGCTGACTGAAATAAGTTCATAAGATGAAAACTAACAAAAATTGAAAAGAACCATGAAAAGTTCTTGTATTTTAAGATAAAATCTGACGCTATTAAAGAAAAAACTTCTCCCTCACTGAAATATGTTCATTTGCTGAAAATCAACAAAACCACGAAAAGTTCTTGTATTTGAAGATAAAATCCTTTTGCTTCGAAGAAGAAAGATCTAGCTGACTGAAATAAGTTCATTGGATGAAAACCAACGAAAATTGACAAGAACCACGAAAAGTTCTTGTATTTTAAGATAAAATCTGACGCTATTAAAGAAAAAACTTCTCCCTCGCTGAAATATGTTCATTTGCTGAAAATCAACAAAACCACGAAAAGTTCTTGTATTTGAAGATAAAATCTTTTTGCTTTCAAGAAGAAAGATCTCGCTGACTGAAATAAGTTCATTGGATGAAAACCAACGAAAATTAACAAGAACCACGAAAAGTTCTTCTATTTTAAGATAAAATCTGACGCTATTAAAGAAAAAACTTCTCGCTCGCTGAAATATGTTCATTTGCTGAAAATCAACAAACTCACGAAAAGTTCTTGGATTTGAAGATAAAATCTTTTTGCTTTGAAGAAGAAAGATCTAGCTGAATGAAATAAGTTCATCAGATGAAAACCAACAAAAATTGACAAGAACCACGAAAAGTTCTTGTATTTTAAGATAAAATCTTACGCTATTAAAGAAAAAACTTCTAGCTCGCTGAAATATGTTCATTTGCTGAAAATCAACAAAACCACGAAAAGTTCTTGTATTTGAAGATAAAATCTTTTTGCTTTGAAGAAGAAAGATCTGGCTGACTGAAATAAGTTCATTGGATGAACACCAACAAAATTGACGAGAACCACGAAAAGTTCTTGTATTTTAAGATAAAATCTGACGCTATTAAAGAAAAAACTTCTCGCTCGCTGAAATATGTTCATTTGCTGAAAATCAACAAAACCACGAAAAGTTCTTGTATTTGAAGATAAAATCCTTTTGCTTCGAAGAAGAAAGATCGAGCTGACTGAAATAAGTTCATTGGATGAAAACCAACGAAAATTGACAAGAACCACGAAAAGTTCTTGTATTTTAAGATAAAATCTGACGCTATTAAAGAAAAAACTTCTCCCTCGCTGAAATATGTTCATTTGCTGAAAATCAACAAAACCACGAAAAGTTCTTGTATTTGAAGATAAAATCTTTTTGCTTTCAAGAAGAAAGATCTCGCTGACTGAAATAAGTTCATTGGATGAACACCAACAAAATTGACGAGAACCACGAAAAGTTCTTGTATTTTAAGATAAAATCTGACGCTATTAAAGAAAAAACTTCTCGCTCGCTGAAATATGTTCATTTGCTGAAAATCAACAAAACCACGAAAAGTTCTTGTATTTGAAGATAAAATCCTTTTGCTTCGAAGAAGAAAGATCTAGCTGACTGAAATAAGTTCATTGGATGAAAACCAACGAAAATTGACAAGAACCACGAAAAGTTCTTGTATTTTAATATAAAATCTGACGCTATTAAAGAAAAAACTTCTCCCTCGCTGAAATATGTTCATTTGCTGAAAATCAACAAAACCACGAAAAGTTCTTGTATTTGAAGATAAAATCTTTTTGCTTTCAAGAAGAAAGATCTCGCTGACTGAAATAAGTTCATTGGATGAAAACCAACGAAAATTAACAAGAACCACGAAAAGTTCTTGTATTTTAAGATAAAATCTGACGCTATTAAAGAAAAAACTTCTCGCTCGCTGAAATATGTTCATTTGCTGAAAATCAACAAACTCACGAAAAGTTCTTGGATTTGAAGATAAAATCTTTTTGCTTTGAAGAAGAAAGATCTGGCTGACTGAAATAAGTTCATTGGATGAACACCAACAAAATTGACGAGAACCACGAAAAGTTCTTGTATTTTAAGATAAAATCTGACGCTATTAAAGAAAAAACTTCTCGCTCGCTGAAATATGTTCATTTGCTGAAAATCAACAAAACCACGAAAAGTTCTTGTATTTGAAGATAAAATCTTTTTGCTTTGAAGAAGAAAGATCTAGCTGACTGAAATCAGTTCATTGGATGAAAACCAACGAAAATTAACAAGAACCACGAAAAGTTCTTGTATTTTAAGATAAAATCTGACGCTATTAAAGAAAAAACTTCTCGCTCGCTGAAATATGTTCATTTGCTGAAAATCAACAAACTCACGAAAAGTTCTTGGATTTGAAGATAAAATCTTTTTGCTTTGAAGAAGAAAGATCTAGCTGAATGAAATAAGTTCATCAGATGAAAACCAACAAAAATTGACAAGAACCACGAAAAGTTCTTGTATTTTAAGATAAAATCTTACGCTATTAAAGAAAAAACTTCTCGCTCGCTGAAATATGTTCATTTGCTGAAAATCAACAAAACCACGAAAAGTTCTTGTATTTGAAGATAAAATCTTTTTGCTTTGAAGAAGAAAGATCTGGCTGACTGAAATAAGTTCATTGGATGAACACCAACAAAATTGACGAGAACCACGAAAAGTTCTTTTATTTTAAGATAAAATCTGACGCTATTAAAGAAAAAACTTCTCGCTCGCTGAAATATGTTCATTTGCTGAAAATCAACAAAACCACGAAAAGTTCTTGTATTTGAAGATAAAATCCTTTTGCTTCGAAGAAGAAAGATCTAGCTGACTGAAATAAGTTCATTGGATGAAAACCAACGAAAATTGACAAGAACCACGAAAAGTTCTTGTATTTTAAGATAAAATCTGACGCTATTAAAGAAAAAACTTCTCGCTCGCTGAAATATGTTCATTTGCTGAAAATCAACAAACTCACGAAAAGTTCTTGGATTTGAAGATAAAATCTTTTTGCTTTGAAGAAGAAAGATCTAGCTGAATGAAATAAGTTCATCAGATGAAAACCAACAAAAATTGACAAGAACCACGAAAAGTTCTTGTATTTTAAGATAAAATCTTACGCTATTAAAGAAAAAACTTCTCGCTCGCTGAAATATGTTCATTTGCTGAAAATCAACAAAACCACGAAAAGTTCTTGTATTTGAAGATAAAATCTTTTTGCTTTGAAGAAGAAAGATCTGGCTGACTGAAATAAGTTCATTGGATGAACACCAACAAAATTGACGAGAACCACGAAAAGTTCTTTTATTTTAAGATAAAATCTGACGCTATTAAAGAAAAAACTTCTCGCTCGCTGAAATATGTTCATTTGCTGAAAATCAACAAAACCACGAAAAGTTCTTGTATTTGAAGATAAAATCCTTTTGCTTCGAAGAAGAAAGATCTAGCTGACTGAAATAAGTTCATTGGATGAAAACCAACGAAAATTGACAAGAACCACGAAAAGTTCTTGTATTTTAAGATAAAATCTGACGCTATTAAAGAAAAAACTTCTCCCTCGCTGAAATATGTTCATTTGCTGAAAATCAACAAAACCACGAAAAGTTCTTGTATTTGAAGATAAAATCTTTTTGCTTTCAAGAAGAAAGATCTCGCTGACTGAAATAAGTTCATTGGATGAAAACCAACGAAAATTAACAAGAACCACGAAAAGTTCTTGTATTTTAAGATAAAATCTGACGCTATTAAAGAAAAAACTTCTCGCTCGCTGAAATATGTTCATTTGCTGAAAATCAACAAACTCACGAAAAGTTCTTGGATTTGAAGATAAAATCTTTTTGCTTTGAAGAAGAAAGATCTAGCTGAATGAAATAAGTTCATCAGATGAAAACCAACAAAAATTGACAAGAACCACAAAAAGTTCTTGTATTTTAAGATAAAATCTTACGCTATTAAAGAAAAAACTTCTCGCTCGCTGAAATATGTTCATTTGCTGAAAATCAACAAAACCACGAAAAGTTCTTGTATTTGAAGATAAAATCTTTTTGCTTTGAAGAAGAAAGATCTGGCTGACTGAAATAAGTTCATTGGATGAACACCAACAAAATTGACGAGAACCACGAAAAGTTCTTGTATTTTAAGATAAAATCTGACGCTATTAAAGAAAAAACTTCTCGCTCGCTGAAATATGTTCATTTGCTGAAAATCAACAAAACCACGAAAAGTTCTTGTATTTGAAGATAAAATCCTTTTGCTTCGAAGAAGAAAGATCTAGCTGACTGAAATAAGTTCATTGGATGAAAACCAACGAAAATTGACAAGAACCTCGAAAAGTTCTTGTATTTTAAGATAAAATCTGACGCTATTAAAGAAAAAACTTCTCGCTCGCTGAAATATGTTCATTTGCTGAAAATCAACAAAACCACGAAAAGTTCTTGTATTTGAAGATAAAATCTTTTTGCTTTGAAGAAGAAAGATCCAGCTGACTGAAATAAGTTCATTGGATGAAAACCAACAAAAATTGACAAGAACCACGAAAAGTTCTTGTATTTTAGGATATAATCTGACGCTATTAATGAAAAAAATTCTCGCTCGCTGAAATATGTTCATTTGCTGAAATTCAACAAAACCACGAAAAGTTCTTGTATTTGAAGATAAAATCTTTTTGCTTTGAAGAAGAAAGATCCAGCTGACTGAAATAAGTTCATAAGATGAAAACTAACAAAAATTGAAAAGAACCACGAAAAGTTCTTGTATTTCAAGATAAAATCTGACGCTGTTGAAGAAAAAACTTCCAGCTCGCTGAAATATGTTCATTTGCTGAAAATCAACAAAACCACGAAAAGTTCTTGCATTTGAAGATAAAATCTTTTTGCTTTGAAGAAGAAAGATCTGGCTGACTGAAATAAGTTCATTGGATGAAAACCAACAAAAATTGACAAGAACCACGAAAAGTTCTTGTATTTTAAGATAAAATCTGACGCTATTAAAGAAAAAACGTCTCCCTCGCTGAAATATGTTCATTTGCTGAAAATCAACAAAACCACGAAAAGTTCTTGTATTTGAAGATAAAATCTTTTTGCTTTGAAGAAGAAAGATCTGGCTGACTGAAATAAGTTCATTGGATGAACACCAACAAAATTGACGAGAACCACGAAAAGTTCTTGTATTTTAAGATAAAATCTGACGCTATTAAAGAAAAAACTTCTCGCTCGCTGAAATATGTTCATTTGCTGAAAATCAACAAAACCACGAAAAGTTCTTGTATTTGAAGATAAAATCTTTTTGCTTTGAAGAAGAAAGATCCAGCTGACTGAAATAAGTTCATTGGATGAAAACCAACAAAAATTGACAAGAACCACGAAAAGTTCTTGTATTTTTGGATATAATCTGACGCTATTAATGAAAAAAATTCTCGCTCGCTGAAATATGTTCATTTGCTGAAATTCAACAAAACCACGAAAAGTTCTTGTATTTGAAGATAAAATATTTTTGCTTTGAAGAAGAAAGATCCAGCTGACTGAAATAAGTTCATAAGATGAAAACTAACAAAAATTGAAAAGAACCACGAAAAGTTCTTGTATTTCAAGATAAAATCTGACGCTGTTGAAGAAAAAACTTCCAGCTCGCTGAAATATGTTCATTTGCTGAAAATCAACAAAACCACGAAAAGTTCTTGCATTTGAAGATAAAATCTTTTTGCTTTGAAGAAGAAAGATCTGGCTGACTGAAATAAGTTCATTGGATGAAAACCAACAAAAATTGACAAGAACCACGAAAAGTTCTTGTATTTTAAGATAAAATCTGACGCTATTAAAGAAAAAACGTCTCCCTCGCTGAAATATGTTCATTTGCTGAAAATCAACAAAACCACGAAAAGTTCTTGTATTTGAAGATGAAATCTTTTTGCTTTGAAGAAGAAAGATCGAGCTGACTGAAATAAGTTCATAAGATGAAAACCAACAAAAATTGACAAGAACCACGAAAAGTTCTTGTATTTTAAGATAAAATCTGATGCTATTAAAGAAAAAACTTCTCGCTCGCTGAAATATGTTCATTTGCTGAAAATCAACAAAACCACGAAAAGTTCTTGTATTTGAAGATAAAATCTATTTGCGTTGAAGAAGAAAGATCTAGCTGACTGAAATAAGTTCATAAGATGAAAACCAACAAAAATTGACAAGAACCACGAAAAGTTCTTGTATTTTAAGATAAAATCTGACGCTATTAAAGAAAAAACGTCTCCCTCGCTGAAATATGTTCATTTGCTGAAAATCAACAAACTCACGAAAAGTTCTTGGATTTGAAGATAAAATCTTTTTGCTTTGAAGAAGAAAGATCCAGCTGACTGAAATAAGTTCATTGGATGAAAACCAACAAAAATTGACAAGAACCACGAAAAGTTCTTGTATTTTAGGATATAATCTGACGCTATTAATGAAAAAAATTCTCGCTCGCTGAAATATGTTCATTTGCTGAAATTCAACAAAACCACGAAAAGTTCTTGTATTTGAAGATAAAATCTTTTTGCTTTGAAGAAGAAAGATCTAGCTGACTGAAATAAGTTCAGAAGATGAAAACCAACAAAAATTGAAAAGAACCACGAAAAGTTCTTGTATTTCAAGATAAAATCTGACGCTGTTGAAGAAAAAACTTCCAGCTCGCTGAAATATGTTCATTTGCTGAAAATCAACAAAACCACGAAAAGTTCTTGCATTTGAAGATAAAATCTTTTTGCTTTGAAGAAGAAAGATCTGGCTGACTGAAATAAGTTCATTGGATGAAAACCAACAAAAATTGACAAGAACCACGAAAAGTTCTTGTATTTTAAGATAAAATCTGACGCTATTAAAGAAAAAACGTCTCCCTCGCTGAAATATGTTCATTTGCTGAAAATCAACAAAACCACGAAAAGTTCTTGTATTTGAAGATAAAATCTTTTTGCTTTGAAGAAGAAAGATCCAGCTGACTGAAATAAATTCATAAGATGAAAACCAACAAAAATTGACAAGAACCACGAAAAGTTCTTGTATTTTAAGATAACATCTGATGCTTTTAAAGAAAAAACTTCTCGCTCGCTGAAATATGTTCATTTGCTGAAAATCAACAAAACCACGAAAAGTTCTTGTATTTGAAGATAAAATCTTTTTGCTTTGAAGAAGAAAGATCTTGCTGACTGAAATAAGTTCATAAGATGAAAACCAACAAAAATTGACAAGAACCACGAAAAGTTCTTGTATTTTAAGATAAAATCTGACGCTATTGAAGAAAAAACTTCTCGCTCGCTGAAATATGTTCATTTGCTGAAAATCAACAAAACCATGAAAAGTTCTTGTATTTGAAGATAAAATCTTTTTGCTTTGAAGAAGAAAGATCTAGCTGACTGAAATAGGTTCATAAGATGAAAACCAACAAAAATTGACAAGAACCACGAAAAGTTCTTGTATTTTAAGATAAAATCTGACGCTATTAAAGAAAAAACGTCTCCCTCGCTGAAATATGTTCATTTGCTGAAAATCAACAAACTCACGAAAAGTTCTTGGATTTGAAGATAAAATCTTTTTGCTTTGAAGAAGAAAGATCTAGCTGAATGAAATAAGTTCATCAGAAGAAAACCAACAAAAATTGACAAGAACCACGAAAAGTTCTTGTATTTTAAGATAAAATCTTACGCTATTAAAGAAAAAACTTCTAGCTCACTGAAATATGTTCATTTGCTGAAAATCAACAAAACCACGAAAAGTTCTTGTATTTGAAGATAAAATCTTTTTGCTTTGAAGAAGAAAGATCTGGCTGACTGAAATAAGTTCATTGGATGAACACCAACAAAAATTGACGAGAACCACGAAAAGTTCTTGTATTTTAAGATAAAATCCGACGCTATTAAAGAAAAAACTTCTCGCTCGCTGAAATATGTTCATTTGCTGAAAATCAACAAAACCACGAAAAGTTCTTGTATTTGAAGATAAAATCTTTTTGCTTTGAAGAAGAAAGATCCAGCTGACTGAAATAAGTTCATTGGATGAAAACCAACAAAAAATGACAAGAACCACGAAAAGTTCTTGTATTTTAGGATATAATCTGACGCTATTAATGAAAAAAATTCTCGCTCGCTGAAATATGTTCATTTGCTGAAATTCAACAAAACCACGAAAAGTTCTTGTATTTGAAGATAAAATCTTTTTGCTTTGAAGAAGAAAGATCTAGCTGACTGAAATAAGTTCAGAAGATGAAAACCAACGAAAATTAACAAGAACCACGAAAAGTTCTTGTATTTTAAGATAAAATCTGACGATATTAAAGAAAAAACTTCTCGCTCGCTGAAATATGTTCATTTGCTGAAAATCAACAAACTCACGAAAAGTTCTTGGATTTGAAGATAAAATCTTTTTGCTTTGAAGAAGAAAGATCTAGCTGAATGAAATAAGTTCATCAGATGAAAACCAACAAAAATTGACAAGAACCACGAAAAGTTCTTGTATTTTAAGATAAAATCTTACGCTATTAAAGAAAAAACTTCTCGCTCGCTGAAATATGTTCATTTGCTGAAAATCAACAAAACCACGAAAAGTTCTTGTATTTGAAGATAAAATCTTTTTGCTTTGAAGAAGAAAGATCTGGCTGACTGAAATAAGTTCATTGGATGAACACCAACAAAATTGACGAGAACCACGAAAAGTTCATGTATTTTAAGATAAAATCTGACGCTATTAAAGAAAAAACTTCTCGCTCGCTGAAATATGTTCATTTGCTGAAAATCAACAAAACCACGAAAAGTTCTTGTATTTGAAGATAAAATCTTTTTGCTTTGAAGAAGAAAGATCCAGCTGACTGAAATCAGTTCATTGGATGAAAACCAACAAAAATTGACAAGAACCACGAAAAGTTCTTGTATTTTAGGATATAATCTGACGCTATTAATGAAAAAAATTCTCGCTCGCTGAAATATGTTCATTTGCTGAAATTCAACAAAACCACGAAAAGTTCTTGTATTTGAAGATAAAATCTTTTTGCTTTGAAGAAGAAAGATCCAGCTGACTGAAATAAGTTCATAAGGTGAAAACTAACAAAAATTGAAAAGAACCACGAAAAGTTCTTGTATTTCAAGATAAAATCTGACGCTGTTGAAGAAAAAACTTCCAGCTCGCTGAAATATGTTCATTTGCTGAAAATCAACAAAACCACGAAAAGTTCTTGCATTTGAAGATAAAATCTTTTTGCTTTGAAGAAGAAAGATCTGGCTGACTGAAATAAGTTCATTGGAGGAAAACCAACAAAAATTGACAAGAACCACGAAAAGTTCTTGTATTTTAAGATAAAATCTGACGCTATTAAAGAAAAAACGTCTCCCTCGCTGAAATATGTTCATTTGCTGAAAATCAACAAAACCACGAAAAGTTCTTGTATTTGAAGATAAAATCTTTTTGCTTTGAAGAAGAAAGATCCAGCTGACTGAAATAAATTCATAAGATGAAAACCAACAAAAATTGACAAGAACCACGAAAAGTTCTTGTATTTTAAGATAAAATCTGATGCTATTAAAGAAAAAACTTCTCGCTCGCTGAAATATGTTCATTTGCTGAAATTCAACAAAACCACGAAAAGTTCTTGTATTTGAAGATAAAATCTTTTTGCTTTGAAGAAGAAAGATCTAGCTGACTGAAATAAGTTCAGAAGATGAAAACCAACAAAAATTGAAAAGAACCACGAAAAGTTCTTGTATTTCAAGATAAAATCTGACGCTGTTGAAGAAAAAACTTCCAGCTCGCTGAAATATGTTCATTTGCTGAAAATCAACAAAACCACGAAAAGTTCTTGCATTTGAAGATAAAATCTTTTTGCTTTGAAGAAGAAAGATCTGGCTGACTGAAATAAGTTCATTGGATGAAAACCAACAAAAATTGACAAGAACCACGAAAAGTTCTTGTATTTTAAGATAAAATCTGACGCTATTAAAGAAAAAACGTCTCCCTCGCTGAAATATGTTCATTTGCTGAAAATCAACAAAACCACGAAAAGTTCTTGTATTTGAAGATAAAATCTTTTTGCTTTGAAGAAGAAAGATCCAGCTGACTGAAATAAATTCATAAGATGAAAACCAACAAAAATTGACAAGAACCACGAAAAGTTCTTGTATTTTAAGATAACATCTGATGCTTTTAAAGAAAAAACGTCTCCCTCGCTGAAATATGTTCATTTGCTGAAAATCAACAAACTCACGAAAAGTTCTTGGATTTGAAGATAAAATCTTTTTGCTTTGAAGAAGAAAGATCTAGCTGAATGAAATAAGTTCATCAGAAGAAAACCAACAAAAATTGACAAGAACCACGAAAAGTTCTTGTATTTTAAGATAAAATCTTACGCTATTAAAGAAAAAACTTCTAGCTCACTGAAATATGTTCATTTGCTGAAAATCAACAAAACCACGAAAAGTTCTTGTATTTGAAGATAAAATCTTTTTGCTTTGAAGAAGAAAGATCTGGCTGACTGAAATAAGTTCATTGGATGAACACCAACAAAAATTGACGAGAACCACGAAAAGTTCTTGTATTTTAAGATAAAATCCGACGCTATTAAAGAAAAAACTTCTCGCTCGCTGAAATATGTTCATTTGCTGAAAATCAACAAAACCACGAAAAGTTCTTGTATTTGAAGATAAAATCTTTTTGCTTTGAAGAAGAAAGATCCAGCTGACTGAAATAAGTTCATTGGATGAAAACCAACAAAAAATGACAAGAACCACGAAAAGTTCTTGTATTTTAGGATATAATCTGACGCTATTAATGAAAAAAATTCTCGCTCGCTGAAATATGTTCATTTGCTGAAATTCAACAAAACCACGAAAAGTTCTTGTATTTGAAGATAAAATCTTTTTGCTTTGAAGAAGAAAGATCTAGCTGACTGAAATAAGTTCAGAAGATGAAAACCAACGAAAATTAACAAGAACCACGAAAAGTTCTTGTATTTTAAGATAAAATCTTACGCTATTAAAGAAAAAACTTCTCGCTCGCTGAAATA
The DNA here is from genome assembly GCF_035084215.1 of Heptranchias perlo. Taxonomy (NCBI): domain Eukaryota; kingdom Metazoa; phylum Chordata; class Chondrichthyes; order Hexanchiformes; family Hexanchidae; genus Heptranchias; species Heptranchias perlo. The sequence goes on along the minus strand of NW_027139033.1, from coordinate 245,399 downwards.
TGTTCATTTGCTGAAAATCAACAAAACCACGAAAAGTTCTTGTATTTGAAGATAAAATCTTTTTGCTTTGAAGAAGAAAGATCTGGCTGACTGAAATAAGTTCATTGGATGAACACCAACAAAATTGACGAGAACCACGAAAAGTTCTTGTATTTTAAGATAAAATCTGACGCTATTAAAGAAATAACTTCTCGCTCGCTGAAATATGTTCATTTGCTGAAAATCAACAAAACCACGAAAAGTTCTTGTATTTGAAGATAAAATCTTTTTGCTTTGAAGAAGAAAGATCCAGCTGACTGAAATCAGTTCATTGGATGAAAACCAACAAAAATTGACAAGAACCACGAAAAGTTCTTGTATTTTAAGATAAAATCTGACGCTATTAAAGAAAAAACGTCTCCCTCGCTGAAATATGTTCATTTGCTGAAAATCAACAAAACCACGAAAAGTTCTTGTATTTGAAGATAAAATCTTTTTGCTTTGAAGAAGAAAGATCCAGCTGACTGAAATAAATTCATAAGATGAAAACCAACAAAAATTGACAAGAACCACGAAAAGTTCTTGTATTTTAAGATAACATCTGATGCTTTTAAAGAAAAAACTTCTCGCTCGCTGAAATATGTTCATTTGCTGAAAATCAACAAAACCACGAAAAGTTCTTCCATTTGAAGATAAAATCTTTTTGCTTTGAAGAAGAAAGATCTAGCTGACTGAAATAAGTTCATAAGATGAAAACCAACAAAAATTGACAAGAACCACGAAAAGTTCTTGTATTTTAAGATAAAATCTGATGCTATTAAAGAAAAAACGTCTCCCTCGCTGAAATATGTTCATTTGCTGAAAATCAACAAACTCACGAAAAGTTCTTGGATTTGAAGATAAAATCTTTTTGCTTTGAAGAAGAAAGATCTAGCTGAATGAAATAAGTTCATCAGAAGAAAACCAACAAAAATTGACAAGAACCACGAAAAGTTCTTGTATTTTAAGATAAAATCTTACGCTATTAAAGAAAAAACTTCTAGCTCGCTGAAATATGTTCATTTGCTGAAAATCAACAAAACCACGAAAAGTTCTTGTATTTGAAGATAAAATATTTTTGCTTTGAAGAAGAAAGATCTGGCTGACTGAAATAAGTTCATTGGATGAACACCAACAAAAATTGACGAGAACCACGAAAAGTTCTTGTATTTTAAGATAAAATCCGACGCTATTAAAGAAAAAACTTCTCGCTCGCTGAAATATGTTCATTTGCTGAAAATCAACAAAACCACGAAAAGTTCTTGTATTTGAAGATAAAATCTTTTTGCTTTGAAGAAGAAAGATCCAGCTGACTGAAATAAGTTCATTGGATGAAAACCAACAAAAATTGACAAGAACCACGAAAAGTTCTTGTATTTTAGGATATAATCTGACGCTATTAATGAAAAAAATTCTCGCTCGCTGAAATATGTTCATTTGCTGAAATTCAACAAAACCACGAAAAGTTCTTGTATTTGAAGATAAAATCTTTTTGCTTTGAAGAAGAAAGATCCAGCTGACTGAAATAAGTTCAGAAGATGAAAACCAACGAAAATTAACAAGAACCACGAAAAGTTCTTGTATTTTAAGATAAAATCTGACGCTATTAAAGAAAAAACTTCTCGCTCGCTGAAATATGTTCATTTGCTGAAAATCAACAAACTCACGAAAAGTTCTTGGATTTGAAGATAAAATCTTTTTGCTTTGAAGAAGAAAGATCTAGCTGAATGAAATAAGTTCATCAGAAGAAAACCAACAAAAATTGACAAGAACCACGAAAAGTTCTTGTATTTTAAGATAAAATCTTACGCTATTAAAGAAAAAACTTCTAGCTCGCTGAAATATGTTCATTTGCTGAAAATCAACAAAACCACGAAAAGTTCTTGTATTTGAAGATAAAATATTTTTGCTTTGAAGAAGAAAGATCTGGCTGACTGAAATAAGTTCATTGGATGAACACCAACAAAAATTGACGAGAACCACGAAAAGTTCTTGTATTTTAAGATAAAATCCGACGCTATTAAAGAAAAAACTTCTCGCTCGCTGAAATATGTTCATTTGCTGAAAATCAACAAAACCACGAAAAGTTCTTGTATTTGAAGATAAAATCTTTTTGCTTTGAAGAAGAAAGATCCAGCTGACTGAAATAAGTTCATTGGATGAAAACCAACAAAAATTGACAAGAACCACGAAAAGTTCTTGTATTTTAGGATATAATCTGACGCTATTAATGAAAAAAATTCTCGCTCGCTGAAATATGTTCATTTGCTGAAATTCAACAAAACCACGAAAAGTTCTTGTATTTGAAGATAAAATCTTTTTGCTTTGAAGAAGAAAGATCCAGCTGACTGAAATAAGTTCAGAAGATGAAAACCAACGAAAATTAACAAGAACCACGAAAAGTTCTTGTATTTTAAGATAAAATCTGACGCTATTAAAGAAAAAACTTCTCGCTCGCTGAAATATGTTCATTTGCTGAAAATCAACAAACTCACGAAAAGTTCTTGGATTTGAAGATAAAATCTTTTTGCTTTGAAGAAGAAAGATCTAGCTGAATGAAATAAGTTCATCAGATGAAAACCAACAAAAATTGACAAGAACCACGAAAAGTTCTTGTATTTTAAGATAAAATCTTACGCTATTAAAGAAAAAACTTCTCGCTCGCTGAAATATGTTCATTTGCTGAAAATCAACAAAACCACGAAAAGTTCTTGTATTTGAAGATAAAATCTTTTTGCTTTAAAGAAGAAAGATCTGGCTGACTGAAATAAGTTCATTGGATGAACACCAACAAAATTGACGAGAACCACGAAAAGTTCTTGTATTTTAAGATAAAATCTGACGCTATTAAAGAAAAAACTTCTCGCTCGCTGAAATATGTTCATTTGCTGAAAATCAACAAAACCACGAAAATGTTCTTGTATTTGAAGATAAAATCTTTTTGCTTTGAAGAAGAAAGATCCAGCTGACTGAAATCAGTTCATTGGATGAAAACCAACAAAAATTGACAAGAACCACGAAAAGTTCTTGTATTTTAGGATATAATCTGACGCTATTAATGAAAAAAATTCTCGCTCGCTGAAATATGTTCATTTGCTGAAATTCAACAAAACCACGAAAAGTTCTTGTATTTGAAGATAAAATCTTTTTGCTTTGAAGAAGAAAGATCCAGCTGACTGAAATAAGTTCATAAGATGAAAACTAACAAAAATTGAAAAGAACCACGAAAAGTTCTTGTATTTCAAGATAAAATCTGACGCTGTTGAAGAAAAAACTTCCAGCTCGCTGAAATATGTTCATTTGCTGAAAATCAACAAAACCACGAAAAGTTCTTCCATTTGAAGATAAAATCTTTTTGCTTTGAAGAAGAAAGATCTGGCTGACTGAAATAAGTTCATTGGATGAAAACCAACAAAAATTGACAAGAACCACGAAAAGTTCTTGTATTTTAAGATAAAATCTGACGCTATTAAAGAAAAAACGTCTCCCTCGCTGAAATATGTTCATTTGCTGAAAATCAACAAAACCACGAAAAGTTCTTGTATTTGAAGATAAAATCTTTTTGCTTTGAAGAAGAAAGATCTAGCTGACTGAAATAAGTTCAGAAGATGAAAACCAACGAAAATTAACAAGAACCACGAAAAGTTCTTGTATTTTAAGATAAAATCTTACGCTATTAAAGAAAAAACTTCTCGCTCGCTGAAATATGTTCATTTGCTGAAAATCAACAAAACCACGAAAAGTTCTTGTATTTGAAGATAAAATCTTTTTGCTTTGAAGAAGAAAGATCTGGCTGACTGAAATAAGTTCATTGGATGAACACCAACAAAATTGACGAGAACCACGAAAAGTTCTTGTATTTTAAGATAAAATCTGACGCTATTAAAGAAATAACTTCTCGCTCGCTGAAATATGTTCATTTGCTGAAAATCAACAAAACCACGAAAAGTTCTTGTATTTGAAGATAAAATCTTTTTGCTTTGAAGAAGAAAGATCCAGCTGACTGAAATCAGTTCATTGGATGAAAACCAACAAAAATTGACAAGAACCACGAAAAGTTCTTGTATTTTAAGATAAAATCTGACGCTATTAAAGAAAAAACGTCTCCCTCGCTGAAATATGTTCATTTGCTGAAAATCAACAAAACCACGAAAAGTTCTTGTATTTGAAGATAAAATCTTTTTGCTTTGAAGAAGAAAGATCCAGCTGACTGAAATAAATTCATAAGATGAAAACCAACAAAAATTGACAAGAACCACGAAAAGTTCTTGTATTTTAAGATAACATCTGATGCTTTTAAAGAAAAAACTTCTCGCTCGCTGAAATATGTTCATTTGCTGAAAATCAACAAAACCACGAAAAGTTCTTCCATTTGAAGATAAAATCTTTTTGCTTTGAAGAAGAAAGATCTAGCTGACTGAAATAAGTTCATAAGATGAAAACCAACAAAAATTGACAAGAACCACGAAAAGTTCTTGTATTTTAAGATAAAATCTGATGCTATTAAAGAAAAAACGTCTCCCTCGCTGAAATATGTTCATTTGCTGAAAATCAACAAACTCACGAAAAGTTCTTGGATTTGAAGATAAAATCTTTTTGCTTTGAAGAAGAAAGATCTAGCTGAATGAAATAAGTTCATCAGAAGAAAACCAACAAAAATTGACAAGAACCACGAAAAGTTCTTGTATTTTAAGATAAAATCTTACGCTATTAAAGAAAAAACTTCTAGCTCGCTGAAATATGTTCATTTGCTGAAAATCAACAAAACCACGAAAAGTTCTTGTATTTGAAGATAAAATATTTTTGCTTTGAAGAAGAAAGATCTGGCTGACTGAAATAAGTTCATTGGATGAACACCAACAAAAATTGACGAGAACCACGAAAAGTTCTTGTATTTTAAGATAAAATCCGACGCTATTAAAGAAAAAACTTCTCGCTCGCTGAAATATGTTCATTTGCTGAAAATCAACAAAACCACGAAAAGTTCTTGTATTTGAAGATAAAATCTTTTTGCTTTGAAGAAGAAAGATCCAGCTGACTGAAATAAGTTCATTGGATGAAAACCAACAAAAATTGACAAGAACCACGAAAAGTTCTTGTATTTTAGGATATAATCTGACGCTATTAATGAAAAAAATTCTCGCTCGCTGAAATATGTTCATTTGCTGAAATTCAACAAAACCACGAAAAGTTCTTGTATTTGAAGATAAAATCTTTTTGCTTTGAAGAAGAAAGATCCAGCTGACTGAAATAAGTTCAGAAGATGAAAACCAACGAAAATTAACAAGAACCACGAAAAGTTCTTGTATTTTAAGATAAAATCTGACGCTATTAAAGAAAAAACTTCTCGCTCGCTGAAATATGTTCATTTGCTGAAAATCAACAAACTCACGAAAAGTTCTTGGATTTGAAGATAAAATCTTTTTGCTTTGAAGAAGAAAGATCTAGCTGAATGAAATAAGTTCATCAGAAGAAAACCAACAAAAATTGACAAGAACCACGAAAAGTTCTTGTATTTTAAGATAAAATCTTACGCTATTAAAGAAAAAACTTCTAGCTCGCTGAAATATGTTCATTTGCTGAAAATCAACAAAACCACGAAAAGTTCTTGTATTTGAAGATAAAATATTTTTGCTTTGAAGAAGAAAGATCTGGCTGACTGAAATAAGTTCATTGGATGAACACCAACAAAAATTGACGAGAACCACGAAAAGTTCTTGTATTTTAAGATAAAATCCGACGCTATTAAAGAAAAAACTTCTCGCTCGCTGAAATATGTTCATTTGCTGAAAATCAACAAAACCACGAAAAGTTCTTGTATTTGAAGATAAAATCTTTTTGCTTTGAAGAAGAAAGATCCAGCTGACTGAAATAAGTTCATTGGATGAAAACCAACAAAAATTGACAAGAACCACGAAAAGTTCTTGTATTTTAGGATATAATCTGACGCTATTAATGAAAAAAATTCTCGCTCGCTGAAATATGTTCATTTGCTGAAATTCAACAAAACCACGAAAAGTTCTTGTATTTGAAGATAAAATCTTTTTGCTTTGAAGAAGAAAGATCCAGCTGACTGAAATAAGTTCAGAAGATGAAAACCAACGAAAATTAACAAGAACCACGAAAAGTTCTTGTATTTTAAGATAAAATCTGACGCTATTAAAGAAAAAACTTCTCGCTCGCTGAAATATGTTCATTTGCTGAAAATCAACAAACTCACGAAAAGTTCTTGGATTTGAAGATAAAATCTTTTTGCTTTGAAGAAGAAAGATCTAGCTGAATGAAATAAGTTCATCAGATGAAAACCAACAAAAATTGACAAGAACCACGAAAAGTTCTTGTATTTTAAGATAAAATCTTACGCTATTAAAGAAAAAACTTCTCGCTCGCTGAAATATGTTCATTTGCTGAAAATCAACAAAACCACGAAAAGTTCTTGTATTTGAAGATAAAATCTTTTTGCTTTAAAGAAGAAAGATCTGGCTGACTGAAATAAGTTCATTGGATGAACACCAACAAAATTGACGAGAACCACGAAAAGTTCTTGTATTTTAAGATAAAATCTGACGCTATTAAAGAAAAAACTTCTCGCTCGCTGAAATATGTTCATTTGCTGAAAATCAACAAAACCACGAAAATGTTCTTGTATTTGAAGATAAAATCTTTTTGCTTTGAAGAAGAAAGATCCAGCTGACTGAAATCAGTTCATTGGATGAAAACCAACAAAAATTGACAAGAACCACGAAAAGTTCTTGTATTTTAGGATATAATCTGACGCTATTAATGAAAAAAATTCTCGCTCGCTGAAATATGTTCATTTGCTGAAATTCAACAAAACCACGAAAAGTTCTTGTATTTGAAGATAAAATCTTTTTGCTTTGAAGAAGAAAGATCCAGCTGACTGAAATAAGTTCATAAGATGAAAACTAACAAAAATTGAAAAGAACCACGAAAAGTTCTTGTATTTCAAGATAAAATCTGACGCTGTTGAAGAAAAAACTTCCAGCTCGCTGAAATATGTTCATTTGCTGAAAATCAACAAAACCACGAAAAGTTCTTCCATTTGAAGATAAAATCTTTTTGCTTTGAAGAAGAAAGATCTGGCTGACTGAAATAAGTTCATTGGATGAAAACCAACAAAAATTGACAAGAACCACGAAAAGTTCTTGTATTTTAAGATAAAATCTGACGCTATTAAAGAAAAAACGTCTCCCTCGCTGAAATATGTTCATTTGCTGAAAATCAACAAAACCACGAAAAGTTCTTGTATTTGAAGATAAAATCTTTTTGCTTTGAAGAAGAAAGATCCAGCTGACTGAAATAAATTCATAAGATGAAAACCAACAAAAATTGACAAGAACCACGAAAAGTTCTTGTATTTTAAGATAACATCTGACGCTTTCAAAGAAAAAACTTCTAGCTCGCTGAAATATGTTCATTTGCTGAAAATCAACAAAACCACGAAAAGTTCTTGTATTTGAAGATAAAATCTTTTTGCTTTGAAGAAGAAAGATCTAGCTGACTGAAATAAGTTCATAAGATGAAAACCAACAAAAATTGACAAGAACCACGAAAAGTTCTTGTATTTTAAGATAAAATCTGATGCTATTAAAGAAAAAACTTCTCGCTCGCTGAAATATGTTCATTTGCTGAAAATCAACAAAACCACGAAAAGTTCTTGTATTTGAAGATAAAATCTTTTTGCTTTGAAGAAGAAAGATCTAGCTGACTGAAATAAGTTCATAAGATGAAAACCAACAAAAATTGACAAGAACCACGAAAAGTTCTTGTATTTTAAGATAAAATCTGACGCTATTAAAGAAAAAACGTCTCCCTCGCTGAAATATGTTCATTTGCTGAAAATCAACAAACTCACGAAAAGTTCTTGGATTTGAAGATAAAATATTTTTGCTTTGAAGAAGAAAGATCCAGCTGACTGAAATAAGTTCATTGGATGAAAACCAACAAAAATTGACAAGAACCACGAAAAGTTCTTGTATTTTAGGATATAATCTGACGCTATTAATGAAAAAAATTCTCGCTCGCTGAAATATGTTCATTTGCTGAAATTCAACAAAACCACGAAAAGTTCTTGTATTTGAAGATAAAATCTTTTTGCTTTGAAGAAGAAAGATCTAGCTGACTGAAATAAGTTCAGAAGATGAAAACCAACAAAAATTGAAAAGAACCACGAAAAGTTCTTGTATTTCAAGATAAAATCTGACGCTGTTGAAGAAAAAACTTCCAGCTCGCTGAAATATGTTCATTTGCTGAAAATCAACAAAACCACGAAAAGTTCTTGCATTTGAAGATAAAATCTTTTTGCTTTGAAGAAGAAAGATCCAGCTGACTGAAATAAGTTCATTGGATGAAAACCAACAAAAATTGACAAGAACCACGAAAAGTTCTTGTATTTTAAGATAACATCTGATGCTTTTAAAGAAAAAACTTCTCGCTCGCTGAAATATGTTCATTTGCTGAAAATCAACAAAACCACGAAAAGTTCTTGTATTTGAAGATAAAATCTTTTTGCTTTGAAGAAGAAAGATCGAGCTGACTGAAATAAGTTCATAAGATGAAAACCAACAAAAATTGACAAGAACCACGAAAAGTTCTTGTATTTTAAGATAAAATCTGACGCTATTGAAGAAAAAATTTCTCGCTCGCTGAAATATGTTCATTTGCTGAAAATCAACAAAACCACGAAAAGTTCTTGTATTTGAAGATAAAATCTTTTTGCTTTGAAGAAGAAAGATCTAGCTGACTGAAATAAGTTCATAAGATGAAAACCAACAAAAATTGACAAGAACCACGAAAAGTTCTTGTATTTTAAGATAAAATCTGACGCTATTAAAGAAAAAACGTCTCCCTCGCTGAAATATGTTCATTTGCTGAAAATCAACAAACTCACGAAAAGTTCTTGGATTTGAAGATAAAATCTTTTTGCTTTGAAGAAGAAAGATCTAGCTGAATGAAATAAGTTCATCAGAAGAAAACCAACAAAAATTGACAAGAACCACGAAAAGTTCTTGTATTTTAAGATAAAATCTTACGCTATTAAAGAAAAAACTTCTAGCTCGCTGAAATATGTTCATTTGCTGAAAATCAACAAAACCACGAAAAGTTCTTGTATTTGAAGATAAAATCTTTTTGCTTTGAAGAAGAAAGATCTGGCTGACTGAAATAAGTTCATTGGATGAACACCAACAAAAATTGACGAGAACCACGAAAAGTTCTTGTATTTTAAGATAAAATCCGACGCTATTAAAGAAAAAACTTCTCGCTCGCTGAAATATGTTCATTTGCTGAAAATCAACAAAACCACGAAAAGTTCTTGTATTTGAAGATAAAATCTTTTTGCTTTGAAGAAGAAAGATCCAGCTGACTGAAATAAGTTCATTGGATGAAAACCAACAAAAATTGACAAGAACCACGAAAAGTTCTTGTATTTTAGGATATAATCTGACGCTATTCATGAAAAAAATTCTCGCTCGCTGAAATATGTTCATTTGCTGAAATTCAACAAAACCACGAAAAGTTCTTGTATTTGAAGATAAAATCTTTTCGCTTTGAAGAAGAAAGATCTAGCTGACTGAAATAAGTTCATAAGATGAAAACCAACAAAAATTGACAAGAACCACGAAAAGTTCTTGTATTTTAAGATAAAATCTGACGCTATTAAAGAAAAAACTTCTCGCTCGCTGAAATATGTTCATTTGCTGAAAATCAACAAAACCACGAAAAGTTCTTGTATTTGAAGATAAAATCTTTTTGCTTTGAAGAAGAAAGATCCAGCTGACTGAAATAAGTTAGTTTTCATCTTATGAACATATTTCAGTCAGCTAGATCTTTCTTCTTGAAAGCAAAAAGATTTTATCTTCAAATGCAAGAACTTTTCGTGGTTTTGTTGATTTTCAGCAAATGAACATATTTCAGCGAGGGAGAAGTTTTTTCTTTAATAGCGTCTGATTTTATCTTAAAATACAAGAACTTTTCGTGGTTCTTGTCAATTTTTGTTGATTTTCATCAAATGAACTTATTTCAGTCAGCTTGATCTTTCTTCTTTAAAGCAAAAAGATTTTATCTTCAAATACAAGAACTTTTCGTGGTTTTGTTGATTTTCAGCAAATGAACATATTTCAGCGAGCGAGAAGTTTTTTCTTTAATCGCGTCAGATTTTATCTTAAAATACAAGAACTTTTCGTGGTTCTTGTCAATTTTTGTTGGTTTTCATCCAATGAACTTATTTCAGTCAGCTCGATCTTTCTTCTTCAAAGCAAAAAGATTTTATCTTCAAATACAAGAACTTTTCGTGGTTTTGTTGATTTTCACCAAATGAACATATTTCAGCGAGCTAGAAGTTTTTTCTTCAATAGCGTAAGATTTTATCATAAAATACAAGAACTTTTTGTGGTTCTTGTCAATTTTTGTTGGTTTTCATCTTATGAACTTATTTCAGTCAGCTAGATCTTTCTTCTTGAAAGCAAAAAGATTTTATCTTCAAATACAAGAACTTTTCGTGGTTTTGTTGATTTTCAGCAAATCAACATATTTCAGCGAGCGAGAAGTTTTTTCTTTAAAAGCATCAGATTTTAGCTTAAAATACAAGAACTTTTCGTGGTTCTTGTCAATTTTTAAAATTTTTCATCCAAAGAACTTATTTCAGTCAGCAAGATCTTTCTTCTTGAAAGCAAAAAGATTTTATCTTCAAATTCAAGAACTTTTCGTGGTTTTGTTGATTTTCAGCAAATGAACATATTTCAGCGAGCGAGAAGTTTTTTCTTTATTAGCGTAAGATTTGATCTTAAAATACAAGAACTTTTCGTGGTTCTTGTCAATTTTTGTTGGTTTTCATCCAATGAACTTATTTCAGTCAGCGAGATCTTTCTTCTTCAAAGCAAAAAGATTTTATCTTCAAATACAAGAACTTTTCGTGATTTTGTTGATTTTCAGCAAATGAACATATTTCAGCGAGCGAGAAGTTTTTTCTTTAATAGCGTCAGATTTTATCTTAAAATACAAAAACGTTTCGTGGTTCTTGTCAATTTTTGTTGATTTTCATCAAATGAACTTATTTCAGTCAGCTAGATCTTTCTTCTTTAAAGCAAAAAGATTTTATCTTCAAATACAAGAACTTTTCGTGGTTTTGTTGATTTTCAGCAAATGAACATATTTCAGCGAGGGAGAAGTTTTTTCTTTAATAGCGTCAGATTTTATCTTAAAATACAAGAACTTTTCGTGGTTCTTGTCAATTTTTGTTGGTTTTCATCCCATAAACTTATTTCAGTCAGCTAGATCTTTCTTCTTCAAAGCAAAAAGATTTTATCTTCAAATACAAGAACTTTTCGTGGTTTTGTTGATTTTCAGCAAATGAACATATTTCAGCGAGCGAGAAGTTTTTTCTTTAATCGCGTCAGATTATATCTTAAAATACAAGAACTTTTCGTGGTTGTTGTCAATTTTTGTTGGTTTTCATCCAATGAACTTCTTTCAGTCAGCTCGATCTTTCTTCTTGAAAGCAAAAAGATTTTATCTTCAAATACAAGAACTTTTCGTGGTTTTGTTGATTTTCAGCAAATGAACATATTTCAGCGAGGGAGAAGTTTTTTCTTCAATAGCGTCAGATTTTATCTTAAAATACAAGAACTTTTCGTGGTTCTTGGCAATTTTTGTTGGTTTTCATCCAATGAACTTATTTCAGTCAGCTAGATCTTTCTTCTTCAAAGCAAAAATATTTTATCTTCAAATACAAGAACTTTTCGTGGTTTTGTTGATTTTCAGCAAATGAACATATTTCAGCGAGCGAGAAGTTTTTTCTTTAATAGCGTCAGATTTTATCTTAAAATACAAGAACTTTTCGTGGTTCTTGTCAATTTTTGTTGGTTTTCATCTTATGAACTTATTTCAGTCAGCTAGATCTTTCTTCTTCAAAGCAAAAAGATTTTATCTTCAAATACAAGAACTTTTCGTGGTTTTGTTGATTTTCAGCAAATGAACATATTTCAGCGAGCGAGAAGTTTTTTCTTTAAAAGCGTAAGATTTTATCTTAAAATACAAGAACTTTTCGTGGTTCTTGTCAATTTTTGTTGGTTTTCATCTTATGGACTTATTTCAGTCAGCTCGATCTTTCTTCTTCAAAGCAAAAAGATTTTATCTTCAAATACAAGAACTTTTCGTGGTTTTGTTGATTTTCAGCAAATGAACATATTTCAGCGAGCGAGAAGTTTTTTCTTTAAAAGCGTAAGATTTTATCTTAAAATACAAGAACTTTTCGTGGTTCTTGTCAATTTTTGTTGGTTTTCATCCAATGAACTTATTTCAGTCAGCTAGATCTTTCTTCTTGAAAGCAAAAAGATTTTATCTTCAAATGCAAGAACTTTTCGTGGTTTTGTTGATTTTCAGCAAATGAACATATTTCAGCGAGGGAGAAGTTTTTTCTTTAATAGCGTCAGATTTTATCTTAAAATACAAGAACTTTTCGTGGTTCTTGTCAATTTTTGTTGGTTTTCATCTTATGAACTTATTTCAGTCAGCTAGATCTTTCTTCTTCAAAGCAAAAAGATTTTATCTTCAAATACAAGAACTTTTCGTGGTTTTGTTGATTTTCAGCAAATGAACATATTTCAGCGAGGGAGAAGTTTTTTCTTTAATCGCGTCAGATTTTATCTTAAAATACAAGAACTTTTCATGGTTCTTGTCAATTTTTGTTGGCTTTCATCCAATGAACTTATTTCAGTCAGCCAGAACTTTCTTCTTCAAAGCAAAAAGATTTTATCTTCAAATACAAGAACTTTTTGTGGTTTTCTTGATTTTCAGCAAATGAACATATTTCAGCGAGCGAGAAGTTTTTTCTTTATTAGCGTCAGATTTTATGTTAAAATACAAGAACTTTTCGTGGTTCTTGTCAATTTTTGTTGGTATTCATCCTATGAACTTATTTCAGTCAGCGAGATCTTTCTTCTTGAAAGCAAAAAGATTTTATCTTCAAATACAAGAACTTTTCGTGGTTTTGTTGATTTTCAGCAAATGAACATATTTCAGCGAGCTGGAATTTTTTTTGTTCAATAGCGTAAGATTTTATCTTAAAATACAAGAACTTTTTGTGGTTCTTGTCAATTTTTGTTGATTTTCATCAAATGAACTTATTTCAGTCAGCTTGATCTTTCTTCTTTAAAGCAAAAAGATTTTATCTTCAAATACAAGAACTTTTCGTGGTTTTGTTGATTTTCAGCAAATGAACATATTTCAGCGAGCGAGAAGTTTTTTCTTTAATCGCGTCAGATTTTATCTTAAAATACAAGAACTTTTCGTGGTTCTTGTCAATTTTTGTTGATTTTCATCCAATGAACTTATTTCAGTCAGCTCGATCTTTCTTCTTGAAAGCAAAAAGATTTTATCTTCAAATACAAGAACTTTTCGTGGTTTTGTTGATTTTCACCAAATGAACATATTTCAGCGAGCTAGAAGTTTTTTCTTCAATAGCGTAAGATTTTATCATAAAATACAAGAACTTTTTGTGGTTCTTGTCAATTTTTGTTGGTTTTCATCTTATGAACTTATTTCAGTCAGCTGGATCTTTCTTCTTGAAAGCAAAAAGATTTTATCTTCAAATACCAGAACTTTTCGTGGTTTTGTTGATTTTCAGCAAATGAACATATTTCAGCGAGCGAGAAGTTTTTTCTTTATTAGCGTCAGATTTTATCTTAAAATACAAGAACTTTTCGTGGTTCTTGTCAATTTTTGTTGGTTTTCATCCAATTAACTTATTTCAGTCAGCGAGATCTTTCTTCTTGAAAGCAAAAAGATTTTATCTTCAAATACAAGAACTTTTCGTGGTTTTGTTGATTTTCAGCAAATGAACATATTTCAGCGAGCGAGAAGTTTTTTCTTTAAAAGCGTAAGATTTTATCTTAAAATACAAGAACTTTTCGTGGTTCTTGTCAATTTTTGTTGGTTTTCATCTTATGGACTTATTTCAGTCAGCTCGATCTTTCTTCTTCAAAGCAAAAAGATTTTATCTTCAAATACAAGAACTTTTCGTGGTTTTGTTGATTTTCAGCAAATGAACATATTTCAGCGAGCGAGAAGTTTTTTCTTTAAAAGCGTAAGATTTTATCTTAAAATACAAGAACTTTTCGTGGTTCTTGTCAATTTTTGTTGGTTTTCATCCAATGAACTTATTTCAGTCAGCTAGATCTTTCTTCTTGAAAGCAAAAAGATTTTATCTTCAAATGCAAGAACTTTTCGTGGTTTTGTTGATTTTCAGCAAATGAACATATTTCAGCGAGGGAGAAGTTTTTTCTTTAATAGCGTCAGATTTTATCTTAAAATACAAGAACTTTTCGTGGTTCTTGTCAATTTTTGTTGGTTTTCATCTTATGAACTTATTTCAGTCAGCTAGATCTTTCTTCTTCAAAGCAAAAAGATTTTATCTTCAAATACAAGAACTTTTCGTGGTTTTGTTGATTTTCAGCAAATGAACATATTTCAGCGAGGGAGAAGTTTTTTCTTTAATCGCGTCAGATTTTATCTTAAAATACAAGAACTTTTCATGGTTCTTGTCAATTTTTGTTGGCTTTCATCCAATGAACTTATTTCAGTCAGCCAGAACTTTCTTCTTCAAAGCAAAAAGATTTTATCTTCAAATACAAGAACTTTTTGTGGTTTTCTTGATTTTCAGCAAATGAACATATTTCAGCGAGCGAGAAGTTTTTTCTTTATTAGCGTCAGATTTTATGTTAAAATACAAGAACTTTTCGTGGTTCTTGTCAATTTTTGTTGGTATTCATCCTATGAACTTATTTCAGTCAGCGAGATCTTTCTTCTTGAAAGCAAAAAGATTTTATCTTCAAATACAAGAACTTTTCGTGGTTTTGTTGATTTTCAGCAAATGAACATATTTCAGCGAGCTGGAATTTTTTTTGTTCAATAGCGTAAGATTTTATCTTAAAATACAAGAACTTTTTGTGGTTCTTGTCAATTTTTGTTGATTTTCATCAAATGAACTTATTTCAGTCAGCTTGATCTTTCTTCTTTAAAGCAAAAAGATTTTATCTTCAAATACAAGAACTTTTCGTGGTTTTGTTGATTTTCAGCAAATGAACATATTTCAGCGAGCGAGAAGTTTTTTCTTTAATCGCGTCAGATTTTATCTTAAAATACAAGAACTTTTCGTGGTTCTTGTCAATTTTTGTTGGTTTTCATCCAATGAACTTATTTCAGTCAGCTCGATCTTTCTTCTTGAAAGCAAAAAGATTTTATCTTCAAATACAAGAACTTTTCGTGGTTTTGTTGATTTTCACCAAATGAACATATTTCAGCGAGCTAGAAGTTTTTTCTTCAATAGCGTAAGATTTTATCATAAAATACAAGAACTTTTTGTGGTTCTTGTCAATTTTTGTTGGTTTTCATCTTATGAACTTATTTCAGTCAGCTAGATCTTTCTTCTTGAAAGCAAAAAGATTTTATCTTCAAATACCAGAACTTTTCGTGGTTTTGTTGATTTTCAGCAAATGAACATATTTCAGCGAGCGAGAAGTTTTTTCTTTATTAGCGTCAGATTTTATCTTAAAATACAAGAACTTTTCGTGGTTCTTGTCAATTTTTGTTGGTTTTCATCCAATGAACTTATTTCAGTCAGCGAGATCTTTCTTCTTGAAAGCAAAAAGATTTTATCTTCAAATACAAGAACTTTTCGTGGTTTTCTTGATTTTCAGCAAATGAACATATTTCAGCGAGCTGGAAGTTTTTTCTTTAATAGCGTAAGATTTTATCTTAAAATACAAGAACTTTTCGTGGTTCTTGTCAATTTTTGTTGGTTTTCATCTGATGAACTTATTTCATTCAGCTCGATCTTTCTTCTTCAAAGCAAAAAGATTTTATCTTCAAATACAAGAACTTTTCGTGATTTTGTTGATTTTCAGCAAATGAACATATTTCAGCGAGCGAGAAGTTTTTTCTTTAATAGCGTCAGATTTTATCTTAAAATACAAAAACGTTTCGTGGTTCTTGTCAATTTTTGTTGATTTTCATCAAATGAACTTATTTCAGTCAGCTAGATCTTTCTTCTTTCAAGCAAAAAGATTTTATCTTCAAATACAAGAACTTTTCGTGGTTTTGTTGATTTTCAGCAAATGAACATATTTCAGCGAGCGAGAAGTTTTTTCTTTAATCGCGTCAGATTTTATCTTAAAATACAAGAACTTTTCGTGGTTGTTGTCAATTTTTGTTGGTTTTCATCCAATGAACTTCTTTCAGTCAGCTCGATCTTTCTTCTTGAAAGCAAAAAGATTTTATCTTCAAATACAAGAACTTTTCGTGGTTTTGTTGATTTTCAGCAAATGAACATATTTCAGCGAGCTGGAAGTTTTTTCTTCAATAGCGTAAGATTTTATCTTAAAATACAAGAACTTTTCGTGGTTCTTGGCAATTTTTGTTGGTTTTCATCCAATGAACTTATTTCAGTCAGCTAGATCTTTCTTCTTCAAAGCAAAAAGATTTTATCTTCAAATACAAGAACTTTTCGTGGTTTTGTTGATTTTCAGCAAATGAACATATTTCAGCGAGCGAGAAGTTTTTTCTTTAAAAGCGTAAGATTTTATCTTAAAATACAAGAACTTTTCGTGGTTCTTGTCAATTTTTGTTGGTTTTCATCTTATGGACTTATTTCAGTCAGCTCGATCTTTCTTCTTCAAAGCAAAAAGATTTTATCTTCAAATACAAGAACTTTTCGTGGTTTTGTTGATTTTCAGCAAATGAACATATTTCAGCGAGCGAGAAGTTTTTTCTTTAATCGCGTCAGATTTTAGCTTAAAATACAAGAACTTTTCGTGGTTCTTGTCAATTTTTGTTATTTTTCATCCAATGAACTTATTTCAGTCAGCAAGATCTTTCTTCTTGAAAGCAAAAAGATTTTATCTTCAAATGCAAGAACTTTTCGTGGTTTTGTTGATTTTCAGCAAATGAACATATTTCAGCGAGCGAGAAGTTTTTTCTTTATTAGCGTCAGATTTTATCTTAAAATACAAGAACTTTTCGTGGTTCTTGTCAATTTTTGTTGGTTTTCATCCAATGAACTTATTTCAGTCAGCTCGATCTTTCTTCTTGAAAGCAAAAAGATTTTATCTTCAAATACAAGAACTTTTCGTGGTTTTGTTGATTTTCACCAAATGAACATATTTCAGCGAGCTAGAAGTTTTTTCTTCAATAGCGTAAGATTTTATCATAAAATACAAGAACTTTTTGTGGTTCTTGTCAATTTTTGTTGGTTTTCATCTTATGAACTTATTTCAGTCAGCTGGATCTTTCTTCTTGAAAGCAAAAAGATTTTATCTTCAAATACCAGAACTTTTCGTGGTTTTGTTGATTTTCAGCAAATGAACATATTTCAGCGAGCGAGAAGTTTTTTCTTTATTAGCGTCAGATTTTATCTTAAAATACAAGAACTTTTCGTGGTTCTTGTCAATTTTTGTTGGTTTTCATCCAATTAACTTATTTCAGTCAGCGAGATCTTTCTTCTTGAAAGCAAAAAGATTTTATCTTCAAATACAAGAACTTTTCGTGGTTTTGTTGATTTTCAGCAAATGAACATATTTCAGCGAGCGAGAAGTTTTTTCTTTAAAAGCGTAAGATTTTATCTTAAAATACAAGAACTTTTCGTGGTTCTTGTCAATTTTTGTTGGTTTTCATCTTATGGACTTATTTCAGTCAGCTCGATCTTTCTTCTTCAAAGCAAAAAGATTTTATCTTCAAATACAAGAACTTTTCGTGGTTTTGTTGATTTTCAGCAAATGAACATATTTCAGCGAGCGAGAAGTTTTTTCTTTAAAAGCGTAAGATTTTATCTTAAAATACAAGAACTTTTCGTGGTTCTTGTCAATTTTTGTTGGTTTTCATCCAATGAACTTATTTCAGTCAGCTAGATCTTTCTTCTTGAAAGCAAAAAGATTTTATCTTCAAATGCAAGAACTTTTCGTGGTTTTGTTGATTTTCAGCAAATGAACATATTTCAGCGAGGGAGAAGTTTTTTCTTTAATAGCGTCAGATTTTATCTTAAAATACAAGAACTTTTCGTGGTTCTTGTCAATTTTTGTTGGTTTTCATCTTATGAACTTATTTCAGTCAGCTAGATCTTTCTTCTTCAAAGCAAAAAGATTTTATCTTCAAATACAAGAACTTTTCGTGGTTTTGTTGATTTTCAGCAAATGAACATATTTCAGCGAGGGAGAAGTTTTTTCTTTAATCGCGTCAGATTTTATCTTAAAATACAAGAACTTTTCATGGTTCTTGTCAATTTTTGTTGGCTTTCATCCAATGAACTTATTTCAGTCAGCCAGAACTTTCTTCTTCAAAGCAAAAAGATTTTATCTTCAAATACAAGAACTTTTTGTGGTTTTCTTGATTTTCAGCAAATGAACATATTTCAGCGAGCGAGAAGTTTTTTCTTTATTAGCGTCAGATTTTATGTTAAAATACAAGAACTTTTCGTGGTTCTTGTCAATTTTTGTTGGTATTCATCCTATGAACTTATTTCAGTCAGCGAGATCTTTCTTCTTGAAAGCAAAAAGATTTTATCTTCAAATACAAGAACTTTTCGTGGTTTTGTTGATTTTCAGCAAATGAACATATTTCAGCGAGCTGGAATTTTTTTTGTTCAATAGCGTAAGATTTTATCTTAAAATACAAGAACTTTTTGTGGTTCTTGTCAATTTTTGTTGATTTTCATCAAATGAACTTATTTCAGTCAGCTTGATCTTTCTTCTTTAAAGCAAAAAGATTTTATCTTCAAATACAAGAACTTTTCGTGGTTTTGTTGATTTTCAGCAAATGAACATATTTCAGCGAGCGAGAAGTTTTTTCTTTAATCGCGTCAGATTTTATCTTAAAATACAAGAACTTTTCGTGGTTCTTGTCAATTTTTGTTGGTTTTCATCCAATGAACTTATTTCAGTCAGCTCGATCTTTCTTCTTGAAAGCAAAAAGATTTTATCTTCAAATACAAGAACTTTTCGTGGTTTTGTTGATTTTCACCAAATGAACATATTTCAGCGAGCTAGAAGTTTTTTCTTCAATAGCGTAAGATTTTATCATAAAATACAAGAACTTTTTGTGGTTCTTGTCAATTTTTGTTGGTTTTCATCTTATGAACTTATTTCAGTCAGCTAGATCTTTCTTCTTGAAAGCAAAAAGATTTTATCTTCAAATACCAGAACTTTTCGTGGTTTTGTTGATTTTCAGCAAATGAACATATTTCAGCGAGCGAGAAGTTTTTTCTTTATTAGCGTCAGATTTTATCTTAAAATACAAGAACTTTTCGTGGTTCTTGTCAATTTTTGTTGGTTTTCATCCAATGAACTTATTTCAGTCAGCGAGATCTTTCTTCTTGAAAGCAAAAAGATTTTATCTTCAAATACAAGAACTTTTCGTGGTTTTCTTGATTTTCAGCAAATGAACATATTTCAGCGAGCTGGAAGTTTTTTCTTTAATAGCGTAAGATTTTATCTTAAAATACAAGAACTTTTCGTGGTTCTTGTCAATTTTTGTTGGTTTTCATCTGATGAACTTATTTCATTCAGCTCGATCTTTCTTCTTCAAAGCAAAAAGATTTTATCTTCAAATACAAGAACTTTTCGTGATTTTGTTGATTTTCAGCAAATGAACATATTTCAGCGAGCGAGAAGTTTTTTCTTTAATAGCGTCAGATTTTATCTTAAAATACAAAAACGTTTCGTGGTTCTTGTCAATTTTTGTTGATTTTCATCAAATGAACTTATTTCAGTCAGCTAGATCTTTCTTCTTTCAAGCAAAAAGATTTTATCTTCAAATACAAGAACTTTTCGTGGTTTTGTTGATTTTCAGCAAATGAACATATTTCAGCGAGCGAGAAGTTTTTTCTTTAATCGCGTCAGATTTTATCTTAAAATACAAGAACTTTTCGTGGTTGTTGTCAATTTTTGTTGGTTTTCATCCAATGAACTTCTTTCAGTCAGCTCGATCTTTCTTCTTGAAAGCAAAAAGATTTTATCTTCAAATACAAGAACTTTTCGTGGTTTTGTTGATTTTCAGCAAATGAACATATTTCAGCGAGCTGGAAGTTTTTTCTTCAATAGCGTAAGATTTTATCTTAAAATACAAGAACTTTTCGTGGTTCTTGGCAATTTTTGTTGGTTTTCATCCAATGAACTTATTTCAGTCAGCTAGATCTTTCTTCTTCAAAGCAAAAAGATTTTATCTTCAAATACAAGAACTTTTCGTGGTTTTGTTGATTTTCAGCAAATGAACATATTTCAGCGAGCGAGAAGTTTTTTCTTTAAAAGCGTAAGATTTTATCTTAAAATACAAGAACTTTTCGTGGTTCTTGTCAATTTTTGTTGGTTTTCATCTTATGGACTTATTTCAGTCAGCTCGATCTTTCTTCTTCAAAGCAAAAAGATTTTATCTTCAAATACAAGAACTTTTCGTGGTTTTGTTGATTTTCAGCAAATGAACATATTTCAGCGAGCGAGAAGTTTTTTCTTTAATCGCGTCAGATTTTAGCTTAAAATACAAGAACTTTTCGTGGTTCTTGTCAATTTTTGTTATTTTTCATCCAATGAACTTATTTCAGTCAGCAAGATCTTTCTTCTTGAAAGCAAAAAGATTTTATCTTCAAATGCAAGAACTTTTCGTGGTTTTGTTGATTTTCAGCAAATGAACATATTTCAGCGAGCGAGAAGTTTTTTCTTTATTAGCGTCAGATTTTATCTTAAAATACAAGAACTTTTCGTGGTTCTTGTCAATTTTTGTTGGTTTTCATCCAATGAACTTATTTCAGTCAGCGAGATCTTTCTTCTTGAAAGCAAAAAGATTTTATCTTCAAATACAAGAACTTTTCGTGGTTTTGTTGATATTCAGCAAATGAACATATTTCAGCGAGCTGGAAGTTTTTTCTTTAATAGCGTAAGATTTTATCCAAAAAAAACAAGAACTTTTCGTGGTTCTTGTCAATTTTTGTTGGTTTTGATCTGATGAACTTATTTCATTCAGGTCGATCTTTCTTCTTCAAAGCAAAAAGATTTTATCTTCAAATACAAGAACTTTTCGTGGTTTTGTTGATTTTCAGCAAATGAACATATTTCAGCGAGCGAGAAGTTTTTTCTTTATTAGCGTCAGATTTTATCTTAAAATACAAGAACTTTTCGTGGTTCTTGTCAATTTTTGTTGGTTTTCATCTGATGAACTTATTTCATTCAGCTCGATCTTTCTTCTTCAAAGCAACAAGATTTTATCTTCAAATACAAGAACTTTTCGTGATTTTGTTGATTTTCAGCAAATGAACATATTTCAGCGAGGGAGAAGTTTTTTCTTTAATAGCGTCAGATTTTATCTTAAAATACAAAAACGTTTCGTGGTTCTTGTCAATTTTTGTTGATTTTCATCGAATGAACTTATTTCAGTCAGCGAGATCTTTCTTCTTTAAAGCAAAAAGATTTTATCTTCAAATACAAGAACTTTTCGTGGTTTTGTTGATTTTCAGCAAATGAACATATTTCAGCGAGGGAGAAGTTTTTTCTTTAATAGCGTCAGATTTTTTCTTAAAATACAAGAACCTTTCGTGGTTCTTGTCAATTTTTGTTGGTTTTCATCCAATCAACTTATTTCAGTCAGCTAGATCTTTCTTCTTCAAAGCAAAAAGATTTTATCTTCAAATACAAGAACTTTTCGTGGTTTTGTTGATTTTCAGCAAATGAACATATTTCAGCGAGCGAGAAGTTTTTTCTTTAATCGCGTCAGATTTTATCTTAAAATACAAGAACTTTTCGTGGTTGTTGTCAATTTTTGTTGGTTTTCATCCAATGAACTTCTTTCAGTCAGCTCGATCTTTCTTCTTGAAAGCAAAAAGATTTTATCTTCAAATCCAAGAACTTTTCGTGGTTTTGTTGATTTTCAGCAAATGAGCATATTTCAGCGAGCTGGAAGTTTTTTCTTCAATAGCGTAAGATTTTATCTTAAAATACAAGAACTTTTCGTGGTTCTTGTCAATTTTTGTTGGTTTTCATTTTATGAACTTATTTCAGTCAGCTAGATCTTTCTTCTTCAAAGCAAAAAGATTTTATCTTCAAATATAAGAACTTTTCGTGGTTTTGTTGATTTTCAGCAAATGAACATATTTCAGCGAGGGAGAAGTTTTTTCTTCAATAGCGTCAGATTTTATCTTAAAATACAAGAACTTTTCGTGGTTCTTGTCAATTTTTGTTGGTTTTCATCCAATGAACTTATTTCAGTCAGCTCGATCTTTCTTCTTCAAAGCAAAAATATTTTATCTTCAAATACAAGAACTTTTCGTGGTTTTGTTGATTTTCAGCAAATGAACATATTTCAGCGAGCGAGAAGTTTTTTCTTTAATAGCGTCAGATTTTATCTTAAAATACAAGAACTTTTCGTGGTTCTTGTCAATTTTTGTTGGTTTTCATCTTATGAACTTATTTCAGTCAGCTGGATCTTTCTTCTTCAAAGCAAAAAGATTTTATCTTCAAATACAAGAACTTTTCGTGGTTTTGTTGATTTTCAGCAAATGAACATATTTCAGCGAGCGAGAAGTTTTTTCTTTAAAAGCGTAAGATTTTAGCTTAAAATACAAGAACTTTTCGTGGTTCTTGTCAATTTTTGTTATTTTTCATCCAATGAACTTATTTCAGTCAGCAAGATCTTTCTTCTTGAAAGCAAAAAGATTTTATCTTCAAATGCAAGAACTTTTCGTGGTTTTGTTGATTTTCAGCAAATGAACATATTTCAGCGAGCGAGAAGTTTTTTCTTTATTAGCGTCAGATTTTATCTTAAAATACAAGAACTTTTCGTGGTTCTTGTCAATTTTTGCTGGTTTTCATCCAATGAACTTATTTCAGTCAGCGAGATCTTTCTTCTTGAAAGCAAAAAGATTTTATCTTCAAATACAAGAACTTTTCGTGGTTTTGTTGATTTTCAGCAAATGAACATATTTCAGCGAGCTGGAAGTTTTTTCTTTAATAGCGTAAGATTTTATCCAAAAAAAACAAGAACTTTTCGTGGTTCTTGTCAATTTTTGTTGGTTTTCATCTGATGAACTTATTTCATTCAGGTAGATCTTTCTTCTTCAAAGCAAAAAGATTTTATCTTCAAATACAAGAACTTTTCGTGATTTTGTTGATTTTCAGCAAATGAACATATTTCAGCGAGCGAGAAGTTTTTTCTTAAAAAGCGTCAGATTTTATCTTAAAATACAAAAACTTTTCGTGGTTCTTGTCAATTTTTGTTGATTTTCATCAAATGAACTTATTTCAGTCAGCTGGATCTTTCTTCTTTAAAGCAAAAAGATTTTATCCTCAAATACAAGAAATTTTCGTGGTTTTGTTGATTTTCAGCAAATGAACATATTTCAGCGAGCGAGAAGTTTTTTCTTTAATCACGTCAGATTTTATCTTAAAATACAAGAACTTTTCGTGGTTCTTGTCAATTTTTGTTGGTTTTCATCCAATGAACTTATTTCAGTCAGCGAGATCTTTCTTCTTGAAAGCAAAAAGATTTTATCTTCAAATACAAGAACATTTCGTGGTTTTCTTGATTTTCAGCAAATGAACATATTTCAGCGAGCGAGAAGTTTTTTCTTTAATAGCGTCAGATTTTATCTTAAAATACAAGAACTTTTCGTGGTTCTTGTCAATTTTTGTTGGTTTTCATCTGATGAACTTATTTCATTCAGCTAGATCTTTCTTCTTCAAAGCAAAAAGATTTTATCTTCAAATACAAGAACTTTTCGTGGTTTTGTTGATTTTCAGCAAATGAACATATTTCAGCGAGCGAGAAGTTTTTTCTTTCATTGCGTCAGATTTTATCTTAAAATACAAGAACTTTTCGTGGTTCTTGTCAATTTTTGTTGGTTTTCATCTTATGGACTTATTTCAGTCAGCTGGATCTTTCTTCTTCAAAGCAAAAAGATTTTATCTTCAAATACAAGAACTTTTCGTGGTTTTGTTGATTTTCAGCAAATGAACATATTTCAGCGAGGGAGAAGTTTTTTCTTTAAAAGCGTAAGATTTTATCTTAAAATACAAGAACTTTTCGTGGTTCTTGTCAATTTTTGTTGGTTTTCATCCAATGAACTTATTTCAGTCAGCTAGATCTTTCTTCTTGAAAGCAAAAAGATTTTATCTTCAAATACAAGAACTTTTCGTGGTTTTGTTGATTTTCAGCAAATGAACATATTTCAGCGAGGGAGAAGTTTTTTCTTTAATCGCGTCAGATTTTATCTTAAAATACAAGAACTTTTCGTGGTTCTTGTCAATTTTTTTTGGCTTTCATCCAATGAACTTATTTCACTCAGCCAGATCTTTCTTCTTCAAAGCAAAAAGATTTTATCTTCAAATACAAGAACTTTTCGTGGTTTTGTTGATTTTCAGCAAATGAACATATTTCAGCGAGCGAGAAGTTTTTTCTTTAATAGCGTCAGATTTTATCTTAAAATACAAGAACTTTTCGTGGTTCTTGTCAATTTTTGTTGATTTTCATCAAATGAATTTATTTCAGTCAGCTGGATCTTTCTTCTTTAAAGCAAAAAGATTTTATCCTCAAATACAAGAAATTTTCGTGGTTTTGTTGATTTTCAGCAAATGAACATATTTCAGCGAGGGACAAGTTTTTTCTTTAATCACGTCAGATTTTATCTTAAAATACAAGAACGTTTCGTGGTTCTTGTCAATTTTTGTTGGCTTTCATCCAATGAACTTATTTCAGTCAGCCAGATCTTTCTGCTTGAAAGCAAAAAGATTTTATCTTCAAATACAAGAACTTTTCGTGGTTTTGTTGATTTTCAGCAAATGAACATATTTCAGCGAGCGAGAAGTTTTTTCTTTTAAAGCGTCAGATTTTAGCTTAAAATACAAGAACTTTTCGTGGTTTTGTTGATTTTCAGCAAATGAACATATTTCAGCGAGCGAGAAGTTTTTTCTTTATTAGCGTCAGATTTTATCTTAAAATACAAGAACTTTTCGTGGTTCTTGTCAATTTTTGTTGGTTTTCATCCAATGAACTTATTTCAGTGAGCTGGATCTTTCTTCTTGAAAGCAAAAAGACTTTATCTTCAAATACAAGAACTTTTCGTGGTTTTGTTGATTTTCAGCAAATGAACATATTTCAGCGAGCTGGAAGTTTTTTCTTTGATAGCGTCAGATTTAATCTGAAAATACAAAAACTTTTCGTGGTTCTTGTTAATTTTTGTTGGTTTTCATCCAATGAACTTATTTCAGTCAGCTGGATCTTTCTTCTTCAAAGCAAAAAGATTTTATCTTCAAATACAAGAACTTTTCGTGGTTTTGTTGATTTTCAGCAAATGAACATATTTCAGCGAGCGAGAAGTTTTTTCTTTAATCGCGTCAGATTTTATCTTAAAATACAAGAACTTTTCGTGGTTCTTGTCAATTTTTGTTGGTTTTCATCCAATGAACTTACTTCAGTCAGCTTGATCTTTCTTCTTGAAAGCAAAAAGATTTTATCTTCAAATACAAGAACTTTTCGTGGTTTTGTTGATTTTCAGCAAATGAACATATTTCAGCGAGGGAGAAGTTTTTTCTTTTATCGCGTCAGATTTTATCTTAAAATACAAGAACTTTTCGTGGTTCTTGTCAATTTTTGTTGGCTTTCATCCAATGAACTTATTTCAGTCAGCCAGATCTTTCTTCTTGAAAGCAAAAAGATTTTATCTTCAAATACAAGAACTTTTCGTGGTTTTGTTGATTTTCAGCAAATGAACATATTTCAGCGAGCGAGAAGTTTTTTCTTTAAAAGCGTCAGATTTTAGCTTAAAATACAAGAACTTTTCGTGGTTTTGTTGATTTTCAGCAAATGAACATATTTCAGCGAGCGAGAAGTTTTTTCTTTATTAGCGTCAGATTTTATCTTAAAATACAAGAACTTTTCGTGGTTCTTGTCAATTTTTGTTGGTTTTCATCCAATCAACTTATGTCAGTCAGCCAGATCTTTCTTCTTCAAAGCAAAAAGATTTTATCTTCAAATACAAGAACTTTTCGTGGTTTTGTTGATTTTCAGCAAATGAACATATTTCAGCGAGCGAGAAGTTTTTTCTTTAAAAGCGTCAGATTTTATCTTAAAATACAAGAACTTTTCGTGGTTCTTGTCAATTTTTGTTGGTTTTCATCTTATGAACTTATTTCAGTCAGCTAGATCTTTCTTCTTCAAAGCAAAAAGATTTTATCTTCAAATGCAAGAACTTTTCTTGGTTTTGTTGATTTTCAGCAAATGAACATATTTCAGCGAGCGAGAAGTTTTTTCTTTAATAGCGTCAGATTTTATCTTAAAATACAAAAACTTTTCGTGGTTCTTGTCAATTTTTGTTGGTTTTCATCCAATGAACTTACTTCAGTCAGCTAGATCTTTCTTCTTGAAAGCAAAAAGATTTTATCTTCAAATACAAGAACTTTTCGTGGTTTTGTTGATTTTCAGCAAATGAACATATTTCAGCGAGGGAGAAGTTTATTCTTTAATAGCGTCAGATTTTATCTTAAAATACAAGAACTTTTCGTGGTTCTTGTCAATTTTTGTTGGCTTTCATCCAATGAACTTATTTCAGTCAGCCAGATCTTTCTTCTTGAAAGCAAAAAGATTTTATCTTCAAATACAAGAACTTTTCGTGGTTTTGTTGATTTTCAGCAAATGAACATATTTCAGCGAGCGAGAAGTTTTTTCTTTAAAAGCGTCAGATTTTAGCTTAAAATACAAGAACTTTTCGTGGTTTTGTTAATTTTCAGCAAATGAACATATTTCAGCGAGCGAGAAGTTTTTTCTTTAATAGCGTCAGATTTTATCTTAAAATACAAGAACTTTTCGTGGTTCTTGTCAATTTTTGTTGGTTTTCATCCAATCAACTTATTTCAGTCAGCCAGATCTTTCTTCTTCAAAGCAAAAAGATTTTATCTTCAAATACAAGAACTTTTCGTGGTTTTGTTGATTTTCAGCAAATGAACATATTTCAGCGAGCGAGAAGTTTTTTCTTTAAAAGCGTCAGATTTTATCTTAAAATACAAGAACTTTTCGTGGTTCTTGTCAATTTTTGTTGGTTTTCATCTTATGAACTTATTTCAGTCAGCCAGATCTTTCTTCTTCAAAGCAAAAAGATTTTATCTTCAAATGCAAGAACTTTTCTTGGTTTTGTTGATTTTCAGCAAATGAACATATTTCAGCGAGCGAGAAGTTTTTTCTTTAATAGCGTCAGATTTTATCTTAAAATACAAAAACTTTTTGTGGTTCTTCTCAATTTTTGTTGATTTTCATCCAATAAACTTATTTCAGTCAGGTAGATATTTCTTCTTCAAAGCAAAAAGATTTTATCTTCAAATACAAGAACTTTTCGTGGTTTTGTTGATTTTCAGCAAATGAACATATTTCAGCGAGGGAGAAGTTTTTTCTTTAATAGCGTCAGATTTTATCTTGAAATACAAGAACTTTTCGTGGTTCTTGTCAATTTTCGTTGGTTTTCATCCAATGAACTTATTTCAGTCAGCTAGATCTTTCTTCTTGAAAGCAAAAAGATTTTATCTTCAAATACAAGAACTTTTCATGGTTTTGTTGATTTTCACCAAATGAACATATTTCAGTGAGCTGGAAGTTTTTTCTTTAATAGCGTCAGATTTATCTTAAAATACAAGAACTTTTCGTGGTTCTTGTCAATTTTTGTTGGTTTTCATCTTATGAACTTATTTCAGTCAGCTAGATCTTTCTTCTTGAAAGCAAAAAGATTTTATCTTCAAATACAAGAACTTTTCGTGGTTTTGTTGATTTTCAGCAAATGAACATATTTCAGCGAGGGAGAAGTTTTTTCTTTAATAGCGTCAGATTTTATCTTAAAATACAAGAACTTTTCGTGGTTCTTGTCAATTTTTGTTGGTTTTCATCCAATGAACTTATTTCAGTCAGCTCGATCTTTCTTCTTGAAAGCAAAAAGATTTTATCTTCAAATACAAGAACTTTTCGTGGTTTTGTTGATTTTCAGCAAATGAACATATTTCAGCGAGCTCGATGTTTTTTCTTCAATAGCGTAAGATTTTATCTTAAAATACAAGAACATTTCGTGATTCTTGTCAATTTTTGTTAGTTTTCATCTTATGAACTTATTTCAGTCAGCTAGATCTTTCTTCTTCAAAGCAAAAAGATTTTATCTTCAAATACAAGAACTTTTTGTGGTTTTGTTGATTTTCAGCAAATGAACATATTTCAGCGAGGGAGAAGTTTTTTCTTTAATAGCGTCAGATTTTATCTTAAAATACAAGAACTTTTCGTGGTTCTTGTCAATTTTTGTTGGTTTTCATCCAATGAACTTATTTCAGTCAGCTGGATCTTTCTTCTTGAAAGCAAAAAGATTTTATCTTCAAATACAAGAACTTTTCGTGGTTTTGTTGATTTTCAGCAAATGAACATATTTCAGCGAGGGAGAAGTTTTTTCTTTAATCGCGTCAGATTTTATCTTAAAATACAAGAACTTTTCGTGGTTCTTGTCAATTTTTGTTGGCCTTCATCCAATGAACTTATTTCAGTCAGCCAGATCTTTCTTCTTGAAAGCAAAAAGATTTTATCTTCAAATACAAGAACTTTTCGTGATTTGGTTGATTTTCAGCAAATGAACATATTTCAGCGAGCGAGAAGTTTTTTCTTTAATAGCGTCAGATTTAATCTTAAAATACAAAAACTTTTCGTGGTTCTTGTCAATTTTTGTTGATTTTCATCAAATGAACTGATTTCAGTCAGCTGGATCTTTCTTCTTTAAAGCCAAAAGATTTTATCTTCAAATACAAGAACTTTTCGTGGTTTTGTTGATTTTCATCCAATGAACTTATTTCAGTCAGCAAGATCTTTCTTCTTGAAAGCAAAAAGATTTTATCTTCAAATGCAAGAACTTTTCGTGGTTTTGTTGATTTTCAGCAAATGAACATATTTCAGCGAGCGAGAAGTTTTTTCTTTAATAGCGTCAGATTTTATCTTAAAATACAAGAACTTTTCGTGGTTCTTGTCAATTTTTGTTGGTTTTCATCCCATAAACTTATTTCAGTCAGCTAGATCTTTCTTCTTCAAAGGAAAAAGATTTTTATCTTCAAATACAAGAACTTTTCGTGGTTTTGTTGATTTTCAGCAAATGAACATATTTCAGCGAGCGAGAAGTTTTTTCTTCAAAAGCGTCAGATTTTATCTTAAAATACAAGAACTTTTCGTGGTTCTTGTCAATTTTTGTTGGTTTTCATCTTATGAACTTGTTTCAGTCAGCTGGATCTTTCTTCTTCAAAGCAAAAAGATTTTATCTTCAAATGCAAGAACTTTTCGTGGTTTTGTTGATTTTCAGCAAATGAACATATTTCAGCGAGCGAGAAGTTTTTTCTTTAATAGCGTCAGATTTTATCTTAAAATACAAAAACTTTTCGTGGTTCTTGTCAATTTTTGTTGATTTTCATCCAATAAACTTATTTCAGTCAGGTAGATATTTCTTCTTCAAAGCAAAAAGATTTTATCTTCAAATACAAGAACTTTTCGTGGTTTTGTTGATTTTCAGCAAATGAACATATTTCAGCGAGGGAGAAGTTTTTTCTTTAATAGCGTCAGATTTTATCTTGAAATACAAGAACTTTTCGTGGTTCTTGTCAATTTTCGTTGGTTTCCATCCAATGAACTAATTTCAGTCAGCTCGATCTTTCTTCTTGAAAGCAAAAAGATTTTATCTTCAAATACAAGAACTTTTCATGGTTTTGTTGATTTTCACCAAATGAACATATTTCAGTGAGCTGGAAGTTTTTTCTTTAATAGCGTCAGATTTTATCTTAAAATACAAGAACTTTTCGCGGTTCTTGTCAATTTTTGTTGGTTTTCATCTTATGAACTTATTTCAGTCAGCTAGATCTTTCTTCTTGAAAGCAAAAAGATTTTATCTTCAAATACAAGAACTTTTCGTGGTTTTGTTGATTTTCAGCAAATGAACATATTTCAGCGAGCTAGAAGTTTTTTCTTCAATAGCGTAAGATTTTATCTTAAAATACAAGAACTTTTCGTGATTCTTGTCAATTTTTGTTAGTTTTCATCTTATGAACTTATTTCAGTCAGCTAGATCTTTCTTCTTCAAAGCAAAAAGATTTTATCTTCAAATACAAGAACTTTTCGTGGTTTTGTTGATTTTCAGCAAATGAACATATTTCAGCGAGGGAGAAGTTTTTTCTTTAATCGCGTCAGATTTTATCTTAAAATACAAGAACTTTTCGTAGTTCTTGTCAATTTTTGTTGGTTTTCATCCAATGAACTTATTTCAGTCAGCTAGATCTTTCTTCTTGAAAGCAAAAAGATTTTATCTTCAAATACAAGAACTTTTCGTGGTTTTGTTGATTTTCAGCAAATGAACATATTTCAGCGAGGGAGAAGTTTTTTCTTTAATCGCGTCAGATTTTATCTTAAAATACAAGAACTTTTCGTGGTTCTTGAAGATAAAATCTTTTTCCTTTGAAGAAGAAAGATCTAGCTGACTGAAATAAGTTTATGGGATGAAAACCAACAAAAATTGACAAGAACCACGAAAAGTTCTTGTATTTTAAGATAAAATCTGACGCTATTAAAGAAATAACTTCTCGCTCGCTGAAATATGTTCATTTGCTGAAAATCAACAAAACCACGAAAAGTTCTTGCATTTGAAGATAAAATCTTTTTGCTTTCAAGAAGAAAGATCTTGCTGACTGAAATAAGTTCATTGGATGAAAATCAACAAAACCACGAAAAGTTCTTGTATTTGAAGATAAAATCTTTTGGCTTTAAAGATGAAAGATCTAGCTGACTGAAATAAGTTCATTTGATGAAAATCAACAAAAATTGACAAGAACCACGAAAAGTTTTTGTATTTTAAGATTAAATCTGACGCTATTAAAGAAAAAACTTCTCGCTCGCTGAAATATGTTCATTTGCTGAAAATCAACAAAATCACGAAAAGTTCTTGTATTTGAAGATAAAATCTTTTTGCTTTCAAGAAGAAAGATCTTGCTGACTGAAATAAGTTCATTGGATGAAAACCAACAAAAATTGACAAGAACCACGAAAAGTTCTTGTATTTTAACATAAAATCTGACGCGATTAAAGAAAAAACTTCTCCCTCGCTGAAATATGTTCATTTGCTGAAAATCAACAAAACCACGAAAAGTTCTTGTATTTGAAGATAAAATCTTTTTGCTTTGAAGAAGAAAGATCGGGCTGACTGAAATAATTTCATAAGATGAAAACCAACAAAAATTGACAAGAACCACGAAAAGTTCTTGTATTTTAAGATAAAATCTGACGCGATTAAAGAAAAAACTTCTCGCTCGCTGAAATATGTTCATTTGCTGAAAATCAACAAAACCACGAAAAGATCTTGTATTTGAAGATAAAATCTTTTTGCTTTGAAGAAGAAAGATCTAGCTGACTGAAATAAGTTTATGGGATGAAAACCAACAAAAATTGACAAGAACCACGAAAAGTTCTTGTATTTTAAGATAAAATCTTACGCTATTAAAGAAAAAACGTCTCCCTCGCTGAAATATGTTCATTTACTGAAAATCAACAAAACCACGAAAAGTTCTTGTATTTGAAGATAAAATCATTTGCTTTAAAGAAGAAAGATCAAGCTGACTGAAATAAGTTCATTTGATGAAAATCAACAAAAATTGACAAGAGCCACGAAAAGTTTTTGTATTTTAAGATAAAATCTGACGCTATTAAAGAAAAAACTTCTCGCTCGCTGAAATATGTTCATTTGCTGAAAATCAACAAAATCACGAAAAGTTCTTGTATTTGAAGATAAAATCTTTTTGCTTTGAAGAAGAAAGATCGAGCTGAATGAAATGAGTTCATCAGATGAAAACCAACAAAAATTGACAAGAACCACGAAAAGTTCTTGTATTTTAAGATAAAATCTGACGCTATTAAAGAAAAAACCTCTCGCTCGCTGAAATATGTTCATTTGCTGAAAATCAACAAAACCACGAAAAGTTCTTGCATTTGAAGATAAAATCTTTTTGCTTTCAAGAAGAAAGATCTTGCTGAATGAAATAAGTTCATCAGATGAAAACCACCAAAAATTGACAAGAACCACGAAAAGTTCTTGTATTTTAAGATAAAATCTGACGCTAATAAAGAAAAAACTTCTCGCTCGCTGAAATATGTTCATTTGCTGAAAATCAACAAAATCACGAAAAGTTCTTGTATTTGAAGATAAAATCTTTTTGCTTTAAAGAAGAAAGATCTAGCTGACTGAAATAAGTTCATTGGATGAAAACCAACAAAAATTGACAAGAACCACGAAAAGTTCTTGTACTTTAAGATAAAATCTGACGCTATTAAAGAAAAAACTTCTCCCTCGCTGAAATATGTTCATTTGCTGAAAATCAACAAAACCACGAAAAGTTCTTGTATTTGAAGATAAAATCTTTTTGCTTTAAAGAAGAAAGATCTAGCTGACTGAAATAAGTTCATTTGATGAAAATCAACAAAAATTGACAAGAACCACGAAAAGTTTTTGTATTTTAAGATTCAATCTGACGCTATTAAAGAAAAAACTTCTCCCTCGCTGAAATATGTTCATTTGCTGAAAATCAACAAAATCACGAAAAGTTCTTGTATTTGAAGATAAAATCTTTTTGCTTTCAAGAAGAAAGATCTAGCTGACTGAAATAAGTTCATTGGATGAAAACCAACAAAAATTGAAAAGAACCACGAAAAGTTCTTGCATTTTAAGATAAAATCTGACGCTATTAAAGAAAAAAACTTCTCGCTCGCTGAAATATGTTCATTTGCTGAAAATCAACAAAACCACGAAAAGTTCTTGCATTTGAAGATAAAATCTTTTTGCTTTCAAGAAGAAAGATCTTGCTGACTGAAATAAGTTCATTGGACGAAAACCAACAAAAATTGACAAGAACCACGAAAAGTTCTTGTATTTCAAGCGAAAATCTGACGCTATTAAAGAAAAAACTTCTCCCTCGCTGAAATATGTTCATTTGCTGAAAATCAACAAAACCACGAAAAGTTCTTGTATTTGAAGATAAAATCTTTTTGCTTTAAAGAAGAAAGATCGAGCTGAATGAAATAAGTTCATCAGATGAAAACCAACAAAAATTGACAAGAACCACGAAAAGTTCTTGTATTTTAAGATAAAATCTGACGCTAATAAAGAAAAAACTTCTCGCTCGCTGAAATATGTTCATTTGCTGAAAATCAACAAAATCACGAAAAGTTCTTGTATTTGAAGATAAAATCTTTTTGCTTTAAAGAAGAAAGATCTAGCTGACTGAAATAAGTTCATTGGATGAAAACCAACAAAAATTGACAAGAACCACGAAAAGTTCTTGTACTTTAAGATAAAATCTGACGCTATTAAAGAAAAAACTTCTCCCTCGCTGAAATATGTTCATTTGCTGAAAATCAACAAAACCACGAAAAGTTCTTGTATTTGAAGATAAAATCTTTTTGCTTTAAAGAAGAAAGATCTAGCTGACTGAAATAAGTTCATTTGATGAAAATCAACAAAAATTGACAAGAACCACGAAAAGTTTTTGTATTTTAAGATTCAATCTGACGCTATTAAAGAAAAAACTTCTCCCTCGCTGAAATATGTTCATTTGCTGAAAATCAACAAAATCACGAAAAGTTCTTGTATTTGAAGATAAAATCTTTTTGCTTTCAAGAAGAAAGATCGAGCTGACTGAAATAAGTTCATTGGATGAAAACCAACAAAAATTGAAAAGAACCACGAAAAGTTCTTGTATTTTAAGATAAAATCTGACGCTATTAAAGAAAAAACTTCTCGCTCGCTGAAATATGTTCATTTGCTGAAAATCAACAAAACCACGAAAAGTTCTTGCATTTGAAGATAAAATCTTTTTGCTTTCAAGAAGAAAGATCTTGCTGACTGAAATAAGTTCATTGGATGAAAACCAACAAAAATTGACAAGAACCACGAAAAGTTCTTGTATTTTAAGCGAAAATCTGACGCTTTTAAAGAAAAAACTTCTCGCTCGCTGAAATATGTTCATTTGCTGAAAATCAACAAAACCACGAAAAGTTCTTGTATTTCAAGATAAAATCTTTTTGCTTTGAAGAAGAAAGATCTGGCTGACTGAAATAAGTTCATTGGATGAAAGCCAAAAAAAATTGACAAGAACCACGAAAAGTTCTTGTATGTTAAGATAAAATCTGACGCGATTAAAGAAAAAACTTCTCGCTCGCTGAAATATGTTCATTTGCTGAAAATCAACAAAAATTGACAAGAACCATGAAAAGTTTTTGTGTTTTAAGATTAAATCTGACGCTATTAAAGAAAAAACTTCTCCCTCGCTGAAATATGTTCATTTGCTGAAAATCAACAAAACCACGAAAAGTTCTTGTATTTGAAGATGAAATCTTTTTGCTTTAAAGAAGAAAGATCTAGCTGACTGAAATAAGTCCATTTGATGAAAATCAACAAAAATTGACAAGAACCACGAAAAGTTTTTGTATTTTAGGATAAAATCTGACGCTATTAAAGAAAAAACTTCTCGCTCGCTGAAATATGTTCATTTGCTGAAAATCAACAAAATCACGAAAAGTTCTTGTATTTGAAGATAAAATCTTTTTGCTTTCAAGAAGAAAGATCTTGCTGACTGAAATAAGTTCATTGGATGAAAACCAACAAAAATTGACAAGAACCACGAAAAGTTCTTGTATTTTAAGCTAAAATCTGACGCTTTTAAAGAAAAAACTTCTCCCTCGCTGAAATATGTTCATTTGCTGAAAATCAACAAAACCACGAAAAGTTCTTGTATTTGAAGATAAAATCTTTTTGCTTTGAAGAAGAAAGATCGAGCTGACTGAAATAATTTCATAAGATGAAAACCAACAAAAATTGACAAGAACCACGAAAAGTTCTTGTATTTTAAGATAAAATCTGACGCGATTGAAGAAAAAACTTCTCGCTCGCTGAAATATGTTCATTTGCTGAAAATCAACAAAACCACGAAAAGTTCTTGTATTTGAAGATAAAATCTTTTTGCTTTGAAGAAGAAAGATCTCGCTGACTGAAATAAGTTTATGGGATGAAAACCAACAAAAATTGACAAGATCCACGAAAAGTTCTTGTATTTTAAGATAAAATCTTACGCTATTAAAGAAAAAACGTCTCCCTCGCTGAAATATGTTCATTTGCTGAAAATCAACAAAACCACGAAAAGTTCTTGTATTTGAAGATAAAATCATTTGCTTTAAAGAAGAAAGATCTAGCTGACTGAAATAAGTTCATTTGATGAAAATCAACAAAAGTTGACAAGAGCCACGAAAAGTTTTTGTATTTTAAGATAAAATCTGACGCTATTAAAGAAAAAACTTCTCGCTCGCTGAAATATGTTCATTTGCTGAAAATCAACAAAATCACGAAAAGTTCTTGTATTTGATGATAAAATCTATTTGCTTTGAAGAAGAAAGATCTTGCTGACTGAAATAAGTTCATTGGATGAAAACCAACAAAAATTGACAAGAACCACGAAAAGTTCTTGTATTTTAAGCGAAAATCTGACGCTATTAAAGAAAAAACTTCTCCCTCGCTGAAATATGTTCATTTGCTGAAAATCAACAAAACCACGAAAAGTTCTTGTATTTGAAGATAAAATCTTTTTGCTTTAAAGAAGAAAGATCGAGCTGAATGAAATAAGTTCATCAGATGAAAACCAACAAAAATTGACAAGAACCACGAAAAGTTCTTGTATTTTAAGATAAAATCTGACGCTAATAAAGAAAAAACTTCTCGCTCGCTGAAATATGTTCATTTGCTGAAAATCAACAAAATCACGAAAAGTTCTTGTATTTGAAGATAAAATCTTTTTGCTTTAAAGAAGAAAGATCTAGCTGACTGAAATAAGTTCATTGGATGAAAACCAACAAAAATTGACAAGAACCACGAAAAGTTCTTGTACTTTAAGATAAAATCTGACGCTATTAAAGAAAAAACTTCTCCCTCGCTGAAATATGTTCATTTGCTGAAAATCAACAAAACCACGAAAAGTTCTTGTATTTGAAGATAAAATCTTTTTGCTTTAAAGAAGAAAGATCGAGCTGACTGAAATAAGTTCATTTGATGAAAATCAACAAAAATTGACAAGAACCACGAAAAGTTTTTGTATTTTAAGATTCAATCTGACGCTATTAAAGAAAAAACTTCTCCCTCGCTGAAATATGTTCATTTGCTGAAAATCAACAAAATCACGAAAAGTTCTTGTATTTGAAGATAAAATCTTTTTGCTTTCAAGAAGAAAGATCTAGCTGACTGAAATAAGTTCATTGGATGAAAACCAACAAAAATTGAAAAGAACCACGAAAAGTTCTTGTATTTCAAGATAAAATCTGACGCTATTAAAGAAAAAACTTCTCCCTCGCTGAAATATGTTCATTTGCTGAAAATCAACAAAACCACGAAAAGTTCTTGCATTTGAAGATAAAATCTTTTTGCTTTCAAGAAGAAAGATCTTGCTGACTGAAATAAGTTCATTGGATGAAAACCAACAAAAATTGACAAGAACCACGAAAAGTTCTTGTATTTTAAGCGAAAATCTGACGCTTTTAAAGAAAAAACTTCTCGCTCGCTGAAATATGTTCATTTGCTGAAAATCAACAAAACCACGAAAAGTTCTTGTATTTGAAGATAAAATCTTTTTGCTTTGAAGAAGAAAGATCTGGCTGACTGAAATAAGTTCATTGGATGAAAGCCAAAAAAAATTGACAAGAACCACGAAAAGTTCTTGTATGTTAAGATAAAATCTGACGCGATTAAAGAAAAAACTTCTCCCTCGCTGAAATATGTTCATTTGCTGAAAATCAACAAAAATTGACAAGAACCATGAAAAGTTTTTGTGTTTTAAGATTAAATCTGACGCTATTAAAGAAAAAACTTCTCCCTCGCTGAAATATGTTCATTTGCTGAAAATCAACAAAACCACGAAAAGTTCTTGTATTTGAAGATGAAATCTTTTTGCTTTAAAGAAGAAAGATCTAGCTGACTGAAATAAGTCCATTTGATGAAAATCAACAAAAATTGACAAGAACCACGAAAAGTTTTTGTATTTTAAGATAAAATCTGACGCTATTAAAGAAAAAACTTCTCGCTCGCTGAAATATGTTCATTTGCTGAAAATCAACAAAATCACGAAAAGTTCTTGTATTTGAAGATAAAATCTTTTTGCTTTCAAGAATAAAGATCTTGCTGACTGAAATAAGTTCATTGGATGAAAACCAACAAAAATTGACAAGAACCACGAAAAGTTCTTGTATTTTAAGCTAAAATCTGACGCTTTTAAAGAAAAAACTTCTCCCTCGCTGAAATATGTTCATTTGCTGAAAATCAACAAAACCACGAAAAGTTCTTGTATTTGAAGATAAAATCTTTTTGCTTTGAAGAAGAAAGATCGAGCTGACTGAAATAATTTCATAAGATGAAAACCAACAAAAATTGACAAGAACCACGAAAAGTTCTTGTATTTTAAGATAAAATCTGACGCGATTGAAGAAAAAACTTCTCGCTCGCTGAAATATGTTCATTTGCTGAAAATCAACAAAACCACGAAAAGTTCTTGTATTTGAAGATAAAATCTTTTTGCTTTGAAGAAGAAAGATCTCGCTGACTGAAATAAGTTTATGGGATGAAAACCAACAAAAATTGACAAGATCCACGAAAAGTTCTTGTATTTTAAGATAAAATCTTACGCTATTAAAGAAAAAACGTCTCCCTCGCTGAAATATGTTCATTTGCTGAAAATCAACAAAACCACGAAAAGTTCTTGTATTTGAAGATAAAATCATTTGCTTTAAAGAAGAAAGATCTAGCTGACTGAAATAAGTTCATTTGATGAAAATCAACAAAAGTTGACAAGAGCCACGAAAAGTTTTTGTATTTTAAGATAAAATCTGACGCTATTAAAGAAAAAACTTCTCGCTCGCTGAAATATGTTCATTTGCTGAAAATCAACAAAATCACGAAAAGTTCTTGTATTTGATGATAAAATCTATTTGCTTTGAAGAAGAAAGATCTAGCTGAATGAAATAAGTTCATCAGATGAAAACCAACAAAAATTGACAAGAACCACGAAAAGTTCTTGTATTTTAAGATAAAATCTGACGCTATTAAAGAAAAAACTTCTCCCTCGCTGAAATATGTTCATTTGCTGAAAATCAACAAAACCACGAAAAGTTCTTGTATTTGAAGATAAAATCTTTTTGCTTTGAAGAAGAAAGATCTAGCTGACTGAAATAAGTTCATTTGATGAAAATCAACAAAAATTGACAAGAACCACGAAAAGTTTTTGTATTTTAAGATTCAATCTGACGCTATTAAAGAAAAAACTTCTCCCTCGCTGAAATATGTTCATTTGCTGAAAATCAACAAAATCACGAAAAGTTCTTGTATTTGAAGATAAAATCTTTTTGCTTTCAAGAAGAAAGATCTCGCTGACTGAAATAAGTTCATCAGATGAAAACCAACAAAAATTGACAAGAACCACGAAAAGTTCTTGTATTTTAAGATAAAATCTGACGCTATTAAAGAAAAAACTTCTCCCTCACTGAAATATGTTCATTTGCTGAAAATCAACAAAACCACGAAAAGTTCTTGTATTTGAAGATAAAATCTTTTTGCTTTAAAGAAGAAAGATCTAGCTGACTGAAATAAGTTCATTTGATGAAAATCAACAAAAATTGACAAGAACCACGAAAAGTTTTTGTATTTTAAGATTCAATCTGACGCTATTAAAGAAAAAACTTCTCCCTCGCTGAAATATGTTCATTTGCTGAAAATCAACAAAATCACGAAAAGTTCTTGTATTTGAAGATAAAATCTTTTTGCTTTCAAGAAGAAAGATCTAGCTGACTGAAATAAGTTCATTGGATGAAAACCAACAAAAATTGACAAGAACCACGAAAAGTTCTTGTATTTTAAGATAAAATCTGACGCTATTAAAGAAAAAACTTCTCGCTCGCTGAAATATGTTCATTTGCTGAAAATCAACAAAACCACGAAAAGTTCTTGCATTTGAAGATAAAATCTTTTTGCTTTCAAGAAGAAAGATCTTGCTGACTGAAATAAGTTCATTGGATGAAAACCAACAAAAATTGACAAGAACCACGAAAAGTTCTTGTATTTTAAGCGAAAATCTGACGCTTTTAAAGAAAAAACTTCTCGCTCGCTGAAATATGTTCATTTGCTGAAAATCAACAAAATCACGAAAAGTTCTTGTATTTGAAGATAAAATCTTTTTCTTTGAAGAAGAAAGATCTGGCTGACTGAAATAAGTTCATTGGATGAAAGCCAAAAAAAATTGACAAGAACCACGAAAAGTTCTTGTATTTTAAGATAAAATCTGATGCGATCAAAGAAAAAACTTCTCCCTCGCTGAAATATGTTCATTTGCTGAAAATCAACAAAAATTGACAAGAACCACGAAAAGTTTTTGTATTTTAAGATTAAATCTGACGCGATTAAAGAAAAAACTTCTCCCTCGCTGAAATATGTTCATTTGCTGAAAATCAACAAAACCACGAAAAGTTCTTGTATTTGAAGATGAAATCTTTTTGCTTTAAAGAAGAAAGATCCAGCTGACTGAAATAAGTCCATTTGATGAAAATCAACAAAAATTGACAAGAACCACGAAAAGTTTTTGTATTTTAAGATTAAATCTGACGCTATTAAAGAAAAAACTTCTCGCTCGCTGAAATATGTTCATTTGCTGAAAATCAACAAAATCACGAAAAGTTCTTGTATTTGAAGATAAAATCTTTTTGCTTTCAAGAAGAAAGATCTAGCTGACTGAAATAAGTTCATTGGATGAAAACCAACAAAAATTGACAAGAACCACGAAAAGTTCTTGTATTTTAAGATAAAATCTGACGCTATTAAAGAAAAAACTTCTCGCTCGCTGAAATATGTTCATTTGCTGAAAATCAACAAAACCACGAAAAGTTCTTGTATTTGAAGATAAAATCATTTGCTTTAAAGAAGAAAGATCAAGCTGACTGAAATAAGTTCATTTGATGAAAATCAACAAAAATTGACAAGAGCCACGAAAAGTTTTTGTATTTTAAGATAAAATCTGACGCTATTAAAGAAAAAACTTCTCGCTCGCTGAAATACGTTCATTTGCTGAAAATCAACAAAACCACGAAAAGTTCTTGTATTTGAAGATAAAATCTTTTTGCTTTAAAGAAGAAAGATCCAGCTGACTGAAATAAGTTCATTTGATGAAAATCAACAAAAATTGACAAGAACCACGAAAAGTTTTTGTATTTTAAGATTAAATCTGACGCTATTAAAGAAAAAACTTCTCCCTCGCTGAAATATGTTCATTTGCTGAAAATCAACAAAACCACGAAAAGTTCTTGTATTTGAAGATAAAATATTTTTGCTTTTAAGAAGAAAGATCGAGCTGACTGAAATAAGTTAATTGGATGAAAACCAACAAAAATTGACAAGAACCACGAAAAGTTCTTGTATTTTAAGATAAAATCTTACGCTTTTAAAGAAAAAACTTCTCCCTCGCTGAAATATGTTCATTTGCTGAAAATCAACAAAACCACGAAAAGTTCTTGTATTTGAAGATAAAATCTTTTTGCTTTGAAGAAGAAAGATCTCGCTGACTGAAATAAGTTAATTGGATGAAAACCAACAAAAATTGACAAGAACCACGAAAAGTTCTTGTATTTTAAGATAAAATCTATTAAAGAAAAAACTTCTCGCTCGCTGAAATATGTTCATTTGCTGAAAATCAACAAAATCACGAAAAGTTCTTGTATTTGAAGATAAAATCTTTTTGCTTTCAAGAAGAAAGATATAGCTGACTGAAATAAGTTCATTGGATGAAAACCAACAAAAATTGACAAGAACCACGTAAAGTTCTTGTATTTTAAGATAAAATCTGACGCTATTAAAGAAAAAACTTCTCGCTCGCTGAAATATGTTCATTTGCTGAAAATCAACAAAACCACGAAAAGTTCTTGCATTTGAAGATAAAATCTTTTTGCTTTCAAGAAGAAAGATCTTGCTGACTGAAATAAGTTCATTGGATGAAGGCCAACAAAAATTGACAAGAACCACGAAAAGTTCTTGTATTTTAAGCTAAAATCTGACGCTTTGAAAGAAAAAACTTCTCGCTCGCTGAAATATGTTCATTTGCTGAAAATCAACAAAACCACGAAAAGTTCTTGTATTTCAAGATAAAATCTTTTTGCTTTGAAGAAGAAAGATCTGGCTGACTGAAATAAGTTCATTGGATGAAAGCCAACAAAAATTGACAAGAACCACGAAAAGTTCTTGTATTTTAAGATAAAATCTGACGCGATTAAAGAAAAAACTTCTCCCTCGCTGAAATACGTTCATTTGCTGAAAATCAACAAAACCACGAAAAGTTCTTGTATTTGAAGATAAAATCTTTTTGCTTTGAAGAAGAAAGATCTAGCTGACTGAAATAAGTTTATGGGATGAAAACCAACAAAAATTGACAAGAACCACGAAAAGTTCTTGTATTTTAAGATAAAATCTTACGCTATTAAAGAAAAAACGTCTCCCTCGCTGAAATATGTTCATTTACTGAAAATCAACAAAACCACGAAAAGTTCTTGTATTTGAAGATAAAATCATTTGCTTTAAAGAAGAAAGATCAAGCTGACTGAAATAAGTTCATTTGATGAAAATCAACAAAAATTGACAAGAGCCACGAAAAGTTTTTGTATTTTAAGATAAAATCTGACGCTATTAAAGAAAAAACTTCTCGCTCGCTGAAATATGTTCATTTGCTGAAAATCAACAAAACCACGAAAAGTTCTTGCATTTGAAGATAAAATCTTTTTGCTTTCAAGAAGAAAGATCTTGCTGAATGAAATAAGTTCATCAGATGAAAACCACCAAAAATTGACAAGAACCACGAAAAGTTCTTGTATTTTAAGATAAAATCTGACGCTAATAAAGAAAAAACTTCTCGCTCGCTGAAATATGTTCATTTGCTGAAAATCAACAAAATCACGAAAAGTTCTTGTATTTGAAGATAAAATCTTTTTGCTTTAAAGAAGAAAGATCTAGCTGACTGAAATAAGTTCATTGGATGAAAACCAACAAAAATTGACAAGAACCACGAAAAGTTCTTGTACTTTAAGATAAAATCTGACGCTATTAAAGAAAAAACTTCTCGCTCGCTGAAATATGTTCATTTGCTGAAAATCAACAAAACCACGAAAAGTTCTTGCATTTGAAGATAAAATCTTTTTGCTTTCAAGAAGAAAGATCTTGCTGACTGAAATAAGTTCATTGGATGAAAACCAACAAAAATTGACAAGAACCACGAAAAGTTCTTGTATTTTAAGCGAAAATCTGACGCTTTTAAAGAAAAAACTTCTCGCTCGCTGAAATATGTTCATTTGCTGAAAATCAACAAAACCACGAAAAGTTCTTGTATTTGAAGATAAAATCTTTTTGCTTTGAAGAAGAAAGATCTGGCTGACTGAAATAAGTTCATTGGATGAAAGCCAAAAAAAATTGACAAGAACCACGAAAAGTTCTTGTATGTTAAGATAAAATCTGACGCGATTAAAGAAAAAACTTCTCCCTCGCTGAAATATGTTCATTTGCTGAAAATCAACAAAAATTGACAAGAACCATGAAAAGTTTTTGTGTTTTAAGATTAAATCTGACGCTATTAAAGAAAAAACTTCTCCCTCGCTGAAATATGTTCATTTGCTGAAAATCAACAAAACCACGAAAAGTTCTTGTATTTGAAGATGAAATCTTTTTGCTTTAAAGAAGAAAGATCTAGCTGACTGAAATAAGTCCATTTGATGAAAATCAACAAAAATTGACAAGAACCACGAAAAGTTTTTGTATTTTAGGATAAAATCTGACGCTATTAAAGAAAAAACTTCTCGCTCGCTGAAATATGTTCATTTGCTGAAAATCAACAAAATCACGAAAAGTTCTTGTATTTGAAGATAAAATCTTTTTGCTTTCAAGAAGAAAGATCTTGCTGACTGAAATAAGTTCATTGGATGAAAACCAACAAAAATTGACAAGAACCACGAAAAGTTCTTGTATTTTAAGCTAAAATCTGACGCTTTTAAAGAAAAAACTTCTCCCTCGCTGAAATATGTTCATTTGCTGAAAATCAACAAAACCACGAAAAGTTCTTGTATTTGAAGATAAAATCTTTTTGCTTTGAAGAAGAAAGATCGAGCTGACTGAAATAATTTCATAAGATGAAAACCAACAAAAATTGACAAGAACCACGAAAAGTTCTTGTATTTTAAGATAAAATCTGACGCGATTGAAGAAAAAACTTCTCGCTCGCTGAAATATGTTCATTTGCTGAAAATCAACAAAACCACGAAAAGTTCTTGTATTTGAAGATAAAATCTTTTTGCTTTGAAGAAGAAAGATCTCGCTGACTGAAATAAGTTTATGGGATGAAAACCAACAAAAATTGACAAGATCCACGAAAAGTTCTTGTATTTTAAGATAAAATCTTACGCTATTAAAGAAAAAACGTCTCCCTCGCTGAAATATGTTCATTTGCTGAAAATCAACAAAACCACGAAAAGTTCTTGTATTTGAAGATAAAATCATTTGCTTTAAAGAAGAAAGATCTAGCTGACTGAAATAAGTTCATTTGATGAAAATCAACAAAAGTTGACAAGAGCCACGAAAAGTTTTTGTATTTTAAGATAAAATCTGACGCTATTAAAGAAAAAACTTCTCGCTCGCTGAAATATGTTCATTTGCTGAAAATCAACAAAACCACGAAAAGTTCTTGTATTTGAAGATAAAATCTTTTTGCTTTGAAGAAGAAAGATCTAGCTGACTGAAATAAGTTTATGGGATGAAAACCAACAAAAATTGACAAGAACCACGAAAAGTTCTTGTATTTTAAGATAAAATCTTACGCTATTAAAGAAAAAACGTCTCCCTCGCTGAAATATGTTCATTTACTGAAAATCAACAAAACCACGAAAAGTTCTTGTATTTGAAGATAAAATCATTTGCTTTAAAGAAGAAAGATCAAGCTGACTGAAATAAGTTCATTTGATGAAAATCAACAAAAATTGACAAGAGCCACGAAAAGTTTTTGTATTTTAAGATAAAATCTGACGCTATTAAAGAAAAAACTTCTCGCTCGCTGAAATATGTTCATTTGCTGAAAATCAACAAAACCACGAAAAGTTCTTGCATTTGAAGATAAAATCTTTTTGCTTTCAAGAAGAAAGATCTTGCTGAATGAAATAAGTTCATCAGATGAAAACCACCAAAAATTGACAAGAACCACGAAAAGTTCTTGTATTTTAAGATAAAATCTGACGCTAATAAAGAAAAAACTTCTCGCTCGCTGAAATATGTTCATTTGCTGAAAATCAACAAA
The DNA here is from genome assembly GCF_035084215.1 of Heptranchias perlo. Lineage (NCBI taxonomy): Eukaryota > Metazoa > Chordata > Chondrichthyes > Hexanchiformes > Hexanchidae > Heptranchias > Heptranchias perlo. The sequence goes on along the minus strand of NW_027139033.1, from coordinate 200,946 downwards.
ATCACGAAAAGTTCTTGTATTTGAAGATAAAATCTTTTTGCTTTAAAGAAGAAAGATCTAGCTGACTGAAATAAGTTCATTGGATGAAAACCAACAAAAATTGACAAGAACCACGAAAAGTTCTTGTACTTTAAGATAAAATCTGACGCTATTAAAGAAAAAACTTCTCGCTCGCTGAAATATGTTCATTTGCTGAAAATCAACAAAACCACGAAAAGTTCTTGCATTTGAAGATAAAATCTTTTTGCTTTCAAGAAGAAAGATCTTGCTGACTGAAATAAGTTCATTGGATGAAAACCAACAAAAATTGACAAGAACCACGAAAAGTTCTTGTATTTTAAGCGAAAATCTGACGCTTTTAAAGAAAAAACTTCTCGCTCGCTGAAATATGTTCATTTGCTGAAAATCAACAAAACCACGAAAAGTTCTTGTATTTGAAGATAAAATCTTTTTGCTTTGAAGAAGAAAGATCTGGCTGACTGAAATAAGTTCATTGGATGAAAGCCAAAAAAAATTGACAAGAACCACGAAAAGTTCTTGTATGTTAAGATAAAATCTGACGCGATTAAAGAAAAAACTTCTCCCTCGCTGAAATATGTTCATTTGCTGAAAATCAACAAAAATTGACAAGAACCATGAAAAGTTTTTGTGTTTTAAGATTAAATCTGACGCTATTAAAGAAAAAACTTCTCCCTCGCTGAAATATGTTCATTTGCTGAAAATCAACAAAACCACGAAAAGTTCTTGTATTTGAAGATGAAATCTTTTTGCTTTAAAGAAGAAAGATCTAGCTGACTGAAATAAGTCCATTTGATGAAAATCAACAAAAATTGACAAGAACCACGAAAAGTTTTTGTATTTTAGGATAAAATCTGACGCTATTAAAGAAAAAACTTCTCGCTCGCTGAAATATGTTCATTTGCTGAAAATCAACAAAATCACGAAAAGTTCTTGTATTTGAAGATAAAATCTTTTTGCTTTCAAGAAGAAAGATCTTGCTGACTGAAATAAGTTCATTGGATGAAAACCAACAAAAATTGACAAGAACCACGAAAAGTTCTTGTATTTTAAGCTAAAATCTGACGCTTTTAAAGAAAAAACTTCTCCCTCGCTGAAATATGTTCATTTGCTGAAAATCAACAAAACCACGAAAAGTTCTTGTATTTGAAGATAAAATCTTTTTGCTTTGAAGAAGAAAGATCGAGCTGACTGAAATAATTTCATAAGATGAAAACCAACAAAAATTGACAAGAACCACGAAAAGTTCTTGTATTTTAAGATAAAATCTGACGCGATTGAAGAAAAAACTTCTCGCTCGCTGAAATATGTTCATTTGCTGAAAATCAACAAAACCATGAAAAGTTCTTGTATTTGAAGATAAAATCTTTTTGCTTTGAAGAAGAAAGATCTCGCTGACTGAAATAAGTTTATGGGATGAAAACCAACAAAAATTGACAAGATCCACGAAAAGTTCTTGTATTTTAAGATAAAATCTTACGCTATTAAAGAAAAAACGTCTCCCTCGCTGAAATATGTTCATTTGCTGAAAATCAACAAAACCACGAAAAGTTCTTGTATTTGAAGATAAAATCATTTGCTTTAAAGAAGAAAGATCTAGCTGACTGAAATAAGTTCATTTGATGAAAATCAACAAAAGTTGACAAGAGCCACGAAAAGTTTTTGTATTTTAAGATAAAATCTGACGCTATTAAAGAAAAAACTTCTCGCTCGCTGAAATATGTTCATTTGCTGAAAATCAACAAAATCACGAAAAGTTCTTGTATTTGATGATAAAATCTATTTGCTTTGAAGAAGAAAGATCTTGCTGACTGAAATAAGTTCATTGGATGAAAACCAACAAAAATTGACAAGAACCACGAAAAGTTCTTGTATTTTTAGCGAAAATCTGACGCTATTAAAGAAAAAACTTCTCCCTCGCTGAAATATGTTCATTTGCTGAAAATCAACAAAACCACGAAAAGTTCTTGTATTTGAAGATAAAATCTTTTTGCTTTAAAGAAGAAAGATCGAGCTGAATGAAATAAGTTCATCAGATGAAAACCAACAAAAATTGACAAGAACCACGAAAAGTTCTTGTATTTTAAGATAAAATCTGACGCTAATAAAGAAAAAACTTCTCGCTCGCTGAAATATGTTCATTTGCTGAAAATCAACAAAATCACGAAAAGTTCTTGTATTTGAAGATAAAATCTTTTTGCTTTCAAGAAGAAAGATCTAGCTGACTGAAATAAGTTCATTGGATGAAAACCAACAAAAATTGAAAAGAACCACGAAAAGTTCTTGTATTTTAAGATAAAATCTGACGCTATTAAAGAAAAAACTTCTCCCTCGCTGAAATATGTTCATTTGCTGAAAATCAACAAAACCACGAAAAGTTCTTGCATTTGAAGATAAAATCTTTTTGCTTTCAAGAAGAAAGATCTTGCTGACTGAAATAAGTTCATTGGATGAAAACCAACAAAAATTGACAAGAACCACGAAAAGTTCTTGTATTTTAAGCGAAAATCTGACGCTTTTAAAGAAAAAACTTCTCGCTCGCTGAAATATGTTCATTTGCTGAAAATCAACAAAACCACGAAAAGTTCTTGTATTTGAAGATAAAATCTTTTTGCTTTGAAGAAGAAAGATCTGGCTGACTGAAATAAGTTCATTGGATGAAAGCCAAAAAAAATTGACAAGAACCACGAAAAGTTCTTGTATGTTAAGATAAAATCTGACGCGATTAAAGAAAAAACTTCTCCCTCGCTGAAATATGTTCATTTGCTGAAAATCAACAAAAATTGACAAGAACCATGAAAAGTTTTTGTGTTTTAAGATTAAATCTGACGCTATTAAAGAAAAAACTTCTCCCTCGCTGAAATATGTTCATTTGCTGAAAATCAACAAAACCACGAAAAGTTCTTGTATTTGAAGATGAAATCTTTTTGCTTTAAAGAAGAAAGATCTAGCTGACTGAAATAAGTCCATTTGATGAAAATCAACAAAAATTGACAAGAACCACGAAAAGTTTTTGTATTTTAGGATAAAATCTGACGCTATTAAAGAAAAAACTTCTCGCTCGCTGAAATATGTTCATTTGCTGAAAATCAACAAAATCACGAAAAGTTCTTGTATTTGAAGATAAAATCTTTTTGCTTTCAAGAAGAAAGATCTTGCTGACTGAAATAAGTTCATTGGATGAAAACCAACAAAAATTGACAAGAACCACGAAAAGTTCTTGTATTTTAAGCTAAAATCTGACGCTTTTAAAGAAAAAACTTCTCCCTCGCTGAAATATGTTCATTTGCTGAAAATCAACAAAACCACGAAAAGTTCTTGTATTTGAAGATAAAATCTTTTTGCTTTGAAGAAGAAAGATCGAGCTGACTGAAATAATTTCATAAGATGAAAACCAACAAAAATTGACAAGAACCACGAAAAGTTCTTGTATTTTAAGATAAAATCTGACGCGATTGAAGAAAAAACTTCTCGCTCGCTGAAATATGTTCATTTGCTGAAAATCAACAAAACCACGAAAAGTTCTTGTATTTGAAGATAAAATCTTTTTGCTTTGAAGAAGAAAGATCTCGCTGACTGAAATAAGTTTATGGGATGAAAACCAACAAAAATTGACAAGATCCACGAAAAGTTCTTGTATTTTAAGATAAAATCTTACGCTATTAAAGAAAAAACGTCTCCCTCGCTGAAATATGTTCATTTGCTGAAAATCAACAAAACCACGAAAAGTTCTTGTATTTGAAGATAAAATCATTTGCTTTAAAGAAGAAAGATCTAGCTGACTGAAATAAGTTCATTTGATGAAAATCAACAAAAGTTGACAAGAGCCACGAAAAGTTTTTGTATTTTAAGATAAAATCTGACGCTATTAAAGAAAAAACTTCTCGCTCGCTGAAATATGTTCATTTGCTGAAAATCAACAAAACCACGAAAAGTTCTTGTATTTGAAGATAAAATCTTTTTGCTTTGAAGAAGAAAGATCTAGCTGACTGAAATAAGTTTATGGGATGAAAACCAACAAAAATTGACAAGAACCACGAAAAGTTCTTGTATTTTAAGATAAAATCTTACGCTATTAAAGAAAAAACGTCTCCCTCGCTGAAATATGTTCATTTACTGAAAATCAACAAAACCACGAAAAGTTCTTGTATTTGAAGATAAAATCATTTGCTTTAAAGAAGAAAGATCAAGCTGACTGAAATAAGTTCATTTGATGAAAATCAACAAAAATTGACAAGAGCCACGAAAAGTTTTTGTATTTTAAGATAAAATCTGACGCTATTAAAGAAAAAACTTCTCGCTCGCTGAAATATGTTCATTTGCTGAAAATCAACAAAACCACGAAAAGTTCTTGCATTTGAAGATAAAATCTTTTTGCTTTCAAGAAGAAAGATCTTGCTGAATGAAATAAGTTCATCAGATGAAAACCACCAAAAATTGACAAGAACCACGAAAAGTTCTTGTATTTTAAGATAAAATCTGACGCTAATAAAGAAAAAACTTCTCGCTCGCTGAAATATGTTCATTTGCTGAAAATCAACAAAATCACGAAAAGTTCTTGTATTTGAAGATAAAATCTTTTTGCTTTAAAGAAGAAAGATCTAGCTGACTGAAATAAGTTCATTGGATGAAAACCAACAAAAATTGACAAGAACCACGAAAAGTTCTTGTACTTTAAGATAAAATCTGACGCTATTAAAGAAAAAACTTCTCGCTCGCTGAAATATGTTCATTTGCTGAAAATCAACAAAACCACGAAAAGTTCTTGCATTTGAAGATAAAATCTTTTTGCTTTCAAGAAGAAAGATCTTGCTGACTGAAATAAGTTCATTGGATGAAAACCAACAAAAATTGACAAGAACCACGAAAAGTTCTTGTATTTTAAGCGAAAATCTGACGCTTTTAAAGAAAAAACTTCTCGCTCGCTGAAATATGTTCATTTGCTGAAAATCAACAAAACCACGAAAAGTTCTTGTATTTGAAGATAAAATCTTTTTGCTTTGAAGAAGAAAGATCTGGCTGACTGAAATAAGTTCATTGGATGAAAGCCAAAAAAAATTGACAAGAACCACGAAAAGTTCTTGTATGTTAAGATAAAATCTGACGCGATTAAAGAAAAAACTTCTCCCTCGCTGAAATATGTTCATTTGCTGAAAATCAACAAAAATTGACAAGAACCATGAAAAGTTTTTGTGTTTTAAGATTAAATCTGACGCTATTAAAGAAAAAACTTCTCCCTCGCTGAAATATGTTCATTTGCTGAAAATCAACAAAACCACGAAAAGTTCTTGTATTTGAAGATGAAATCTTTTTGCTTTAAAGAAGAAAGATCTAGCTGACTGAAATAAGTCCATTTGATGAAAATCAACAAAAATTGACAAGAACCACGAAAAGTTTTTGTATTTTAGGATAAAATCTGACGCTATTAAAGAAAAAACTTCTCGCTCGCTGAAATATGTTCATTTGCTGAAAATCAACAAAATCACGAAAAGTTCTTGTATTTGAAGATAAAATCTTTTTGCTTTCAAGAAGAAAGATCTTGCTGACTGAAATAAGTTCATTGGATGAAAACCAACAAAAATTGACAAGAACCACGAAAAGTTCTTGTATTTTAAGCTAAAATCTGACGCTTTTAAAGAAAAAACTTCTCCCTCGCTGAAATATGTTCATTTGCTGAAAATCAACAAAACCACGAAAAGTTCTTGTATTTGAAGATAAAATCTTTTTGCTTTGAAGAAGAAAGATCGAGCTGACTGAAATAATTTCATAAGATGAAAACCAACAAAAATTGACAAGAACCACGAAAAGTTCTTGTATTTTAAGATAAAATCTGACGCGATTGAAGAAAAAACTTCTCGCTCGCTGAAATATGTTCATTTGCTGAAAATCAACAAAACCATGAAAAGTTCTTGTATTTGAAGATAAAATCTTTTTGCTTTGAAGAAGAAAGATCTCGCTGACTGAAATAAGTTTATGGGATGAAAACCAACAAAAATTGACAAGATCCACGAAAAGTTCTTGTATTTTAAGATAAAATCTTACGCTATTAAAGAAAAAACGTCTCCCTCGCTGAAATATGTTCATTTGCTGAAAATCAACAAAACCACGAAAAGTTCTTGTATTTGAAGATAAAATCATTTGCTTTAAAGAAGAAAGATCTAGCTGACTGAAATAAGTTCATTTGATGAAAATCAACAAAAGTTGACAAGAGCCACGAAAAGTTTTTGTATTTTAAGATAAAATCTGACGCTATTAAAGAAAAAACTTCTCGCTCGCTGAAATATGTTCATTTGCTGAAAATCAACAAAATCACGAAAAGTTCTTGTATTTGATGATAAAATCTATTTGCTTTGAAGAAGAAAGATCTTGCTGACTGAAATAAGTTCATTGGATGAAAACCAACAAAAATTGACAAGAACCACGAAAAGTTCTTGTATTTTTAGCGAAAATCTGACGCTATTAAAGAAAAAACTTCTCCCTCGCTGAAATATGTTCATTTGCTGAAAATCAACAAAACCACGAAAAGTTCTTGTATTTGAAGATAAAATCTTTTTGCTTTAAAGAAGAAAGATCGAGCTGAATGAAATAAGTTCATCAGATGAAAACCAACAAAAATTGACAAGAACCACGAAAAGTTCTTGTATTTTAAGATAAAATCTGACGCTAATAAAGAAAAAACTTCTCGCTCGCTGAAATATGTTCATTTGCTGAAAATCAACAAAATCACGAAAAGTTCTTGTATTTGAAGATAAAATCTTTTTGCTTTCAAGAAGAAAGATCGAGCTGACTGAAATAAGTTCATTGGATGAAAACCAACAAAAATTGAAAAGAACCACGAAAAGTTCTTGTATTTTAAGATAAAATCTGACGCTATTAAAGAAAAAACTTCTCCCTCGCTGAAATATGTTCATTTGCTGAAAATCAACAAAACCACGAAAAGTTCTTGCATTTGAAGATAAAATCTTTTTGCTTTCAAGAAGAAAGATCTTGCTGACTGAAATAAGTTCATTGGATGAAAACCAACAAAAATTGACAAGAACCACGAAAAGTTCTTGTATTTTAAGCGAAAATCTGACGCTTTTAAAGAAAAAACTTCTCGCTCGCTGAAATATGTTCATTTGCTGAAAATCAACAAAACCACGAAAAGTTCTTGTATTTGAAGATAAAATCTTTTTGCTTTGAAGAAGAAAGATCTGGCTGACTGAAATAAGTTCATTGGATGAAAGCCAAAAAAAATTGACAAGAACCACGAAAAGTTCTTGTATGTTAAGATAAAATCTGACGCGATTAAAGAAAAAACTTCTCCCTCGCTGAAATATGTTCATTTGCTGAAAATCAACAAAAATTGACAAGAACCATGAAAAGTTTTTGTGTTTTAAGATTAAATCTGACGCTATTAAAGAAAAAACTTCTCCCTCGCTGAAATATGTTCATTTGCTGAAAATCAACAAAACCACGAAAAGTTCTTGTATTTGAAGATGAAATCTTTTTGCTTTAAAGAAGAAAGATCTAGCTGACTGAAATAAGTCCATTTGATGAAAATCAACAAAAATTGACAAGAACCACGAAAAGTTTTTGTATTTTAAGATAAAATCTGACGCTATTAAAGAAAAAACTTCTCGCTCGCTGAAATATGTTCATTTGCTGAAAATCAACAAAATCACGAAAAGTTCTTGTATTTGAAGATAAAATCTTTTTGCTTTCAAGAAGAAAGATCTTGCTGACTGAAATAAGTTCATTGGATGAAAACCAACAAAAATTGACAAGAACCACGAAAAGTTCTTGTATTTTAAGCTAAAATCTGACGCTTTTAAAGAAAAAACTTCTCCCTCGCTGAAATATGTTCATTTGCTGAAAATCAACAAAACCACGAAAAGTTCTTGTATTTGAAGATAAAATCTTTTTGCTTTGAAGAAGAAAGATCGAGCTGACTGAAATAATTTCATAAGATGAAAACCAACAAAAATTGACAAGAACCACGAAAAGTTCTTGTATTTTAAGATAAAATCTGACGCGATTGAAGAAAAAACTTCTCGCTCGCTGAAATATGTTCATTTGCTGAAAATCAACAAAACCACGAAAAGTTCTTGTATTTGATGATAAAATCTATTTGCTTTGAAGAAGAAAGATCTAGCTGAATGAAATAAGTTCATCAGATGAAAACCAACAAAAATTGACAAGAACCACGAAAAGTTCTTGTATTTTAAGATAAAATCTGACGCTATTAAAGAAAAAACTTCTCCCTCGCTGAAATATGTTCATTTGCTGAAAATCAACAAAACCACGAAAAGTTCTTGTATTTGAAGATAAAATCTTTTTGCTTTGAAGAAGAAAGATCTAGCTGACTGAAATAAGTTCATTTGATGAAAATCAACAAAAATTGACAAGAACCACGAAAAGTTTTTGTATTTTAAGATTCAATCTGACGCTATTAAAGAAAAAACTTCTCCCTCGCTGAAATATGTTCATTTGCTGAAAATCAACAAAATCACGAAAAGTTCTTGTATTTGAAGATAAAATCTTTTTGCTTTCAAGAAGAAAGATCTCGCTGACTGAAATAAGTTCATCAGATGAAAACCAACAAAAATTGACAAGAACCACGAAAAGTTCTTGTATTTTAAGATAAAATCTGACGCTATTAAAGAAAAAACTTCTCCCTCGCTGAAATATGTTCATTTGCTGAAAATCAACAAAACCACGAAAAGTTCTTGTATTTGAAGATAAAATCTTTTTGCTTTAAAGAAGAAAGATCTAGCTGACTGAAATAAGTTCATTTGATGAAAATCAACAAAAGTTGACAAGAGCCACGAAAAGTTTTTGTATTTTAAGATAAAATCTGACGCTATTAAAGAAAAAACTTCTCGCTCGCTGAAATATGTTCATTTGCTGAAAATCAACAAAATCACGAAAAGTTCTTGTATTTGATGATAAAATCTATTTGCTTTGAAGAAGAAAGATCTTGCTGACTGAAATAAGTTCATTGGATGAAAACCAACAAAAATTGACAAGAACCACGAAAAGTTCTTGTATTTTAAGCGAAAATCTGACGCTATTAAAGAAAAAACTTCTCCCTCGCTGAAATATGTTCATTTGCTGAAAATCAACAAAACCACGAAAAGTTCTTGTATTTGAAGATAAAATCTTTTTGCTTTAAAGAAGAAAGATCGAGCTGAATGAAATAAGTTCATCAGATGAAAACCAACAAAAATTGACAAGAACCACGAAAAGTTCTTGTATTTTAAGATAAAATCTGACGCTAATAAAGAAAAAACTTCTCGCTCGCTGAAATATGTTCATTTGCTGAAAATCAACAAAATCACGAAAAGTTCTTGTATTTGAAGATAAAATCTTTTTGCTTTAAAGAAGAAAGATCTAGCTGACTGAAATAAGTTCATTGGATGAAAACCAACAAAAATTGACAAGAACCACGAAAAGTTCTTGTACTTTAAGATAAAATCTGACGCTATTAAAGAAAAAACTTCTCCCTCGCTGAAATATGTTCATTTGCTGAAAATCAACAAAACCACGAAAAGTTCTTGTATTTGAAGATAAAATCTTTTTGCTTTAAAGAAGAAAGATCTAGCTGACTGAAATAAGTTCATTTGATGAAAATCAACAAAAATTGACAAGAACCACGAAAAGTTTTTGTATTTTAAGATTCAATCTGACGCTATTAAAGAAAAAACTTCTCCCTCGCTGAAATATGTTCATTTGCTGAAAATCAACAAAATCACGAAAAGTTCTTGTATTTGAAGATAAAATCTTTTTGCTTTCAAGAAGAAAGATCTAGCTGACTGAAATAAGTTCATTGGATGAAAACCAACAAAAATTGAAAAGAACCACGAAAAGTTCTTGTATTTTAAGATAAAATCTGACGCTATTAAAGAAAAAACTTCTCCCTCGCTGAAATATGTTCATTTGCTGAAAATCAACAAAACCACGAAAAGTTCTTGCATTTGAAGATAAAATCTTTTTGCTTTCAAGAAGAAAGATCTTGCTGACTGAAATAAGTTCATTGGATGAAAACCAACAAAAATTGACAAGAACCACGAAAAGTTCTTGTATTTTAAGCGAAAATCTGACGCTTTTAAAGAAAAAACTTCTCGCTCGCTGAAATATGTTCATTTGCTGAAAATCAACAAAACCACGAAAAGTTCTTGTATTTGAAGATAAAATCTTTTTGCTTTGAAGAAGAAAGATCTGGCTGACTGAAATAAGTTCATTGGATGAAAGCCAAAAAAAATTGACAAGAACCACGAAAAGTTCTTGTATGTTAAGATAAAATCTGACGCGATTAAAGAAAAAACTTCTCCCTCGCTGAAATATGTTCATTTGCTGAAAATCAACAAAAATTGACAAGAACCATGAAAAGTTTTTGTGTTTTAAGATTAAATCTGACGCTATTAAAGAAAAAACTTCTCCCTCGCTGAAATATGTTCATTTGCTGAAAATCAACAAAACCACGAAAAGTTCTTGTATTTGAAGATGAAATCTTTTTGCTTTAAAGAAGAAAGATCTAGCTGACTGAAATAAGTCCATTTGATGAAAATCAACAAAAATTGACAAGAACCACGAAAAGTTTTTGTATTTTAAGATAAAATCTGACGCTATTAAAGAAAAAACTTCTCGCTCGCTGAAATATGTTCATTTGCTGAAAATCAACAAAATCACGAAAAGTTCTTGTATTTGAAGATAAAATCTTTTTGCTTTCAAGAAGAAAGATCTTGCTGACTGAAATAAGTTCATTGGATGAAAACCAACAAAAATTGACAAGAACCACGAAAAGTTCTTGTATTTTAAGCTAAAATCTGACGCTTTTAAAGAAAAAACTTCTCCCTCGCTGAAATATGTTCATTTGCTGAAAATCAACAAAACCACGAAAAGTTCTTGTATTTGAAGATAAAATCTTTTTGCTTTGAAGAAGAAAGATCGAGCTGACTGAAATAATTTCATAAGATGAAAACCAACAAAAATTGACAAGAACCACGAAAAGTTCTTGTATTTTAAGATAAAATCTGACGCGATTGAAGAAAAAACTTCTCGCTCGCTGAAATATGTTCATTTGCTGAAAATCAACAAAACCACGAAAAGTTCTTGTATTTGATGATAAAATCTATTTGCTTTGAAGAAGAAAGATCTAGCTGAATGAAATAAGTTCATCAGATGAAAACCAACAAAAATTGACAAGAACCACGAAAAGTTCTTGTATTTTAAGATAAAATCTGACGCTATTAAAGAAAAAACTTCTCCCTCGCTGAAATATGTTCATTTGCTGAAAATCAACAAAACCACGAAAAGTTCTTGTATTTGAAGATAAAATCTTTTTGCTTTGAAGAAGAAAGATCTAGCTGACTGAAATAAGTTCATTTGATGAAAATCAACAAAAATTGACAAGAACCACGAAAAGTTTTTGTATTTTAAGATTCAATCTGACGCTATTAAAGAAAAAACTTCTCCCTCGCTGAAATATGTTCATTTGCTGAAAATCAACAAAATCACGAAAAGTTCTTGTATTTGAAGATAAAATCTTTTTGCTTTCAAGAAGAAAGATCTCGCTGACTGAAATAAGTTCATCAGATGAAAACCAACAAAAATTGACAAGAACCACGAAAAGTTCTTGTATTTTAAGATAAAATCTGACGCTATTAAAGAAAAAACTTCTCCCTCGCTGAAATATGTTCATTTGCTGAAAATCAACAAAACCACGAAAAGTTCTTGTATTTGAAGATAAAATCTTTTTGCTTTAAAGAAGAAAGATCTAGCTGACTGAAATAAGTTCATTTGATGAAAATCAACAAAAATTGACAAGAACCACGAAAAGTTTTTGTATTTTAAGATTCAATCTGACGCTATTAAAGAAAAAACTTCTCCCTCGCTGAAATATGTTCATTTGCTGAAAATCAACAAAATCACGAAAAGTTCTTGTATTTGAAGATAAAATCTTTTTGCTTTCAAGAAGAAAGATCTAGCTGACTGAAATAAGTTCATTGGATGAAAACCAACAAAAATTGACAAGAACCACGAAAAGTTCTTGTATTTTAAGATAAAATCTGACGCTATTAAAGAAAAAACTTCTCGCTCGCTGAAATATGTTCATTTGCTGAAAATCAACAAAACCACGAAAAGTTCTTGCATTTGAAGATAAAATCTTTTTGCTTTCAAGAAGAAAGATCTTGCTGACTGAAATAAGTTCATTGGATGAAAACCAACAAAAATTGACAAGAACCACGAAAAGTTCTTGTATTTTAAGCGAAAATCTGACGCTTTTAAAGAAAAAACTTCTCGCTCGCTGAAATATGTTCATTTGCTGAAAATCAACAAAATCACGAAAAGTTCTTGTATTTGAAGATAAAATCTTTTTCTTTGAAGAAGAAAGATCTGGCTGACTGAAATAAGTTCATTGGATGAAAGCCAAAAAAAATTGACAAGAACCACGAAAAGTTTTTGTATTTTAAGATTCAATCTGACGCTATTAAAGAAAAAACTTCTCGCTCGCTGAAATATGTTCATTTGCTGAAAATCAACAAAACCACGAAAAGTTCTTGTATTTGAAGATAAAATCATTTGCTTTAAAGAAGAAAGATCAAGCTGACTGAAATAAGTTCATTTGATGAAAATCAACAAAAATTGACAAGAGCCACGAAAAGTTTTTGTATTTTAAGATAAAATCTGACGCTATTAAAGAAAAAACTTCTCGCTCGCTGAAATACGTTCATTTGCTGAAAATCAACAAAACCACGAAAAGTTCTTGTATTTGAAGATAAAATCTTTTTGCTTTAAAGAAGAAAGATCCAGCTGACTGAAATAAGTTCATTTGATGAAAATCAACAAAAATTGACAAGAACCACGAAAAGTTTTTGTATTTTAAGATTAAATCTGACGCTATTAAAGAAAAAACTTCTCCCTCGCTGAAATATGTTCATTTGCTGAAAATCAACAAAACCACGAAAAGTTCTTGTATTTGAAGATAAAATATTTTTGCTTTGAAGAAGAAAGATCGAGCTGACTGAAATAAGTTAATTGGATGAAAACCAACAAAAATTGACAAGAACCACGAAAAGTTCTTGTATTTTAAGATAAAATCTTACGCTTTTAAAGAAAAAACTTCTCCCTCGCTGAAATATGTTCATTTGCTGAAAATCAACAAAACCACGAAAAGTTCTTGTATTTGAAGATAAAATCTTTTTGCTTTGAAGAAGAAAGATCTCGCTGACTGAAATAAGTTAATTGGATGAAAACCAACAAAAATTGACAAGAACCACGAAAAGTTCTTGTATTTTAAGATAAAATCTATTAAAGAAAAAACTTCTCGCTCGCTGAAATATGTTCATTTGCTGAAAATCAACAAAATCACGAAAAGTTCTTGTATTTGAAGATAAAATCTTTTTGCTTTCAAGAAGAAAGATATAGCTGACTGAAATAAGTTCATTGGATGAAAACCAACAAAAATTGACAAGAACCACGTAAAGTTCTTGTATTTTAAGATAAAATCTGACGCTATTAAAGAAAAAACTTCTCGCTCGCTGAAATATGTTCATTTGCTGAAAATCAACAAAACCACGAAAAGTTCTTGTATTTGAAGATAAAATCTTTTTGCTTTCAAGAAGAAAGATCTTGCTGACTGAAATAAGTTCATTGGATGAAGGCCAACAAAAATTGACAAGAACCACGAAAAGTTCTTGTATTTTAAGCTAAAATCTGACGCTTTGAAAGAAAAAACTTCTCGCTCGCTGAAATATGTTCATTTGCTGAAAATCAACAAAACCACGAAAAGTTCTTGTATTTCAAGATAAAATCTTTTTGCTTTGAAGAAGAAAGATCTGGCTGACTGAAATAAGTTCATTGGATGAAAGCCAACAAAAATTGACAAGAACCACGAAAAGTTCTTGTATTTTAAGATAAAATCTGACGCGATTAAAGAAAAAACTTCTCCCTCGCTGAAATACGTTCATTTGCTGAAAATCAACAAAACCACGAAAAGTTCTTGTATTTGAAGATAAAATCTTTTTGCTTTGAAGAAGAAAGATCTAGCTGACTGAAATAAGTTTATGGGATGAAAACCAACAAAAATTGACAAGAACCACGAAAAGTTCTTGTATTTTAAGATAAAATCTTACGCTATTAAAGAAAAAACGTCTCCCTCGCTGAAATATGTTCATTTACTGAAAATCAACAAAACCACGAAAAGTTCTTGTATTTGAAGATAAAATCATTTGCTTTAAAGAAGAAAGATCAAGCTGACTGAAATAAGTTCATTTGATGAAAATCAACAAAAATTGACAAGAGCCACGAAAAGTTTTTGTATTTTAAGATAAAATCTGACGCTATTAAAGAAAAAACTTCTCGCTCGCTGAAATATGTTCATTTGCTGAAAATCAACAAAATCACGAAAAGTTCTTGTATTTGAAGATAAAATCTTTTTGCTTTGAAGAAGAAAGATCGAGCTGAATGAAATGAGTTCATCAGATGAAAACCAACAAAAATTGACAAGAACCACGAAAAGTTCTTGTATTTTAAGATAAAATCTGACGCTAATAAAGAAAAAACTTCTCCCTCGCTGAAATATGTTCATTTGCTGAAAATCAACAAAATCACGAAAAGTTCTTGTATTTGAAGATAAAATCTTTTTGCTTTAAAGAAGAAAGATCCAGCTGACTGAAATAAGTTCATTGGATGAAAACCAACAAAAATTGAAAAGAACCACGAAAAGTTCTTGTATTTTAAGATAAAATCTGACGCTCTTAAAGAAAAAACTTCTCGCTCGCTGAAATATGTTCATTTGCTGAAAATCAACAAAATCACGAAAAGTTCTTGTATTTGAAGATAAAATCTTTTTGCTTTAAAGAAGAAAGATCTAGCTGACTGAAATAAGTTCATTGGATGAAAACCAACAAAAATTGACAAGAACCACGAAAAGTTCTTGTACTTTAAGATAAAATCTGACGCTATTAAAGAAAAAACTTCTCCCTCGCTGAAATATGTTCATTTGCTGAAAATCAACAAAACCACGAAAAGTTCTTGTATTTGAAGATAAAATCTTTTTGCTTTAAAGAAGAAAGATCTAGCTGACTGAAATAAGTTCATTTGATGAAAATCAACAAAAATTGACAAGAACCACGAAAAGTTTTTGTATTTTAAGATTCAATCTGACGCTATTAAAGAAAAAACTTCTCCCTCGCTGAAATATGTTCATTTGCTGAAAATCAACAAAATCACGAAAAGTTCTTGTATTTGAAGATAAAATCTTTTTGCTTTCAAGAAGAAAGATCTAGCTGACTGAAATAAGTTCATTGGATGAAAACCAACAAAAATTGAAAAGAACCACGAAAAGTTCTTGCATTTTAAGATAAAATCTGACGCTATTGAAGAAAAAACTTCTCGCTCGCTGAAATATGTTCATTTGCTGAAAATCAACAAAACCACGAAAAGTTCTTGCATTTGAAGATAAAATCTTTTTGCTTTCAAGAAGAAAGATCTTGCTGACTGAAATAAGTTCATTGGATGAAAACCAACAAAAATTGACAAGAACCACGAAAAGTTCTTGTATTTTAAGCGAAAATCTGACGCTATTAAAGAAAAAACTTCTCCCTCGCTGAAATATGTTCATTTGCTGAAAATCAACAAAACCACGAAAAGTTCTTGTATTTGAAGATAAAATCTTTTTGCTTTAAAGAAGAAAGATCGAGCTGAATGAAATAAGTTCATCAGATGAAAACCAACAAAAATTGACAGAACCACGAAAAGTTCTTGTATTTTAAGATAAAATCTGACGCTAATAAAGAAAAAACTTCTCGCTCGCTGAAATATGTTCATTTGCTGAAAATCAACAAAATCACGAAAAGTTCTTGTATTTGAAGATAAAATCTTTTTGCTTTAAAGAAGAAAGATCTAGCTGACTGAAATAAGTTCATTGGATGAAAACCAACAAAAATTGACAAGAACCACGAAAAGTTCTTGTACTTTAAGATAAAATCTGACGCTATTAAAGAAAAAACTTCTCCCTCGCTGAAATATGTTCATTTGCTGAAAATCAACAAAACCACGAAAAGTTCTTGTATTTGAAGATAAAATCTTTTTGCTTTAAAGAAGAAAGATCTAGCTGACTGAAATAAGTTCATTTGATGAAAATCAACAAAAATTGACAAGAACCACGAAAAGTTTTTGTATTTTAAGATTCAATCTGACGCTATTAAAGAAAAAACTTCTCCCTCGCTGAAATATGTTCATTTGCTGAAAATCAACAAAATCACGAAAAGTTCTTGTATTTGAAGATAAAATCTTTTTGCTTTCAAGAAGAAAGATCTAGCTGACTGAAATAAGTTCATTGGATGAAAACCAACAAAAATTGAAAAGAACCACGAAAAGTTCTTGTATTTTAAGATAAAATCTGACGCTATTAAAGAAAAAAACTTCTCGCTCGCTGAAATATGTTCATTTGCTTAAAATCAACAAAACCACGAAAAGTTCTTGCATTTGAAGATAAAATCTTTTTGCTTTCAAGAAGAAAGATCTTGCTGACTGAAATAAGTTCATTGGATGAAAACCAACAAAAATTGACAAGAACCACGAAAAGTTCTTGTATTTTAAGCGAAAATCTGACGCTTTTAAAGAAAAAACTTCTCGCTCGCTGAAATATGTTCATTTGCTGAAAATCAACAAAACCACGAAAAGTTCTTGTATTTGAAGATAAAATCTTTTTGCTTTGAAGAAGAAAGATCTGGCTGACTGAAATAAGTTCATTGGATGAAAGCCAAAAAAAATTGACAAGAACCACGAAAAGTTCTTGTATGTTAAGATAAAATCTGACGCGATTAAAGAAAAAACTTCTCCCTCGCTGAAATATGTTCATTTGCTGAAAATCAACAAAAATTGACAAGAACCATGAAAAGTTTTTGTGTTTTAAGATTAAATCTGACGCTATTAAAGAAAAAACTTCTCCCTCGCTGAAATATGTTCATTTGCTGAAAATCAACAAAACCACGAAAAGTTCTTGTATTTGAAGATGAAATCTTTTTGCTTTAAAGAAGAAAGATCTAGCTGACTGAAATAAGTCCATTTGATGAAAATCAACAAAAATTGACAAGAACCACGAAAAGTTTTTGTATTTTAAGATAAAATCTGACGCTATTAAAGAAAAAACTTCTCGCTCGCTGAAATATGTTCATTTGCTGAAAATCAACAAAATCACGAAAAGTTCTTGTATTTGAAGATAAAATCTTTTTGCTTTCAAGAAGAAAGATCTTGCTGACTGAAATAAGTTCATTGGATGAAAACCAACAAAAATTGACAAGAACCACGAAAAGTTCTTGTATTTTAAGCTAAAATCTGACGCTTTTAAAGAAAAAACTTCTCCCTCGCTGAAATATGTTCATTTGCTGAAAATCAACAAAACCACGAAAAGTTCTTGTATTTGAAGATAAAATCTTTTTGCTTTGAAGAAGAAAGATCGAGCTGACTGAAATAATTTCATAAGATGAAAACCAACAAAAATTGACAAGAACCACGAAAAGTTCTTGTATTTTAAGATAAAATCTGACGCGATTGAAGAAAAAACTTCTCGCTCGCTGAAATATGTTCATTTGCTGAAAATCAACAAAACCACGAAAAGTTCTTGTATTTGAAGATAAAATCTTTTTGCTTTGAAGAAGAAAGATCTCGCTGACTGAAATAAGTTTATGGGATGAAAATCAACAAAAGTTGACAAGAGCCACGAAAAGTTTTTGTATTTTAAGATAAAATCTGACGCTATTAAAGAAAAAACTTCTCGCTCGCTGAAATATGTTCATTTGCTGAAAATCAACAAAATCACGAAAAGTTCTTGTATTTGATGATAAAATCTATTTGCTTTGAAGAAGAAAGATCTTGCTGACTGAAATAAGTTCATTGGATGAAAACCAACAAAAATTGACAAGAACCACGAAAAGTTCTTGTATTTTAAGCGAAAATCTGACGCTATTAAAGAAAAAACTTCTCCCTCGCTGAAATATGTTCATTTGCTGAAAATCAACAAAACCACGAAAAGTTCTTGTATTTGAAGATAAAATCTTTTTGCTTTAAAGAAGAAAGATCGAGCTGAATGAAATAAGTTCATCAGATGAAAACCAACAAAAATTGACAAGAACCACGAAAAGTTCTTGTATTTTAAGATAAAATCTGACGCTAATAAAGAAAAAACTTCTCGCTCGCTGAAATATGTTCATTTGCTGAAAATCAACAAAATCACGAAAAGTTCTTGTATTTGAAGATAAAATCTTTTTGCTTTAAAGAAGAAAGATCTAGCTGACTGAAATAAGTTCATTGGATGAAAACCAACAAAAATTGACAAGAACCACGAAAAGTTCTTGTACTTTAAGATAAAATCTGACGCTATTAAAGAAAAAACTTCTCCCTCGCTGAAATATGTTCATTTGCTGAAAATCAACAAAACCACGAAAAGTTCTTGTATTTGAAGATAAAATCTTTTTGCTTTAAAGAAGAAAGATCTAGCTGACTGAAATAAGTTCATTTGATGAAAATCAACAAAAATTGACAAGAACCACGAAAAGTTTTTGTATTTTAAGATTCAATCTGACGCTATTAAAGAAAAAACTTCTCCCTCGCTGAAATATGTTCATTTGCTGAAAATCAACAAAATCACGAAAAGTTCTTGTATTTGAAGATAAAATCTTTTTGCTTTCAAGAAGAAAGATCTAGCTGACTGAAATAAGTTCATTGGATGAAAACCAACAAAAATTGAAAAGAACCACGAAAAGTTCTTGTATTTTAAGATAAAATCTGACGCTATTAAAGAAAAAACTTCTCGCTCGCTGAAATATGTTCATTTGCTGAAAATCAACAAAACCACGAAAAGTTCTTGCATTTGAAGATAAAATCTTTTTGCTTTCAAGAAGAAAGATCTTGCTGACTGAAATAAGTTCATTGGATGAAAACCAACAAAAATTGACAAGAACCACGAAAAGTTCTTGTATTTTAAGCGAAAATCTGACGCTTTTAAAGAAAAAACTTCTCCCTCGCTGAAATATGTTCATTTGCTGAAAATCAACAAAACCACGAAAAGTTCTTGTATTTGAAGATAAAATCTTTTTGCTTTAAAGAAGAAAGATCTAGCTGACTGAAATAAGTTCATTTGATGAAAATCAACAAAAATTGACAAGAACCACGAAAAGTTTTTGTATTTTAAGATTCAATCTGACGCTATTAAAGAAAAAACTTCTCCCTCGCTGAAATATGTTCATTTGCTGAAAATCAACAAAATCACGAAAAGTTCTTGTATTTGAAGATAAAATCTTTTTGCTTTCAAGAAGAAAGATCTAGCTGACTGAAATAAGTTCATTGGATGAAAACCAACAAAAATTGAAAAGAACCACGAAAAGTTCTTGTATTTTAAGATAAAATCTGACGCTATTAAAGAAAAAAACTTCTCGCTCGCTGAAATATGTTCATTTGCTGAAAATCAACAAAATCACGAAAAGTTCTTGTATTTGAAGATAAAATCTTTTTGCTTTCAAGAAGAAAGATCTTGCTGACTGAAATAAGTTCATTGGATGAAAACCAACAAAAATTGACAAGAACCACGAAAAGTTCTTGTATTTTAAGCTAAAATCTGACGCTTTTAAAGAAAAAACTTCTCCCTCGCTGAAATATGTTCATTTGCTGAAAATCAACAAAACCACGAAAAGTTCTTGTATTTGAAGATAAAATCTTTTTGCTTTGAAGAAGAAAGATCGAGCTGACTGAAATAATTTCATAAGATGAAAACCAACAAAAATTGACAAGAACCACGAAAAGTTCTAGTATTTTAAGATAAAATCTGACGCGATTGAAGAAAAAACTTCTCGCTCGCTGAAATATGTTCATTTGCTGAAAATCAACAAAACCACGAAAAGTTCTTGTATTTGAAGATAAAATCTTTTTGCTTTGAAGAAGAAAGATCTCGCTGACTGAAATAAGTTTATGGGATGAAAATCAACAAAAGTTGACAAGAGCCACGAAAAGTTTTTGTATTTTAAGATAAAATCTGACGCTATTAAAGAAAAAACTTCTCGCTCGCTGAAATATGTTCATTTGCTGAAAATCAACAAAATCACGAAAAGTTCTTGTATTTGATGATAAAATCTATTTGCTTTGAAGAAGAAAGATCTTGCTGACTGAAATAAGTTCATTGGATGAAAACCAACAAAAATTGACAAGAACCACGAAAAGTTCTTGTATTTTAAGCGAAAATCTGACGCTATTAAAGAAAAAACTTCTCCCTCGCTGAAATATGTTCATTTGCTGAAAATCAACAAAACCACGAAAAGTTCTTGTATTTGAAGATAAAATCTTTTTGCTTTAAAGAAGAAAGATCGAGCTGAATGAAATAAGTTCATCAGATGAAAACCAACAAAAATTGACAAGAACCACGAAAAGTTCTTGTATTTTAAGATAAAATCTGACGCTAATAAAGAAAAAACTTCTCGCTCGCTGAAATATGTTCATTTGCTGAAAATCAACAAAATCACGAAAAGTTCTTGTATTTGAAGATAAAATCTTTTTGCTTTAAAGAAGAAAGATCTAGCTGACTGAAATAAGTTCATTGGATGAAAACCAACAAAAATTGACAAGAACCACGAAAAGTTCTTGTACTTTAAGATAAAATCTGACGCTATTAAAGAAAAAACTTCTCCCTCGCTGAAATATGTTCATTTGCTGAAAATCAACAAAACCACGAAAAGTTCTTGTATTTGAAGATAAAATCTTTTTGCTTTAAAGAAGAAAGATCTAGCTGACTGAAATAAGTTCATTTGATGAAAATCAACAAAAATTGACAAGAACCACGAAAAGTTTTTGTATTTTAAGATTCAATCTGACGCTATTAAAGAAAAAACTTCTCCCTCGCTGAAATATGTTCATTTGCTGAAAATCAACAAAATCACGAAAAGTTCTTGTATTTGAAGATAAAATCTTTTTGCTTTCAAGAAGAAAGATCTAGCTGACTGAAATAAGTTCATTGGATGAAAACCAACAAAAATTGAAAAGAACCACGAAAAGTTCTTGTATTTTAAGATAAAATCTGACGCTATTAAAGAAAAAACTTCTCGCTCGCTGAAATATGTTCATTTGCTGAAAATCAACAAAACCACGAAAAGTTCTTGCATTTGAAGATAAAATCTTTTTGCTTTCAAGAAGAAAGATCTTGCTGACTGAAATAAGTTCATTGGATGAAAACCAACAAAAATTGACAAGAACCACGAAAAGTTCTTGTATTTTAAGCGAAAATCTGACGCTTTTAAAGAAAAAACTTCTCGCTCGCTGAAATATGTTCATTTGCTGAAAATCAACAAAACCACGAAAAGTTCTTGTATTTGAAGATAAAATCTTTTTGCTTTGAAGAAGAAAGATCTGGCTGACTGAAATAAGTTCATTGGATGAAAGCCAAAAAAAATTGACAAGAACCACGAAAAGTTCTTGTATGTTAAGATAAAATCTGACGCGATTAAAGAAAAAACTTCTCCCTCGCTGAAATATGTTCATTTGCTGAAAATCAACAACAATTGACAAGAACCATGAAAAGTTTTTGTGTTTTAAGATTAAATCTGACGCTATTAAAGAAAAAACTTCTCCCTCGCTGAAATATGTTCATTTGCTGAAAATCAACAAAACCACGAAAAGTTCTTGTATTTGAAGATGAAATCTTTTTGCTTTAAAGAAGAAAGATCTAGCTGACTGAAATAAGTCCATTTGATGAAAATCAACAAAAATTGACAAGAACCACGAAAAGTTTTTGTATTTTAAGATAAAATCTGACGCTATTAAAGAAAAAACTTCTCGCTCGCTGAAATATGTTCATTTGCTGAAAATCAACAAAATCACGAAAAGTTCTTGTATTTGAAGATAAAATCTTTTTGCTTTCAAGAAGAAAGATCTTGCTGACTGAAATAAGTTCATTGGATGAAAACCAACAAAAATTGACAAGAACCACGAAAAGTTCTTGTATTTTAAGCTAAAATCTGACGCTTTTAAAGAAAAAACTTCTCCCTCGCTGAAATATGTTCATTTGCTGAAAATCAACAAAACCACGAAAAGTTCTTGTATTTGAAGATAAAATCTTTTTGCTTTGAAGAAGAAAGATCGAGCTGACTGAAATAATTTCATAAGATGAAAACCAACAAAAATTGACAAGAACCACGAAAAGTTCTTGTATTTTAAGATAAAATCTGACGCGATTGAAGAAAAAACTTCTCGCTCGCTGAAATATGTTCATTTGCTGAAAATCAACAAAACCACGAAAAGTTCTTGTATTTGAAGATAAAATCTTTTTGCTTTGAAGAAGAAAGATCTCGCTGACTGAAATAAGTTTATGGGATGAAAACCAACAAAAATTGACAAGATCCACGAAAAGTTCTTGTATTTTAAGATAAAATCTTACGCTATTAAAGAAAAAACGTCTCCCTCGCTGAAATATGTTCATTTGCTGAAAATCAACAAAACCACGAAAAGTTCTTGTATTTGAAGATAAAATCATTTGCTTTAAAGAAGAAAGATCTAGCTGACTGAAATAAGTTCATTTGATGAAAATCATCAAAAGTTGACAAGAGCCACGAAAAGTTTTTGTATTTTAAGATAAAATCTGACGCTATTAAAGAAAAAACTTCTCGCTCGCTGAAATATGTTCATTTGCTGAAAATCAACAAAATCACGAAAAGTTCTTGTATTTGATGATAAAATCTATTTGCTTTGAAGAAGAAAGATCTAGCTGAATGAAATAAGTTCATCAGATGAAAACCAACAAAAATTGACAAGAACCACGAAAAGTTCTTGTATTTTAAGATAAAATCTGACGCTATTAAAGAAAAAACTTCTCCCTCGCTGAAATATGTTCATTTGCTGAAAATCAACAAAACCACGAAAAGTTCTTGTATTTGAAGATAAAATCTTTTTGCTTTGAAGAAGAAAGATCTAGCTGACTGAAATAAGTTCATTTGATGAAAATCAACAAAAATTGACAAGAACCACGAAAAGTTTTTGTATTTTAAGATTCAATCTGACGCTATTAAAGAAAAAACTTCTCCCTCGCTGAAATATGTTCATTTGCTGAAAATCAACAAAATCACGAAAAGTTCTTGTATTTGAAGATAAAATCTTTTTGCTTTCAAGAAGAAAGATCTAGCTGACTGAAATAAGTTCATCAGATGAAAACCAACAAAAATTGACAAGAACCACGAAAAGTTCTTGTATTTTAAGATAAAATCTGACGCTATTAAAGAAAAAACTTCTCCCTCGCTGAAATATGTTCATTTGCTGAAAATCAACAAAACCACGAAAAGTTCTTGTATTTGAAGATAAAATCTTTTTGCTTTAAAGAAGAAAGATCTAGCTGACTGAAATAAGTTCATTTGATGAAAATCAACAAAAATTGACAAGAACCACGAAAAGTTTTTGTATTTTAAGATTCAATCTGACGCTATTAAAGAAAAAACTTCTCCCTCGCTGAAATATGTTCATTTGCTGAAAATCAACAAAATCACGAAAAGTTCTTGTATTTGAAGATAAAATCTTTTTGCTTTCAAGAAGAAAGATCTTGCTGACTGAAATAAGTTCATTGGATGAAAACCAACAAAAATTGACAAGAACCACGAAAAGTTCTTGTATTTTAAGCGAAAATCTGACGCTTTTAAAGAAAAAACTTCTCGCTCGCTGAAATATGTTCATTTGCTGAAAATCAACAAAATCACGAAAAGTTCTTGTATTTGAAGATAAAATCTTTTTCTTTGAAGAAGAAAGATCTGGCTGACTGAAATAAGTTCATTGGATGAAAGCCAAAAAAAATTGACAAGAACCACGAAAAGTTCTTGTATTTTAAGATAAAATCTGACGCGATTAAAGAAAAAACTTCTCCCTCGCTGAAATATGTTCATTTGCTGAAAATCAACAAAAATTGACAAGAACCACGAAAAGTTTTTGTATTTTAAGATTAAATCTGACGCGATTAAAGAAAAAACTTCTCCCTCGCTGAAATATGTTCATTTGCTGAAAATCAACAAAACCACGAAAAGTTCTTGTATTTGAAGATGAAATCCTTTTGCTTTACAGAAGAAAGATCTAGCTGACTGAAATAAGTCCATTTGATGAAAATCAACAAAAATTGACAAGAACCACGAAAAGTTTTTGTATTTTAAGATTAAATCTGACGCTATTAAAGAAAAAACTTCTCGCTCGTTGAAATATGTTCATTTGCTGAAAATCAACAAACTCACGAAAAGTTCTTGTATTTGAAGATAAAATCTTTTTGCTTTCAAGAAGAAAGATCTAGCTGACTGAAATAAGTTCATTGGATGAAAACCAACAAAAATTGACAAGAACCACGAAAAGTTTTGTATTTTAAGCTAAAATCTGACGCTTTTAAAGAAAAACTTCTCGCTCGCTGAAATATGTTCATTTGCTGAAAATCAACAAAACCACGAAAAGTTCTTGTATTTCAAGATAAAATCTTTTTGCTTTGAAGAAGAAAGATCTGGCTGACTGAAATAAGTTAATTGGATGAAAACCAACAAAAATTGACAAGAACCACGAAAAGTTCTTGTATTTTAAGATAAAATCTTACGCTTTTAAAGAAAAAACTTCTCCCTCGCTGAAATATGTTCATTTGCTGAAAATCAACAAAACCACGAAAAGTTCTTGTATTTGAAGATAAAATCTTTTTGCTTTGAAGAAGAAAGATCTCGCTGACTGAAATAAGTTAATTGGATGAAAACCAACAAAAATTGACAAGAACCACGAAAAGTTCTTGTATTTTAAGATAAAATCTATTAAAGAAAAAACTTCTCGCTCGCTGAAATATGTTCATTTGCTGAAAATCAACAAAATCACGAAAAGTTCTTGTATTTGAAGATAAAATCTTTTTGCTTTCAAGAAGAAAGATATAGCTGACTGAAATAAGTTCATTGGATGAAAACCAACAAAAATTGACAAGAACCACGTAAAGTTCTTGTATTTTAAGATAAAATCTGACGCTATTAAAGAAAAAACTTCTCGCTCGCTGAAATATGTTCATTTGCTGAAAATCAACAAAACCACGAAAAGTTCTTGCATTTGAAGATAAAATCTTTTTGCTTTCAAGAAGAAAGATCTTGCTGACTGAAATAAGTTCATTGGATGAAAACCAACAAAAATTGACAAGAACCACGAAAAGTTCTTGTATTTTAAGCTAAAATCTGACGCTTTGAAAGAAAAAACTTCTCGCTCGCTGAAATATGTTCATTTGCTGAAAATCAACAAAACCACGAAAAGTTCTTGTATTTCAAGATAAAATCTTTTTGCTTTGAAGAAGAAAGATCTGGCTGACTGAAATAAGTTCATTGGATGAAAGCCAACAAAAATTGACAAGAACCACGAAAAGTTCTTGTATTTTAAGATAAAATCTGACGCGATTAAAGAAAAAACTTCTCCCTCGCTGAAATACGTTCATTTGCTGAAAATCAACAAAACCACGAAAAGTTCTTGTATTTGAAGATAAAATCTTTTTGCTTTGAAGAAGAAAGATCTAGCTGACTGAAATAAGTTCATAAGATGAAAACCAACAAAAATTGACAAGAACCACGAAAAGTTCTTGTATTTTAAGCGAAAATCTGACGCTTTTAAAGAAAAAACTTCTCGCTGCTGAAATATGTTCATTTGCTGAAAATCAACAAAATCACGAAAAGTTCTTGTATTTGAAGATAAAATCTTTTTCTTTGAAGAAGAAAGATCTGGCTGACTGAAATAAGTTCATTGGATGAAAGCCAAAAAAAATTGACAAGAACCACGAAAAGTTCTTGTATTTTAAGATAAAATCTGACGCGATTAAAGAAAAAACTTCTCCCTCGCTGAAATATGTTCATTTGCTGAAAATCAACAAAACCACGAAAAGTTCTTGTATTTGAAGATGAAATCTTTTTGCTTTAAAGAAGAAAGATCTAGCTGACTGAAATAAGTCCATTTGATGAAAATCAACAAAAATTGACAAGAACCACGAAAAGTTTTTGTATTTTAAGATTAAATCTGACGCTATTAAAGAAAAAACTTCTCGCTCGCTGAAATATGTTCATTTGCTGAAAATCAACAAAATCACGAAAAGTTCTTGTATTTGAAGATAAAATCTTTTTGCTTTCAAGAAGAAAGATCTAGCTGACTGAAATAAGTTCATTGGATGAAAACCAACAAAAATTGACAAGAACCACGAAAAGTTCTTGTATTTTAAGATAAAATCTGACGCTATTAAAGAAAAAACTTCTCGCTCGCTGAAATATGTTCATTTGCTGAAAATCAACAAACTCACGAAAAGTTCTTGTATTTGAAGATAAAATCTTTTTGCTTTGAAGAAGAAAGATCTAGCTGACTGAAATAAGTTCATTGGATGAAAGCCAACAAAAATTGACAAGAACCACGAAAAGTTCTTGTATTTTAAGATAAAATCTGACGCGATTAAAGAAAAAACTTCTCCCTCGCTGAAATACGTTCATTTGCTGAAAATCAACAAAACCACGAAAAGTTCTTGTATTTGAAGATAAAATCTTTTTGCTTTAAAGAAGAAAGATCCAGCTGACTGAAATAAGTTCATAAGATGAAAACCAACAAAAATTGACAAGAACCACGAAAAGTTCTTGTATTTTAAGATAAAATCTTTCGCTTTTAAAGAAAAAACTTCTCCCTCGCTGAAATATGTTCATTTGCTGAAAATCAACAAAACCACGAAAAGTTCTTGTATTTGAACATAAAATCTTTTTGCTTTGAAGAAGAAAGATCTCGCTGACTGAAATAAGTTAATTGGATGAAAACCAACAAAAATTGACAAGAACCACGAAAAGTTCTTGTATTTTAAGATAAAATCTATTAAAGAAAAAACTTCTCGCTCGCTGAAATATGTTCATTTGCTGAAAATCAACAAAATCACGAAAAGTTCTTGTATTTGAAGATAAAATCTTTTTGCTTTCAAGAAGAAAGATATAGCTGACTGAAATAAGTTCATTGGATGAAAACCAACAAAAATTGACAAGAACCACGTAAAGTTCTTGTATTTTAAGATAAAATCTGACGCGATTAAAGAAAAAACTTCTCCCTCGCTGAAATACGTTCATTTGCTGAAAATCAACAAAACCACGAAAAGTTCTTGTATTTGAAGATAAAATCTTTTTGCTTTAAAGAAGAAAGATCCAGCTGACTGAAATAAGTTCATAAGATGAAAACCAACAAAAATTGACAAGAACCACGAAAAGTTCTTGTATTTTAAGATAAAATCTTTCGCTTTTAAAGAAAAAACTTCTCCCTCGCTGAAATATGTTCATTTGCTGAAAATCAACAAAACCACGAAAAGTTCTTGTATTTGAACATAAAATCTTTTTGCTTTGAAGAAGAAAGATCTCGCTGACTGAAATAAGTTAATTGGATGAAAACCAACAAAAATTGACAAGAACCACGAAAAGTTCTTGTATTTTAAGATAAAATCTATTAAAGAAAAAACTTCTCGCTCGCTGAAATATGTTCATTTGCTGAAAATCAACAAAATCACGAAAAGTTCTTGTATTTGAAGATAAAATCTTTTTGCTTTCAAGAAGAAAGATCTAGCTGACTGAAATAAGTTCATTGGATGAAAACCAACAAAAATTGACAAGAACCACGTAAAGTTCTTGTATTTTAAGATAAAATCTGACGCTATTAAAGAAAAAACTTCTCGCTCGCTGAAATATGTTCATTTGCTGAAAATCAACAAAACCACGAAAAGTTCTTGCATTTGAAGATAAAATCTTTTTGCTTTCAAGAAGAAAGATCTTGCTGACTGAAATAAGTTCATTGGATGAAAACCAACAAAAATTGACAAGAACCACGAAAAGTTCTTGTATTTTAAGCTAAAATCTGACGCTTTGAAAGAAAAAACTTCTCCCTCGCTGAAATACGTTCATTTGCTGAAAATCAACAAAACCACGAAAAGTTCTTGTATTTGAAGATAAAATCTTTTTGCTTTAAAGAAGAAAGATCTGGCTGACTGAAATAAGTTCATTTGATGAAAATCAACAAAAATTGACAAGAACCACGAAAAGTTTTTGTATTTTAAGATTAAATCTGACGCTATTAAAGAAAAATCTTCTCGCTCGCTGAAATATGTTCATTTGCTGAAAATCAACAAAACCACGAAAAGTTCTTGTATTTGAAGATAAAATCTTTTTGCTTTCAAGAAGAAACATCGAGCTGACTGAAATAAGTTCATTAGATGAAAACCAACAAAAATTGACAAGAACCACGAAAAGTTCTTGTATTTTAAGCGAAAATCTGACGCTTTTAAAGAAAAAACTTCTCGCTCGCTGAAATATGTTCATTTGCTGAAAATCAACAAAACCACGAAAAGTTCTTGTATTTGAAGATAAAATCTTTTTGCTTTGAAGAAGAAAGATCTGGCTGACTGAAATAAGTTCATTGGATGAAAGCCAAAAAAAAATTGACAAGAACCACGAAAAGTTCTTGTATTTTAAGATAAAATCTTACGCGATTAAAGAAAAAACTTCTCCCTCGCTGAAATATGTTCATTTGCTGAAAATCAACAAAAATTGACAAGAACCACGAAAAGTTTTTGTATTTTAAGATTAAATCTGACGCTATTAAAGAAAAAACTTCTCCCTCGCTGAAATATGTTCATTTGCTGAAAATCAACAAAACCACGAAAAGTTCTTGTATTTGAAGATGAAATCTTTTTTGTTTAAAGAAGAAAGATCTTGCTGACTGAAATAAGTCCATTTGATGAAAATCAACAAAAATTGACAAGAACCACGAAAAGTTTTTGTATTTTAAGATTAAATCTGACGCTATTAAAGAAAAAACTTCTCGCTCGCTGAAATATGTTCATTTGCTGAAAATCAACAAAATCACGAAAAGTTCTTGTATTTGAAGATAAAACCTTTTTCCTTTCAAGAAGAAACATCGAGCTGACTGAAATAAGTTCATTGGATGAAAACCAACAAAAATTGACAAGAACCACGAAAAGTTCTTGTATTTTAAGATAAAATCTGACGCTATTAAAGAAAAAACTTCTCGCTCGCTGAAATATGTTCATTTGCTGAAAATCAACAAAACCACGAAAAGTTCTTGTATTTCAAGATAAAATCTTTTTGCTTTGAAGAAGAAAGATCTGGCTGACTGAAATAAGTTCATTGGATGAAAGCCAACAAAAATTGACAAGAACCACGAAAAGTTCTTGTATTTTAAGATAAAATCTTACGCTATTAAAGAAAAATCTTCTCGCTCGCTGAAATATGTTCATTTGCTGAAAATCAACAAAATCACGAAAAGTTCTTGTATTTGAAGATAAAATCTTTTTGCTTTGAAGAAGAAAGATCCAGCTGACTGAAATAAGTTCATTGGATGAAAACCAACAACAATTGACAAGAACCACGAAAAGTTCTTGTATTTTAAGATAAAATCTGAAGCTATTAAAGAAAAAACTTCTCGCTCGCTGAAATATGTTCATTTGCTGAAAATCAACAAAACCACGAAAAGTTCTTGTATTTGAAGATAATATCTTTTTGCTTTGAAGAAGAAAGATCTGGCTGACTGAAATAAGTTCATTGGATGAAAGCCAACAAAAATTGACAAGAACCACGAAAAGTTCTTGTATTTTAAGATAAAATCTGACGCGATTAAAGAAAAAACTTCTCCCTCGCTGAAATATGTTCATTTGCTGAAAATCAACAAAACCACGAAAAGTTCTTGTATTTGAAGATAAAATCTTTTTGCTTTGAAGAAGAAAGATCCAGCTGACTGAAATAAGTTCATTGGATGAAAACCAACAAAAATTGACAAGAACCACGAAAAGTTCTTGTATTTTAAGATAAAATCTGACGCTATTAAAGAAAAAACTTCTCGCTCGCTGAAATATGTTCATTTGCTGAAAATCAACAAAACCACGAAAAGTTCTTGCATTTGAAGATAAAATCTTTTTGCTTTCAAGAAGAAAGATCTTGCTGACTGAAATAAGTTCATTGGATGAAAACCAACAAAAATTGACAAGAACCACGAAAAGTTCTTGTATTTTAAGCGAAAATCTGACGCTTTCAAAGAAAAAACTTCTCGCTCGCTGAAATATGTTCATTTGCTGAAAATCAACAAAACCACGAAAAGTTCTTGTATTTGAAGATAAAATCTTTTTGCTTTGAAGAAGAAAGATCTGGCTGACTGAAATAAGTTCATTGGATGAAAGCCAAAAAAAAATTGACAAGAACCACGAAAAGTTCTTGTATTTTAAGATAAAATCTTACGCGATTAAAGAAAAAACTTCTCCCTCGCTGAAATATGTTCATTTGCTGAAAATCAACAAAAATTGACAAGAACCACGAAAAGTTTTTGTATTTTAAGATTAAATCTGACGCTATTAAAGACAAAACTTCTCGCTCGCTGAAATATGTTCATTTGCTGAAAATCAACAAAATCACGAAAAGTTCTTGTATTTGAAGATAAAATCTTTTTGCTTTCAAGAAGAAACATCGAGCTGACTGAAATAAGTTCATTGGATGAAAACCAACAAAAATTGACAAGAACCACGAAAAGTTCTTGTATTTTAAGATAAAATCTGACGCTATTAAAGAAAAAACTTCTCGCACGCTGAAATATGTTCATTTGCTGAAAATCAACAAAACCACGAAAAGTTCTTGTATTTGAAGATAAAATATTTTTGCTTTCAAGAAGAAAGATCTTGCTGACTGAAATAAGTTCATTGGATGAAAACCAACAAAAATTGACAAGAACCAAGAAAAGTTCTTGTATTTCAAGATAAAATCTTTTTGCTTTGAAGAAGAAAGATCTGGCTGACTGAAATAAGTTCATTGGATGAAAGCCAACAAAAATTGACAAGAACCACGAAAAGTTCTTGTATTTTAAGATAAAATCTGACGCGATTAAAGAAAAAACTTCTCCCTCGCTGAAATACGTTCATTTGCTGAAAATCAACAAAACCACGAAAAGTTCTTGTATTTGAAGATAAAATCTTTTTGCTTTAAAGAAGAAAGATCGAGCTGACTGAAATAAGTTCATTTGATGAAAATCAACAAAAATTGACAAGAACCACGAAATGTTTTTGTATTTTAAGATTAAATCTGACGCTATTAAAGAAAAAAACTTCTCCCTCGCTGAAATATGTTCATTTGCTGAAAATCAACAAAACCACGAAAAGTTCTTGTATTTGAAGATAAAATATTTTTGCTTTGAAGAAGAAAGATCGAGCTGACTGAAATAAGTTCATAAGATGAAAACCAACAAAAATTGACAAGAACCACGAAAAGTTCTTGTATTTTAAGATAAAATCTTACGCTTTTAACGAAAAAACTTCTCCCTCGCTGAAATATGTTCATTTGCTGAAAATCAACAAAACCACGAAAAGTTCTTGTATTTGAAGATAAAATCTTTTTGCTTTGAAGAAGAAAGATCCAGCTGACTGAAATAAGTTAATTGGATGAAAACCAACAAAAATTGACAAGAACCACGAAAAGTTCTTGTATTTTAAGATAAAATCTGACGCTATTAAAGAAAAAACTTCTCGCTCGCTGAAATATGTTCATTTGCTGAAAATCAACAATCTCACGAAAAGTTCTTGTATTTGAAGATAAAATCTTTTTGCTTTGAAGAAGAAAGATCTAGCTGACTGAAATAAGTTCATTGGATGAAAACCAACAAAAATTGACAAGAACCACGAAAAGTTCTTGTATTTTAAGATAAAATCTGACGCTATTAAAGAAAAAACTTCTCGCTCGCTGAAATATGTTCATTTGCTGAAAATCAACAAAACCACGAAAAGTTCTTGTATTTCAAGATAAAATCTTTTTGCTTTGAAGAAGAAAGATCTGGCTGACTGAAATAAGTTCATTGGATGAAAGCCAACAAAAATTGACAAGAACCACGAAAAGTTCTTGTATTTTAAGATAAAATCTTACGCTATTAAAGAAAAATCTTCTCGCTCGCTGAAATATGTTCATTTGCTGAAAATCAACAAAATCACGAAAAGTTCTTGTATTTGAAGATAAAATCTTTTTGCTTTGAAGAAGAAAGATCTAGCTGACTGAAATAAGTTCATTGGATGAAAACCAACAACAATTGACAAGAACCACGAAAAGTTCTTGTATTTTAAGATAAAATCTGAAGCTATTAAAGAAAAAACTTCTCGCTCGCTGAAATATGTTCATTTGCTGAAAATCAACAAAACCACGAAAAGTTCTTGTATTTGAAGATAATATCTTTTTGCTTTGAAGAAGAAAGATCTGGCTGACTGAAATAAGTTCATTGGATGAAAGCCAACAAAAATTGACAAGAACCACGAAAAGTTCTTGTATTTTAAGATAAAATCTGACGCGATTAAAGAAAAAACTTCTCCCTCGCTGAAATATGTTCATTTGCTGAAAATCAACAAAATCACGAAAAGTTCTTGTATTTGAAGATAAAATCTTTTTGCTTTCAAGAAGAAACATCTAGCTGACTGAAATAAGTTCATTAGATGAAAACCAACAAAAATTGACAAGAACCACGAAAAGTTCTTGTATTTTAAGATAAAATCTGACGCTATTAAAGAAAAAACTTCTCGCTCGCTGAAATATGTTCATTTGCTGAAAATCAACAAAACCACGAAAAGTTCTTGCATTTGAAGATAAAATCTTTTTGCTTTCAAGAAGAAAGATCTTGCTGACTGAAATAAGTTCATTGGATGAAAACCAACAAAAATTGACAAGAACCACGAAAAGTTCTTGTATTTTAAGCGAAAATCTGACGCTTTCAAAGAAAAAACTTCTCGCTCGCTGAAATATGTTCATTTGCTGAAAATCAACAAAACCACGAAAAGTTCTTGTATTTGAAGATAAAATCTTTTTGCTTTGAAGAAGAAAGATCTGGCTGACTGAAATAAGTTCATTGGATGAAAGCCAAAAAAAAATTGACAAGAACCACGAAAAGTTCTTGTATTTTAAGATAAAATCTTACGCGATTAAAGAAAAAACTTCTCCCTCGCTGAAATATGTTCATTTGCTGAAAATCAACAAAAATTGACAAGAACCACGAAAAGTTTTTGTATTTTAAGATTAAATCTGACGCTATTAAAGAAAAAACTTCTCCCTCGCTGAAATATGTTCATTTGCTGAAAATCAACAAAACCACGAAAAGTTCTTGTATTTGAAGATGAAATCTTTTTTCTTCAAAGAAGAAAGATCTTGCTGACTGAAATAAGTCCATTTGATGAAAATCAACAAAAATTGACAAGAACCACGAAAAGTTTTTGTATTTTAAGATTAAATCTGACGCTATTAAAGACAAAACTTCTCGCTCGCTGAAATATGTTCATTTGCTGAAAATCAACAAAATCACGAAAAGTTCTTGTATTTGAAGATAAAATCTTTTTGCTTTCAAGAAGAAACATCGAGCTGACTGAAATAAGTTCATTGGATGAAAACCAACAAAAATTGACAAGAACCACGAAAAGTTCTTGTATTTTAAGATAAAATCTGACGCTATTAAAGAAAAAACTTCTCGCACGCTGAAATATGTTCATTTGCTGAAAATCAACAAAACCACGAAAAGTTCTTGTATTTGAAGATAAAATATTTTTGCTTTCAAGAAGAAAGATCTTGCTGACTGAAATAAGTTCATTGGATGAAAACCAACAAAAATTGACAAGAACCAAGAAAAGTTCTTGTATTTGAAGATAAAATCTTTTTGCTTTCAAGAAGAAAGATCTTGCTGACTGAAATAAGTTCATTGGATGAAAACCAACAAAAATTGACAAGAACCACGAAAAGTTCTTGTATTTTAAGCTAAAATCTGACGCTTTTAAAGAAAAAACTTCTCGCTCGCTGAAATATGTTCATTTGCTGAAAATCAACAAAACCACGAAAAGTTCTTGCATTTGAAGATAAAATCTTTTTGCTTTCAAGAAGAAAGATCTTGCTGACTGAAATAAGTTCATTGGATGAAAACCAACAAAAATTGACAAGAACCACGAAAAGTTCTTGTATTTTAAGCTAAAATCTGACGCTTTTAAAGAAAAAACTTCTCGCTCGCTGAAATATGTTCATTTGCTGAAAATCAACAAAACCACGAAAAGTTCTTGTATTTCAAGATAAAATCTTTTTGCTTTCAAGAAGAAAGATCTGGCTGACTGAAATAAGTTCATTGGATGAAAGCCAACAAAAATTGACAAGAACCACGAAAAGTTCTTGTATTTTAAGTTAAAATCTGACGCGATTAAAGAAAAAACTTCTCCCTCGCTGAAATACGTTCATTTGCTGAAAATCAACAAAATCACGAAAAGTTCTTGTATTTGAAGATAAAATCTTTTTGCTTTAAAGAAGAAAGATCTTGCTGACTGAAATAAGTTCATTGGATGAAAACCAACAAAAATTGACAAGAACCACGAAAAGTTCTTGTATTTTAAGCTAAAATCTGACGCTTTTAAAGAAAAAACTTCTCGCTCGCTGAAATATGTTCATTTGCTGAAAATCAACAAAACCACGAAAAGTTCTTGTATTTCAAGATAAAATCTTTTTGCTTTGAAGAAGAAAGATCTGGCTGACTGAAATAAGTTCATTGGACGAAAGCCAACAAAAATTGACAAGAACCACGAAAAGTTCTTGTATTTTAAGATAAAATCTGACGCGATTAAAGAAAAGACTTCTCCCTCGCTGAAATCCGTTCATTTGCTGAAAATCAACAAAACCACGAAAAGTTCTTGTATTTGAAGATAAAATCTTTTTGCTTTAAAGAAGAAAGATCGAGCTGACTGAAATAAGTTCATTTGATGAAAATCAACAAAAATTGACAAGAACCACAAAAAGTTTTTGTATTTTAAGATTAAATCTGACGCTATTAAAGAAAAAAACTTCTCCCTCGCTGAAATATGTTCATTTGCTGAAAATCAATAAAACCACGAAAAGTTCTTGTATTTGAAGATAAAATATTTTTGCTTTGAAGAAGAAAGATCGAGCTGACTGAAATAAGTTCATAAGATGAAAACCAACAAAAATTGACAAGAACCACGAAAAGTTCTTGTATTTTAAGATAAAATCTGACGCTATTAAAGAAAAAACTTCTCGCTCGCTGAAATATGTTCATTTGCTGAAAATCAACAAACTCACGAAAAGTTCTTGTATTTGAAGATAAAATCTTTTTGCTTTGAAGAAGAAAGATCTAGCTGACTGAAATAAGTTCATTGGATGAAAACCAACAAAAATTGACAAGAACCACGAAAAGTTCTTGTATTTTAAGATAAAATCTGACGCTATTGAAGAAAAAACTTCTCGCTCGCTGAAATATGTTCATTTGCTGAAAATCAACAAAACCACGAAAAGTTCTTGTATTTCAAGATAAAATCTTTTTGCTTTGAAGAAGAAAGATCTGGCTGACTGAAATAAGTTCATTGGACGAAAGCCAACAAAAATTGACAAGAACCACGAAAAGTTCTTGTATTTTAAGATAAAATCTGACGCGATTAAAGAAAAAACTTCTCCCTCGCTGAAATACGTTCATTTGCTGAAAATCAACAAAACCACGAAAAGTTCTTGTATTTGAAGATAAAATCTTTTTGCTTTAAAGAAGAAAGATCGAGCTGACTGAAATAAGTTCATTTGATGAAAATCAACAAAAATTGACAAGAACCACAAAAAGTTTTTGTATTTTAAGATTAAATCTGACGCTATTAAAGAAAAAAACTTCTCCCTCGCTGAAATATGTTCATTTGCTGAAAATCAACAAAACCACGAAAAGTTCTTGTATTTGAAGATAAAATATTTTTGCTTTGAAGAAGAAAGATCGAGCTGACTGAAATAAGTTCATAAGATGAAAACCAACAAAAATTGACAAGAACCACGAAAAGTTCTTGTATTTTAAGATAAAATCTGACGCTATTAAAGAAAAAACTTCTCGCTCGCTGAAATATGTTCATTTGCTGAAAATCAACAAACTCACGAAAAGTTCTTGTATTTGAAGATAAAATCTTTTTGCTTTGAAGAAGAAAGATCTAGCTGACTGAAATAAGTTCATTGGATGAAAACCAACAAAAATTGACAAGAACCACGAAAAGTTCTTGTATTTTAAGATAAAATCTGACGCTATTAAAGAAAAAACTTCTCGCTCGCTGAAATATGTTCATTTGCTGAAAATCAACAAAACCACGAAAAGTTCTTGCATTTGAAGATAAAATCTTTTTGCTTTCAAGAAGAAAGATCTTGCTGACTGAAATAAGTTCATTGGATGAAAACCAACAAAAATTGACAAGAACCACGAAAAGTTCTTGTATTGTAAGCTAAAATCTGACGCTTTTGAAGAAAAAACTTCTCGCTCGCTGAAATATGTTCATTTGCTGAAAATCAACAAAACCACGAAAAGTTCTTGTATTTCAAGATAAAATCTTTTTGCTTTGAAGAAGAAAGATCTGGCTGACTGAAATAAGTTCATTGGATGAAAGCCAACAAAAATTGACAAGAACCACGAAAAGTTCTTGTATTTTAAGATAAAATCTGACGCGATTAAAGAAAAAACTTCTCCCTCGCTGAAATACGTTCATTTGCTGAAAATCAACAAAATCACGAAAAGTTCTTGTATTTCAAGATAAAATCTTTTTGCTTTGAAGAAGAAAGATCTGGCTGACTGAAATAAGTTCATTGGACGAAAGCCAACAAAAATTGACAAGAACCACAAAAAGTTTTTGTATTTTAAGATTAAATCTGACGCTATTAAAGAAAAAAACTTCTCCCTCGCTGAAATATGTTCATTTGCTGAAAATCAACAAAACCACGAAAAGTTCTTGTATTTCAAGATAAAATATTTTTGCTTTGAAGAAGAAAGATCGAGCTGACTGAAATAAGTTCATAAGATGAAAACCAACAAAAATTGACAAGAACCACGAAAAGTTCTTGTATTTTAAGATAAAATCTTACGCTTTTAAAGAAAAAACTTCTCCCTCGCTGAAATATGTTCATTTGCTGAAAATCAACAAAACCACGAAAAGTTCTTGTATTTGAAGATAAAATCTTTTTGCTTTGAAGAAGAAAGATCTTGCTGACTGAAATAAGTTAATTGGATGAAAACCAACAAAAATTGACAAGAACCACGAAAAGTTCTTGTATTTTAAGATAAAATCTGACGCAATTAAAGAAAAAACTTCTCGCTCGCTGAAATATGTTCATTTGCTGAAAATCAACAAACTCACGAAAAGTTCTTGTATTTGAAGATAAAATCTTTTTGCTTTGAAGAAGAAAGATCTAGCTGACTGAAATAAGTTCATTGGATGAAAACCAACAAAAATTGACAAGAACCACGAAAAGTTCTTGTATTTTAAGATAAAATCTGCCGCTATTAAAGAAAAAACTTCTCGCTCGCTGAAATACGTTCATTTGCTGAAAATCAACAAAACCACGAAAAGTTCTTGTATTTGAAGATAAAATCTTTTTGCTTCAAAGAAGAAAGATCTGGCTGACTGAAATAAGTTCATTGGATGAAAGCCAAAAAAAATTGACAAGAACCACGAAAAGTTCTTGTATTTTGAGATAAAATCTGACGCGATTAAAGAATAAACTTCTCCCTCGCTGAAATATGTTCATTTGCTGAAAATCAACAAAAATTGACAAGAACCACGAAAAGTTTTTGTATTTTAAGATTAAATCTGACGCGATTAAAGAAAAAACTTCTCCTTCGCTGAAATATGTTCATTTGCTGAAAATCAACAAAACGACGAAAAGTTCTTGTATTTTAAGATAAAATCTGACGCTATTAAAGAAAAAACTTCTCGCTCGCTGAAATATGTTCATTTGCTGAAAATCAACAAAAGCACGAAAAGTTCTTGTATTTGAAGATAAAATCTTTTTGCTTTCAAGAAGAAAGATCTAGCTGACTGAAATAAGTTCATTGGATGAAAACCAACAAAAATTGACAAGAACCACGTAAAGTTCTTGTATTTTAAGATAAAATCTGACGCTATTAAAAAAAAAACTTCTCGCTCGCTGAAATATGTTCATTTGCTGAAAATCAACAAAACCACGAAAAGTTCTTGCATTTGAAGATAAAATCTTTTTGCTTTCAAGAAGAAAGATCTTGCTGACTGAAATAAGTTCATTGGATGAAAACCAACAAAAATTGACAAGAACCACGAAAAGTTCTTGTATTTTAAGCTAAAATCTGACGCTTTGAAAGAAAAAACTTCTCGCTCGCTGAAATATGTTCATTTGCTGAAAATCAACAAAATCACGAAAAGTTCTTGTATTTGAAGATAAAATCTTTTTGCTTTGAAGAAGAAAGATCTTGCTGACTGAAATAAGTTCATTGGATGAAAACCAACAAAAATTGACAAGAACCACGAAAAGTTCTTGTATTTCAAGATAAAATCTGACGCTATTAAAGAAAAAACTTCTCGCTCGCTGAAATATGTTCATTTGCTGAAAATCAACAAAACCACGAAAAGTTCTTGTATTTGAAGATAATATCTTTTTGCTTTGAAGAAGAAAGATCTGGCTGACTGAAATAAGTTCATTGGATGAAAGCGAACAAAAATTGACAAGAACCACGAAAAGTTCTTGTATTTTAAGATAAAATCTGACGCGATTAAAGAAAAAACTTCTCCCTCGCTGAAATATGTTCATTTGCTGAAAATCAACAAAATCACGAAAAGTTCTTGTATTTGAAGATAAAATCTTTTTGCTTTCAAGAAGAAACATCTAGCTGACTGAAATAAGTTCATTGGATGAAAACCAACAAAAATTGACAAGAACCACGAAAAGTTCTTGTATTTTAAGATAAAATCTGACGCTATTAAAGAAAAAACTTCTCGCTCACTGAAATATGTTCATTTGCTGAAAATCAACAAAACCACGAAAAGTTCTTGCATTTGAAGATAAAATCTTTTTGCTTTCAAGAAGAAAGATCTTGCTGACTGAAATAAGTTCATTGGATGAAAACCAACAAAAATTGACAAGAACCACGAAAAGTTCTTGTATTTTAAGCGAAAATCTGACGCTTTTAAAGAAAAAACTTCTCGCTCGCTGAAATATGTTCATTTGCTGAAAATCAACAAAACCACGAAAAGTTCTTGTATTTGAAGATAAAATCTTTTTGCTTTGAAGAAGAAAGATCTGGCTGACTGAAATAAGTTCATTGGATGAAAGCCAAAAAAAAATTGACAAGAACCACGAAAAGTTCTTGTATTTTAAGATAAAATCTGACGCGATTAAAGAAAAAACTTCTCCCTCGCTGAAATATGTTCATTTGCTGAAAATCAACGAAAATTGACAAGAACCTCGAAAAGTTTTTGTATTTTAAGATTAAATCTGACGCTATTAAAGAAAAAACTTCTCCCTCGCTGAAATATGTTCATTTGCTGAAAATCAACAAAACCACGAAAAGTTCTTGTATTTGAAGATGAAATCTTTTTGCTTTAAAGAAGAAAGATCTAGCTGACTGAAATAAGTCCATTTGATGAAAATCAACAAAAATTGACAAGAACCACGAAAAGTTTTTGTATTTTAAGATTAAATCTGACGCTATCAAAGAAAAAACTTCTCGCTCGCTGAAATATGTTCATTTGCTGAAAATCAACAAAATCACGAAAAGTTCTTGTATTTGAAGATAAAATCTTTTTGCTTTCAAGAAGAAACATCGAGCTGACTGAAATAAGTTCATTGGATGAAAACCAACAAAAATTGACAAGAACCACGAAAAGTTCTTGTATTTTAAGATAAAATCTGACGCTATTAAAGAAAAAACTTCTCGCTCGCTGAAATATGTTCATTTGCTGAAAATCAACAAAACCACGAAAAGTTCTTGCATTTGAAGATAAAATCTTTTTGCTTTCAAGAAGAAAGATCTTGCTGACTGAAATAAGTTCATTGGATGAAAACCAACAAAAATTGACAAGAACCACGAAAAGGTCTTGTATTTTAATATAAAATCTGACGCGATTAAAGAAAAAACTTCTCCCTCGCTGAAATATGTTCATTTGCTGAAAATCAACAAAACCACGAAAAGTTCTTGTATTTGAAGATAAAATCTTTTTGCTTTAAAGAAGAAAGATCGAGCTGACTGAAATAAGTTCATTTGATGAAAATCAACAAAAATTGACAAGAACCACGAAAAGTTTTTGTATTTTAAGATTAAATCTGATGCTATTAAAGAAAAAAACTTCTCCCTCGCTGAAATATGTTCATTTGCTGAAAATCAACAAAACCACGAAAAGTTCTTGTATTTGAAGATGAAATCTTTTTGCTTTAAAGAAGAAAGATCTAGCTGACTGAAATAAGTCCATTTGATGAAAACCAACAAAAATTGACAAGAACCACGAAAAGTTCTTGTATTTTAAGATAAAATCTTACGCTTTTAAAGAAAAAACTTCTCCCTCGCTGAAATATGTTCATTTGCTGAAAATCAACAAAACCACGAAAAGTTCTTGTATTTGAAGATAAAATCTTTTTGCTTTGAAGAAGAAAGATCTAGCTGACTGAAATAAGTTAATTGGATGAAAACCAACAAAAATTGACAAGAACCACGAAAAGTTCTTGTATTTTAAGATAAAATCTGACGCTATTAAAGAAAAAACTTCTCGCTCGCTGAAATATGTTCATTTGCTGAAAATCAACAAACTCACGAAAAGTTCTTGTATTTGAAATAAAATCTTTTTGCTTTGAAGAAGAAAGATCTAGCTGACTGAAATAAGTTCATTGGATGAAAACCAACAAAAATTGACAAGAACCACGAAAATTTCTTGTATTTTAAGATAAAATCTGACGCTATTAAAGAAAAAACTTCTCGCTCGCTGAAATATGTTCATTTGCTGAAAATCAACAAAACCACGAAAAGTTCTTGCATTTGAAGATAAAATCTTTTTGCTTTCAAGAAGAAAGATCTTGCTGACTGAAATAAGTTCATTGGATGAAAACCAACAAAAATTGACAAGAACCACGAAAAGTTCTTGTATTTTAAGCTAAAATCTGACGCTTTTAAAGAAAAAACTTCTCGCTCGCTGAAATATGTTCATTTGCTGAAAATCAACAAAATCACGAAAAGTTCTTGTATTTGAAGATAAAATCTTTTTGCTTTAAAGAAGAAAGATCTTGCTGACTGAAATAAGTTCATTGGATGAAAACCAACAAAAATTGACAAGAACCAC
Organism: Heptranchias perlo; assembly: GCF_035084215.1. Taxonomy (NCBI): domain Eukaryota; kingdom Metazoa; phylum Chordata; class Chondrichthyes; order Hexanchiformes; family Hexanchidae; genus Heptranchias; species Heptranchias perlo. The sequence goes on along the minus strand of NW_027139033.1, from coordinate 159,797 downwards.
GAAAAGTTCTTGTATTTTAAGCTAAAATCTGACGCTTTTAAAGAAAAAACTTCTCGCTCGCTGAAATATGTTCATTTGCTGAAAATCAACAAAACCACGAAAAGTCCTTGTATTTCAAGATAAAATCTTTTTGCTTTGAAGAAGAAAGATCTGGCTGACTGAAATAAGTTCATTGGATGAAAGCCAACAAAAATTGACAAGAACCACGAAAAGGTCTTGTATTTTAATATAAAATCTGACGCGATTAAAGAAAAAACTTCTCCCTCGCTGAAATATGTTCATTTGCTGAAAATCAAGAAAACCACGAAAAGTTCTTGTATTTGAAGATAAAATCTTTTTGCTTTAAAGAAGAAAGATCGAGCTGACTGAAATAAGTTCATTTGATGAAAATCAACAAAAATTGACAAGAACCACGAAAAGTTTTTGTATTTTAAGATTAAATCTGATGCTATTAAAGAAAAAAACTTCTCCCTCGCTGAAATATGTTCATTTGCTGAAAATCAACAAAACCACGAAAAGTTCTTGTATTTGAAGATGAAATCTTTTTGCTTTAAAGAAGAAAGATCTAGCTGACTGAAATAAGTCCATTTGATGAAAACCAACAAAAATTGACAAGAACCACGAAAAGTTCTTGTATTTTAAGATAAAATCTTACGCTTTTAAAGAAAAAACTTCTCCCTCGCTGAAATATGTTCATTTGCTGAAAATCAACAAAACCACGAAAAGTTCTTGTATTTGAAGATAAAATCTTTTTGCTTTGAAGAAGAAAGATCTAGCTGACTGAAATAAGTTAATTGGATGAAAACCAACAAAAATTGACAAGAACCACGAAAAGTTCTTGTATTTTAAGATAAAATCTGACGCTATTAAAGAAAAAACTTCTCGCTCGCTGAAATATGTTCATTTGCTGAAAATCAACAAACTCACGAAAAGTTCTTGTATTTGAAATAAAATCTTTTTGCTTTGAAGAAGAAAGATCTAGCTGACTGAAATAAGTTCATTGGATGAAAACCAACAAAAATTGACAAGAACCACGAAAATTTCTTGTATTTTAAGATAAAATCTGACGCTATTAAAGAAAAAACTTCTCGCTCGCTGAAATATGTTCATTTGCTGAAAATCAACAAAACCACGAAAAGTTCTTGCATTTGAAGATAAAATCTTTTTGCTTTCAAGAAGAAAGATCTTGCTGACTGAAATAAGTTCATTGGATGAAAACCAACAAAAATTGACAAGAACCACGAAAAGTTCTTGTATTTTAAGCTAAAATCTGACGCTTTTAAAGAAAAAACTTCTCGCTCGCTGAAATATGTTCATTTGCTGAAAATCAACAAAACCACGAAAAGTTCTTGTATTTCAAGATAAAATCTTTTTGCTTTCAAGAAGAAAGATCTGGCTGACTGAAATAAGTTCATTGGATGAAAGCCAACAAAAATTGACAAGAACCACGAAAAGTTCTTGTATTTTAAGATAAAATCTGACGCGATTAAAGAAAAAACTTCTCCCTCGCTGAAATACGTTCATTTGCTGAAAATCAACAAAACCACGAAAAGTTCTTGTATTTGAAGATAAAATCTTTTTGCTTTAAAGAAGAAAGATCTAGCTGACTGAAATAAGTTCATTTGATGAAAATCAACAAAAATTGACAAGAACCACGAAAAGTTTTTGTATTTTAAGATTAAATCTGACGCTATTAAAGAAAAATCTTCTCGCTCGCTGAAATATGTTCATTTGCTGAAAATCAACAAAATCACGAAAAGTTCTTGTATTTGAAGATAAAATCTTTTTGCTTTGAAGAAGAAAGATCTAGCTGACTGAAATAAGTTCATTGGATGAAAACCAACAAAAATTGACAAGAACCACGAAAAGTTCTTGTATTTTAAGATAAAATCTGACGCTATTAAAGAAAAAACTTCTCGCTCGCTGAAATATGTTCATTTGCTGAAAATCAACAAACTCACGAAAAGTTCTTGTATTTGAAATAAAATCTTTTTGCTTTGAAGAAGAAAGATCTAGCTGACTGAAATAAGTTCATTGGATGAAAACCAACAAAAATTGACAAGAACCACGAAAATTTCTTGTATTTTAAGATAAAATCTGACGCTATTAAAGAAAAAACTTCTCGCTCGCTGAAATATGTTCATTTGCTGAAAATCAACAAAACCACGAAAAGTTCTTGCATTTGAAGATAAAATCTTTTTGCTTTCAAGAAGAAAGATCTTGCTGACTGAAATAAGTTCATTGGATGAAAACCAACAAAAATTGACAAGAACCACGAAAAGTTCTTGTATTTTAAGCTAAAATCTGACGCTTTTAAAGAAAAAACTTCTCGCTCGCTGAAATATGTTCATTTGCTGAAAATCAACAAAACCACGAAAAGTTCTTGTATTTCAAGATAAAATCTTTTTGCTTTCAAGAAGAAAGATCTGGCTGACTGAAATAAGTTCATTGGATGAAAGCCAACAAAAATTGACAAGAACCACGAAAAGTTCTTGTATTTTAAGATAAAATCTGACGCGATTAAAGAAAAAACTTCTCCCTCGCTGAAATACGTTCATTTGCTGAAAATCAACAAAACCACGAAAAGTTCTTGTATTTGAAGATAAAATCTTTTTGCTTTAAAGAAGAAAGATCTAGCTGACTGAAATAAGTTCATTTGATGAAAATCAACAAAAATTGACAAGAACCACGAAAAGTTTTTGTATTTTAAGATTAAATCTGACGCTATTAAAGAAAAATCTTCTCGCTCGCTGAAATATGTTCATTTGCTGAAAATCAACAAAATCACGAAAAGTTCTTGTATTTGAAGATAAAATCTTTTTGCTTTGAAGAAGAAAGATCTAGCTGACTGAAATAAGTTCATTGGATGAAAACCAACAAAAATTGACAAGAACCACGAAAAGTTCTTGTATTTTAAGATAAAATCTGACGCTATTAAAGAAAAAACTTCTCGCTCGCTGAAATATGTTCATTTGCTGAAAATCAACAAACTCACGAAAAGTTCTTGTATTTGAAATAAAATCTTTTTGCTTTGAAGAAGAAAGATCTAGCTGACTGAAATAAGTTCATTGGATGAAAACCAACAAAAATTGACAAGAACCACGAAAATTTCTTGTATTTTAAGATAAAATCTGACGCTATTAAAGAAAAAACTTCTCGCTCGCTGAAATATGTTCATTTGCTGAAAATCAACAAAACCACGAAAAGTTCTTGCATTTGAAGATAAAATCTTTTTGCTTTCAAGAAGAAAGATCTTGCTGACTGAAATAAGTTCATTGGATGAAAACCAACAAAAATTGACAAGAACCACGAAAAGTTCTTGTATTTTAAGCTAAAATCTGACGCTTTTAAAGAAAAAACTTCTCGCTCGCTGAAATATGTTCATTTGCTGAAAATCAACAAAACCACGAAAAGTTCTTGTATTTCAAGATAAAATCTTTTTGCTTTCAAGAAGAAAGATCTGGCTGACTGAAATAAGTTCATTGGATGAAAGCCAACAAAAATTGACAAGAACCACGAAAAGTTCTTGTATTTTAAGATAAAATCTGACGCGATTAAAGAAAAAACTTCTCCCTCGCTGAAATACGTTCATTTGCTGAAAATCAACAAAACCACGAAAAGTTCTTGTATTTGAAGATAAAATCTTTTTGCTTTAAAGAAGAAAGATCTAGCTGACTGAAATAAGTTCATTTGATGAAAATCAACAAAAATTGACAAGAACCACGAAAAGTTTTTGTATTTTAAGATTAAATCTGACGCTATTAAAGAAAAATCTTCTCGCTCGCTGAAATATGTTCATTTGCTGAAAATCAACAAAATCACGAAAAGTTCTTGTATTTGAAGATAAAATCTTTTTGCTTTGAAGAAGAAAGATCTAGCTGACTGAAATAAGTTCATTGGATGAAAACCAACAAAAATTGACAAGAACCACGAAAAGTTCTTGTATTTTAAGATAAAATCTGACGCTATTAAAGAAAAAACTTCTCGCTCGCTGAAATATGTTCATTTGCTGAAAATCAACAAACTCACGAAAAGTTCTTGTATTTGAAATAAAATCTTTTTGCTTTGAAGAAGAAAGATCTAGCTGACTGAAATAAGTTCATTGGATGAAAACCAACAAAAATTGACAAGAACCACGAAAATTTCTTGTATTTTAAGATAAAATCTGACGCTATTAAAGAAAAAACTTCTCGCTCGCTGAAATATGTTCATTTGCTGAAAATCAACAAAACCACGAAAAGTTCTTGCATTTGAAGATAAAATCTTTTTGCTTTCAAGAAGAAAGATCTTGCTGACTGAAATAAGTTCATTGGATGAAAACCAACAAAAATTGACAAGAACCACGAAAAGTTCTTGTATTTTAAGCTAAAATCTGACGCTTTTAAAGAAAAAACTTCTCGCTCGCTGAAATATGTTCATTTGCTGAAAATCAACAAAACCACGAAAAGTTCTTGTATTTCAAGATAAAATCTTTTTGCTTTCAAGAAGAAAGATCTGGCTGACTGAAATAAGTTCATTGGATGAAAACCAACAAAAATTGACAAGAACCACGAAAAGTTCTTGTATTTTAAGATAAAATCTGACGCTATTAAAGAAAAAACTTCTCGCTCGCTGAAATATGTTCATTTGCTGAAAATCAACAAACTCACGAAAAGTTCTTGTATTTGAAGATAAAATCTTTTTGCTTTGAAGAAGAAAGATCTAGCTGACTGAAATAAGTTCATTGGATGAAAACCAACAAAAATTGACAAGAACCACGAAAAGTTCTTGTATTTTAAGATAAAATCTGACGCTATTAAAGAAAAAACTTCTCGCTCGCTGAAATATGTTCATTTGCTGAAAATCAACAAAACCACGAAAAGTTCTTGCATTTGAAGATAAAATCTTTTTGCTTTCAAGAAGAAAGATCTTGCTGACTGAAATAAGTTCATTGGATGAAAACCAACAAAAATTGACAAGAACCACGAAAAGTTCTTGTATTTTAAGCTAAAATCTGACGCTTTTAAAGAAAAAACTTCTCGCTCGCTGAAATATGTTCATTTGCTGAAAATCAACAAAACCACGAAAAGTTCTTGTATTTCAAGATAAAATCTTTTTGCTTTCAAGAAGAAAGATCTGGCTGACTGAAATAAGTTCATTGGATGAAAGCCAACAAAAATTGACAAGAACCACGAAAAGTTCTTGTATTTTAAGATAAAATCTGACGCGATTAAAGAAAAAACTTCTCCCTCGCTGAAATACGTTCATTTGCTGAAAATCAACAAAACCACGAAAAGTTCTTGTATTTGAAGATAAAATCTTTTTGCTTTAAAGAAGAAAGATCTAGCTGACTGAAATAAGTTCATTTGATGAAAATCAACAAAAATTGACAAGAACCACGAAAAGTTTTTGTATTTTAAGATTAAATCTGACGCTATTAAAGAAAAATCTTCTCGCTCGCTGAAATATGTTCATTTGCTGAAAATCAACAAAATCACGAAAAGTTCTTGTATTTGAAGATAAAATCTTTTTGCTTTGAAGAAGAAAGATCTAGCTGACTGAAATAAGTTCATTGGATGAAAACCAACAAAAATTGACAAGAACCACGAAAAGTTCTTGTATTTTAAGATAAAATCTGACGCTATTAAAGAAAAAACTTCTCGCTCGCTGAAATATGTTCATTTGCTGAAAATCAACAAAACCACGAAAAGTTCTTGTATTTGAAGATAAAATCTTTTTGCTTTAAAGAAGAAAGATCGAGCTGACTGAAATAAGTTCATTTGATGAAAATCAACAAAAATTGACAAGAACCACAAAAAGTTTTTGTATTTTAAGATTAAATCTGACGCTATTAAAGAAAAAAACTTCTCCCTCGCTGAAATATGTTCATTTGCTGAAAATCAACAAAACCACGAAAAGTTCTTGTATTTGAAGATAAAATCTTTTTGCTTTGAAGAAGAAAGATCTAGCTGACTGAAATAAGTTAATTGGATGAAAACCAACAAAAATTGACAAGAACCACGAAAAGTTCTTGTATTTTAAGATAAAATCTGACGCTATTAAAGAAAAAACTTCTCGCTCGCTGAAATATGTTCATTTGCTGAAAATCAACAAACTCACGAAAAGTTCTTGTATTTGAAGATAAAATCTTTTTGCTTTGAAGAAGAAAGATCTAGCTGACTGAAATAAGTTCATTGGATGAAAACCAACAAAAATTGACAAGAACCACGAAAAGTTCTTGTATTTTAAGATAAAATCTGACGCTATTAAAGAAAAAACTTCTCGCTCGCTGAAATATGTTCATTTGCTGAAAATCAACAAAACCACGAAAAGTTCTTGCATTTGAAGATAAAATCTTTTTGCTTTCAAGAAGAAAGATCTTGCTGACTGAAATAAGTTCATTGGATGAAAACCAACAAAAATTGACAAGAACCACGAAAAGTTCTTGTATTTTAAGCTAAAATCTGACGCTTTTGAAGAAAAAACTTCTCGCTCGCTGAAATATGTTCATTTGCTGAAAATCAACAAAACCACGAAAAGTTCTTGTATTTCAAGATAAAATCTTTTTGCTTTGAAGAAGAAAGATCTGGCTGACTGAAATAAGTTCATTGGATGAAAGCCAACAAAAATTGACAAGAACCACGAAAAGTTCTTGTATTTTAAGATAAAATCTGACGCGATTAAAGAAAAAACTTCTCCCTCGCTGAAATACGTTCATTTGCTGAAAATCAACAAAATCACGAAAAGTTCTTGTATTTCAAGATAAAATCTTTTTGCTTTGAAGAAGAAAGATCTGGCTGACTGAAATAAGTTCATTGGACGAAAGCCAACAAAAATTGACAAGAACCACAAAAAGTTTTTGTATTTTAAGATTAAATCTGACGCTATTAAAGAAAAAAACTTCTCCCTCGCTGAAATATGTTCATTTGCTGAAAATCAACAAAACCACGAAAAGTTCTTGTATTTGAAGATAAAATATTTTTGCTTTGAAGAAGAAAGATCGAGCTGACTGAAATAAGTTCATAAGATGAAAACCAACAAAAATTGACAAGAACCACGAAAAGTTCTTGTATTTTAAGATAAAATCTTACGCTTTTAAAGAAAAAACTTCTCCCTCGCTGAAATATGTTCATTTGCTGAAAATCAACAAAACCACGAAAAGTTCTTGTATTTGAAGATAAAATCTTTTTGCTTTGAAGAAGAAAGATCTTGCTGACTGAAATAAGTTAATTGGATGAAAACCAACAAAAATTGACAAGAACCACGAAAAGTTCTTGTATTTTAAGATAAAATCTGACGCAATTAAAGAAAAAACTTCTCGCTCGCTGAAATATGTTCATTTGCTGAAAATCAACAAACTCACGAAAAGTTCTTGTATTTGAAGATAAAATCTTTTTGCTTTGAAGAAGAAAGATCTAGCTGACTGAAATAAGTTCATTGGATGAAAACCAACAAAAATTGACAAGAACCACGAAAAGTTCTTGTATTTTAAGATAAAATCTGACGCTATTAAAGAAAAAACTTCTCGCTCGCTGAAATACGTTCATTTGCTGAAAATCAACAAAACCACGAAAAGTTCTTGTATTTGAAGATAAAATCTTTTTGCTTCAAAGAAGAAAGATCTGGCTGACTGAAATAAGTTCATTGGATGAAAGCCAAAAAAAATTGACAAGAACCACGAAAAGTTCTTGTATTTTGAGATAAAATCTGACGCGATTAAAGAAAAAACTTCTCCCTCGCTGAAATATGTTCATTTGCTGAAAATCAACAAAAATTGACAAGAACCACGAAAAGTTTTTGTATTTTAAGATTAAATCTGACGCGATTAAAGAAAAAACTTCTCCTTCGGTGAAATATGTTCATTTGCTGAAAATCAACAAAACCACGAAAAGTTCTTGTATTTTAAGATAAAATCTGACGCTATTAAAGAAAAAACTTCTCGCTCGCTGAAATATGTTCATTTGCTGAAAATCAACAAAAGCACGAAAAGTTCTTGTATTTGAAGATAAAATCTTTTTGCTTTCAAGAAGAAAGATCTAGCTGACTGAAATAAGTTCATTGGATGAAAACCAACAAAAATTGACAAGAACCACGAAAAGTTCTTGTATTTTAAGCTAAAATCTGACGCTTTGAAAGAAAAAACTTCTCGCTCGCTGAAATATGTTCATTTGCTGAAAATCAACAAAATCACGAAAAGTTCTTGTATTTGAAGATAAAATCTTTTTGCTTTCAAGAAGAAAGATCTAGCTGACTGAAATAAGTTCATTGGATGAAAACCAACAAAAATTGACAAGAACCACGAAAAGTTCTTGTATTTCAAGATAAAATCTGACGCTATTAAAGAAAAAACTTCTCGCTCGCTGAAATATGTTCATTTGCTGAAAATCAACAAAACCACGAAAAGTTCTTGTATTTGAAGATAATATCTTTTTGCTTTGAAGAAGAAAGATCTGGCTGACTGAAATAAGTTCATTGGATGAAAGCGAACAAAAATTGACAAGAACCACGAAAAGTTCTTGTATTTTAAGATAAAATCTGACGCGATTAAAGAAAAAACTTCTCCCTCGCTGAAATATGTTCATTTGCTGAAAATCAACAAAATCACGAAAAGTTCTTGTATTTGAAGATAAAATCTTTTTGCTTTCAAGAAGAAACATCTAGCTGACTGAAATAAGTTCATTGGATGAAAACCAACAAAAATTGACAAGAACCACGAAAAGTTCTTGTATTTTAAGATAAAATCTGACGCTATTAAAGAAAAAACTTCTCGCTCACTGAAATATGTTCATTTGCTGAAAATCAACAAAACCACGAAAAGTTCTTGCATTTGAAGATAAAATCTTTTTGCTTTCAAGAAGAAAGATCTTGCTGACTGAAATAAGTTCATTGGATGAAAACCAACAAAAATTGACAAGAACCACGAAAAGTTCTTGTATTTTAAGCGAAAATCTGACGCTTTTAAAGAAAAAACTTCTCGCTCGCTGAAATATGTTCATTTGCTGAAAATCAACAAAACCACGAAAAGTTCTTGTATTTGAAGATAAAATCTTTTTGCTTTGAAGAAGAAAGATCTGGCTGACTGAAATAAGTTCATTGGATGAAAGCCAAAAAAAAATTGACAAGAACCACGAAAAGTTCTTGTATTTTAAGATAAAATCTGACGCGATTAAAGAAAAAACTTCTCCCTCGCTGAAATATGTTCATTTGCTGAAAATCAACGAAAATTGACAAGAACCTCGAAAAGTTTTTGTATTTTAAGATTAAATCTGACGCTATTAAAGAAAAAACTTCTCCCTCGCTGAAATATGTTCATTTGCTGAAAATCAACAAAACCACGAAAAGTTCTTGTATTTGAAGATGAAATCTTTTTGCTTTAAAGAAGAAAGATCTAGCTGACTGAAATAAGTCCATTTGATGAAAATCAACAAAAATTGACAAGAACCACGAAAAGTTTTTGTATTTTAAGATTAAATCTGACGCTATCAAAGAAAAAACTTCTCGCTCGCTGAAATATGTTCATTTGCTGAAAATCAACAAAATCACGAAAAGTTCTTGTATTTGAAGATAAAATCTTTTTGCTTTCAAGAAGAAACATCGAGCTGACTGAAATAAGTTCATTGGATGAAAACCAACAAAAATTGACAAGAACCACGAAAAGTTCTTGTATTTTAAGATAAAATCTGACGCTATTAAAGAAAAAACTTCTCGCTCGCTGAAATATGTTCATTTGCTGAAAATCAACAAAACCACGAAAAGTTCTTGCATTTGAAGATAAAATCTTTTTACTTTCAAGAAGAAAGATCTTGCTGACTGAAATAAGTTCATTGGATGAAAACCAACAAAAATTGACAAGAACCACGAAAAGTTCTTGTATTTTAAGCTAAAATCTGACGCTTTTAAAGAAAAAACTTCTCGCTCGCTGAAATATGTTCATTTGCTGAAAATCAACAAAACCACGAAAAGTCCTTGTATTTCAAGATAAAATCTTTTTGCTTTGAAGAAGAAAGATCTGGCTGACTGAAATAAGTTCATTGGATGAAAGCCAACAAAAATTGACAAGAACCACGAAAAGGTCTTGTATTTTAATATAAAATCTGACGCGATTAAAGAAAAAACTTCTCCCTCGCTGAAATATGTTCATTTGCTGAAAATCAACAAAACCACGAAAAGTTCTTGTATTTGAAGATAAAATCTTTTTGCTTTAAAGAAGAAAGATCGAGCTGACTGAAATAAGTTCATTTGATGAAAATCAACAAAAATTGACAAGAACCACGAAAAGTTTTTGTATTTTAAGATTAAATCTGATGCTATTAAAGAAAAAAACTTCTCCCTCGCTGAAATATGTTCATTTGCTGAAAATCAACAAAACCACGAAAAGTTCTTGTATTTGAAGATGAAATCTTTTTGCTTTGAAGAAGAAAGATCTAGCTGACTGAAATAAGTCCATTTGATGAAAACCAACAAAAATTGACAAGAACCACGAAAATTTCTTGTATTTTAAGATAAAATCTGACGCTATTAAAGAAAAAACTTCTCGCTCGCTGAAATATGTTCATTTGCTGAAAATCAACAAAACCACGAAAAGTTCTTGCATTTGAAGATAAAATCTTTTTGCTTTCAAGAAGAAAGATCTTGCTGACTGAAATAAGTTCATTGGATGAAAACCAACAAAAATTGACAAGAACCACGAAAAGTTCTTGTATTTTAAGCTAAAATCTGACGCTTTTAAAGAAAAAACTTCTCGCTCGCTGAAATATGTTCATTTGCTGAAAATCAACAAAATCACGAAAAGTTCTTGTATTTGAAGATAAAATCTTTTTGCTTTAAAGAAGAAAGATCTTGCTGACTGAAATAAGTTCATTGGATGAAAACCAACAAAAATTGACAAGAACCACGAAACGTTCTTGTATTTTAAGCTAAAATCTGACGCTTTTAAAGAAAAAACTTCTCGCTCGCTGAAATATGTTCATTTGCTGAAAATCAACAAAACCACGAAAAGTCCTTGTATTTCAAGATAAAATCTTTTTGCTTTGAAGAAGAAAGATCTGGCTGACTGAAATAAGTTCATTGGATGAAAGCCAACAAAAATTGACAAGAACCACGAAAAGGTCTTGTATTTTAATATAAAATCTGACGCGATTAAAGAAAAAACTTCTCCCTCGCTGAAATATGTTCATTTGCTGAAAATCAACAAAACCACGAAAAGTTCTTGTATTTGAAGATAAAATCTTTTTGCTTTAAAGAAGAAAGATCGAGCTGACTGAAATAAGTTCATTTGATGAAAATCAACAAAAATTGACAAGAACCACGAAAAGTTTTTGTATTTTAAGATTAAATCTGATGCTATTAAAGAAAAAAACTTCTCCCTCGCTGAAATATGTTCATTTGCTGAAAATCAACAAAACCACGAAAAGTTCTTGTATTTGAAGATAAAATATTTTTGCTTTGAAGAAGAAAGATCGAGCTGACTGAAATAAGTTCATAAGATGAAAACCAACAAAAATTGACAAGAACCACGAAAAGTTCTTGTATTTTAAGATAAAATCTTACGCTTTTAAAGAAAAAACTTCTCCCTCGCTGAAATATGTTCATTTGCTGAAAATCAACAAAACCACGAAAAGTTCTTGTATTTGAAGATAAAATCTTTTTGCTTTGAAGAAGAAAGATCTTGCTGACTGAAATAAGTTAATTGGATGAAAACCAACAAAAATTGACAAGAACCACGAAAAGTTCTTGTATTTTAAGATAAAATCTGACGCAATTAAAGAAAAAACTTCTCGCTCGCTGAAATATGTTCATTTGCTGAAAATCAACAAACTCACGAAAAGTTCTTGTATTTGAAGATAAAATCTTTTTGCTTTGAAGAAGAAAGATCTAGCTGACTGAAATAAGTTCATTGGATGAAAACCAACAAAAATTGACAAGAACCACGAAAAGTTCTTGTATTTTAAGATAAAATCTGACGCTATTAAAGAAAAAACTTCTCGCTCGCTGAAATACGTTCATTTGCTGAAAATCAACAAAACCACGAAAAGTTCTTGTATTTGAAGATAAAATCTTTTTGCTTCAAAGAAGAAAGATCTGGCTGACTGAAATAAGTTCATTGGATGAAAGCCAAAAAAAATTGACAAGAACCACGAAAAGTTCTTGTATTTTGAGATAAAATCTGACGCGATTAAAGAAAAAACTTCTCCCTCGCTGAAATATGTTCATTTGCTGAAAATCAACAAAAATTGACAAGAACCACGAAAAGTTTTTGTATTTTAAGATTAAATCTGACGCGATTAAAGAAAAAACTTCTCCTTCGCTGAAATATGTTCATTTGCTGAAAATCAACAAAACCACGAAAAGTTCTTGTATTTTAAGATAAAATCTGACGCTATTAAAGAAAAAACTTCTCGCTCGCTGAAATATGTTCATTTGCTGAAAATCAACAAAAGCACGAAAAGTTCTTGTATTTGAAGATAAAATCTTTTTGCTTTCAAGAAGAAAGATCTAGCTGACTGAAATAAGTTCATTGGATGAAAACCAACAAAAATTGACAAGAACCACGAAAAGTTCTTGTATTTTAAGCTAAAATCTGACGCTTTGAAAGAAAAAACTTCTCGCTCGCTGAAATATGTTCATTTGCTGAAAATCAACAAAATCACGAAAAGTTCTTGTATTTGAAGATAAAATCTTTTTGCTTTCAAGAAGAAAGATCTAGCTGACTGAAATAAGTTCATTGGATGAAAACCAACAAAAATTGACAAGAACCACGAAAAGTTCTTGTATTTCAAGATAAAATCTGACGCTATTAAAGAAAAAACTTCTCGCTCGCTGAAATATGTTCATTTGCTGAAAATCAACAAAACCACGAAAAGTTCTTGTATTTGAAGATAAAATCTTTTTGCTTTCAAGAAGAAACATCTAGCTGACTGAAATAAGTTCATTGGATGAAAACCAACAAAAATTGACAAGAACCACGAAAAGTTCTTGTATTTTAAGATAAAATCTGACGCTATTAAAGAAAAAACTTCTCGCTCACTGAAATATGTTCATTTGCTGAAAATCAACAAAACCACGAAAAGTTCTTGCATTTGAAGATAAAATCTTTTTGCTTTCAAGAAGAAAGATCTTGCTGACTGAAATAAGTTCATTGGATGAAAACCAACAAAAATTGACAAGAACCACGAAAAGTTCTTGTATTTTAAGCGAAAATCTGACGCTTTTAAAGAAAAAACTTCTCGCTCGCTGAAATATGTTCATTTGCTGAAAATCAACAAAACCACGAAAAGTTCTTGTATTTGAAGATAAAATCTTTTTGCTTTGAAGAAGAAAGATCTGGCTGACTGAAATAAGTTCATTGGATGAAAGCCAAAAAAAAATTGACAAGAACCACGAAAAGTTCTTGTATTTTAAGATAAAATCTGACGCGATTAAAGAAAAAACTTCTCCCTCGCTGAAATATGTTCATTTGCTGAAAATCAACGAAAATTGACAAGAACCTCGAAAAGTTTTTGTATTTTAAGATTAAATCTGACGCTATTAAAGAAAAAACTTCTCCCTCGCTGAAATATGTTCATTTGCTGAAAATCAACAAAACCACGAAAAGTTCTTGTATTTGAAGATGAAATCTTTTTGCTTTAAAGAAGAAAGATCTAGCTGACTGAAATAAGTCCATTTGATGAAAATCAACAAAAATTGACAAGAACCACGAAAAGTTTTTGTATTTTAAGATTAAATCTGACGCTATCAAAGAAAAAACTTCTCGCTCGCTGAAATATGTTCATTTGCTGAAAATCAACAAAATCACGAAAAGTTCTTGTATTTGAAGATAAAATCTTTTTGCTTTCAAGAAGAAACATCGAGCTGACTGAAATAAGTTCATTGGATGAAAACCAACAAAAATTGACAAGAACCACGAAAAGTTCTTGTATTTTAAGATAAAATCTGACGCTATTAAAGAAAAAACTTCTCGCTCGCTGAAATATGTTCATTTGCTGAAAATCAACAAAACCACGAAAAGTTCTTGCATTTGAAGATAAAATCTTTTTGCTTTCAAGAAGAAAGATCTTGCTGACTGAAATAAGTTCATTGGATGAAAACCAACAAAAATTGACAAGAACCACGAAAAGTTCTTGTATTTTAAGCTAAAATCTGACGCTTTTAAAGAAAAAACTTCTCGCTCGCTGAAATATGTTCATTTGCTGAAAATCAACAAAACCACGAAAAGTCCTTGTATTTCAAGATAAAATCTTTTTGCTTTGAAGAAGAAAGATCTGGCTGACTGAAATAAGTTCATTGGATGAAAGCCAACAAAAATTGACAAGAACCACGAAAAGGTCTTGTATTTTAATATAAAATCTGACGCGATTAAAGAAAAAACTTCTCCCTCGCTGAAATATGTTCATTTGCTGAAAATCAACAAAACCACGAAAAGTTCTTGTATTTGAAGATAAAATCTTTTTGCTTTAAAGAAGAAAGATCGAGCTGACTGAAATAAGTTCATTTGATGAAAATCAACAAAAATTGACAAGAACCACGAAAAGTTTTTGTATTTTAAGATTAAATCTGATGCTATTAAAGAAAAAAACTTCTCCCTCGCTGAAATATGTTCATTTGCTGAAAATCAACAAAACCACGAAAAGTTCTTGTATTTGAAGATGAAATCTTTTTGCTTTGAAGAAGAAAGATCTAGCTGACTGAAATAAGTCCATTTGATGAAAACCAACAAAAATTGACAAGAACCACGAAAATTTCTTGTATTTTAAGATAAAATCTGACGCTATTAAAGAAAAAACTTCTCGCTCGCTGAAATATGTTCATTTGCTGAAAATCAACAAAACCACGAAAAGTTCTTGCATTTGAAGATAAAATCTTTTTGCTTTCAAGAAGAAAGATCTTGCTGACTGAAATAAGTTCATTGGATGAAAACCAACAAAAATTGACAAGAACCACGAAAAGTTCTTGTATTTTAAGCTAAAATCTGACGCTTTTAAAGAAAAAACTTCTCGCTCGCTGAAATATGTTCATTTGCTGAAAATCAACAAAATCACGAAAAGTTCTTGTATTTGAAGATAAAATCTTTTTGCTTTAAAGAAGAAAGATCTTGCTGACTGAAATAAGTTCATTGGATGAAAACCAACAAAAATTGACAAGAACCACGAAACGTTCTTGTATTTTAAGCTAAAATCTGACGCTTTTAAAGAAAAAACTTCTCGCTCGCTGAAATATGTTCATTTGCTGAAAATCAACAAAACCACGAAAAGTCCTTGTATTTCAAGATAAAATCTTTTTGCTTTGAAGAAGAAAGATCTGGCTGACTGAAATAAGTTCATTGGATGAAAGCCAACAAAAATTGACAAGAACCACGAAAAGGTCTTGTATTTTAATATAAAATCTGACGCGATTAAAGAAAAAACTTCTCCCTCGCTGAAATATGTTCATTTGCTGAAAATCAACAAAACCACGAAAAGTTCTTGTATTTGAAGATAAAATCTTTTTGCTTTAAAGAAGAAAGATCGAGCTGACTGAAATAAGTTCATTTGATGAAAATCAACAAAAATTGACAAGAACCACGAAAAGTTTTTGTATTTTAAGATTAAATCTGATGCTATTAAAGAAAAAAACTTCTCCCTCGCTGAAATATGTTCATTTGCTGAAAATCAACAAAACCACGAAAAGTTCTTGTATTTGAAGATGAAATCTTTTTGCTTTAAAGAAGAAAGATCTAGCTGACTGAAATAAGTCCATTTGATGAAAACCAACAAAAATTGACAAGAACCACGAAAAGTTCTTGTATTTTAAGATAAAATCTTACGCTTTTAAAGAAAAAACTTCTCCCTCGCTGAAATATGTTCATTTGCTGAAAATCAACAAAACCACGAAAAGTTCTTGTATTTGAAGATAAAATCTTTTTGCTTTGAAGAAGAAAGATCTAGCTGACTGAAATAAGTTAATTGGATGAAAACCAACAAAAATTGACAAGAACCACGAAAAGTTCTTGTATTTTAAGATAAAATCTGACGCTATTAAAGAAAAAACTTCTCGCTCGCTGAAATATGTTCATTTGCTGAAAATCAACAAACTCACGAAAAGTTCTTGTATTTGAAATAAAATCTTTTTGCTTTGAAGAAGAAAGATCTAGCTGACTGAAATAAGTTCATTGGATGAAAACCAACAAAAATTGACAAGAACCACGAAAATTTCTTGTATTTTAAGATAAAATCTGACGCTATTAAAGAAAAAACTTCTCGCTCGCTGAAATATGTTCATTTGCTGAAAATCAACAAAACCACGAAAAGTTCTTGCATTTGAAGATAAAATCTTTTTGCTTTCAAGAAGAAAGATCTTGCTGACTGAAATAAGTTCATTGGATGAAAACCAACAAAAATTGACAAGAACCACGAAAAGTTCTTGTATTTTAAGCTAAAATCTGACGCTTTTAAAGAAAAAACTTCTCGCTCGCTGAAATATGTTCATTTGCTGAAAATCAACAAAACCACGAAAAGTTCTTGTATTTCAAGATAAAATCTTTTTGCTTTCAAGAAGAAAGATCTGGCTGACTGAAATAAGTTCATTGGATGAAAGCCAACAAAAATTGACAAGAACCACGAAAAGTTCTTGTATTTTAAGATAAAATCTGACGCGATTAAAGAAAAAACTTCTCCCTCGCTGAAATACGTTCATTTGCTGAAAATCAACAAAACCACGAAAAGTTCTTGTATTTGAAGATAAAATCTTTTTGCTTTAAAGAAGAAAGATCTAGCTGACTGAAATAAGTTCATTTGATGAAAATCAACAAAAATTGACAAGAACCACGAAAAGTTTTTGTATTTTAAGATTAAATCTGACGCTATTAAAGAAAAATCTTCTCGCTCGCTGAAATATGTTCATTTGCTGAAAATCAACAAAATCACGAAAAGTTCTTGTATTTGAAGATAAAATCTTTTTGCTTTGAAGAAGAAAGATCTAGCTGACTGAAATAAGTTCATTGGATGAAAACCAACAAAAATTGACAAGAACCACGAAAAGTTCTTGTATTTTAAGATAAAATCTGACGCTATTAAAGAAAAAACTTCTCGCTCGCTGAAATATGTTCATTTGCTGAAAATCAACAAAACCACGAAAAGTTCTTGTATTTGAAGATAAAATCTTTTTGCTTTAAAGAAGAAAGATCGAGCTGACTGAAATAAGTTCATTTGATGAAAATCAACAAAAATTGACAAGAACCACAAAAAGTTTTTGTATTTTAAGATTAAATCTGACGCTATTAAAGAAAAAAACTTCTCCCTCGCTGAAATATGTTCATTTGCTGAAAATCAACAAAACCACGAAAAGTTCTTGTATTTGAAGATAAAATCTTTTTGCTTTGAAGAAGAAAGATCTAGCTGACTGAAATAAGTTAATTGGATGAAAACCAACAAAAATTGACAAGAACCACGAAAAGTTCTTGTATTTTAAGATAAAATCTGACGCTATTAAAGAAAAAACTTCTCGCTCGCTGAAATATGTTCATTTGCTGAAAATCAACAAACTCACGAAAAGTTCTTGTATTTGAAGATAAAATCTTTTTGCTTTGAAGAAGAAAGATCTAGCTGACTGAAATAAGTTCATTGGATGAAAACCAACAAAAATTGACAAGAACCACGAAAAGTTCTTGTATTTTAAGATAAAATCTGACGCTATTAAAGAAAAAACTTCTCGCTCGCTGAAATATGTTCATTTGCTGAAAATCAACAAAACCACGAAAAGTTCTTGCATTTGAAGATAAAATCTTTTTGCTTTCAAGAAGAAAGATCTTGCTGACTGAAATAAGTTCATTGGATGAAAACCAACAAAAATTGACAAGAACCACGAAAAGTTCTTGTATTTTAAGCTAAAATCTGACGCTTTTAAAGAAAAAACTTCTCGCTCGCTGAAATATGTTCATTTGCTGAAAATCAACAAAACCACGAAAAGTTCTTGTATTTGAAGATAAAATCTTTTTGCTTTGAAGAAGAAAGATCTAGCTGACTGAAATAAGTTCATTGGATGAAAACCAACAAAAATTGACAAGAACCACGAAAAGTTCTTGTATTTTAAGATAAAATCTGACGCTATTAAAGAAAAAACTTCTCGCTCGCTGAAATATGTTCATTTGCTGAAAATCAACAAAACCACGAAAAGTTCTTGTATTTGAAGATAAAATCTTTTTGCTTTCAAGAAGAAAGATCTTGCTGACTGAAATAAGTTCATTGGATGAAAACCAACAAAAATTGACAAGAACCACGAAAAGTTCTTGTATTTTAAGCTAAAATCTGATGCTTTTAAAGAAAAAACTTCTCGCTCGCTGAAATATGTTAATTTGCTGAAAATCAACAAAACCACGAAAAGTTCTTGTATTTCAAGATAAAATCTTTTTGCTTTGAAGAAGAAAGATCTGGCTGACTGAAATAAGTTCATTGGATGAAAGCCAACAAAAATTGACAAGAACCACGAAAAGTTCTTGTATTTTAAGATAAAATCTGACGCGATTAAAGAAAAAACTTCTCCCTCGCTGAAATACGTTCATTTGCTGAAAATCAACAAAACCACGAAAAGTTCTTGTATTTGAAGATAAAATCTTTTTGCTTTAAAGAAGAAAGATCTAGCTGACTGAAATAAGTTCATTTGATGAAAATCAACAAAAATTGACAAGAACCACGAAAAGTTTTTGTATTTTAAGATTAAATCTGACGCTATTAAAGAAAAATCTTCTCGCTCGCTGAAATATGTTCATTTGCTGAAAATGAACAAAATCACGAAAAGTTCTTGTATTTGAAGATAAAATCTTTTTGCTTTGAAGAAGAAAGATCTAGCTGACTGAAATAAGTTCATTGGATGAAAACCAACAAAAATTGACAAGAACCACGAAAAGTTCTTGTATTTTAAGATAAAATCTGACGCTATTAAAGAAAAAACTTCTCGCTCGCTGAAATATGTTCATTTGCTGAAAATCAACAAAATCACGAAAAGTTCTTGTATTTGAAGATAAAATCTGACGCTATTAAAGAAAAAACTTCTCGCTCGCTGAAATATGTTCATTTGCTGAAAATCAACAAACTCACGAAAAGTTCTTGTATTTGAAGATAAAATCTTTTTGCTTTGAAGAAGAAAGATCTAGCTGACTGAAATAAGTTCATTGGATGAAAACCAACAAAAATTGACAAGAACCACGAAAAGTTCTTGTATTTTAAGATAAAATCTGACGCTATTAAAGAAAAAACTTCTCGCTCGCTGAAATATGTTCATTTGCTGAAAATCAACAAAACCACGAAAAGTTCTTGCATTTGAAGATAAAATCTTTTTGCTTTCAAGAAGAAAGATCTTGCTGACTGAAATAAGTTCATTGGATGAAAACCAACAAAAATTGACAAGAACCACGAAAAGTTCTTGTATTTTAAGCTAAAATCTGACGCTTTTAAAGAAAAAACTTCTCGCTCGCTGAAATATGTTCATTTGCTGAAAATCAACAAAACCACGAAAAGTTCTTGTATTTGAAGATAAAATCTTTTTGCTTTGAAGAAGAAAGATCTAGCTGACTGAAATAAGTTCATTGGATGAAAACCAACAAAAATTGACAAGAACCACGAAAAGTTCTTGTATTTTAAGATAAAATCTGACGCTATTAAAGAAAAAACTTCTCGCTCGCTGAAATATGTTCATTTGCTGAAAATCAACAAAACCACGAAAAGTTCTTGTATTTGAAGATAAAATCTTTTTGCTTTCAAGAAGAAAGATCTTGCTGACTGAAATAAGTTCATTGGATGAAAACCAACAAAAATTGACAAGAACCACGAAAAGTTCTTGTATTTTAAGCTAAAATCTGATGCTTTTAAAGAAAAAACTTCTCGCTCGCTGAAATATGTTCATTTGCTGAAAATCAACAAAACCACGAAAAGTTCTTGTATTTCAAGATAAAATCTTTTTGCTTTGAAGAAGAAAGATCTCGCTGACTGAAATAAGTTCATTAGATGAAAACCAACAAAAATTGACAAGAACCACGAAAAGTTCTTGTATTTTAAGATAAAATCTTACGCTATTAAAGAAAAAACTCCCAGCTCGCTGAAATCTGTTCATTTGCTGAAAACCAACAAAACCACGAAAAGTTCTTGTATTTGAGGATAAAATTTTTTTGCTTTGAAGAAGAAAGATCTTGCTGACTGAAATAAGTTCATTGGATGAAAACCAACAAAAATTGACAAGAACCACGAAAAGTTCTTGTATTTTAGGATAAAATCTGACGCTATTAAAGAAAAAACTTCTCGCTCGCTGAAATATGTTCATTTGCTAAAAATCAACAAAACCACGAAAAGTTCTTGTATTTGAAGATAAAATCTTTTTGCTTGGAAGAAGAAAGATCTAGCTGACTGAAATAAGTTCATAAGATGAAAACCAACAAAAATTGACAAGAACCACGAAAAGTTCTTGTATTTTAAGATAAAATCTTACGCTATTAAAGAAAAAACTTCCAGCTCGCTGAAATATGTTCAATTGCTGAAAATCAACAAAACCACGAAAAGTTCTTGTATTTGAAGATAAAATCTTTTTGCTTTGAAGAAGAAAGATCGAGCTGACTGAAATAAGTTCATTGGATGAAAACCAACAAAAATTGAAAAGAACCACGAAAAGTTCTTGTATTTTAAGATAAAATCTGACGCTATCAAAGAAAAAACTTCTAGCTCGCTGAAAAATGTTCATTTGCTGAAAATCAACAAAATCACGAAAAGTTATTGTATTTGAAGATAAAATCTTTTTGCTTTCAAGAAGAAAGATCGAGCTGACTGAAATAAGTTCATTGGATGAAAACCAACAAAAATTGACAAGAACCACGAAAAGTTCTTGTATTTTAAGATAAAATCTTATGCTATTAAAGAAAAAACTTCCAGCTCGCTGAAATATGTTCATTTGCTGAAAATCAACAAAACCACGAAAAGTTCTTGTATTTGAAGATAAAATCTTTTTGCTTTGAAGAAGAAAGATCGAGCTGACTGAAATAAGTTCATTGGATGAAAACCAACAAAAATTGACAAGAACCACGAAAAGTTCTTGTATTTTAAGATAAAATCTGACGCTTTTAAAGAAAAAACTTCTCGCTCGCTGAAATATGTTCATTTGCTGAAAATCAACAAAACCACGAAAAGTTCTTGTATTTGAAGATAAAATCTTTTTGCTTTGAAGAAGAAAGATCTTGCTGACTGAAATAAGTTCATAAGATGAAAACCAACAAAAATTGACAAGAACCACGAAAAGTTCTTGTATTTTAAGATAAAATCTGACACTTTTAAAGAAAAAACTTCTCCCTCGCTGAAATATGTTCATTTGCTGAAAATCAACAAAACCACGAAAAGTTCTTGTATTTGAAGATAAAATCTTTTTGCTTTGAAGAAGAAAGATCTTGCTGACTGAAATAAGTTCATTGGATGAAAACCAACAAAAATTGACACGAACCACGAAAAGTTCTTGTATTTTAGGATAAAATCTGACGCTATTAAAGAAAAAACTTCTCGCTCGCTGAAATATGTTCATTTGCTGAAAATCAACAAAACCACGAAAAGTTCTTGTATTTGAAGATAAAATCTTTTTGCTTTGAAGAAGAAAGATCTTGCTGACTGAAATAAGTTCATTGGATGAAAACCAACAAAAATTGACAAGAACCACGAAAAGTTCTTGTATTTTAAGATAAAATCTGACGCTATTAAAGATAAAACTTCTCCCTCGCTGAAATATGTTCATTTGCTGAAAATCAACAAAACCACGAAAAGTTCTTGTATTTGAAGATAAAATCTTTTTGCTTTGAAGAAGAAAGATCTAGCTGACTGAAATAAGTTCATTGGATGAAAACCAACAAAAATTGACAAGAACCACGAAATGTTCTTGTATTTTAAGATAAAATTTTACGCTATTAAAGAAAAAACTTCTTGCTCGCTGAAATATGTTCATTTGCTGAAAACCAACAAAACCACGAAAAGTTCTTTTATTTGAAGATAAAATCTTTTTGCTTTGAAGAAGAAAGATCTAGCTGACTGAAATAAGTTCATTGGATGAAAACCAACAAAAATTGACAAGAACCACGAAATGTTCTTGTATTTTACGACAAAATCTGACGCTATTAAAGAAAAAACTTCTCCCTCGCTGAAATATGTTCATTTGCTGAAAATCAACAAAACCACAAAAAGTTCTTGTATTTGAAGATAAAATCTTTTTGCTTTGAAGAAGAAAGATCGAGCTGACTGAAATAAGTTCATGAGATGAAAATCAACAGGAATTGACAAGAACCACGAAAACTTCTTGTATTTTAGGATAAAATCTGACGCTATTAAAGACAAAACTTCTCGCTCGCTGAAATATGTTCATTTGCTGAAAATCAACAAAACCACGAAAAGTTCTTGTATTTGAAGATAAAATCTTTTTGCTTTGAAGAAGAAAGATCTTGCTGACTGAAATAAGTTCATTGGATGAAAACCAACAAAAATTGACAAGAACCACGAAAAGTTCTTGTATTTTAGGATAAAATCTGACGCTATTAAAGAAAAAACTTCTCGCTCGCTGAAATATGTTCATTTGCTAAAAATCAACAAAACCACGAAAAGTTCTTGTATTTGAAGATAAAATCTTTTTGCTTGGAAGAAGAAAGATCTAGCTGACTGAAATAAGTTCATAAGATGAAAACCAACAAAAATTGACATGAACCACGAAAAGTTCTTGTATTTTAAGATAAAATCTTACGCTATTAAAGAAAAAACTTCCAGCTCGCTGAAATATGTTCATTTGCTGAAAATCAACAAAACCACGAAAAGTTCTTGTATTTGAAGATAAAATCTTTTTGCTTTCAAGAAGAAAGATCGAGCTGACTGAAATAAGTTCATTGGATGAAAACCAACAAAAATTGACAAGAACCACGAAATGTTCTTGTATTTTAAGATAAAATCTTATGCTATTAAAGAAAAAACTTCCAGCTCGCTGAAATATGTTCATTTGCTGAAAATCAACAAAACCACGAAAAGTTCTTGTATTTGAAGATAAAATCTTTTTGCTTTGAAGAAGAAAGATCTTGCTGACTGAAATAAGTTCATAAGATGAAAACCAACAAAAATTGACAAGAACCACGAAAAGTTCTTGTATTTTAAGATAAAATCTGACACTTTTAAAGAAAAAACTTCTCCCTCGCTGAAATATGTTCATTTGCTGAAAATCAACAAAACCACGAAAAGTTCTTGTATTTGAAGATAAAATCTTTTTGCTTTGAAGAAGAAAGATCTTGCTGACTGAAATAAGTTCATTGGATGAAAACCAACAAAAATTGACACGAACCACGAAAAGTTCTTGTATTTTAGGATAAAATCTGACGCTATTAAAGAAAAAACTTCTCGCTCGCTGAAATATGTTCATTTGCTGAAAATCAACAAAACCACGAAAAGTTCTTGTATTTGAAGATAAAATCTTTTTGCTTTGAAGAAGAAAGATCTTGCTGACTGAAATAAGTTCATTGGATGAAAACCAACAAAAATTGACAAGAACCACGAAAAGTTCTTGTATTTTAAGATAAAATCTGACGCTATTAAAGATAAAACTTCTCCCTCGCTGAAATATGTTCATTTGCTGAAAATCAACAAAACCACGAAAAGTTCTTGTATTTGAAGATAAAATCTTTTTGCTTTGAAGAAGAAAGATCTAGCTGACTGAAATAAGTTCATTGGATGAAAACCAACAAAAATTGACAAGAAGCACGAAATGTTCTTGTATTTTACGACAAAATCTGACGCTATTAAAGAAAAAACTTCTCCCTCGCTGAAATATGTTCATTTGCTGAAAATCAACAAAACCACGAAAAGTTCTTGTATTTGAAGATAAAATCTTTTTGCTTTGAAGAAGAAAGATCGAGCTGACTGAAATAAGTTCATTGGA
Source organism: Heptranchias perlo (assembly GCF_035084215.1). Lineage (NCBI taxonomy): Eukaryota > Metazoa > Chordata > Chondrichthyes > Hexanchiformes > Hexanchidae > Heptranchias > Heptranchias perlo. The sequence goes on along the minus strand of NW_027139033.1, from coordinate 135,908 downwards.
TGAAAACCAACAAAAATTGACAAGAACCACGAAAAGTTCTTGTATTTTAAGATAAAATCTGACGCTATTAAAGAAAAAACTTCTCCCTCGCTGAAATATGTTCATTTGCTGAAAATCTACAAAACCACGAAAAGTTCTTGTATTTGAAGATAAAATCTTTTTGCTTTGAAGAAGAAAGATCTTGCTGACTGAAATAAGTTCATTGGATGAAAACCAACAAAAATTGACACGAACCACGAAAAGTTCTTGTATTTTAGGATAAAATCTGACGCTATTAAAGAAAAAACTTCTCGCTCGCTGAAATATGTTCATTTGCTGAAAATCAACAAAACCACGAAAAGTTCTTGTATTTGAAGATAAAATCTTTTTGCTTTGAAGAAGAAAGATCTTGCTGACTGGAATAAGTTCATTGGATGAAAACCAACAAAAATTGACAAGAACCACGAAAAGTTCTTGTATTTTAAGATAAAATCTGACGCTATTAAAGATAAAACTTCTCCCTCGCTGAAATATGTTCATTTGCTGAAAATCAACAAAACCACGAAAAGTTCTTGTATTTCAAGATAAAATCTTTTTGCTTTCAAGAAGAAAGATCGAGCTGACTGAAATAAGTTCATTGGATGAAAACCAACAAAAATTGACAAGAACCACGAAATGTTCTTGTATTTTAAGATAAAATCTTACGCTATTAAAGAAAAAACTTCTTGCTCGCTGAAATATGTTCATTTGCTGAAAACCAACAAAACCACGAAAAGTTCTTGTATTTGAAGATAAAATCTTTTTGTTTTGAAGAAGAAAGATCTAGCTGACTGAAATAAGTTCATTGGATGAAAACCAACAAAAATTGACAAGAACCACGAAATGTTCTTGTATTTTACGACAAAATCTGACGCTATTAAAGAAAAAACTTCTCCCTCGCTGAAATATGTTCATTTGCTGAAAATCAACAAAACCACGAAAAGTTCTTGTATTTGAAGATAAAATCTTTTTGCTTTGAAGAAGAAAGATCGAGCTGACTGAAATAAGTTGATTGGATGAAAACCAACAAAAATTGACAAGAACCACGAAAAGTTCTTGTATTTTAAGATAAAATCTGACGCTATTAAAGAACAAACTTCTCGCTCGCTGAAATATGTTCATTTGCTGAAAATCAACAAAACCACGAAAAGTTCTTGTATTTGAAGATAAAATCTTTTTGCTTTCAAGAAGAAAGATCTAGCTGACTGAAATAAGTTCATAAGATGAAAACCAACAAAAATTGACAAGAACCACGAAAAGTTCTTGTATTTTAAGATAAAATCTTACGCTATTAAAGAAAAAACTTCCAGCTCGCTGAAATATGTTCATTTGCTGAAAATCAACAAAACCACGAAAAGTTCTTGTATTTGAAGATAAAATCATTTTGCTTTGAAGAAGAAAGATCTGGCTGACTGAAATAAGTTCATTGGATGAAAACCAACAAAAATTGACAAGAACCACGAAAAGTTCTTGTATTTTAGGATAAAATCTGACGCTATTAAAGAAAAAACTTCCAGCTCGCTGAAATATGTTCATTTGCTGAAAATCAACAAAACCACGAAAAGTTCTTGTATTTGAAGATAAAATCTTTTTGCTTTGAAGAAGAAAGATCGAGCTGACTGAAATAAGTTCATTGGATGAAAACCAACAAAAATTGTCAAGAACCACGAAAAGTTCTTGTATTTTAAGATAAAATCTGACGCTTTTAAAGAAAAAACTTCTCGCTCGCTGAAATATGTTCATTTGCTGAAAATCAACAAAACCACGAAAAGTTCTTGTATTTGAAGATAAAATCTTTTTGCTTTGAAGAAGAAAGATCTTGCTGACTGAAATAAGTTCATAAGATGAAAACCAACAAAAATTGACAAGAACCACGAAAAGTTCTTGTATTTTAAGATAAAATCTGACACTTTTAAAGAAAAAACTTCTCCCTCGCTGAAATATCTTCATTTGCTGAAAATCAACAAAACCACGAAAAGTTCTTGTATTTGAAGATAAAATCTTTTTGCTTTGAAGAAGAAAGATCTTGCTGACTGAAATAAGTTCATTGGATGAAAACCAACAAAAATTGACACGAACCACGAAAAGTTCTTGTATTTTAGGATAAAATCTGACGCTATTAAAGAAAAAACTTCTCGCTCGCTGAAATATGTTCATTTGCTGAAAATCAACAAAACCACGAAAAGTTCTTGTATTTGAAGATAAAATCTTTTTGCTTTGAAGAAGAAAGATCTTGCTGACTGAAATAAGTTCATTGGATGAAAACCAACAAAAATTGACAAGAACCACGAAAAGTTCTTGTATTTTAAGATAAAATCTGACGCTATTAAAGATAAAACTTCTCCCTCGCTGAAATATGTTCATTTGCTGAAAATCAACAAAACCACGAAAAGTTCTTGTATTTGAAGATAAAATCTTTTTGCTTTGAAGAAGAAGGATCTCGCTGACTGAAATAAGCTCATAAGATGAAAACCAACAAAAATTGACAAGAACCACGAAAAGTTCTTGTATTTTAAGATAAAATCTTACGCTATTAAAGAAAAAACTTCCAGCTCGCTGAAATATGTTCATTTGCTGAAAATCAACAAAACCACGAGAAGTTCTTGTATTTGAAGATAAAATCTTTTTGCTTTGAAGAAGAAAGATCGAGCTGACTGAAATAAGTTCATTGGATGAAAACCAACAAAAATTGACAAGAACCACGAAAAGTTCTTGTATTTTAAGATAAAATCTGACGCTATTAAAGAACAAACTTCTCGCTCGCTGAAATATGTTCATTTGCTGAAAATCAACAAAACCACGAAAAGTTCTTGTATTTGAAGATAAAATCTTTTTGCTTTCAAGAAGAAAGATCTAGCTGACTGAAATAAGTTCATAAGATGAAAACCAACAAAAATTGACAAGAACCACGAAAAGTTCTTGTATTTTAAGATAAAATCTTACGCTATTAAAGAAAAAACTTCCAGCTCGCTGAAATATGTTCATTTGCTGAAAATCAACAAAACCACGAAAAGTTCTTGTATTTGAAGATAAAATCATTTTGCTTTGAAGAAGAAAGATCTGGCTGACTGAAATAAGTTCATTGGATGAAAACCAACAAAAATTGACAAGAACCACGAAAAGTTCTTGTATTTTAGGATAAAATCTGACGCTATTAAAGAAAAAACTTCCAGCTCGCTGAAATATGTTCATTTGCTGAAAATCAACAAAACCACGAAAAGTTCTTGTATTTGAAGATAAAATCTTTTTGCTTTGAAGAAGAAAGATCGAGCTGACTGAAATAAGTTCATTGGATGAAAACCAACAAAAATTGACAAGAACCACGAAAAGTTCTTGTATTTTAAGATAAAATCTGACGCTTTTAAAGAAAAAACTTCTCGCTCGCTGAAATATGTTCATTTGCTGAAAATCAACAAAACCACGAAAAGTTCTTGTATTTGAAGATAAAATCTTTTTGCTTTGAAGAAGAAAGATCTTGCTGACTGAAATAAGTTCATAAGATGAAAACCAACAAAAATTGACAAGAACCACGAAAAGTTCTTGTATTTTAAGATAAAATCTGACACTTTTAAAGAAAAAACTTCTCCCTCGCTGAAATATCTTCATTTGCTGAAAATCAACAAAACCACGAAAAGTTCTTGTATTTGAAGATAAAATCTTTTTGCTTTGAAGAAGAAAGATCTTGCTGACTGAAATAAGTTCATTGGATGAAAACCAACAAAAATTGACACGAACCACGAAAAGTTCTTGTATTTTAGGATAAAATCTGACGCTATTAAAGAAAAAACTTCTCGCTCGCTGAAATATGTTCATTTGCTGAAAATCAACAAAACCACGAAAAGTTCTTGTATTTGAAGATAAAATCTTTTTGCTTTGAAGAAGAAAGATCTTGCTGACTGAAATAAGTTCATTGGATGAAAACCAACAAAAATTGACAAGAACCACGAAAAGTTCTTGTATTTTAAGATAAAATCTGACGCTATTAAAGATAAAACTTCTCCCTCGCTGAAATATGTTCATTTGCTGAAAATCAACAAAACCACGAAAAGTTCTTGTATTTGAAGATAAAATCTTTTTGCTTTGAAGAAGAAGGATCTCGCTGACTGAAATAAGCTCATAAGATGAAAACCAACAAAAATTGACAAGAACCACGAAAAGTTCTTGTATTTTAAGATAAAATCTTACGCTATTAAAGAAAAAACTTCCAGCTCGCTGAAATATGTTCATTTGCTGAAAATCAACAAAACCACGAGAAGTTCTTGTATTTGAAGATAAAATCTTTTTGCTTTGTAGAAAAAAGATCGAGCTGACTGAAATAAGTTCATTGGATGAAAACCAACAAAAATTGAAAAGAACCACGAAAAGTTCTTGTATTTTAAGATAAAATCTGACGCTTTTAAATAAAAAACTTCTCGCTCGCTGAAATATGTTCATTTGCTGAAAATCAACAAAACCACGAAAAGTTCTTGTATTTGAAGATAAAATCTTTTTGCTTTGAAGAAGAAAGATCTTGCTGACTGAAATAAGTTCATTGGATGAAAACCAACAAAAATTGACAAGAACCACGAAAAGTTCTTGTATTTTAAGATAAAATCTTACGCTATTAAAGAAAAAACTTCCAGCTTGCTGAAATATGTTCATTTGCTGAAAATCAACAAAACCACGAAAAGTTCTTGTATTTGAAGATAAAATCTTTTTGCTTTCAGGAAGAAAGATCTAGCTGACTGAAATAAGTTCATAAGATGAAAACCAACAAAAATTGACAAGAACCACGAAAAGTTCTTGTATTTTAAGATAAAATCTGACGCTATTAAAGAAAAAACTTCTCGCTCGCTGAAATATGTTCATTTGCTGAAAATCAACAAAACCACGAAAAGTTATTGTATTTGAAGATAAAATCTTTTTGCTTTGAAGAAGAAAGATCTTGCTGACTGAAATAAGTTCATTGGATGAAAACCAACAAAAATTGACAAGAACCACGAAAAGTTCTTGTATTTTAGGATAAAATCTGACGCTATTAAAGAAAAAACTTCTCGCTCGCTGAAATATGTTCATTTGCTAAAAATCAACAAAACCACGAAAAGTTCTTGTATTTGAAGATAAAATCTTTTTGCTTGGAAGAAGAAAGATCTAGCTGACTGAAATAAGTTCATTGGATGAAAACCAACAAAAATTGACAAGAACCACGAAATGTTCTTGTATTTTACGACAAAATCTGACGCTATTAAAGAAAAAACTTCTCCCTCGCTGAAATATGTTCATTTGCTGAAAATCAACAAAACCACGAAAAGTTCTTGTATTTGAAGATAAAATCTTTTTGCTTTGAAGAAGAAAGATCGAGCTGACTGAAATAAGTTGATTGGATGAAAACCAACAAAAATTGACAAGAACCACGAAAAGTTCTTGTATTTTAAGATAAAATCTGACGCTATTAAAGAACAAACTTCTCGCTCGCTGAAATATGTTCATTTGCTGAAAATCAACAAAACCACGAAAAGTTCTTGTATTTGAAGATAAAATCTTTTTGCTTTCAAGAAGAAAGATCTAGCTGACTGAAATAAGTTCATAAGATGAAAACCAACAAAAATTGACAAGAACCACGAAAAGTTCTTGTATTTTAAGATAAAATCTTACGCTATTAAAGAAAAAACTTCCAGCTCGCTGAAATATGTTCATTTGCTGAAAATCAACAAAACCACGAAAAGTTCTTGTATTTGAAGATAAAATCATTTTGCTTTGAAGAAGAAAGATCTGGCTGACTGAAATAAGTTCATTGGATGAAAACCAACAAAAATTGACAAGAACCACGAAAAGTTCTTGTATTTTAGGATAAAATCTGACGCTATTAAAGAAAAAACTTCCAGCTCGCTGAAATATGTTCATTTGCTGAAAATCAACAAAACCACGAAAAGTTCTTGTATTTGAAGATAAAATCTTTTTGCTTTGAAGAAGAAAGATCGAGCTGACTGAAATAAGTTCATTGGATGAAAACCAACAAAAATTGACAAGAACCACGAAAAGTTCTTGTATTTTAAGATAAAATCTGACGCTTTTAAAGAAAAAACTTCTCGCTCGCTGAAATATGTTCATTTGATGAAAATCAACAAAACCACGAAAAGTTCTTGTATTTGAAGATAAAATCTTTTTGCTTTGAAGAAGAAAGATCTAGCTGACTGAAATAAGTTCATAAGATGAAAACCAACAAAAATTGACAAGAACCACGAAAAGTTCTTGTATTTTAAGATAAAATCTGACACTTTTAAAGAAAAAACTTCTCCCTCGCTGAAATATCTTCATTTGCTGAAAATCAACAAAACCACGAAAAGTTCTTGTATTTGAAGATAAAATCTTTTTGCTTTGAAGAAGAAAGATCTTGCTGACTGAAATAAGTTCATTGGATGAAAACCAACAAAAATTGACACGAACCACGAAAAGTTCTTGTATTTTAGGATAAAATCTGACGCTATTAAAGAAAAAACTTCTCGCTCGCTGAAATATGTTCATTTGCTGAAAATCAACAAAACCACGAAAAGTTCTTGTATTTGAAGATAAAATCTTTTTGCTTTGAAGAAGAAAGATCTTGCTGACTGAAATAAGTTCATTGGATGAAAACCAACAAAAATTGACAAGAACCACGAAAAGTTCTTGTATTTTAAGATAAAATCTGACGCTATTAAAGATAAAACTTCTCCCTCGCTGAAATATGTTCATTTGCTGAAAATCAACAAAACCACGAAAAGTTCTTGTATTTGAAGATAAAATCTTTTTGCTTTGAAGAAGAAGGATCTCGCTGACTGAAATAAGCTCATAAGATGAAAACCAACAAAAATTGACAAGAACCACGAAAAGTTCTTGTATTTTAAGATAAAATCTTACGCGTTTAAAGAAAAAACTTCCAGCTCGCTGAAATATGTTCATTTGCTGAAAATCAACAAAACCACGAGAAGTTCTTGTATTTGAAGATAAAATCTTTTTGCTTTGTAGAAAAAAGATCGAGCTGACTGAAATAAGTTCATTGGATGAAAACCAACAAAAATTGACAAGAACCACGAAAAGTTCTTGTATTTTAAGATAAAATCTTACGCTATTAAAGAAAAAACTTCCAGCTTGCTGAAATATGTTCATTTGCTGAAAATCAACAAAACCACGAAAAGTTCTTGTATTTGAAGATAAAATCTTTTTGCTTTCAGGAAGAAAGATCTAGCTGACTGAAATAAGTTCATAAGATGAAAACCAACAAAAATTGACAAGAACCACGAAAAGTTCTTGTATTTTAAGATAAAATCTGACGCTATTAAAGAAAAAACTTCTCGCTCGCTGAAATATGTTCATTTGCTGAAAATCAACAAAACCACGAAAAGTTCTTGTATTTGAAGATAAAATCTTTTTGCTTTGAAGAAGAAAGATCTTGCTGACTGAAATAAGTTCATTGGATGAAAACCAACAAAAATTGACAAGAACCACGAAAAGTTCTTGTATTTTAGGATAAAATCTGACGCTATTAAAGAAAAAACTTCTCGCTCGCTGAAATATGTTCATTTGCTAAAAATCAACAAAACCACGAAAAGTTCTTGTATTTGAAGATAAAATCTTTTTGCTTGGAAGAAGAAAGATCTAGCTGACTGAAATAAGTTCATAAGATGAAAACCAACAAAAATTGACAAGAACCACGAAAAGTTCTTGTATTTTAAGATAAAATCTTACGCTATTAAAGAAAAAACTTCCAGCTCGCTGAAATATGTTCATTTGCTGAAAATCAACAAAACCACGAAAAGTTCTTGTATTTGAAGATAAAATCTTTTTGCTTTGAAGAAGAAAGATCGAGCTGACTGAAATAAGTTCATTGGATGAAAACCAACAAAAATTGAAAAGAACCACGAAAAGTTCTTGTATTTTAAGATAAAATCTGACGCTATTAAAGAAAAAACTTCTAGCTCGCTGAAAAATGTTCATTTGCTGAAAATCAACAAAATCACGAAAAGTTATTGTATTTGAAGATAAAATCTTTTTGCTTTCAAGAAGAAAGATCGAGCTGACTGAAATAAGTTCATTGGATGAAAACCAACAAAAATTGACAAGAACCACGAAAAGTTCTTGTATTTTAAGATAAAATCTTATGCTATTAAAGAAAAAACTTCCAGCTCGCTGAAATATGTTCATTTGCTGAAAATCAACAAAACCACGAAAAGTTCTTGTATTTGAAGATAAAATCTTTTTGCTTTGAAGAAGAAAGATCGAGCTGACTGAAATAAGTTCATTGGATGAAAACCAACAAAAATTGACAAGAACCACGAAAAGTTCTTGTATTTTAAGATAAAATCTGACGCTTTTAAAGAAAAAACTTCTCGCTCGCTGAAATATGTTCATTTGCTGAAAATCAACAAAACCACGAAAAGTTCTTGTATTTGAAGATAAAATCTTTTTGCTTTGAAGAAGAAAGATCTTGCTGACTGAAATAAGTTCATTGGATGAAAACCAACAAAAATTGACACGAACCACGAAAAGTTCTTGTATTTTAGGATAAAATCTGACGCTATTAAAGAAAAAACTTCTCGCTCGCTGAAATATGTTCATTTGCTGAAAATCAACAAAACCACGAAAAGTTCTTGTATTTGAAGATAAAATCTTTTTGCTTTGAAGAAGAAAGATCTTGCTGACTGAAATAAGTTCATTGGATGAAAACCAACAAAAATTGACAAGAACCACGAAAAGTTCTTGTATTTTAAGATAAAATCTGACGCTATTAAAGATAAAACTTCTCCCTCGCTGAAATATGTTCATTTGCTGAAAATCAACAAAACCACGAAAAGTTCTTGTATTTGAAGATAAAATCTTTTTGCTTTGAAGAAGAAAGATCTAGCTGACTGAAATAAGTTCATTGGATGAAAACCAACAAAAATTGACAAGAACCACGAAATGTTCTTGTATTTTAAGATAAAATTTTACGCTATTAAAGAAAAAACTTCTTGCTCGCTGAAATATGTTCATTTGCTGAAAACCAACAAAACCACGAAAAGTTCTTTTATTTGAAGATAAAATCTTTTTGTTTTGAAGAAGAAAGATCTAGCTGACTGAAATAAGTTCATTGGATGAAAACCAACAAAAATTGACAAGAACCACGAAAAGTTCTTGTATTTTAAGATAAAATCTTACGCTATTAAAGAAAAAACTTCCAGCTTGCTGAAATATGTTCATTTGCTGAAAATCAACAAAACCACGAAAAGTTCTTGTATTTGAAGATAAAATCTTTTTGCTTTCAGGAAGAAAGATCTAGCTGACTGAAATAAGTTCATAAGATGAAAACCAACAAAAATTGACAAGAACCACGAAAAGTTCTTGTATTTTAAGATAAAATCTGACGCTATTAAAGAAAAAACTTCTCGCTCGCTGAAATATGTTCATTTGCTGAAAATCAACAAAACCACGAAAAGTTCTTGTATTTGAAGATAAAATCTTTTTGCTTTGAAGAAGAAAGATCTTGCTGACTGAAATAAGTTCATTGGATGAAAACCAACAAAAATTGACAAGAACCACGAAAAGTTCTTGTATTTTAGGATAAAATCTGACGCTATTAAAGAAAAAACTTCTCGCTCGCTGAAATATGTTCATTTGCTAAAAATCAACAAAACCACGAAAAGTTCTTGTATTTGAAGATAAAATCTTTTTGCTTGGAAGAAGAAAGATCTAGCTGACTGAAATAAGTTCATTGGATGAAAACCAACAAAAATTGACAAGAACCACGAAATGTTCTTGTATTTTACGACAAAATCTGACGCTATTAAAGAAAAAACTTCTCCCTCGCTGAAATATGTTCATTTGCTGAAAATCAACAAAACCACGAAAAGTTCTTGTATTTGAAGATAAAATCTTTTTGCTTTGAAGAAGAAAGATCGAGCTGACTGAAATAAGTTGATTGGATGAAAACCAACAAAAATTGACAAGAACCACGAAAAGTTCTTGTATTTTAAGATAAAATCTGACGCTATTAAAGAACAAACTTCTCGCTCGCTGAAATATGTTCATTTGCTGAAAATCAACAAAACCACGAAAAGTTCTTGTATTTGAAGATAAAATCTTTTTGCTTTCAAGAAGAAAGATCTAGCTGACTGAAATAAGTTCATAAGATGAAAACCAACAAAAATTGACAAGAACCACGAAAAGTTCTTGTATTTTAAGATAAAATCTTACGCTATTAAAGAAAAAACTTCCAGCTCGCTGAAATATGTTCATTTGCTGAAAATCAACAAAACCACGAAAAGTTCTTGTATTTGAAGATAAAATCATTTTGCTTTGAAGAAGAAAGATCTGGCTGACTGAAATAAGTTCATTGGATGAAAACCAACAAAAATTGACAAGAACCACGAAAAGTTCTTGTATTTTAGGATAAAATCTGACGCTATTAAAGAAAAAACTTCCAGCTCGCTGAAATATGTTCATTTGCTGAAAATCAACAAAACCACGAAAAGTTCTTGTATTTGAAGATAAAATCTTTTTGCTTTGAAGAAGAAAGATCGAGCTGACTGAAATAAGTTCATTGGATGAAAACCAACAAAAATTGACAAGAACCACGAAAAGTTCTTGTATTTTAAGATAAAATCTGACGCTTTTAAAGAAAAAACTTCTCGCTCGCTGAAATATGTTCATTTGATGAAAATCAACAAAACCACGAAAAGTTCTTGTATTTGAAGATAAAATCTTTTTGCTTTGAAGAAGAAAGATCTTGCTGACTGAAATAAGTTCATAAGATGAAAACCAACAAAAATTGACAAGAACCACGAAAAGTTCTTGTATTTTAAGATAAAATCTGACACTTTTAAAGAAAAAACTTCTCCCTCGCTGAAATATCTTCATTTGCTGAAAATCAACAAAACCACGAAAAGTTCTTGTATTTGAAGATAAAATCTTTTTGCTTTGAAGAAGAAAGATCTTGCTGACTGAAATAAGTTCATTGGATGAAAACCAACAAAAATTGACACGAACCACGAAAAGTTCTTGTATTTTAGGATAAAATCTGACGCTATTAAAGAAAAAACTTCTCGCTCGCTGAAATATGTTCATTTGCTGAAAATCAACAAAACCACGAAAAGTTCTTGTATTTGAAGATAAAATCTTTTTGCTTTGAAGAAGAAAGATCTTGCTGACTGAAATAAGTTCATTGGATGAAAACCAACAAAAATTGACAAGAACCACGAAAAGTTCTTGTATTTTAAGATAAAATCTGACGCTATTAAAGATAAAACTTCTCCCTCGCTGAAATATGTTCATTTGCTGAAAATCAACAAAACCACGAAAAGTTCTTGTATTTGAAGATAAAATCTTTTTGCTTTGAAGAAGAAGGATCTCGCTGACTGAAATAAGCTCATAAGATGAAAACCAACAAAAATTGACAAGAACCACGAAAAGTTCTTGTATTTTAAGATAAAATCTTAAGATATTAAAGAAAATTCTTCTACCTCGCTGAAATATGTTCATTTGCTGAAAACCAACAAAACCAAGAAAAGTTCTTGTATTTAAAGATAAAATCTTTTTCCATTAAAGAAGAAAGATCTAGCTGACTGAAATAAGTTCATTAGATGAAAACCAACAAAAACTGACATGAACCACGAACATTTCTTGCATTTTAAGAGAAAATCTTCAGCTATGGAAGAATAAACTTCTACCTCGCTGAAATATGTTCATTTGCTGAAAACCAACAAAACCACGAAAAGTTCTTCTATTTGAAGATATAATCTTTTTGCATTAAAGAAGAAAGATCTAGCTGGCTGAAATAAGTTCATTAGAAGAAAACCAACAAAAATTGACAAGAACCACGAAAAGTTCTTGGATTTTAAGATGAAATCTTAAGCTATTAAAGAAATAACTTCTACCTCGCTGAAATATGTTGAATTGCTGAAAACCAACAAAACCATGAAAAGTTCTTGTATTTAAAGATAAAATCTTTTTCCATTAAAGAAGAAAGATCTAGCTGACTGAAATAAGTTCATTAGATGAAAACCAGCAAAAATTGAGAAGAACCACGAAATGTTCTGGTATTTTAAGTTGAAATCTTAAGCTATTAAAGAAATAACTTCTACCTCGCTGAAATATGTTTATTTGCTGAAAACCAACAAAACCACGAAAAGTTCTTGTATTTAAAGATAAAATCTTTTTCCATTAAAGAAGAAAGATCTAGCTGACTGAAATACTTTCATTAGATGAAAACCAACAAAAATTGACATGAACCACGAACATTTCTTGCATTTTAAGAGAAAATCTTAAGCTATGGAAGAAAAAACTTCTACCTCGCTGAAATATGTTCATTTGCTGAAAACCAACAAAACCACGAAAAGTTCTTCTATTTGAAGATATAATCTTTTCGCATTAAAGATGAAAGATCTAGCTGACTGAAATAAGATCATTAGAAGAAAACCAACAAAACTTGACAAGAACCATGAAAGGTTCTTGTATTTTAAGATAAAACCTTAAGCTATTAAAGAAATAACTTCGCCCTCGCTGAAATATGTTCATTTGCTGAAAACCAACAAAACCACAAAAAGTTCTTGTATTTAAAGATAAAATATTTTTCCATTAAAGAAGAACGATCTAGCTGACTGAAATAAGTTCATTCGATGAAAACTAACAAAAATTGACCTGAACCACGAACATTTCTTGTATTTTAAGAGAAAATCTTAAGCTATGGAAGAAAAAACTTCTACCTCGCTGAAATATGTTGATTTGCTGAAAACCAACAAAACCACGAAAAGTTCTTGTATTTAAAGATAAAATCTTTTTCCATTAAAGAAGAAAGATCTAGCTGACTGAAATAAGTTCATTAGATGAAAACCAACAAAAATTGACAAGAACCACGAAAAGTTCTTGTATTTTAAGATAAAATCTTAAGATATTAAAGAAAATTCTTCTACCTCGCTGAAATATGTTAATTTGCTGAAAACCAACAAAACCAAGAAAAGTTCTTGGATTTCAAGATAAAATCTTTTTGCTTTGAAGAAGAAAGATCGAGCTGACTGAAATAAGTTGATTGGATGAAAACCAACAAAAATTGACAAGAACCACGAAAAGTTCTTGTATTTTAAGATAAAATCTGACGCTATTAAAGAACAAACTTCTCGCTCGCTGAAATATGTTCATTTGCTGAAAATCAACAAAACCACGAAAAGTTCTTGTATTTGAAGATAAAATCTTTTTGCTTTCAAGAAGAAAGATCTAGCTGACTGAAATAAGTTCATAAGATGAAAACCAACAAAAATTGACAAGAACCACGAAAAGTTCTTGTATTTTAAGATAAAATCTTACGCTATTAAAGAAAAAACTTCCAGCTCGCTGAAATATGTTCATTTGCTGAAAATCAACAAAACCACGAAAAGTTCTTGTATTTGAAGATAAAATCATTTTGCTTTGAAGAAGAAAGATCTGGCTGACTGAAATAAGTTCATTGGATGAAAACCAACAAAAATTGACAAGAACCACGAAAAGTTCTTGTATTTTAGGATAAAATCTGACGCTATTAAAGAAAAAACTTCCAGCTCGCTGAAATATGTTCATTTGCTGAAAATCAACAAAACCACGAAAAGTTCTTGTATTTGAAGATAAAATCTTTTTGCTTTGAAGAAGAAAGATCGAGCTGACTGAAATAAGTTCATTGGATGAAAACCAACAAAAATTGACAAGAACCACGAAAAGTTCTTGTATTTTAAGATAAAATCTGACGCTTTTAAAGAAAAAACTTCTCGCTCGCTGAAATATGTTCATTTGATGAAAATCAACAAAACCACGAAAAGTTCTTGTATTTGAAGATAAAATCTTTTTGCTTTGAAGAAGAAAGATCTTGCTGACTGAAATAAGTTCATAAGATGAAAACCAACAAAAATTGACAAGAACCACGAAAAGTTCTTGTATTTTAAGATAAAATCTGACACTTTTAAAGAAAAAACTTCTCCCTCGCTGAAATATCTTCATTTGCTGAAAATCAACAAAACCACGAAAAGTTCTTGTATTTGAAGATAAAATCTTTTTGCTTTGAAGAAGAAAGATCTTGCTGACTGAAATAAGTTCATTGGATGAAAACCAACAAAAATTGACACGAACCACGAAAAGTTCTTGTATTTTAGGATAAAATCTGACGCTATTAAAGAAAAAACTTCTCGCTCGCTGAAATATGTTCATTTGCTGAAAATCAACAAAACCACGAAAAGTTCTTGTATTTGAAGATAAAATCTTTTTGCTTTGAAGAAGAAAGATCTTGCTGACTGAAATAAGTTCATTGGATGAAAACCAACAAAAATTGACAAGAACCACGAAAAGTTCTTGTATTTTAAGATAAAATCTGACGCTATTAAAGATAAAACTTCTCCCTCGCTGAAATATGTTCATTTGCTGAAAATCAACAAAACCACGAAAAGTTCTTGTATTTGAAGATAAAATCTTTTTGCTTTGAAGAAGAAGGATCTCGCTGACTGAAATAAGCTCATAAGATGAAAACCAACAAAAATTGACAAGAACCACGAAAAGTTCTTGTATTTTAAGATAAAATCTTACGCTATTAAAGAAAAAACTTCCAGCTCGCTGAAATATGTTCATTTGCTGAAAATCAACAAAACCACGAGAAGTTCTTGTATTTGAAGATAAAATCTTTTTGCTTTGTAGAAAAAAGATCGAGCTGACTGAAATAAGTTCATTGGATGAAAACCAACAAAAATTGAAAAGAACCACGAAAAGTTCTTGTATTTTAAGATAAAATCTGACGCTTTTAAATAAAAAACTTCTCGCTCGCTGAAATATGTTCATTTGCTGAAAATCAACAAAACCACGAAAAGTTCTTGTATTTGAAGATAAAATCTTTTTGCTTTGAAGAAGAAAGATCTTGCTGACTGAAATAAGTTCATTGGATGAAAACCAACAAAAATTGACAAGAACCACGAAAAGTTCTTGTATTTTAAGATAAAATCTGACGCTATTAAAGAAAAAACTTCTCGCTCGCTGAAATATGTTCATTTGCTGAAAATCAACAAAACCACGAAAAGTTCTTGTATTTGAAGATAAAATCTTTTTGCTTTGAAGAAGAAAGATCTTGCTGACTGAAATAAGTTCATTGGATGAAAACCAACAAAAATTGACAAGAACCACGAAAAGTTCTTGTATTTTAGGATAAAATCTGACGCTATTAAAGAAAAAACTTCTCGCTCGCTGAAATATGTTCATTTGCTAAAAATCAACAAAACCACGAAAAGTTCTTGTATTTGAAGATAAAATCTTTTTGCTTGGAAGAAGAAAGATCTAGCTGACTGAAATAAGTTCATAAGATGAAAACCAACAAAAATTGACAAGAACCACGAAAAGTTCTTGTATTTTAAGATAAAATCTTACGCTATTAAAGAAAAAACTTCCAGCTCGCTGAAATATGTTCATTTGCTGAAAATCAACAAAACCACGAAAAGTTCTTGTATTTGAAGATAAAATCTTTTTGCTTTGAAGAAGAAAGATCGAGCTGACTGAAATAAGTTCATTGGATGAAAACCAACAAAAATTGAAAAGAACCACGAAAAGTTCTTGTATTTTAAGATAAAATCTGACGCTATTAAAGAAAAAACTTCTAGCTCGCTGAAAAATGTTCATTTGCTGAAAATCAACAAAATCACGAAAAGTTATTGTATTTGAAGATAAAATCTTTTTGCTTTCAAGAAGAAAGATCGAGCTGACTGAAATAAGTTCATTGGATGAAAACCAACAAAAATTGACAAGAACCACGAAAAGTTCTTGTATTTTAAGATAAAATCTTATGCTATTAAAGAAAAAACTTCCAGCTCGCTGAAATATGTTCATTTGCTGAAAATCAACAAAACCACGAAAAGTTCTTGTATTTGAAGATAAAATCTTTTTGCTTTGAAGAAGAAAGATCGAGCTGACTGAAATAAGTTCATTGGATGAAAACCGACAAAAATTGACAAGAACCACGAAAAGTTCTTGTATTTTAAGATAAAATCTGACGCTTTTAAAGAAAAAACTTCTCGCTCGCTGAAATATGTTCATTTGCTGAAAATCAACAAAACCACGAAAAGTTCTTGTATTTGAAGATAAAATCTTTTTGCTTTGAAGAAGAAAGATCTTGCTGACTGAAATAAGTTCATAAGATGAAAACCAACAAAAATTGACAAGAACCACGAAAAGTTCTTGTATTTTAAGATAAAATCTGACACTTTTAAAGAAAAAACTTCTCCCTCGCTGAAATATGTTCATTTGCTGAAAATCAACAAAACCACGAAAAGTTCTTGTATTTGAAGATAAAATCTTTTTGCTTTGAAGAAGAAAGATCTTGCTGACTGAAATAAGTTAATTGGATGAAAACCAACAAAAATTGACACGAACCACGAAAAGTTCTTGTATTTTAGGATAAAATCTGACGCTATTAAAGAAAAAACTTCTCGCTCGCTGAAATATGTTCATTTGCTGAAAATCAACAAAACCACGAAAAGTTCTTGTATTTGAAGATAAAATCTTTTTGCTTTGAAGAAGAAAGATCTTGCTGACTGAAATAAGTTCATTGGATGAAAACCAACAAAAATTGACAAGAACCACGAAAAGTTCTTGTATTTTAAGATAAAATCTGACGCTATTAAAGATAAAACTTCTCCCTCGCTGAAATATGTTCATTTGCTGAAAATCAACAAAACCACGAAAAGTTCTTGTATTTGAAGATAAAATCTTTTTGCTTTGAAGAAGAAAGATCTAGATGACTGAAATAAGTTCATTGGATGAAAACCAACAAAAATTGACAAGAACCACGAAATGTTCTTGTATTTTAAGATAAAATTTTACGCTATTAAAGGAAAAACTTCTTGCTCGCTGAAATATGTTCATTTGCTGAAAACCAACAAAACCACGAAAAGTTCTTTTATTTGAAGATAAAATCTTTTTGTTTTGAAGAAGAAAGATCTAGCTGACTGAAATAAGTTCATTGGATGAAAACCAACAAAAATTGACAAGAACCACGAAATGTTCTTGTATTTTACGACAAAATCTGACGCTATTAAAGAAAAAACTTCTCCCTCGCTGAAATATGTTCATTTGCTGAAAATCAACAAAACCACAAAAAGTTCTTGTATTTGAAGATAAAATCTTTTTGCTTTGAAGAAGAAAGATCGAGCTGACTGAAATAAGTTCATGAGATGAAAATCAACAGGAATTGACAAGAACCACGAAAACTTCTTGTATTTTAGGATAAAATCTGACGCTATTAAAGACAAAACTTCTCGCTCGCTGAAATATGTTCATTTGCTGAAAATCAACAAAACCACGAAAAGTTCTTGTATTTGAAGATAAAATCTTTTTGCTTTGAAGAAGAAAGATCTTGCTGACTGAAATAAGTTCATTGGATGAAAACCAACAAAAATTGACAAGAACCACGAAAAGTTCTTGTATTTTAGGATAAAATCTGACGCTATTAAAGAAAAAACTTCTCGCTCGCTGAAATATGTTCATTTGCTAAAAATCAACAAAACCACGAAAAGTTCTTGTATTTGAAGATAAAATCTTTTTGCTTTGAAGAAGAAAGATCTTGCTGACTGAAATAAGTTCATTGGATGAAAACCAACAAAAATTGACAAGAACCACGAAAAGTTCTTGTATTTTAAGATAAAATCTGACGCTTTTAAAGAAAAAACTTCTCGCTCGCTGAAATATGTTCATTTGCTGAAAATCAACAAAACCACGAAAAGTTCTTGTATTTGAAGATAAAATCTTTTTGCTTTGAAGAAGAAAGATCTTGCTGACTGAAATAAGTTCATAAGATGAAAACCAACAAAAATTGACAAGAACCACGAAAAGTTCTTGTATTTTAAGATAAAATCTGACACTTTTAAAGAAAAAACTTCTCCCTCGCTGAAATATGTTCATTTGCTGAAAATCAACAAAACCACGAAAAGTTCTTGTATTTGAAGATAAAATCTTTTTGCTTTGAAGAAGAAAGATCTTGCTGACTGAAATAAGTTCATTGGATGAAAACCAACAAAAATTGACACGAACCACGAAAAGTTCTTGTATTTTAGGATAAAATCTGACGCTATTAAAGAAAAAACTTCTCGCTCGCTGAAATATGTTCATTTGCTGAAAATCAACAAAACCACGAAAAGTTCTTGTATTTGAAGATAAAATCTTTTTGCTTTGAAGAAGAAAGATCTTGCTGACTGAAATAAGTTCATTGGATGAAAACCAACAAAAATTGACAAGAACCACGAAAAGTTCTTGTATTTTAAGATAAAATCTGACGCTATTAAAGATAAAACTTCTCCCTCGCTGAAATATGTTCATTTGCTGAAAATCAACAAAACCACGAAAAGTTCTTGTATTTGAAGATAAAATCTTTTTGCTTTGAAGAAGAAAGATCTAGATGACTGAAATAAGTTCATTGGATGAAAACCAACAAAAATTGACAAGAACCACGAAATGTTCTTGTATTTTAAGATAAAATTTTACGCTATTAAAGGAAAAACTTCTTGCTCGCTGAAATATGTTCATTTGCTGAAAACCAACAAAACCACGAAAAGTTCTTTTATTTGAAGATAAAATCTTTTTGTTTTGAAGAAGAAAGATCTAGCTGACTGAAATAAGTTCATTGGATGAAAACCAACAAAAATTGACAAGAACCACGAAATGTTCTTGTATTTTACGACAAAATCTGACGCTATTAAAGAAAAAACTTCTCCCTCGCTGAAATATGTTCATTTGCTGAAAATCAACAAAACCACGAAAAGTTCTTGTATTTGAAGATAAAATCTTTTTGCTTTGAAGAAGAAAGATCTAGATGACTGAAATAAGTTCATTGGATGAAAACCAACAAAAATTGACAAGAACCACGAAATGTTCTTGTATTTTAAGATAAAATTTTACGCTATTAAAGGAAAAACTTCTTGCTCGCTGAAATATGTTCATTTGCTGAAAACCAACAAAACCACGAAAAGTTCTTTTATTTGAAGATAAAATCTTTTTGTTTTGAAGAAGAAAGATCTAGCTGACTGAAATAAGTTCATTGGATGAAAACCAACAAAAATTGACAAGAACCACGAAATGTTCTTGTATTTTACGACAAAATCTGACGCTATTAAAGAAAAAACTTCTCCCTCGCTGAAATATGTTCATTTGCTGAAAATCAACAAAACCACAAAAAGTTCTTGTATTTGAAGATAAAATCTTTTTGCTTTGAAGAAGAAAGATCGAGCTGACTGAAATAAGTTCATGAGATGAAAATCAACAGGAATTGACAAGAACCACGAAAACTTCTTGTATTTTAGGATAAAATCTGACGCTATTAAAGACAAAACTTCTCGCTCGCTGAAATATGTTCATTTGCTGAAAATCAACAAAACCACGAAAAGTTCTTGTATTTGAAGATAAAATCTTTTTGCTTTGAAGAAGAAAGATCTTGCTGACTGAAATAAGTTCATTGGATGAAAACCAACAAAAATTGACAAGAACCACGAAAAGTTCTTGTATTTTAGGATAAAATCTGACGCTATTAAAGAAAAAACTTCTCGCTCGCTGAAATATGTTCATTTGCTAAAAATCAACAAAACCACGAAAAGTTCTTGTATTTGAAGATAAAATCTTTTTGCTTGGAAGAAGAAAGATCTAGCTGACTGAAATAAGTTCATAAGATGAAAACCAACAAAAATTGACATGAACTACGAAAAGTTCTTGTTTTTTTAAGATAAAATCTTACGCTATTAAAGAAAAAACTTCCAGCTCGCTGAAATATGTTCATTTGCTGAAAATCAACAAAACCACGAAAAGTTCTTGTATTTGAAGATAAAATCTTTTTGCTTTCAAGAAGAAAGATCGAGCTGACTGAAATAAGTTCATTGGATGAAAACCAACAAAAATTGACAAGAACCACGAAAAGTTCTTGTATTTTAAGATAAAATCTTATGCTATTAAAGAAAAAACTTCCAGCTCGCTGAAATATGTTCATTTGCTGAAAATCAACAAAACCACGAAAAGTTCTTGTATTTGAAGATAAAATCTTTTTGCTTTGAAGAAGAAAGATCGAGCTGACTGAAATAAGTTCATTGGATGAAAACCAACAAAAATTGACAAGAACCACGAAAAGTTCTTGTATTTTAAGATAAAATCTGACGCTTTTAAAGAAAAAACTTCTCGCTCGCTGAAATATGTTCATTTGCTGAAAATCAACAAAACCACGAAAAGTTCTTGTATTTGAAGATAAAATCTTTTTGCTTTGAAGAAGAAAGATCTTGCTGACTGAAATAAGTTCATAAGATGAAAACCAACAAAAATTGACAAGAACCACGAAAAGTTCTTGTATTTTAAGATAAAATCTGACATTTAAAGAAAAAACTTCTCCCTCGCTGAAATATGTTCATTTGCTGAAAATCAACAAAACCACGAAAAGTTCTTGTATTTGAAGATAAAATCTTTTTGTTTTGAAGAAGAAAGATCTAGCTGACTGAAATAAGTTCATTGGATGAAAACCAACAAAAATTGACAAGAACCACGAAATATTCTTGTATTTTACGACAAAATCTGACGCTATTAAAGAAAAAACTTCTCCCTCGCTGAAATATGTTCATTTGCTGAAAATCAACAAAACCACGAAAAGTTCTTGTATTTGAAGATAAAATCTTTTTGCTTTGAAGAAGAAAGATCGAGCTGACTGAAATAAGTTCATAAGATGAAAACCAACAAAAATTGACAAGAACCACGAAAAGTTCTTGTATTTTAAGATAAAATCTGACGCTATTAAAGAACAAACTTCTCGCTCGCTGAAATATGTTCATTTGCTGAAAATCAACAAAACCACGAAAAGTTCTTGTATTTGAAGATAAAATCTTTTTGCTTTGAAGAAGAAAGATCTAGCTGACTGAAATAAGTTCATTGGATGAAAACCAACAAAAATTGACAAGAACCACGAAAAGTTCTTGTATTTTAGGATAAAATCTGACTCTATTAAAGAAAAAATTTCTCGCTCGCTGAAATATGTTCATTTGCTAAAAATCAACAAAACCACGAAAAGTTCTTGTATTTGAAGATAAAATCTTTTTGCTTTGAAGAAGAAAGATCTAGCTGACTGAAATAAGTTCATAAGATGAAAACCAACAAAAATTGACAAGAACCACGAAAAGTTCTTGTATTTTAAGATAAAATCTTACGCTATTAAAGAAAAAACTTCCAGCTCGCTGAAATATGTTCATTTGCTGAAAATCAACAAAACCACGAAAAGTTCTTGTATTTGAAGATAAAATCTTTTTGCTTTGAAGAAGAAAGATCTGGCTGACTGAAATAAGTTCATTGGATGAAAACCAACAAAAATTGACAAGAACCACGAAAAGTTCTTGTATTTTAGGATAAAATCTGACGCTATTAAAGAAAAAACTTCTCGCTCGCTGAAATATGTTCATTTGCTGAAAATCAACAAAACCACGAAAAGTTCTTGTATTTGAAGATAAAATCTTTTTGCTTTGAAGAAGAAAGATCTTGCTGACTGAAATAAGTTGATTGGATGAAAACCAACAAAAATTGACAAGAACCACGAAAAGTTCTTGTATTTTAAGATAAAATCTGACGCTATTAAAGAAAAAACTTCTCCCTCGCTGAAATATGTTCATTTGCTGAAAATCAACAAAACCACGAAAAGTTCTTGTATTTGAAGATAAAATCTTTTTGCTTTGAAGAAGAAGGATCTCGCTGACTGAAATAAGCTCATAAGATGAAAACCAACAAAAATTGACAAGAACCACGAAAAGTTCTTGTATTTTAAGATAAAATCTTACGCTATTGAAGAAAAAACTTCTTGCTCGCTGAAATATGTTCATTTGCTGAAAACCAACAAAACCACGAAAAGTTCTTGTATTTGAAGATAAAATCTTTTTGTTTTGAAGAAGAAAGATCGAGCTGACTGAAATAAGTTCATTGGATGAAAACCAACAAAAATTGACAAGAATAACGAAATGTTCTTGTATTTTAAGATAAAATCTGACGCTATTAAAGAAAAAACTTCTCCCTCGCTGAAATATGTTCATTTGCTGAAAATCAACAAAACCACGAAAAGTTCTTGTATTTGAAGATAAAATCTTTTTGCTTTGAAGAAGAAAGATCGAGCTGACTGAAATAAGTTCATTGGATGAAAACCAACAAAAATTGACAAGTACCACGAAAAGTTCTTGTATTTTAAGATAAAATCTTACGCTATTAAAGAAAAAACTTCTAGCTCGCTGAAAAATGTTCATTTGCTGAAAATCAACAAAATCACGAAAAGTTATTGTATTTGAAGATAAAATCTTTTTGCTTTCAAGAAGAAAGATCGAGCTGACTGAAATAAGTTCATTGGATGAAAACCAACAAAAATTGACAAGAACCACGAAAAGTTTTGTATTTTAAGATAAAATCTTACGCTATTAAAGAAAAAACTTCCAGCTCGCTGAAATATGTTCATTTGCTGAAAATCAACAAAACCACGAAAAGTTCTTGTATTTGAAGATAAAATCTTTTTGCTTTGAAGAAGAAAGATCTTGCTGACTGAAATAAGTTCATTGGATGAAAACCAACAAAAATTGACAAGAACCACGAAAAGTTCTTGTATTTTAAGATAAAATCTGACGCGATTAAAGATAAAACTTCTCCCTCGCTGAAATATGTTCATTTGCTGAAAATCAACAAAACCACGAAAAGTTCTTGTATTTGAAGATAAAATCTTTTTGCTTTGAAGAAGAAGGATCTCGCTGACTGAAATAAGCTCATAAGATGAAAACCAACAAAAATTGCCAAGAACCACGAAAAGTTCTTGTATTTTAAGATAAAATCTTACGCTATTAAAGAAAAAACTTCCAGCTCGCTGAAATATGTTCATTTGCTGAAAATCAACAAAACCACGAAAAGTTCTTGTATTTGAAGATAAAATCTTTTTGCTTTGAAGAAGAAAGATCGAGCTGACTGAAATAAGTTCATTGGATGAAAACCAACAAAAATTGACAAGTACCACGAAAAGTTCTTGTATTTTAAGATAAAATCTTACGCTATTAAAGAAAAAACTTCTAGCTCGCTGAAAAATGTTCATTTGCTGAAAATCAACAAAATCACGAAAAGTTATTGTATTTGAAGATAAAATCTTTTTGCTTTCAAGAAGAAAGATCGAGCTGACTGAAATAAGTTCATTGGATGAAAACCAACAAAAATTGACAAGAACCACGAAAAGTTTTGTATTTTAAGATAAAATCTTACGCTATTAAAGAAAAAACTTCCAGCTCGCTGAAATATGTTCATTTGCTGAAAATCAACAAAACCACGAAAAGTTCTTGTATTTGAAGATAAAATCTTTTTGCTTTGAAGAAGAAAGATCTTGCTGACTGAAATAAGTTCATTGGATGAAAACCAACAAAAATTGACAAGAACCACGAAAAGTTCTTGTATTTTAAGATAAAATCTGACGCTATTGAAGATAAAACTTCTCCCTCGCTGAAATATGTTCATTTGCTGAAAATCAACAAAACCACGAAAAGTTCTTGTATTTGAAGATAAAATCTTTTTGCTTTGAAGAAGAAGGATCTCGCTGACTGAAATAAGCTCATAAGATGAAAACCAACAAAAATTGACAAGAACCACGAAAAGTTCTTGTATTTTAAGATAAAATCTTACGCTATTAAAGAAAAAACTTCTTGCTCGCTGAAATATGTTCATTTGCTGAAAACCAACAAAACCACGAAAAGTTCTTGTATTTGAAGATAAAATCTTTTTGTTTTGAAGAAGAAAGATCTGGCTGACTGAAATAAGTTCATTGGATGAAAACCAACAAAAATTGACAAGAACCACGAAATGTTCTTGTATTTTAAGATAAAATCTTACGCTATTAAAGAAAAAACTTCTTGCTCGCTGAAATATGTTCATTTGCTGAAAACCAACAAAACCACGAAAAGTTCTTGTATTTGAAGATAAAATCTTTTTGTTTTGAAGAAGAAAGATCTCGCTGACTGAAACAAGTTCATTGGATGAAAACCAACAAAAATTGACAAGAACCACGAAATGTTCTTGTATTTTAAGACAAAATCTGACGCTATTAAAGAAAAAACTTCTCCCTCGCTGAAATATGTTCATTTGCTGAAAATCAACAAAACCACGAAAAGTTCTTGTATTTGAAGATAAAATCTTTTTGCTTTGAAGAAGAAAGATCGAGCTGACTGAAATAAGTTCATAAGATGAAAACCAACAAAAATTGACAAGAACCACGAAAAGTTCTTGTATTTTAAGATAAAATCTTACGCTATTAAAGAAAAACCTTCTAGCTCGCTGAAAAATGTTCATTTGCTGAAAATCAACAAAATCACAAAAAGTTATTGTATTTGAAGATAAAATCTTTTTGCTTTCAAGAAGAAAGATCGAGCTGACTGAAATAAGTTCATTGGATGAAAACCAACAAAAATTGACAAGAACCACGAAAAGTTTTGTATTTTGAGATAAAATCTTACGCTATTAAAGAAAAAACTTCCAGCTCGCTGAAATATGTTCATTTGCTGAAAATCAACAAAACCACGAAAAGTTCTTGTATTTGAAGATAAAATCTTTTTGCTTTCAGGAAGAAAGATCTCGCTGACTGAAATAAGTTCATTGGATGAAAACCAACAAAAATTGACAAGAACCACGAAAAGTTCTTGTATTTTAAGATAAAATCTGACGCTATTAAAGAAAAAACTTCTCGCTCGCTGAAATATGTTCATTTGCTGAAAATCAACAAAACCACGAAAAGTTCTTGTACTTGAAGATAAAATCTTTTTGCTTTGAAGAAGAAAGATCTAGCTGACTGAAATAAGTTCATTAGATGAAAACCAACAAAAATTGACAAGAACCACGAAAAGTTCTTGTATTTTAAGATAAAATCTTATGCTATTAAAGAAAAAACTTCCAGCTCGCTGAAATATGTTCATTTGCTGAAAATCAACAAAACCACGAAAAGTTCTTGTATTTGAAGATAAAATCTTTTTGCTTTGAAGAAGAAAGATCGAGCTGACTGAAATAAGTTCATTGGATGAAAACCAACAAAAATTGACAAGAACCACGAAAAGTTCTTGTATTTTAAGATAAAATCTGACGCTTTTAAAGAAAAAACTTCTCGCTCGCTGAAATATGTTCATTTGCTGAAAATCAACAAAACCACGAAAAGTTCTTGTATTTGAAGATAAAATCTTTTTGCTTTGAAGAAGAAAGATCTTGCTGACTGAAATAAGTTCATAAGATGAAAACCAACAAAAATTGACAAGAACCACGAAAAGTTCTTGTATTTTAAGATAAAATCTGACACTTTTAAAGAAAAAACTTCTCCCTCGCTGAAATATGTTCATTTGCTGAAAATCAACAAAACCACGAAAAGTTCTTGTATTTGAAGATAAAATCTTTTTGCTTTGAAGAAGAAAGATCTTGCTGACTGAAATAAGTTCATTGGATGAAAACGAACAAAAATTGACAAGAACCACGAAAAGTTCTTGTATTTTAAGATAAAATCTGACGCGATTAAAGATAAAACTTCTCCCTCGCTGAAATATGTTCATTTGCTGAAAATCAACAAAACCACGAAAAGTTCTTGTATTTGAAGATAAAATCTTTTTGCTTTGAAGAAGAAGGATCTCGCTGACTGAAATAAGCTCATAAGATGAAAACCAACAAAAATTGACAAGAACCACGAAAAGTTCTTGTATTTTAAGATAAAATCTTAAGCTATTAAAGAAAAAACTTCTTGCTCGCTTAAATATGTTCATTTGCTGAAAACCAACAAAACCACGAAAAGTTCTTGTATTTGAAGATAAAATCTTTTTGTTTTGAAGAATAAAGATCTAGCTGACTGAAATAAGTTCATTGGATGAAAACCAACAAAAATTGACAAGAACCACGAAAAGTTCTTGTATTTTAAGATAAAATCTGACGCTATTAAAGAAAAAACTTCTCGCTCGCTGAAATATGTTCATTTGCTGAAAATCAACAAAACCACGAAAAGTTCTTGTACTTGAAGATAAAATCTTTTTGCTTTGAAGAAGAAAGATCTAGCTGACTGAAATAAGTTCATTAGATGAAAACCAACAAAAATTGACAAGAACCACGAAAAGTTCTTGTATTTTAAGATAAAATCTTATGCTATTAAAGAAAAAACTTCCAGCTCGCTGAAATATGTTCATTTGCTGAAAATCAACAAAACCACGAAAAGTTCTTGTATTTGAAGATAAAATCTTTTTGCTTTGAAGAAGAAAGATCGAGCTGACTGAAATAAGTTCATTGGATGAAAACCAACAAAAATTGACAAGAACCACGAAAAGTTCTTGTATTTTAAGATAAAATCTGACGCTTTTAAAGAAAAAACTTCTCGCTCGCTGAAATATGTTCATTTGCTGAAAATCAACAAAACCACGAAAAGTTCTTGTATTTGAAGATAAAATCTTTTTGCTTTGAAGAAGAAAGATCTTGCTGACTGAAATAAGTTCATAAGATGAAAACCAACAAAAATTGACAAGAACCACGAAAAGTTCTTGTATTTTAAGATAAAATCTGACACTTTTGAAGAAAAAACTTCTCCCTCGCTGAAATATGTTGATTTGCTGAAAACCAACAAAACCACGAAAAGTTCTTGTATTTGAAGATAAAATCTTTTTGTTTTGAAGAAGAAAGATCTGGCTGACTGAAATAAGTTCATTGGATGAAAACCAACAAAAATTGACAAGAACCACGAAATGTTCTTGTATTTTAAGATAAAATCTTACGCTATTAAAGAAAAAACTTCTTGCTCGCTGAAATATGTTCATTTGCTGAAAACCAACAAAACCACGAAAAGTTCTTGTATTTGAAGATAAAATCTTTTTGTTTTGAAGAAGAAAGATCTCGCTGACTGAAACAAGTTCATTGGATGAAAACCAACAAAAATTGACAAGAACCACGAAATGTTCTTGTATTTTAAGACAAAATCTGACGCTATTAAAGAAAAAACTTCTCCCTCGCTGAAATATGTTCATTTGCTGAAAATCAACAAAACCACGAAAAGTTCTTGTATTTGAAGATAAAATCTTTTTGCTTTGAAGAAGAAAGATCGAGCTGACTGAAATAAGTTCATAAGATGAAAACCAACAAAAATTGACAAGAACCACGAAAAGTTCTTGTATTTTAAGATAAAATCTTACGCTATTAAAGAAAAAACTTCCAGCTCGCTGAAATATGTTCATTTGCTGAAAATCAACAAAACCACGAAAAGTTCTTGTATTTGAAGATAAAATCTTTTTGCTTTCAGGAAGAAAGATCTCGCTGACTGAAATAAGTTCATTGGATGAAAACCAACAAAAATTGACAAGAACCACGAAAAGTTCTTGTATTTTAAGATAAAATCTGACGCTATTAAAGAAAAAACTTCTCGCTCGCTGAAATATGTTCATTTGCTGAAAATCAACAAAACCACGAAAAGTTCTTGTACTTGAAGATAAAATCTTTTTGCTTTGAAGAAGAAAGATCTCGCTGACTGAAATAAGTTCATTAGATGAAAACCAACAAAAATTGACAAGAACCACGAAAAGTTCTTGTATTTTAAGATAAAATCTTATGCTATTAAAGAAAAAACTTCCAGCTCGCTGAAATATGTTCATTTGCTGAAAATCAACAAAACCACGAAAAGTTCTTGTATTTGAAGATAAAATCTTTTTGCTTTGAAGAAGAAAGATCGAGCTGACTGAAATAAGTTCATTGGATGAAAACCAACAAAAATTGACAAGAACCACGAAAAGTTCTTGTATTTTAAGATAAAATCTGACGCTTTTAAAGAAAAAACTTCTCGCTCGCTGAAATATGTTCATTTGCTGAAAATCAACAAAACCACGAAAAGTTCTTGTATTTGAAGATAAAATCTTTTTGCTTTGAAGAAGAAAGATCTTGCTGACTGAAATAAGTTCATAAGATGAAAACCAACAAAAATTGACAAGAACCACGAAAAGTTCTTGTATTTTAAGATAAAATCTGACACTTTTAAAGAAAAAACTTCTCCCTCGCTGAAATATGTTCATTTGCTGAAAATCAACAAAACCACGAAAAGTTCTTGTATTTGAAGATAAAATCTTTTTGCTTTGAAGAAGAAAGATCTTGCTGACTGAAATAAGTTCATTGGATGAAAACCAACAAAAATTGACAAGAACCACGAAAAGTTCTTGTATTTTAAGATAAAATCTGACGCTATTAAAGATAAAACTTCTCCCTCGCTGAAATATGTTCATTTGCTGAAAATCAACAAAACCACGAAAAGTTCTTGTATTTGAAGATAAAATCTTTTTGCTTTGAAGAAGAAGGATCTCGCTGACTGAAATAAGCTCATAAGATGAAAACCAACAAAAATTGACAAGAACCACGAAAAGTTCTTGTATTTTAAGATAAAATCTTACGCTATTAAAGAAAAAACTTCTTGCTCGCTGAAATCTGTTCATTTGCTGAAAACCAACAAAACCACGAAAAGTTCTTGTATTTGAAGATAAAATCTTTTTGCTTTGAAGAAGAAAGATCCAGCTGACTGAAATAAGTTCATTAGATGAAAACCAACAAAAATTGACAAGAACCACGAAAAGTTCTTGTATTTTAAGATAAAATCTTACTCTATTAAGGAAAAAACTTCCAGCTCGCTGAAATATGTTCATTTGCTGAAAACCATCAAAACCACGAAAAGTTCTTGTATTTTAAGATAAAATCTTACTCTATTAAGGAAAAAACTTCCAGCTCACTGAAATATGTTCATTTGCTGAAAACCATCAAAACCACGAAAAGTTCTTCTTTTGAAGATAAAATCTTTTTGCTTTGAAGAAGAAAGATCTGGCTGACTGAAATAAGTTCATTAGATGAAAACCAACAAAAATTGACAAGAACCACGAAAAGTTCTTGTATTTTAAGATAAAATCTTACGCTATTAAAGAAAAAACTTCTTGCTCGCTGAAATCTGTTCATTTGCTGAAAACCAACAAAACCACGAAAAGTTCTTATATTTGAAGATAAAATATTTTTGCTTTGAAGAAGAAAGATCCAGCTGACTGAAATAAGTTCATTAGATGAAAACCAACAAAAATTGACAAGAACCACGAAAAGTTCTTGTATTTTAAGATAAAATCTTACTCTATTAAGGAAAAAACTTCCAGCTCGCTGAAATATGTTCATTTGCTGAAAACCATCAAAACCACGAAAAGTTCTTGTATTTTAAGATAAAATCTTACTCTATTAAGGAAAAAACTTCCAGCTCACTGAAATATGTTCATTTGCTGAAAACCATCAAAACCACGAAAAGTTCTTGTATTTGAAGATAAAATCTTTTTGCTTTGAAGAAGAAAGATCTGGCTGACTGAAATAAGTTCATTAGATGAAAACCAACAAAAATTGACAAGAACCACGAAAAGTTCTTGTATTTTAAGATAAAATCTTACGCTATTAAAGAAAAAACTTCTTGCTCGCTGAAATCTGTTCATTTGCTGAAAACCAACAAAACCACGAAAAGTACTTGTATTTGAAGATAAAATCTTTTTGCTTTGAAGAAGAAAGATCCAGCTGACTGAAATAAGTTCATTAGATGAAAACCAACAAAAATTGACAAGAACCACGAAAAGTTCTTGTATTTTAAGATAAAATCTTACTCGATTAAGGAAAAAACTTCCAGCTCGCTGAAATATGTTCATTTGCTGAAAACCATCAAAACCACGAAAAGTTCTTGTATTTGAAGATAAAATCTTTTTGCTTTGAAGAAGAAAGATCTAGCTGACTGTAATAAGTTCATTCGATGAAAACCAACAAAAATTGACAAGAACCACGAAAAGTTCCTGTATTTTAAGATAAAATCTTACGCTATTAAAGAAAAAACTTCTTGCTCGCTGAAATCTGTTCATTTGCTGAAAACCAACAAAACCACAAAAAGTTCTTGTATTTCAAGATAAAATCCTTTTGCTTTGAAGAAGAAAGATCGAGCTGACTGAAATAAGTTCATTAGATGAAAACCAACAAAAAATGACAAGAACCACGAAAAGTTCTTGTATTTTAAGATAAAATCTTACTCTATTAAGGAAAAAACTTCCAGCTCGCTGAAATATGTTCATTTGCTGAAAACCATCAAAACCACGAAAAGTTCTTGTATTTTAAGATAAAATCTTACTCTCTTAAGGAAAAAACTTCCAGCTCACTGAAATATGTTCATTTGCTGAAAACCATCAAAACCACGAAAAGTTCTTGTATTTGAAGATAAAATCTTTTTGCTTTGAAGAAGAAAGATCTAGCTGACTGTAATAAGTTCATTCGATGAAAACCAACAAAAATTGACAAGAACCACGAAAAGTTCTTGTATTTTAAGATAAAATCTTACGCTATTAAAGAAAAAACTGCTTGCTCGCTGAAATCTGTTCATTTGCTGAAAACCAACAAAACCACGAAAAGTTCTTGTATTTGAAGACAAAATCTTTTTGCTTTGAAGAAGAAAGATCCAGCTGACTGAAATAAGTTCATTAGATGAAAACCAACAAAAATTGACAAGAACCACGAAAAGTTCTTGTATTTTAAGATAAAATCTTACTCTATTGAGGAAAAAACTCCCAGCTCGCTGAAATATGTTCATTTGCTGAAAACCAACAAAACCACGAAAAGTTCTTGTATTTGAAGATAAAATCATTTTGCTTTGAAGAAGAAAGATCGAGCTGACTGAAATAAGTTCATTGGATGAAAACGAACAAAAATTGACAAGAACCACGAAAAGTTCTTGTATTTTAAGATAAAATCTTACTCTATTAAGGAAAAAACTTCCAGCTCGCTGAAATATGTTCATTTGCTGAAAACCATCAAAACCACGAAAAGTTCTTGTATTTGAAGATAAAATCTTTTTGCTTTGAAGAAGAAAGATCTCGCTGACTGAAATAAGTTCATTAGATGAAAACCAACAAAAATTGACAAGAACCACGAAAAGTTCTTGTATTTTAAGATAATATCTTACGCTATTAAAGAAAAAACTGCTTGCTCGCTGAAATCTGTTCATTTGCTGAAAACCAACAAAACCACGAAAAGTTCTTGTATTTGAAGACAAAATCTTTTTGCTTTGAAGAAGAAAGATCCAGCTGACTGAAATAAGTTCATTAGATGAAAACCAACAAAAATTGACAAGAACCACGAAAAGTTCTTGTATTTTAAGATAAAATCTTACTCTATTGAGGAAAAAACTCCCAGCTCGCTGAAATATGTTCATTTGCTGAAAACCAACAAAACCACGAAAAGTTCTTGTATTTGAAGATAAAATCATTTTGCTTTGAAGAAGAAAGATCGAGCTGACTGAAATAAGTTCATTGGATGAAAACGAACAAAAATTGACAAGAACCACGAAAAGTTCTTGTATTTTAAGATAAAATCTTACTCTATTAAGGAAAAAACTTCCAGCTCGCTGAAATATGTTCATTTGCTGAAAACCATCAAAACCACAAAAAGTTCTTGTATTTGAAGATAAAATCTTTTTGCTTTGAAGAAGAAAGATCTCGCTGACTGAAATAAGTTCATTAGATGAAAACCAACAAAAATTGACAAGAACCACGAAAACTTCTTGTATTTTAAGATAATATCTTACGCTATTGAAGAAAAAACTCCCAGCGCGCTGAAATATGTTCATTTGCTGAAAACCAACAAAACCACGAAAAGTTCTTGTATTTTAAGATAAAATCTGACGCTATTAAAGAAAAAACTTCTTGCTCGCTGAAATCTGTTCATTTGCTGAAAACCATCAAAACCACGAAAAGTTCTTGTATTTGAAGATAAAATCTTTTTGCTTTGAAGAAGAAAGATCTAGCTGACTGAAATGAGTTCATTAGATGAAAACCAACAAAATTTGACAAGAACCACGAAAAGTTCTTGTATTTTAAGATAAAATCTTACGCTATTAAAGAAAAAACTTCTTGCTCGCTGAAATCTGTTCATTTGCTGAAAACCAACAAAACCACGAAAAGTTCTTGTATTTGAAGATAAAATCTTTTTGCTTTGAAGAAGAAAGATCCAGCTGACTGAAATAAGTTCATTAGATGAAAACCAACAAAAATTGACAAGAACCACGAAAAGTTCTTGTATTTTAAGATAAAATCTTACTCTATTGAAGAAAAAACTCCCAGCTCGCTGAAATATGTTCATTTGCTGAAAACCAACAAAACCACGAAAAGTTCTTGTATTTGAAGATAAAATCTTTTTGCTTTGAAGAAGAAAGATCGAGCTGACTGAAATAAGTTCATTAGATGAAAACCCACAAAAATTGACAAGAACCACGAAAAGTTCTTGTATTTTAAGATAGAAACTTACGCTATTAAAGAAAAAACTCCCAGCTCGCTGAAATATGTTCATTTGCGGAAAACCATGAAAACCACGAAAAGTTCTTGTATTTGAAGATAAAATCTTTTTGCTTTGAAGAAGAAAGATCGAGCTGACTGAAATAAGTTCATTCGATGAAAACCAACAAAAATTGACAAGAACCACGAAAAGTTCTTGTATTTTAAGATAAAATCTTACTCTATTAAGGAAAAAACTTCCAGCTCGCTGAAATATGTTCATTTGCTGAAAACCATCAAAACCACGAAAAGTTCTTGTATTTGAAGATAAAATCTTTTTGCTTTGAAGAAGAAAGATCTGGCTGACTGAAATAAGTTCATTAGATGAAAACCAACAAAAATTGACAAGAACCACGAAAAGTTCTTGTATTTTAAGATAAAATCTTACGCTATTAAAGAAAAAACTTCTTGCTCGCTGAAATCTGTTCATTTGCTGAAAACCAACAAAACCACGAAAAGTTCTTGTATTTGAAGATAAAATCTTTTTGCTTTGAAGAAGAAAGATCCAGCTGACTGAAATAAGTTCATGAGATGAAAACCAACAAAAATTGAAAAGAACCACGAAAAGTTCTTGTATTTTAAGATAAAATCTTACTCTATTAAGGAAAAAACTTCCAGCTCGCTGAAATATGTTCATTTGCTGAAAACCATCAAAACCACGAAAAGTTCTTGTATTTTAAGATAAAATCTTACTCTATTAAGGAAAAAACTTCCAGCTCGCTGAAATCTGTTCATTTGCTGAAAACCAACAAAACCACGAAAAGTTCTTATATTTGAAGATAAAATATTTTTGCTTTGAAGAAGAAAGATCCAGCTGACTGAAATAAGTTCATTAGATGAAAACCAACAAAAATTGACAAGAACCACGAAAAGTTCTTGTATTTTAAGATAAAATCTTACGCTATTAAAGAAAAAACTTCTTGCTCGCTGAAATCTGTTCATTTGCTGAAAACCAACAAAACCACGAAAAGTTCTTATATTTGAAGATAAAATATTTTTGCTTTGAAGAAGAAAGATCCAGCTGACTGAAATAAGTTCATTAGATGAAAACCAACAAAAATTGACAAGAACCACGAAAAGTTCTTGTATTTTAAGATAAAATCTTACTCTATTAAGGAAAAAACTTCCAGCTCGCTGAAATATGTTCATTTGCTGAAAACCATCAAAACCACGAAAAGTTCTTGTATTTTAAGATAAAATCTTACTCTATTGAGGAAAAAACTTCCAGCTCACTGAAATATGTTCATTTGCTGAAAACCATCAAAACCACGAAAAGTTCTTGTATTTGAAGATAATATCTTTTTGCTTTGAAGAAGAAAGATCTGGCTGACTGAAATAAGTTCATTAGATGAAAACCAACAAAAATTGACAAGAACCACGAAAAGTTCTTGTATTTTAAGATAAAATCTTACGCTATTAAAGAAAAAACTTCTTGCTCGCTGAAATCTGTTCATTTGCTGAAAACCAACAAAACCACGAAAAGTACTTGTATTTGAAGATAAAATCTTTTTGCTTTGAAGAAGAAAGATCCAGCTGACTGAAATAAGTTCATTAGATGAAAACCAACAAAAATTGACAAGAACCACGAAAAGTTCTTGTATTTTAAGATAAAATCTTACTCGATTAAGGAAAAAACTTCCAGCTCGCTGAAATATGTTCATTTGCTGAAAACCATCAAAACCACGAAAAGTTCTTGTATTTGAAGATAAAATCTTTTTGCTTTGAAGAAGAAAGATCTAGCTGACTGTAATAAGTTCATTCGATGAAAACCAACAAAAATTGACAAGAACCACGAAAAGTTCCTGTATTTTAAGATAAAATCTTACGCTATTAAAGAAAAAACTTCTTGCTCGCTGAAATCTGTTCATTTGCTGAAAACCAACAAAACCACAAAAAGTTCTTGTAT
Organism: Heptranchias perlo; assembly: GCF_035084215.1. Classification (NCBI taxonomy): domain Eukaryota; kingdom Metazoa; phylum Chordata; class Chondrichthyes; order Hexanchiformes; family Hexanchidae; genus Heptranchias; species Heptranchias perlo. The sequence goes on along the minus strand of NW_027139033.1, from coordinate 101,648 downwards.
TTCAAGATAAAATCCTTTTGCTTTGAAGAAGAAAGATCGAGCTGACTGAAATAAGTTCATTAGATGAAAACCAACAAAAAATGACAAGAACCACGAAAAGTTCTTGTATTTTAAGATAAAATCTTACTCTATTAAGGAAAAAACTTCCAGCTCGCTGAAATATGTTCATTTGCTGAAAACCATCAAAACCACGAAAAGTTCTTGTATTTTAAGATAAAATCTTACTCTCTTAAGGAAAAAACTTCCAGCTCACTGAAATATGTTCATTTGCTGAAAACCATCAAAACCACGAAAAGTTCTTGTATTTGAAGATAAAATCTTTTTGCTTTGAAGAAGAAAGATCTAGCTGACTGTAATAAGTTCATTCGATGAAAACCAACAAAAATTGACAAGAACCACGAAAAGTTCTTGTATTTTAAGATAAAATCTTACGCTATTAAAGAAAAAACTGCTTGCTCGCTGAAATCTGTTCATTTGCTGAAAACCAACAAAACCACGAAAAGTTCTTGTATTTGAAGACAAAATCTTTTTGCTTTGAAGAAGAAAGATCCAGCTGACTGAAATAAGTTCATTAGATGAAAACCAACAAAAATTGACAAGAACCACGAAAAGTTCTTGTATTTTAAGATAAAATCTTACTCTATTGAGGAAAAAACTCCCAGCTCGCTGAAATATGTTCATTTGCTGAAAACCAACAAAACCACGAAAAGTTCTTGTATTTGAAGATAAAATCATTTTGCTTTGAAGAAGAAAGATCGAGCTGACTGAAATAAGTTCATTGGATGAAAACGAACAAAAATTGACAAGAACCACGAAAAGTTCTTGTATTTTAAGATAAAATCTTACTCTATTAAGGAAAAAACTTCCAGCTCGCTGAAATATGTTCATTTGCTGAAAACCATCAAAACCACGAAAAGTTCTTGTATTTGAAGATAAAATCTTTTTGCTTTGAAGAAGAAAGATCTCGCTGACTGAAATAAGTTCATTAGATGAAAACCAACAAAAATTGACAAGAACCACGAAAACTTCTTGTATTTTAAGATAATATCTTACGCTATTAAAGAAAAAACTGCTTGCTCGCTGAAATCTGTTCATTTGCTGAAAACCAACAAAACCACGAAAAGTTCTTGTATTTGAAGACAAAATCTTTTTGCTTTGAAGAAGAAAGATCCAGCTGACTGAAATAAGTTCATTAGATGAAAACCAACAAAAATTGACAAGAACCACGAAAAGTTCTTGTATTTTAAGATAAAATCTTACTCTATTGAGGAAAAAACTCCCAGCTCGCTGAAATATGTTCATTTGCTGAAAACCAACAAAACCACGAAAAGTTCTTGTATTTGAAGATAAAATCATTTTGCTTTGAAGAAGAAAGATCGAGCTGACTGAAATAAGTTCATTGGATGAAAACGAACAAAAATTGACAAGAACCACGAAAAGTTCTTGTATTTTAAGATAAAATCTTACTCTATTAAGGAAAAAACTTCCAGCTCGCTGAAATATGTTCATTTGCTGAAAACCATCAAAACCACGAAAAGTTCTTGTATTTGAAGATAAAATCTTTTTGCTTTGAAGAAGAAAGATCTCGCTGACTGAAATAAGTTCATTCGATGAAAACCAACAAAAATTGACAAGAACCACGAAAACTTCTTGTATTTTAAGATAATATCTTACGCTATTGAAGAAAAAACTCCCAGCTCGCTGAAATATGTTCATTTGCTGAAAACCAACAAAACCACGAAAAGTTCTTGTATTTTAAGATAAAATCTGACGCTATTAAAGAAAAAACTTCTTGCTCGCTGAAATCTGTTCATTTGCTGAAAACCATCAAAACCACGAAAAGTTCTTGTATTTGAAGATAAAATCTTTTTGCTTTGAAGAAGAAAGATCTAGCTGACTGAAATGAGTTCATTAGATGAAAACCAACAAAATTTGACAAGAACCACGAAAAGTTCTTGTATTTTAAGATAAAATCTTACGCTATTAAAGAAAAAACTTCTTGCTCGCTGAAATCTGTTCATTTGCTGAAAACCAACAAAACCACGAAAAGTTCTTGTATTTGAAGATAAAATCTTTTTGCTTTGAAGAAGAAAGATCCAGCTGACTGAAATAAGTTCATTAGATGAAAACCAACAAAAATTGACAAGAACCACGAAAAGTTCTTGTATTTTAAGATAAAATCTTACTCTATTGAAGAAAAAACTCCCAGCTCGCTGAAATATGTTCATTTGCTGAAAACCAACAAAACCACGAAAAGTTCTTGTATTTGAAGATAAAATCTTTTTGCTTTGAAGAAGAAAGATCGAGCTGACTGAAATAAGTTCATTAGATGAAAACCCACAAAAATTGACAAGAACCACGAAAAGTTCTTGTATTTTAAGATAGAAACTTACGCTATTAAAGAAAAAACTCCCAGCTCGCTGAAATATGTTCATTTGCGGAAAACCATGAAAACCACGAAAAGTTCTTGTATTTGAAGATAATATCTTTTTGCTTTGAAGAAGAAAGATCTGGCTGACTGAAATAAGTTCATTAGATGAAAACCAACAAAAATTGACAAGAACCACGAAAAGTTCTTGTATTTTAAGATAAAATCTTACGCTATTAAAGAAAAAACTTCTTGCTCGCTGAAATCTGTTCATTTGCTGAAAACCAACAAAACCACGAAAAGTACTTGTATTTGAAGATAAAATCTTTTTGCTTTGAAGAAGAAAGATCCAGCTGACTGAAATAAGTTCATTAGATGAAAACCAACAAAAATTGACAAGAACCACGAAAAGTTCTTGTATTTTAAGATAAAATCTTACTCGATTAAGGAAAAAACTTCCAGCTCGCTGAAATATGTTCATTTGCTGAAAACCATCAAAACCACGAAAAGTTCTTGTATTTGAAGATAAAATCTTTTTGCTTTGAAGAAGAAAGATCTAGCTGACTGTAATAAGTTCATTCGATGAAAACCAACAAAAATTGACAAGAACCACGAAAAGTTCCTGTATTTTAAGATAAAATCTTACGCTATTAAAGAAAAAACTTCTTGCTCGCTGAAATCTGTTCATTTGCTGAAAACCAACAAAACCACAAAAAGTTCTTGTATTTCAAGATAAAATCCTTTTGCTTTGAAGAAGAAAGATCGAGCTGACTGAAATAAGTTCATTAGATGAAAACCAACAAAAAATGACAAGAACCACGAAAAGTTCTTGTATTTTAAGATAAAATCTTACTCTATTAAGGAAAAAACTTCCAGCTCGCTGAAATATGTTCATTTGCTGAAAACCATCAAAACCACGAAAAGTTCTTGTATTTTAAGATAAAATCTTACTCTCTTAAGGAAAAAACTTCCAGCTCACTGAAATATGTTCATTTGCTGAAAACCATCAAAACCACGAAAAGTTCTTGTATTTGAAGATAAAATCTTTTTGCTTTGAAGAAGAAAGATCTAGCTGACTGTAATAAGTTCATTCGATGAAAACCAACAAAAATTGACAAGAACCACGAAAAGTTCTTGTATTTTAAGATAAAATCTTACGCTATTAAAGAAAAAACTGCTTGCTCGCTGAAATCTGTTCATTTGCTGAAAACCAACAAAACCACGAAAAGTTCTTGTATTTGAAGACAAAATCTTTTTGCTTTGAAGAAGAAAGATCCAGCTGACTGAAATAAGTTCATTAGATGAAAACCAACAAAAATTGACAAGAACCACGAAAAGTTCTTGTATTTTAAGATAAAATCTTACTCTATTGAGGAAAAAACTCCCAGCTCGCTGAAATATGTTCATTTGCTGAAAACCAACAAAACCACGAAAAGTTCTTGTATTTGAAGATAAAATCATTTTGCTTTGAAGAAGAAAGATCGAGCTGACTGAAATAAGTTCATTGGATGAAAACGAACAAAAATTGACAAGAACCACGAAAAGTTCTTGTATTTTAAGATAAAATCTTACTCTATTAAGGAAAAAACTTCCAGCTCGCTGAAATATGTTCATTTGCTGAAAACCATCAAAACCACGAAAAGTTCTTGTATTTGAAGATAAAATCTTTTTGCTTTGAAGAAGAAAGATCTCGCTGACTGAAATAAGTTCATTAGATGAAAACCAACAAAAATTGACAAGAACCACGAAAACTTCTTGTATTTTAAGATAATATCTTACGCTATTAAAGAAAAAACTGCTTGCTCGCTGAAATCTGTTCATTTGCTGAAAACCAACAAAACCACGAAAAGTTCTTGTATTTGAAGACAAAATCTTTTTGCTTTGAAGAAGAAAGATCCAGCTGACTGAAATAAGTTCATTAGATGAAAACCAACAAAAATTGACAAGAACCACGAAAAGTTCTTGTATTTTAAGATAAAATCTTACTCTATTGAGGAAAAAACTCCCAGCTCGCTGAAATATGTTCATTTGCTGAAAACCAACAAAACCACGAAAAGTTCTTGTATTTGAAGATAAAATCATTTTGCTTTGAAGAAGAAAGATCGAGCTGACTGAAATAAGTTCATTGGATGAAAACGAACAAAAATTGACAAGAACCACGAAAAGTTCTTGTATTTTAAGATAAAATCTTACTCTATTAAGGAAAAAACTTCCAGCTCGCTGAAATATGTTCATTTGCTGAAAACCATCAAAACCACGAAAAGTTCTTGTATTTGAAGATAAAATCTTTTTGCTTTGAAGAAGAAAGATCTCGCTGACTGAAATAAGTTCATTAGATGAAAACCAACAAAAATTGACAAGAACCACGAAAACTTCTTGTATTTTAAGATAATATCTTACGCTATTGAAGAAAAAACTCCCAGCTCGCTGAAATATGTTCATTTGCTGAAAACCAACAAAACCACGAAAAGTTCTTGTATTTTAAGATAAAATCTGACGCTATTAAAGAAAAAACTTCTTGCTCGCTGAAATCTGTTCATTTGCTGAAAACCATCAAAACCACGAAAAGTTCTTGTATTTGAAGATAAAATCTTTTTGCTTTGAAGAAGAAAGATCTAGCTGACTGAAATGAGTTCATTAGATGAAAACCAACAAAATTTGACAAGAACCACGAAAAGTTCTTGTATTTTAAGATAAAATCTTACGCTATTAAAGAAAAAACTTCTTGCTCGCTGAAATCTGTTCATTTGCTGAAAACCAACAAAACCACGAAAAGTTCTTGTATTTGAAGATAAAATCTTTTTGCTTTGAAGAAGAAAGATCCAGCTGACTGAAATAAGTTCATTAGATGAAAACCAACAAAAATTGACAAGAACCACGAAAAGTTCTTGTATTTTAAGATAAAATCTTACTCTATTGAAGAAAAAACTCCCAGCTCGCTGAAATATGTTCATTTGCTGAAAACCAACAAAACCACGAAAAGTTCTTGTATTTGAAGATAAAATCTTTTTGCTTTGAAGAAGAAAGATCGAGCTGACTGAAATAAGTTCATTAGATGAAAACCCACAAAAATTGACAAGAACCACGAAAAGTTCTTGTATTTTAAGATAGAAACTTACGCTATTAAAGAAAAAACTCCCAGCTCGCTGAAATATGTTCATTTGCGGAAAACCATGAAAACCACGAAAAGTTCTTGTATTTGAAGATAAAATCTTTTTGCTTTGAAGAAGAAAGATCGAGCTGACTGAAATAAGTTCATTCGATGAAAACCAACAAAAATTGACAAGAACCACGAAAAGTTCTTGTATTTTAAGATAAAATCTTACTCTATTAAGGAAAAAACTTCCAGCTCGCTGAAATATGTTCATTTGCTGAAAACCATCAAAACCACGAAAAGTTCTTGTATTTGAAGATAAAATCTTTTTGCTTTGAAGAAGAAAGATCTGGCTGACTGAAATAAGTTCATAAGATGAAAACCAACAAAAATTGACAAGAACCACGAAAAGTTCTTGTATTTTAAGATAAAATCTTACGCTATTAAAGAAAAAACTTCTTGCTCGCTGAAATCTGTTCATTTGCTGAAAACCAACAAAACCACGAAAAGTTCTTGTATTTGAAGATAAAATCTTTTTGCTTTGAAGAAGAAAGATCCAGCTGACTGAAATAAGTTCATGAGATGAAAACCAACAAAAATTGACAAGAACCACGAAAAGTTCTTGTATTTTAAGATAAAATCTTACTCTATTAAGGAAAAAACTTCCAGCTCGCTGAAATATGTTCATTTGCTGAAAACCATCAAAACCACGAAAAGTTCTTGTATTTTAAGATAAAATCTTACTCTATTAAGGAAAAAACTTCCAGCTCGCTGAAATCTGTTCATTTGCTGAAAACCAACAAAACCACGAAAAGTTCTTATATTTGAAGATAAAATATTTTTGCTTTGAAGAAGAAAGATCCAGCTGACTGAAATAAGTTCATTAGATGAAAACCAACAAAAATTGACAAGAACCACGAAAAGTTCTTGTATTTTAAGATAAAATCTTACGCTATTAAAGAAAAAACTTCTTGCTCGCTGAAATCTGTTCATTTGCTGAAAACCAACAAAACCACGAAAAGTTCTTATATTTGAAGATAAAATATTTTTGCTTTGAAGAAGAAAGATCCAGCTGACTGAAATAAGTTCATTAGATGAAAACCAACAAAAATTGACAAGAACCACGAAATGTTCTTGTATTTTAAGATAAAATCTTACTCTATTAAGGAAAAAACTTCCAGCTCGCTGAAATATGTTCATTTGCTGAAAACCATCAAAACCACGAAAAGTTCTTGTATTTTAAGATAAAATCTTACTCTATTGAGGAAAAAACTTCCAGCTCACTGAAATATGTTCATTTGCTGAAAACCATCAAAACCACGAAAAGTTCTTGTATTTGAAGATAATATCTTTTTGCTTTGAAGAAGAAAGATCTGGCTGACTGAAATAAGTTCATTAGATGAAAACCAACAAAAATTGACAAGAACCACGAAAAGTTCTTGTATTTTAAGATAAAATCTTATGCTATTAAAGAAAAAACTTCTTGCTCGCTGAAATCTGTTCATTTGCTGAAAACCAACAAAACCACGAAAAGTACTTGTATTTGAAGATAAAATCTTTTTGCTTTGAAGAAGAAAGATCCAGCTGACTGAAATAAGTTCATTAGATGAAAACCAACAAAAATTGACAAGAACCACGAAAAGTTCTTGTATTTTAAGATAAAATCTTACTCGATTAAGGAAAAAACTTCCAGCTCGCTGAAATATGTTCATTTGCTGAAAACCATCAAAACCACGAAAAGTTCTTGTATTTGAAGATAAAATCTTTTTGCTTTGAAGAAGAAAGATCTAGCTGACTGTAATAAGTTCATTCGATGAAAACCAACAAAAATTGACAAGAACCACGAAAAGTTCCTGTATTTTAAGATAAAATCTTACGCTATTAAAGAAAAAACTTCTTGCTCGCTGAAATCTGTTCATTTGCTGAAAACCAACAAAACCACAAAAAGTTCTTGTATTTCAAGATAAAATCCTTTTGCTTTGAAGAAGAAAGATCGAGCTGACTGAAATAAGTTCATTAGATGAAAACCAACAAAAAATGACAAGAACCACGAAAAGTTCTTGTATTTTAAGATAAAATCTTACTCTATTAAGGAAAAAACTTCCAGCTCGCTGAAATATGTTCATTTGCTGAAAACCATCAAAACCACGAAAAGTTCTTGTATTTTAAGATAAAATCTTACTCTCTTAAGGAAAAAACTTCCAGCTCACTGAAATATGTTCATTTGCTGAAAACCATCAAAACCACGAAAAGTTCTTGTATTTGAAGATAAAATCTTTTTGCTTTGAAGAAGAAAGATCTAGCTGACTGTAATAAGTTCATTCGATGAAAACCAACAAAAATTGACAAGAACCACGAAAAGTTCTTGTATTTTAAGATAAAATCTTACGCTATTAAAGAAAAAACTGCTTGCTCGCTGAAATCTGTTCATTTGCTGAAAACCAACAAAACCACGAAAAGTTCTTGTATTTGAAGACAAAATCTTTTTGCTTTGAAGAAGAAAGATCCAGCTGACTGAAATAAGTTCATTAGATGAAAACCAACAAAAATTGACAAGAACCACGAAAAGTTCTTGTATTTTAAGATAAAATCTTACTCTATTGAGGAAAAAACTCCCAGCTCGCTGAAATATGTTCATTTGCTGAAAACCAACAAAACCACGAAAAGTTCTTGTATTTGAAGATAAAATCATTTTGCTTTGAAGAAGAAAGATCGAGCTGACTGAAATAAGTTCATTGGATGAAAACGAACAAAAATTGACAAGAACCACGAAAAGTTCTTGTATTTTAAGATAAAATCTTACTCTATTAAGGAAAAAACTTCCAGCTCGCTGAAATATGTTCATTTGCTGAAAACCATCAAAACCACGAAAAGTTCTTGTATTTGAAGATAAAATCTTTTTGCTTTGAAGAAGAAAGATCTCGCTGACTGAAATAAGTTCATTAGATGAAAACCAACAAAAATTGACAAGAACCACGAAAACTTCTTGTATTTTAAGATAATATCTTACGCTATTAAAGAAAAACCTTCCGGCTCGCTGAAATATGTTCATTTGCTGAAAACCATCAAAACCACGAAAAGTTCTGGTATTTGAAGATAAAATCTTTTTGCTTTAAAGAAGAAAGATCTCGCTGACTGAAATAAGTTCATTAGATGAAAACCCACAAAAATTGACAAGAACCACGAAAAGTTCTTGTATTTTAAGATAAAAACTTACTCTATTAAAGAAAAAACTCCCAGCTCGCTGAAATATGTTCATTTGCGGAAAACCATGAAAACCACGAAAAGTTCTTGTATTTGAAGATAAAATCTTTTTGCTTTGAAGAAGAAAGATCGAGCTGACTGAAATAAGTTCATTAGATGAAAACCAACAAAAATTGACAAGAACCACGAAAAGTTCTTGTATTTTAAGATAAAAACTTACGCTATTAAAGAAAAAACTCCCAGCTCGCTGAAATATGTTCATTTGCGGAAAACCATGAAAACCACGAAAAGTTCTTGTATTTGAAGATAAAATCTTTTTGCTTTGAAGAAGAAAGATCGAGCTGACTGAAATAAGTTCATTAGATGAAAACCAACAAAAATTGACAAGAACCTTGAAAAGTTCTTGTATTTTAAGATAAAATCTTACGCTATTAAAGAAAAAACTTCTTGCTCGCTGAAATCTGTTCATTTGCTGAAAACCAACAAAACCACGAAAAGTTCTTGTATTTGAAGATAAAATCTTTTTGCTTTGAAGAAGAAAGATCCAGCTGACTGAAATAAGTTCATTAGATGAAAACCAACAAAAATTGACAAGAACCACGAAACGTTCTTGTATTTTAAGATACAATCTTACTCTATTGAGGAAAAAACTTCCAGCTCGCTGAAATATGTTCTTTTGGTGAAAACCAACAAAACCACGAAAAGTTCTTGTATTTGAAGATAAAATCTTTTTGCTTTGAAGAAGAAAGATCTAGCTGACTGAAATAAGTTCATCAGATGAAAACCAACAAAAATTGACAAGAACCACGAAAAGTTCCTGTATTTTAAGATAAAATCTTACGCTATTAAAGAAAAAACTTCTTGCTCGCTGAAATCTGTTCATTTGCTGAAAACCAACAAAACCACAAAAAGTTCTTGTATTTCAAGATAAAATCCTTTTGCTTTGAAGAAGAAAGATCGAGCTGACTGAAATAAGTTCATTAGATGAAAACCAACAAAAAATGACAAGAACCACGAAAAGTTCTTGTATTTTAAGATAAAATCTTACTCTATTAAGGAAAAAACTTCCAGCTCGCTGAAATATGTTCATTTGCTGAAAACCATCAAAACCACGAAAAGTTCTTGTATTTTAAGATAAAATCTTACTCTCTTAAGGAAAAAACTTCCAGCTCACTGAAATATGTTCATTTGCTGAAAACCATCAAAACCACGAAAAGTTCTTGTATTTGAATATAAAATCTTTTTGCTTTGAAGAAGAAAGATCTAGCTGACTGTAATAAGTTCATTCGATGAAAACCAACAAAAATTGACAAGAACCACGAAAAGTTCTTGTATTTTAAGATAAAATCTTACGCTATTAAAGAAAAAAATGCTTGCTCGCTGAAATCTGTTCATTTGCTGAAAACCAACAAAACCACGAAAAGTTCTTGTATTTGAAGACAAAATCTTTTTGCTTTGAAGAAGAAAGATCCAGCTGACTGAAATAAGTTCATTAGATGAAAACCAACAAAAATTGACAAGAACCACGAAAAGTTCTTGTATTTTAAGATAAAATCTTACTCTATTGAGGAAAAAACTCCCAGCTCGCTGAAATATGTTCATTTGCTGAAAACCAACAAAACCACGAAAAGTTCTTGTATTTGAAGATAAAATCATTTTGCTTTGAAGAAGAAAGATCGAGCTGACTGAAATAAGTTCATTGGATGAAAACGAACAAAAATTGACAAGAACCACGAAAAGTTCTTGTATTTTAAGATAAAATCTTACTCTATTAAGGAAAAAACTTCCAGCTCGCTGAAATATGTTCATTTGCTGAAAACCATCAAAACCACGAAAAGTTCTTGTATTTGAAGATAAAATCTTTTTGCTTTGTAGAAGAAAGATCTCGCTGACTGAAATAAGTTCATTCGATGAAAACCAACAAAAATTGACAAGAACCACGAAAACTTCTTGTATTTTAAGATAATATCTTACGCTATTAAAGAAAAACCTTCCGGCTCGCTGAAATATGTTCATTTGCTGAAAACCATCAAAACCACGAAAAGTTCTGGTATTTGAAGATAAAATCTTTTTGCTTTAAAGAAGAAAGATCTCGCTGACTGAAATAAGTTCATTAGATGAAAACCCACAAAAATTGACAAGAACCACGAAAAGTTCTTGTATTTTAAGATAAAAACTTACGCTATTAAAGAAAAAACTCCCAGCTCGCTGAAATATGTTCATTTGCGGAAAACCATGAAAACCACGAAAAGTTCTTGTATTTGAAGATAAAATCTTTTTGCTTTGAAGAAGAAAGATCGAGCTGACTGAAATAAGTTCATTAGATGAAAACCAACAAAAATTGACAAGAACCACGAAAAATTTCTTGTATTTTAAGATAAAAACTTACGCTATTAAAGAAAAAACTCCCAGCTCGCTGAAATATGTTCATTTGCGGAAAACCATGAAAACCACGAAAAGTTCTTGTATTTGAAGATAAAATCTTTTTGCTTTGAAGAAGAAAGATCGAGCTGACTGAAATAAGTTCATTAGATGAAAACCAACAAAAATTGACAAGAACCTTGAAAAGTTCTTGTATTTTAAGATAAAATCTTACGCTATTAAAGAAAAAACTTCTTGCTCGCTGAAATCTGTTCATTTGCTGAAAACCAACAAAACCACGAAAAGTTCTTGTATTTGAAGATAAAATCTTTTTGCTTTGAAGAAGAAAGATCCAGCTGACTGAAATAAGTTCATTAGATGAAAACCAACAAAAATTGACAAGAACCACGAAACGTTCTTGTATTTTAAGATACAATCTTACTCTATTGAGGAAAAAACTTCCAGCTCGCTGAAATATGTTCTTTTGGTGAAAACCAACAAAACCACGAAAAGTTCTTGTATTTGAAGATAAAATCTTTTTGCTTTGAAGAAGAAAGATCTAGCTGACTGAAATAAGTTCATCAGATGAAAACCAACAAAAATTGACAAGAACCACGAAAAGTTCTTGTATTTTAAGATAAAATCTTACGCTATTAAAGAAAAAACTCCCAGCTCGCTGAAATATGTTCATTTGCTGAAAACCAACAAAACCACGAAAAGTTCTTGTATTTTAAGATACAATCTTTTTGCTTTGAAGAAGAACGATCCAGCTGACTGAAATAAGTTCATTAGATGATAACCAACAAAAATTGACAAGAACCACGAAAAGTTCTTGTATTTTAAGATAAAATCTTACTCTATTGAAGAAAAAACTCCCAGTTCGCTGAAATATGTTCATTTGCTGAAAACCAACAAAACCACGAAAAGTTCTTGTATTTGAAGATAAAATCTTTTTGCTTTGAAGAAGAAAGATCGAGCTGACTGAAATAAGTTCATTAGATGAAAACCCACAAAAATTGACAAGAACCACGAAAAGTTCTTGTATTTTAAGATAAAAACTTACGCTATTAAAGAAAAAACTCCCAGCTCGCTGAAATATGTTCATTTGCGGAAAACCATGAAAACCACGAAAAGTTCTTGTATTTGAAGATAAAATCTTTTTGCTTTGAAGAAGAAAGATCGAGCTGACTGAAATAAGTTCATTCGATGAAAACCAACAAAAATTGACAAGAACCACGAAAAGTTCTTGTATTTTAAGATAAAATCTTACTCTATTAAGGAAAAAACTTCCAGCTCGCTGAAATATGTTCATTTGCTGAAAACCATCAAAACCACGAAAAGTTCTTGTATTTGAAGATAAAATCTTTTTGCTTTGAAGAAGAAAGATCTGGCTGACTGAAATAAGTTCATTAGATGAAAACCAACAAAAATTGACAAGAACCACGAAAAGTTGTTGTATTTTAAGATAAAATCTTACGCTATTAAAGAAAAAACTTCTTGCTCGCTGAAATCTGTTCATTTGCTGAAAACCAACAAAACCACGAAAAGTTCTTGTATTTGAAGATAAAATCTTTTTGCTTTGAAGAAGAAAGATCCAGCTGACTGAAATAAGTTCATTAGATGAAAACCAACAAAAATTGACAAGAACCACGAAAAGTTCTTGTATTTTAAGATAAAATCTTACTCTATTAAGGAAAAAACTTCCAGCTCGCTGAAATATGTTCATTTGCTGAAAACCATCAAAACCACGAAAAGTTCTTGTATTTTAAGATAAAATCTTACTCTATTAAGGAAAAAACTTCCAGCTCACTGAAATATGTTCATTTGCTGAAAACCATCAAAACCACGAAAAGTTCTTGTATTTGAAGATAAAATCTTTTTGCTTTGAAGAAGAAAGATCTGGCTGACTGAAATAAGTTCATTAGATGAAAACCAACAAAAATTGACAAGAACCACGAAAAGTTCTTGTATTTTAAGATAAAATCTTACGCTATTAAAGAAAAAACTTCTTGCTCGCTGAAATCTGTTCATTTGCTGAAAACCAACAAAACCACGAAAAGTTCTTGTATTTGAAGATAAAATCTTTTTGCTTTTAAGAAGAAAGATCCAGCTGACTGAAATAAGTTCATTAGATGAAAACCAACAAAAATTGACAAGAACCACGAAAAGTTCTTGTATTTTAAGATAAAATCTTACTCTATTAAGGAAAAAACTTCCAGCTCGCTGAAATATGTTCATTTGCTGAAAACCATCAAAACCACGAAAAGTTCTTGTATTTTAAGATAAAATCTTACTCTATTAAGGAAAAAACTTCCAGCTCACTGAAATATGTTCATTTGCTGAAAACCATCAAAACCACGAAAAGTTCTTGTATTTGAAGATAAAATCTTTTTGCTTTGAAGAAGAAAGATCTGGCTGACTGAAATAAGTTCATTAGATGAAAACCAACAAAAATTGACAAGAACCACGAAAAGTTCTTGTATTTTAAGATAAAATCTTACGCTATTAATGAAAAAACTTCTTGCTCGCTGAAATCTGTTCATTTGCTGAAAACCAACAAAACCACGAAAAGTTCTTGTATTTGAAGATAAAATCTTTTTGCTTTGAAGAAGAAAGATCCAGCTGACTGAAATAAGTTCATTAGATGAAAACCAACAAAAATTGACAAGAACCACGAAAAGTTCTTGTATTTTAAGATAAAATCTTACTCTATTAAGGAAAAAACTTCCAGCTCGCTGAAATATGTTCATTTGCTGAAAACCATCAAAACCACGAAAAGTTCTTGTATTTTAAGATAAAATCTTACTCTATTAAGGAAAAAACTTCCAGCTCACTGAAATATGTTCATTTGCTGAAAACCATCAAAACCACGAAAAGTTCTTGTATTTGAAGATAAAATCGTTTTGCTTTGAAGAAGAAAGATCTGGCTGACTGAAATAAGTTCATTAGATGAAAACCAACAAAAATTGACAAGAACCACGAAAAGTTCTTGTATTTTAAGATAAAATCTTACGCTATTAAAGAAAAAACTTCTTGCTCGCTGAAATCTGTTCATTTGCTGAAAACCAACAAAACCACGAAAAGTACTTGTATTTGAAGATAAAATCTTTTTGCTTTGAAGAAGAAAGATCCAGCTGACTGAAATAAGTTCATTAGATGAAAACCAACAAAAATTGACAAGAACCACGAAAAGTTCTTGTATTTTAAGATAAAATCTTACTCGATTAAGGAAAAAACTTCCAGCTCGCTGAAATATGTTCATTTGCTGAAAACCATCAAAACCACGAAAAGTTCTTGTATTTGAAGATAAAATCTTTTTGCTTTGAAGAAGAAAGATCTAGCTGACTGTAATAAGTTCATTCGATGAAAACCAACAAAAATTGACAAGAACCACGAAAAGTTCCTGTATTTTAAGATAAAATCTTACGCTATTGAAGAAAAAAACTTCTTGCTCGCTGAAATCTGTTCATTTGCTGAAAACCAACAAAACCACGAAAAGTTCTTGTATTTGAAGATAAAATCTTTTTGCTTTGAAGAAGAAAGATCGAGCTGACTGAAATAAGTTCATTAGATGAAAACCAACAAAAATTGACAAGAACCACGAAAAGTTCTTGTATTTTAAGATAAAATCTTACTCTATTAAGGAAAAAACTTCCAGCTCGCTGAAATATGTTCATTTGCTGAAAACCATCAAAACCACGAAAAGTTCTTGTATTTTAAGATAAAATCTTTTTGCTTTGAAGAAGAAAGATCTAGCTGACTGTAATAAGTTCATTCGATGAAAACCAACAAAAATTGACAAGAACCACGAAAAGTTCTTGTATTTTAAGATAAAATCTTGCGCTATTAAAGAAAAAACTGCTTGCTCGCTGAAATCTGTTAATTTGCTGAAAACCAACAAAACCACGAAAAGTTCTTGTATTTGAAGACAAAATCTTTTTGCTTTGAAGAAGAAAGATCTAGCTGACTGAAATAAGTTCATTAGATGAAAACCCACAAAAATTGACAAGAACCACGAAAAGTTCTTGTATTTTAAGATAAAATCTTACGCTATTAAAGAAAAAACTTCTTGCTCGCTGAAATCTGTTCATTTGCTGAAAACCAACAAAACCACGAAAAGTTCTTGTATTTGAAGATAAAATCTTTTTGCTTTGAAGAAGAAAGATCCAGCTGACTGAAATAAGTTCATTAGATGAAATCCAACAAAAATTGACAAGAACCACGAAAAGTTCTTGTATTTTAAGATAAAATCTTACTCTATTAAGGAAAAAACTTCCAGCTCGATGAAATATGTTCATTTGCTGAAAACCATCAAAACCACGAAAAGTTCTTGTATTTTAAGATAAAATCTTACTCTATTAAGGAAAAAACTTCCAGCTCACTGAAATATGTTCATTTGCTGAAAACCATCAAAACCACGAAAAGTTCTTGTATTTGAAGATAAAATCTTTTTGCTTTGAAGAAGAAAGATCTGGCTGACTGAAATAAGTTCATTAGATGAAAACCAACAAAAATTGACAAGAACCACGAAAAGTTCTTGTATTTTAAGATAAAATCTTACGCTATTAAAGAAAAAACTTCTTGCTCGCTGAAATCTGTTCATTTGCTGAAAACCAACAAAACCACGAAAAGTTCTTGTATTTGAAGATAAAATATTTTTGCTTTGAAGAAGAAAGATCCAGCTGACTGAAATAAGTTCATTAGATGAAAACCAACAAAAATTGACAAGAACCACGAAAAGTTCTTGTATTTTAAGATAAAATCTTACTCTATTAAGGAAAAAACTTCCAGCTCGCTGAAATATGTTCATTTGCTGAAAACCATCAAAACCACGAAAAGTTCTTGTATTTTAAGATAAAATCTTACTCTATTAAGGAAAAAACTTCCAGCTCACTGAAATATGTTCATTTGCTGAAAACCATCAAAACCACGAAAAGTTGTTGTATTTGAAGATAAAATCTTTTTGCTTTGAAGAAGAAAGATCTGGCTGACTGAAATAAGTTCATTAGATGAAAACCAACAAAAATTGACAAGAACCACGAAAAGTTCTTGTATTTTAAGATAAAATCTTACGCTATTAAAGAAAAAACTTCTTGCTCGCTGAAATCTGTTCATTTGCTGAAAACCAACAAAACCACGAAAAGTTCTTGTATTTGAAGATAAAATCTTTTTGCTTTGAAGAAGAAAGATCCAGCTGACTGAAATAAGTTCATTAGATGAAAACCAACAAAAATTGACAAGAACCACGAAAAGTTCTTGTATTTTAAGATAAAATCTTACTCGATTAAGGAAAAAACTTCCAGCTCGCAAAAATATGTTCATTTGCTGAAAACCATCAAAACCACGAAAAGTTCTTGTATTTGAAGATAAAATCTTTTTGCTTTGAAGAAGAAAGATCTAGCTGACTGTAATAAGTTCATTCGATGAAAACCAACAAAAATTGACAAGAACCACGAAAAGTTCTTGTATTTTAAGATAAAATCTTACTCTATTAAGGAAAAAACTTCCAGCTCACTGAAATATGTTCATTTGCTGAAAACCATCAAAACCACGAAAAGTTCTTGTATTTGAAGATAAAATCTTTTTGCTTTGAAGAAGAAAGATCTGGCTGACTGAAATAATTTCATTAGATGAAAACCAACAAAAATTGACAAGAACCACGAAAAGTTCTTGTGTTTTAAGATAAAATCTTACGCTATTAAAGAAAAAACTTCTTGCTCGCTGAAATCTGTTCATTTGCTGAAAACCAACAAAACCACGAAAAGTTCTTGTATTTGAAGATAAAATCTTTTTGCTTTGAAGAAGAAAGATCCAGCTGACTGAAATAAGTTCATTAGATGAAAACCAACAAAAATTGACAAGAACCACGAAAAGTTCTTGTATTTTAAGATAAAATCTTACTCTATTAAGGAAAAAACTTCCAGCTCGCTGAAATATGTTCATTTGCTGAAAACCATCAAAACCACTAAAAGTTCTTGTATTTGAAGATAAAATCTTTTTGCTTTGAAGAAGAAAGATCTAGCTGACTGTAATAAGTTCATTCGATGAAAACCAACAAAAATTGACAAGAACCACGAAAAGTTCTTGTATTTTAAGATAAAATCTTACGCTATTAAAGAAAAAACTGCTTGCTCGCTGAAATCTGTTCATTTGCTGAAAACCAACAAAACCACAAAAAGTTCTTGTATTTGAAGACAAAATCTTTTTGCTTTGAAGAAGAAAGATCTGGCTGACTGAAATAAGTTCATTAGATGAAAACCAACCAAAATTGACAAGAACCACGAAAAGTTCTTGTATTTTAAGATAAAATCTTACGCTATTAAGGAAAAAACTTCCGGCTCGCTGAAATATGTTCATTTGCTGAAAACCATCAAAAGCACGAAAAGTTCTGGTATTTGAAGATAAAATCTTTTTCCTTTGAAGAAGAAAGATCTAGCTGACTGAAATAAGTTCATTAGATGAAAACCAACAAAAATTGACAAGAACCACGAAAAGTTCTTGTATTTTAAGATAAAATCTTACGCTATTAAAGAAAAAACTTCTTGCTCGCTGAAATCTGTTCATTTGCTGAAAACCAACAAAACCACGAAAAGTTCTTGTATTTGAAGATAAAATCTTTTTGCTGTGAAGAAGAAAGATCTCGCTGACTGAAATAAGTTCATTAGATGAAAACCCACAAAAATTGACAAGAACCACGAAAAGTTCTTGTATTTTAAGATAAAAACTTACGCTATTAAAGAAAAAACTCCCAGCTCGCTGAAATATGTTCATTTGCGGAAAACCATGAAAACCACGAAAAGTTCTTGTATTTGAAGATAAAATCTTTTTGCTTTGAAGAAGAAAGATCTAGCTGACTGTAATAAGTTCATTCGATGAAAACCAACAAAAATTGACAAGAACCACGAAAAGTTCTTGTATTTTAAGATAAAATCTTACGCTATTAAAGAAAAAACTTCTTGCTCGCTGAAATCTGTTCATTTGCTGAAAACCAACAAAACCACGAAAAGTTCTTGTATTTGAAGATAAAATATTTTTGCTTTGAAGAAGAAAGATCCAGCTGACTGAAATAAGTTCATTAGATGAAAACCAACAAAAATTGACAAGAACCACGAAAAGTTCTTGTATTTTAAGATAAAATCTTACTCTATTAAGGAAAAAACTTCCAGCTCGCTGAAATATGTTCATTTGCTGAAAACCATCAAAACCACGAAAAGTTCTTGTATTTTAAGATAAAATCTTACTCTATTAAGGAAAAAACTTCCAGCTCACTGAAATATGTTCATTTGCTGAAAACCATCAAAACCACGAAAAGTTGTTGTATTTGAAGATAAAATCTTTTTGCTTTGAAGAAGAAAGATCTGGCTGACTGAAATAAGTTCATTAGATGAAAACCAACAAAAATTGACAAGAACCACGAAAAGTTCTTGTATTTTAAGATAAAATCTTACGCTATTAAAGAAAAAACTTCTTGCTCGCTGAAATCTGTTCATTTGCTGAAAACCAACAAAACCACGAAAAGTTCTTGTATTTGAAGATAAAATCTTTTTGCTTTGAAGAAGAAAGATCCAGCTGACTGAAATAAGTTCATTAGATGAAAACCAACAAAAATTGACAAGAACCACGAAAAGTTCTTGTATTTTAAGATAAAATCTTACTCGATTAAGGAAAAAACTTCCAGCTCGCAAAAATATGTTCATTTGCTGAAAACCATCAAAACCACGAAAAGTTCTTGTATTTGAAGATAAAATCTTTTTGCTTTGAAGAAGAAAGATCTAGCTGACTGTAATAAGTTCATTCGATGAAAACCAACAAAAATTGACAAGAACCACGAAAAGTTCTTGTATTTTAAGATAAAATCTTACGCTATTAAAGAAAAAACTTCTTGCTCGCTGAAATCTGTTCATTTGCTGAAAACCAACAAAACCACGAAAAGTTCTTGTATTTGAAGATAAAATCTTTTTGCTTTGAAGAAGAAAGATCGAGCTGACTGAAATAAGTTCATTAGATGAAAACCAACAAAAATTGACAAGAACCACGAAAAGTTCTTGTATTTTAAGATAAAATCTTACTCTATTAAGGAAAAAACTTCCAGCTCGCTGAAATATGTTCATTTGCTGAAAACCATCAAAACCACGAAAAGTTCTTGTATTTTAAGATAAAATCTTACTCTATTAAGGAAAAAACTTCCAGCTCACTGAAATATGTTCATTTGCTGAAAACCATCAAAACCACGAAAAGTTCTTGTATTTGAAGATAAAATCTTTTGCTTTGAAGAAGAAAGATCTGGCTGACTGAAATAATTTCATTAGATGAAAACCAACAAAAATTGACAAGAACCACGAAAAGTTCTTGTGTTTTAAGATAAAATCTTACGCTATTAAAGAAAAAACTTCTTGCTCGCTGAAATCTGTTCATTTGCTGAAAACCAACAAAACCACGAAAAGTTCTTGTATTTGAAGATAAAATCTTTTTGCTTTGAAGAAGAAAGATCCAGCTGACTGAAATAAGTTCATTAGATGAAAACCAACAAAAATTGACAAGAACCACGAAAAGTTCTTGTATTTTAAGATAAAATCTTACGCTATTAAAGAAAAAACTGCTTGCTCGCTGAAATCTGTTCATTTGCTGAAAACCAACAAAACCACAAAAAGTTCTTGTATTTGAAGACAAAATCTTTTTGCTTTGAAGAAGAAAGATCTGGCTGACTGAAATAAGTTCATTAGATGAAAACCAACCAAAATTGACAAGAACCACGAAAAGTTCTTGTATTTTAAGATAAAATCTTACGCTATTAAGGAAAAAACTTCCGGCTCGCTGAAATATGTTCATTTGCTGAAAACCATCAAAAGCACGAAAAGTTCTGGTATTTGAAGATAAAATCTTTTTCCTTTGAAGAAGAAAGATCTAGCTGACTGAAATAAGTTCATTAGATGAAAACCAACAAAAATTGACAAGAACCACGAAAAGTTCTTGTATTTTAAGATAAAATCTTACGCTATTAAAGAAAAAACTTCTTGCTCGCTGAAATCTGTTCATTTGCTGAAAACCAACAAAACCACGAAAAGTTCTTGTATTTGAAGATAAAATCTTTTTGCTGTGAAGAAGAAAGATCTCGCTGACTGAAATAAGTTCATTAGATGAAAACCCACAAAAATTGACAAGAACCACGAAAAGTTCTTGTATTTTAAGATAAAAACTTAAGCTATTAAAGAAAAAACTCCCAGCTCGCTGAAATATGTTCATTTGCGGAAAACCATGAAAACCACGAAAAGTTCTTGTATTTGAAGATAAAATCTTTTTGCTTTGAAGAAGAAAGATCTAGCTGACTGTAATAAGTTCATTCGATGAAAACCAACAAAAATTGACAAGAACCACGAAAAGTTCTTGTATTTTAAGATAAAATCTTACGCTATTAAAGAAAAAACTTCTTGCTCGCTGAAATCTGTTCATTTGCTGAAAACCAACAAAACCACGAAAAGTTCTTGTATTTGAAGATAAAATCTTTTTGCTTTGAAGAAGAAAGATCTAGCTGACTGAAATAAGTTCATTAGATGAAAACCAACCAAAATTGACAAGAACCACGAAAAGTTCTTGTATTTTAAGTTAAAATCTTACGCTATTAAGGAAAAAACTTCCAGCTCACTGAAATGTGTTCATTTGCTGAAAACCATCAAAACCACGAAAAGTTCTTGGATTTGAAGATAAAATCTTTTTGCTTTGAAGAAGAAAGATCTAGCTGACTGAAATAAGTTCATTAGATGAAAACCAACAAAAATTGACAAGAACCACGAAAAGTACTTGCATTTTAAGATAAAATCTTACGCTATTAAAGAAAAAACTTCTTGCTCGCTGAAATCTGTTCATTTGCTGAAAACCATCAAAAAAACGAAAAGTTCTTGTATTTGAAGATAAAATCTTTTTGCTTTGAAGAAGAAAGATCTAGCTGACTGAAATAAGTTCATCAGATGAAAACCAACCAAAATTGACAAGAACCACGAAAAGTTCTTGTATTTTAAGATAAAATCTTACGCTATTAAAGAAAAAACTTCTTGCTCGCTGAAATCTGTTCATTTGGTGAAAACCAACAAAACCACGAAAAGTTCTTGTATTTGAAGATAAAATCTTTTTGCTTTGAAGAAGAAAGATCCAGCTGACTGAAATAAGTTCATTAGATGAAAACCAACAAAAATTGACAAGAACCACGAAAAGTTCTTGTATTTTAAGATAAAATCTTACGCTATTAACGAAAAAACTTCCAGCTGGCTAAAATATGTTCATTTGCTGAAAACCATCAAAACCACGAAAAGTTCTTGTATTTGAAGATAAAACCTTTTTGCTTTGAAGAAGAAAGATCTAGCTGACTGAAATAAGTTCATTAGATGAAAACCAACCAAAATTGACAAGAACCACGAAAAGTTCTTGTATTTTAAGATAAAATCTTACGCTATTAAAGAAAAAACTTCTTGCTCGCTGAAAGCTGTTCATTTGCTGAAAACCAACAAAACCACGAAAAGTTCTTGTATTTGAAGATAAAATCTTTTTGCTTTGAAGAAGAAAGATCCAGCTGACTGAAATAAGTTCATTAGATGAAAACCAACAAAAATTGACAAGAACCACGAAAAGTTCTTGTATTTTAAGATAAAATCTTACGCTATTAAAGAAAAAACTCCCAGCTCGCTGAAATCTGTTCATTTGCTGAAAACCAACAAAACCACGAAAAGTTCTTGTATTTGAAGATAAAATATTTTTGCTTTGAAGAAGAAAGATCCAGCTGACTGAAATAAGTTCATTAGATGAAAACCAACCAAAATTGACAAGAACCACGAAAAGTTCTTGTATTTTAAGATAAAATCTTACGCTATTAAGGAAAAAACTTCCAGCTCGCTAAAATATGTTCATTTGCTGAAAACCATCAAAACCACGAAAAGTTCTTGTATTTGAAGATAAAACCTTTTTGCTTTGAAGAAGAAAGATCAAGCTGACTGAAATAAGTTCATTAGATGAAAACCAACAAAAATTGACAAGAACCACGAAAACTTCTTGTATTTCAAGATAATATCTTACGCTATTGAAGAAAAACCTTCCAGCTCGCTGAAATATGTTCATTTGCTGAAAACCATCAAAACCGCGAAAAGTTCTTGGATTTGAAGATAAAATCTTTTTGCTTTGAAGAAGAAAGATCTAGCTGACTGAAATAAGTTCATTGGATGAAAACCAAAAAAAATTGACAAGAACCACGAAAAAATCTTGTATTTTAAGATAACATCTTACGCTATTAAAGAAAAAACTTCTTGCTCGCTGAAATCTGTTCATTTGCTGAAAACCAAGAAAACCACGAAAAGTGCTTGTATTTGAAGATAAAATCTTTTTGCTTTGAAGAAGAAAGATCTCGCTGACTGAAATAAGTTCATTAGATGAAAACCAACAAAAATTGACAAGAACCACGAAAAGTTCTTGTATTTTAAGATAAAATCTTACGCTATTAAAGAAAAAACTCCCAGCTCGCTGAAATCTGTTCATTTGCTGAAAACCAACAAAACCACGAAAAGTTCTTGTATTTGAGGATAAAATTTTTTTGCTTTGAAGAAGAAAGATCTAGCTGACTGAAATAAGTTCATTAGATGAAAACCAACAAAAATTGACAAGAACCACGAAAAGTTATTGTATTTTAAGATAAAATCTTACGCTATTAAAGAAACAACTTCTCGCTCGCTGAAATATGTTCATTTGCTGAAAATCAACAAAACCACGAAAAGGTCTTGTATTTGAAGATAAAATCTTTTTGCTTTCAAGAAGAAAGGTCTCGCTGACTGAAATAAGTTCA
Organism: Heptranchias perlo; assembly: GCF_035084215.1. NCBI lineage: Eukaryota > Metazoa > Chordata > Chondrichthyes > Hexanchiformes > Hexanchidae > Heptranchias > Heptranchias perlo. The sequence goes on along the minus strand of NW_027139033.1, from coordinate 78,797 downwards.
TTGGATGAAAATCAACAAAAATTGACAAGAACCACGAAAAGTTCTTGTATTTTAAGATAAAATCTTACTCTATTAAGGAAAAAACTTCCAGCTCGCTGAAATATGTTCATTTGCTGAAAACCATCAAAACCACGAAAAGTTCTTGTATTTTAAGATAAAATCTTTTTGCTTTGAAGAAGAAAGATCTAGCTGACTGTCATAAGTTCATTCGATGAAAACCAACAAAAATTGACAAGAACCACGAAAAGTTCTTGTATTTTAAGATAAAATCTTACGCTATTAAAGAAAAAACTTCTTGCTCGCTGAAATCTGTTCATTTGCTGAAAACCAACAAAACCACGAAAAGTTCTTGTATTTGAAGATAAAATCTTTTTGCTTTGAAGAAGAAAGATCTAGCTGACTGAAATAAGTTCATTAGATGAAAACCAACCAAAATTGACAAGAACCACGAAAAGTTCTTGTATTTTAAGATAAAATCTTACGCTATTAAGGAAAAAACTTGCAGCTCGCTGAAATGTGTTCATTTGCTGAAAACCATCAAAACCACGAAAAGTTCTTGTATTTGAAGATAAAATCTTTTTGCTTTCAAGAAGAAAGGTCTCGCTGACTGAAATAAGTTCATTGGATGAAAATCAACAAAAATTGACAAGAACCACGAAAAGTTCTTGTATTTTAAGATAAAATCTTACTCTATTAAGGAAAAAAACTTCCAGCTCGCTGAAATATGTTCATTTGCTGAAAACCATCAAAACCGCGAAAAGTTCTTGGATTTGAAGATAAAATCTTTTTGCTTTGAAGAAGAAAGATCTAGCTGACTGAAATAAGTTCATTGGATGAAAACCAAAAAAAATTGACAAGAACCACGAAAAAATCTTGTATTTTAAGATAACATCTTACGCTATTAAAGAAAAAACTTCTTGCTCGCTGAAATCTGTTCATTTGCTGAAAACCAAGAAAACCACGAAAAGTTCTTGTATTTGAAGATAAAATCTTTTTGCTTTGAAGAAGAAAGATCTCGCTGACTGAAATAAGTTCATTAGATGAAAACCAACAAAAATTGACAAGAACCACGAAAAGTTCTTGTATTTTAAGATAAAATCTTACGCTATTAAAGAAAAAACTCCCAGCTCGCTGAAATCTGTTCATTTGCTGAAAACCAACAAAACCACGAAAAGTTCTTGTATTTGAGGATAAAATTTTTTTGCTTTGAAGAAGAAAGATCTAGCTGACTGAAATAAGTTCATTAGATGAAAACCAACAAAAATTGACAAGAACCACGAAAAGTTATTGTATTTTAAGATAAAATCTTACGCTATTAAAGAAACAACTTCTCGCTCGCTGAAATATGTTCATTTGCTGAAAATCAACAAAACCACGAAAAGGTCTTGTATTTGAAGATAAAATCTTTTTGCTTTCAAGAAGAAAGGTCTCGCTGACTGAAATAAGTTCATTGGATGAAAATCAACAAAAATTGACAAGAACCACGAAAAGTTCTTGTATTTTAAGATAAAATCTTACTCTATTAAGGAAAAAACTTCCAGCTCGCTGAAATATGTTCATTTGCTGAAAACCATCAAAACCACGAAAAGTTCTTGTATTTTAAGATAAAATCTTTTTGCTTTGAAGAAGAAAGATCTAGCTGACTGAAATAAGTTCATTAGATGAAAACCAACCAAAATTGACAAGAACCACGAAAAGTTCTTGTATTTTAAGATAAAATCTTACGCTATTAAGGAAAAAACTTGCAGCTCGCTGAAATGTGTTCATTTGCTGAAAACCATCAAAACCACGAAAAGTTCTTGTATTTGAAGATAAAATGTTTTTGCTTTCAAGAAGAAAGGTCTCGCTGACTGAAATAAGTTCATTGGATGAAAATCAACAAAAATTGACAAGAACCACGAAAAGTTCTTGTATTTTAAGATAAAATCTTACGCTATTAAAGAAAAAACTCCCAGCTCGCTGAAATCTGTTCATTTGCTGAAAACCAACAAAACCAAGAAAAGTTCTTGTATTTGAAGATAAAATCTTTTTGCTTTGAAGAAGAAAGATCCAGCTGACTGAAATAAGTTCATTAGATGAAAACCAACCAAAATTGACAAGAACCACGAAAAGTTCTTGTATTTTAAGATAAAATCTTACGCTATTAAGGAAAAAACTTCCAGCTCGCTAAAATATGTTCATTTGCTGAAAACCATCAAAACCACGAAAAGTTCTTGTATTTGAAGATAAAACCTTTTTGCTTTGAAGAAGAAAGATCTAGCTGACTGAAATAAGTTCATTCGATGAAAACCAACAAAAATTGACAAGAACCACGAAAACTTCTTGTATTTCAAGATAATATCTTACGCTATTAAAGAAAAACCTTCCGGCTCGCTGAAATATGTTCATTTGCTGAAAACCATCAAAACCGCGAAAAGTTCTTGGATTTGAAGATAAAATCTTTTTGCTTTGAAGAAGAAAGATCCAGCTGACTGAAATAAGTTCATTGGATGAAAACCAAAAAAAATTGACAAGAACCACGAAAAAATCTTCTATTTTAAGATAACATCTTACGCTATTAAAGAAAAAACTTCTTGCTCGCTGAAATCTGTTCATTTGCTGAAAACCAACAAAACCACGAAAAGTTCTTGTATTTGAAGATAAAATCTTTTTGCTTTGAAGAAGAAAGATCTCGCTGACTGAAATAAGTTCATTAGATGAAAACCAACAAAAATTGACAAGAACCACGAAAAGTTCTTGTATTTTAAGATAAAATCTTACGCTATTAAAGAAAAAACTCCCAGCTCGCTGAAATCTGTTCATTTGCTGAAAACCAACAAAACCACGAAAAGTTCTTGTATTTGAGGATAAAATTTTTTTGCTTTGAAGAAGAAAGATCTAGCTGACTGAAATAAGTTCATTAGATGAAAACCAACAAAAATTGACAAGAACCACGAAAAGTTATTGTATTTTAAGATAAAATCTTACGCTATTAAAGAAACAACTTCTCGCTCGCTGAAATATGTTCATTTGCTGAAAATCAACAAAACCACGAAAAGGTCTTGTATTTGAAGATAAAATCTTTTTGCTTTCAAGAAGAAAGGTCTCGCTGACTGAAATAAGTTCATTGGATGAAAATCAACAAAAATTGACAAGAACCACGAAAAGTTCTTGTATTTTAAGATAAAATCTTACTCTATTAAGGAAAAAACTTCCAGCTCGCTGAAATATGTTCATTTGCTGAAAACCATCAAAACCACGAAAAGTTCTTGTATTTGAAGATAAAATCTTTTTGCTTTGAAGAAGAAAGATCTAGCTGACTGTCATAAGTTCATTCGATGAAAACCAACAAAAATTGACAAGAACCACGAAAAGTTCTTGTATTTTAAGATAAAATCTTACGCTATTAACGAAAAAACTTCTTGCTCGCTGAAATCTGTTCATTTGCTGAAAACCAACAAAACCACGAAAAGTTCTTGTATTTGAAGATAAAATCTTTTTGCTTTGAAGAAGAAAGATCCAGCTGACTGAAATAAGTTCATTAGATGAAAACCAACCAAAATTGACAAGAACCACGAAAAGTTCTTGTATTTTAAGATAAAATCTTACGCTATTAAGGAAAAAACTTGCAGCTCGCTGAAATGTGTTCATTTGCTGAAAACCATCAAAACCACGAAAAGTTCTTGTATTTGAAGATAAAATCTTTTTGCTTTCAAGAAGAAAGGTCTCGCTGACTGAAATAAGTTCATTGGATGAAAATCAACAAAAATTGACAAGAACCACGAAAAGTTCTTGTATTTTAAGATAAAATCTTACTCTATTAAGGAAAAAAACTTCCAGCTCGCTGAAATATGTTCATTTGCTGAAAACCATCAAAACCACGAAAAGTTCTTGTATTTTAAGATAAAATCTTTTTGCTTTGAAGAAGAAAGATCTAGCTGACTGTAATAAGTTCATTCGATGAAAACCAACAAAAATTGACAAGAACCACGAAAAGTTCTTGTATTTTAAGATAAAATCTTACGCTATTAAAGAAAAAACTTCTTGCTCGCTGAAATCTGTTCATTTGCTGAAAACCAACAAAACCACGAAAAGTTCTTGTATTTGAAGATAAAATCTTTTTGCTTTGAAGAAGAAAAATCGAGCTGACTGAAATAAGTTCATTAGATGAAAACCAACCAAAATTGACAAGAACCACGAAAAGTTCTTGTATTTTAAGATAAAATCTTACGCTATTAAGGAAAAAACTTGCAGCTCGCTGAAATGTGTTCATTTGCTGAAAACCATCAAAACCACGAAAAGTTCTTGTATTTGAAGATAAAATCTTTTTGCTTTGAAGAAGAAAGATCTAGCTGACTGAAATAAGTTCATTAGATGAAAACCAACAAAAATTGACAAGAACCACGAAAAGTACTTGCATTTTAAGATAAAATCTTACGCTATTAAAGAAAAAACTTCTTGCTTGCTGAAATCTGTTCATTTGCTGAAAACCATCAAAACCACGAAAAGTTCTTGTATTTGAAGATAAAATCTTTTTGCTTTGAAGAAGAAAGATCTAGCTGACTGAAATAAGTTCATTAGATGAAAACCAACCAAAATTGACAAGAACCACGAAAAGTTCTTGTATTTTAAGATAAAATCTTACGCTATTAAAGAAAAAACTTCTTGCTCGCTGAAATCTGTTCATTTGCTGAAAACCAACAAAACCACGAAAAGTTCTTGTATTTGAAGATAAAATCTTTTTGCTTTGAAGAAGAAAGATCCAGCTGACTGAAATAAGTTCATTAGATGAAAACCAACCAAAATTGACAAGAACCACGAAAAGTTCTTGTATTTTAAGATATAATCTTACGCTATTAAGGAAAAAACTTCCAGCTCGCTAAAATATGTTCATTTGCTGAAAACCATCAAAACCACGAAAAGTTCTTGTATTTGAAGATAAAACCTTTTTGCTTTGAAGAAGAAAGATCTAGCTGACTGAAATAAGTTCATTAGATGAAAACCAACAAAAATTGACAAGAACCACGAAAAGTTCTTGTATTTTAAGATAAAATCTTACGCTATTAAAGAAAAAACTCCCAGCTCGCTGAAATCTGTTCATTTGCTGAAAACCAACAAAACCAAGTAAAGTTCTTGTATTTGAAGATAAAATCTTTTTGCTTTGAAGAAGAAAGATCCAGCTGACTGAAATAAGTTCATTAGATGAAAACCAACCAAAATTGACAAGAACCACGAAAAGTTCTTGTATTTTCAGATAAAATCTTACGCTATTAAGGAAAAAACTTCCAGCTCGCTAAAATATGTTCATTTGCTGAAAACCATCAAAACCACGAAAAGTTCTTGTATTTGAAGATAAAACCTTTTTGCTTTGAAGAAGAAAGATCTAGCTGACTGAAATAAGTTCATTCGATGAAAACCAACAAAAATTGACAAGAACCACGAAAACTTCTTGTATTTCAAGATAATATCTTACGCTATTAAAGAAAAACCTTCCGGCTCGCTGAAATATGTTCATTTGCTGAAAACCATCAAAACCGCGAAAAGTTCTTGGATTTGAAGATAAAATCTTTTTGCTTTGAAGAAGAAAGATCTAGCTGACTGAAATAAGTTCATTGGATGAAAACCAAAAAAAATTGACAAGAACCACGAAAAAATCTTCTATTTTAAGATAACATCTTACGCTATTAAAGAAAAAACTTCTTGCTCGCTGAAATCTGTTCATTTGCTGAAAACCAACAAAACCACGAAAAGTTCTTGTATTTGAAGATAAAATCTTTTTGCTTTGAAGAAGAAAGATCTCGCTGACTGAAATAAGTTCATTAGATGAAAACCAACAAAAATTGATAAGAACCACGAAAAGTTCTTGTATTTTAAGATAAAATCTTACTCTATTAAGGAAAAAAACTTCCAGCTCGCTGAAATATGTTCATTTGCTGAAAACCATCAAAACCACGAAAAGTTCTTGTATTTTAAGATAAAATCTTTTGCTTTGAAGAAGAAAGATCTAGCTGACTGTAATAAGTTCATTCGATGAAAACCAACAAAAATTGACAAGAACCACGAAAAGTTCTTGTATTTTAAGATAAAATCTTACGCTATTAAAGAAAAAACTTCTTGCTCGCTGAAATCTGTTCATTTGCTGAAAACCAACAAAACCACGAAAAGTTCTTGTATTTGAAGATAAAATCTTTTTGCTTTGAAGAAGAAAGATCTAGCTGACTGAAATAAGTTCATTAGATGAAAACCAACCAAAATTGACAAGAACCACGAAAAGTTCTTGTATTTTAAGATAAAATCTTACGCTATTAAGGAAAAAACTTGCAGCTCGCTGAAATGTGTTCATTTGCTGAAAACCATCAAAACCACGAAAAGTTCTTGTATTTGAAGATAAAATCTTTTTGCTTTGAAGAAGAAAGATCTAGCTGACTGAAATAAGTTCATTAGATGAAAACCAACAAAAATTGACAAGAACCACGAAAAGTACTTACATTTTAAGATAAAATCTTACGCTATTAAAGAAAAAACTTCTTGCTTGCTGAAATCTGTTCATTTGCTGAAAACCATCAAAACCACGAAAAGTTCTTGTATTTGAAGATAAAATCTTTTTGCTTTGAAGAAGAAAGATCTAGCTGACTGAAATAAGTTCATTAGATGAAAACCAACAAAAATTGACAAGAACCACGAAAACTTCTTGTATTTTAAGATAAAATCTTACGCTATTAAAGAAAAAACTTCTTGCTCGCTGAAATCTGTTCATTTGCTGAAAACCAACAAAACAACGAAAAGTTCTTGTATTTGAAGATAAAATCTTTTTGCTTTGAAGAAGAAAGATCCAGCTGACTGAAATAAGTTCATTAGATGAAAACCAACCAAAATTGACAAGAACCACGAAAAGTTCTTGTATTTTAAGATATAATCTTACGCTATTAAGGAAAAAACTTCCAGCTCGCTAAAATATGTTCATTTGCTGAAAACCATCAAAACCACGAAAAGTTCTTGTATTTGAAGATAAAACCTTTTTGCTTTGAAGAAGAAAGATCTAGCTGACTGAAATAAGTTCATTAGATGAAAACTAACCAAAATTGACAAGAACCACGAAAAGTTCTTGTATTTTAAGATAAAATCTTACGCTATTAAAGAAAAAACTTCTTGCTCGCTGAAATCTGTTCATTTGCTGAAAACCAACAAAACCAAGAAAAGTTCTTGTATTTGAAGATAAAATCTTTTTGCTTTGAAGAAGAAAGATCCAGCTGACTGAAATAAGTTCATTAGATGAAAACCAACAAAAATTGACAAGAACCACGAAAAGTTCTTGTATTTTAAGATAAAATCTTACGCTATTAAAGAAAAAACTCCCAGCTCGCTGAAATCTGTTCATTTGCTGAAAACCAACAAAACCAAGAAAAGTTCTTGTATTTGAAGATAAAATCTTTTTGCTTTGAAGAAGAAAGATCCAGCTGACTGAAATAAGTTCATTAGATGAAAACCAACCAAAATTGACAAGAACCACGAAAAGTTCTTGTATTTTAAGATAAAATCTTACGCTATTAAGGAAAAAACTTCCAGCTCGCTAAAATATGTTCATTTGCTGAAAACCATCAAAACCACGAAAAGTTCTTGTATTTGAAGATAAAACGTTTTTGCTTTGAAGAAGAAAGATCTAGCTGACTGAAATAAGTTCATTCGATGAAAACCAACAAAAATTGACAAGAACCACGAAAACTTCTTGTATTTCAAGATAATATCTTACGCTATTAAAGAAAAACCTTCCGGCTCGCTGAAATATGTTCATTTGCTGAAAACCATCAAAACCGCGAAAAGTTCTTGGATTTGAAGATAAAATCTTTTTGCTTTGAAGAAGAAAGATCTAGCTGACTGAAATAAGTTCATTGGATGAAAACCAAAAAAAATTGACAAGAACCACGAAAAAATCTTCTATTTTAAGATAACATCTTACGCTATTAAAGAAAAAACTTCTTGCTCGCTGAAATCTGTTCATTTGCTGAAAACCAACAAAACCACGAAAAGTTCTTGTATTTGAAGATAAAATCTTTTTGCTTTGAAGAAGAAAGATCGAGCTGACTGAAATAAGTTCATTAGATGAAAACCAACAAAAATTGACAAGAACCACGAAAAGTTATTGTATTTTAAGATAAAATCTTACGCTATTAAAGAAACAACTTCTCGCTCGCTGAAATATGTTCATTTGCTGAAAATCAACAAAACCACGAAAAGGTCTTGTATTTGAAGATAAAATCTTTTTGCTTTCAAGAAGAAAGGTCTCGCTGACTGAAATAAGTTCATTGGATGAAAATCAACAAAAATTGACAAGAACCACGAAAAGTTCTTGTATTTTAAGATAAAATCTTACTCTATTAAGGAAAAAACTTCCAGCTCGCTGAAATATGTTCATTTGCTGAAAACCATCAAAACCACGAAAAGTTCTTGTATTTGAAGATAAAATCTTTTTGCTTTGAAGAAGAAAGATCTAGCTGACTGTCATAAGTTCATTCGATGAAAACCAACAAAAATTGACAAGAACCACGAAAAGTTCTTGTATTTTAAGATAAAATCTTACGCTATTAACGAAAAAACTTCTTGCTCGCTGAAATCTGTTCATTTGCTGAAAACCAACAAAACCACGAAAAGTTCTTGTATTTGAAGATAAAATCTTTTTGCTTTGAAGAAGAAAGATCTAGCTGACTGAAATAAGTTCATTAGATGAAAACCAACCAAAATTGACAAGAACCACGAAAAGTTCTTGTATTTTAAGATAAAATCTTACGCTATTAAGGAAAAAACTTGCAGCTCGCTGAAATGTGTTCATTTGCTGAAAACCATCAAAACCACGAAAAGTTCTTGTATTTGAAGATAAAATCTTTTTGCTTTGAAGAAGAAAGATCTAGCTGACTGAAATAAGTTCATTAGATGAAAACCAACAAAAATTGACAAGAACCACGAAAAGTACTTGCATTTCAAGATAAAATCTTACGCTATTAAAGAAAAAACTTCTTGCTTGCTGAAATCTGTTCATTTGCTGAAAACCATCAAAACCACGAAAAGTTCTTGTATTTGAAGATAAAATCTTTTTGCTTTGAAGAAGAAAGATCTAGCTGACTGAAATAAGTTCATTAGATGAAAACCAACCAAAATTGACAAGAACCACGAAAAGTTCTTGTATTTTAAGATAAAATCTTACGCTATTAAAGAAAAAACTTCTTGCTCGCTGAAATCTGTTCATTTGCTGAAAACCAACAAAACCACGAAAAGTTCTTGTATTTGAAGATAAAATCTTTTTGCTTTGAAGAAGAAAGATCCAGCTGACTGAAATAAGTTCATTAGATGAAAACCAACCAAAATTGACAAGAACCACGAAAAGTTCTTGTATTTTAAGATATAATCTTACGCTATTAAGGAAAAAACTTCCAGCTCGCTAAAATATGTTCATTTGCTGAAAACCATCAAAACCACGAAAAGTTCTTGTATTTGAAGATAAAACCTTTTTGCTTTGAAGAAGAAAGATCTAGCTGACTGAAATAAGTTCATTAGATGAAAACTAACCAAAATTGACAAGAACCACGAAAAGTTCTTGTATTTTAAGATAAAATCTTACGCTATTAAAGAAAAAACTTCTTGCTCGCTGAAATCTGTTCATTTGCTGAAAACCAACAAAACCACGAAAAGTTCTTGTATTTGAAGATAAAATCTTTTTGCTTTGAAGAAGAAAGATCCAGCTGACTGAAATAAGTTCATTAGATGAAAACCAACAAAAATTGACAAGAACCACGAAAAGTTCTTGTATTTTAAGATAAAATCTTACGCTATTAAAGAAAAAACTCCCAGCTCGCTGAAATCTGTTCATTTGCTGAAAACCAACAAAACCAAGTAAAGTTCTTGTATTTGAAGATAAAATCTTTTTGCTTTGAAGAAGAAAGATCCAGCTGACTGAAATAAGTTCATTAGATGAAAACCAACCAAAATTGACAAGAACCACGAAAAGTTCTTGTATTTTAAGATAAAACCTTTTTGCTTTGAAGAAGAAAGATCTAGCTGACTGAAATAAGTTCATTCGATGAAAACCAACAAAAATTGACAAGAACCACGAAAACTTCTTGTATTTCAAGATAATATCTTACGCTATTAAAGAAAAACCTTCCGGCTCGCTGAAATATGTTCATTTGCTGAAAACCATCAAAACCGCGAAAAGTTCTTGGATTTGAAGATAAAATCTTTTTGCTTTGAAGAAGAAAGATCTAGCTGACTGAAATAAGTTCATTGGATGAAAACCAAAAAAAATTGACAAGAACCACGAAAAAATCTTCTATTTTAAGATAACATCTTACGCTATTAAAGAAAAAACTTCTTGCTCGCTGAAATCTGTTCATTTGCTGAAAACCAACAAAACCACGAAAAGTTCTTGTATTTGAAGATAAAATCTTTTTGCTTTGAAGAAGAAAGATCTCGCTGACTGAAATAAGTTCATTAGATGAAAACCAACAAAAATTGATAAGAACCACGAAAAGTTCTTGTATTTTAAGATAAAATCTTACGCTATTAAAGAAAAAACTCCCAGCTCGCTGAAATCTGTTCATTTGCTGAAAACCAACAAAACCACGAAAAGTTCTTGTATTTGAAGATAAAATCTTTTTGCTTTGAAGAAGAAAGATCTAGCTGACTAAAATAAGTTCATTAGATGAAAACCAACAAAAATTGACAAGAACCACGAAAATTTCTTGTATTTTAAGATAAAATCTTACGCTATTAAAGAAAAAACTTCTTGCTCGCTGAAATATGTTCATTTGCTGAAAACCATCAAAACCACGAAAAGTTCTTGTATTTGAAGATAAAATCTTTTTGCTTTCAAGAAGAAAGATCTTGCTGACTGAAATAATTTCATTGGATGAAAACCAACAAAAATTGACAAGAACCACGAAAAGTTATTGTATTTTAAGATAAAATCTTACGCTATTAAAGAAACAACTTCTCGCTCGCTGAAATATGTTCATTTGCTGAAAATCAACAAAACCACGAAAAGTTCTTGTATTTGAAGATAAAATCTTTTTGCTTTCAAGAAGAAAGATCTCGCTGACTGAAATAAGTTCATTGGATGAAAATCAACAAAAATTGACAAGAACCACGAAAAGTTCTTGTATTTTAAGATAAAATCTTTTTGCTTTGAAGAAGAAAGATCTAGCTAACTGAAACAAGTTCATTTGATGAAAACCAACCAAAATTGACAAGAACCTCGAAAAGTTCTTGTATTTTAAGATAAAATCTTACGCTATTAAGGAAAAAACTCCCAACTCGCTGAAATCTTTTCATTTGCTGAAAACCAACAAAACCACGAAAAGTTCTTGTATTTGAAGATAAAATATTTTTGCTTTGATGAAGAAAGATCTAGCTGACTGAAATAAGTTCATTAGATGAAAACCAACCAAAATTGACAAGAACCACGAAAAGTTCTTGTATTTTAAGATAAAATCTTACGCTATTAAAGAAAAAACGTCTTGCTCGCTGAAATCTGTTCATTTGCTGAAAACCAACAAAACCACGAAAAGTTCTTGTATTTGAAGATAAAATCTTTTTGCTTTGAAGAAGAAAGATCTAGCTGACTGAAATAAGTTCATTAGATGAAAACCAACAAAAATTGACAAGAACCACGAAAAGTTCTTGTATTTTAAGATAAAATCTTACGCTATTAAAGAAAAAACTTCTTGCTCGCTGAAATCTGTTCATTTGCTGAAAACCAACAAAACCACGAAAAGTTCTTGTATTTGAAAATAAAATCTTTTTGCTTTGAAGAAGAAAGATCTAGCTGACTGAAATAAGTTCATTAGATGAAAACCAACAAAAATTGACGAGAACCACGAAAAGTTCTTGTATTTTAAGATAAAATCTTACTCTATTAAGGAAAAAACTCCCAGCTCGCTGAAATATGTTCATTTGCTGAAAACCATCAAAACCACGAAAAGTTCTTGTATTTGAAGATAAAATCTTTTTGCTTTGAAGAAGAAAGATCGAGCTGACTGAAATAAGTTCATTAGATGAAAACCAACAAAAATTGACAAGAACCACGAAAGGTTCTTGTATTTTAAGATAAAATCTTAATCTGTTGAGGAAAAAACTTCCAGCTCGCTGAAATATGTTCATTTGCTGAAAACCATCAAAACCACGAAAAGTTCTTGTATTTGAAGATAAAATCTTTTTGCTTTGAAGAAGCAAGATCCAGCTGACTGAAATAAGTTCATCAGATGAAAACCAACAAAAATTGACAAGAACCACGAAAAGTTCTTGTATTTTAAGATAAAATCTTACGCTATTAAAGAAAAAACTCCCAGCTCGCTTAAATCTGTTCATTTGCTGAAAACCAACAAAACCACGAAAAGTTATTGTATTTGAAGATAAAATCTTTTTGCTTTGAAGAAGAAAGATCCAGCTGACTGAAATAAGTTCATTAGATGAAAACCAACAAAAATTGACAAGAACCACGAAAACGTCTTGTATTTTAAGATAAAATCTTACGCTATTAAGGAAAAAACTTCCAGCTCGCTGAAATATGTTCATTTGCTGAAAACCAACAAAACCACGAAAAGTTCTTGTATTTGAAGATAAAATCTTTTTGCTTTTAAGAAGAAAGATCCAGCTGACTGAAATAAGTTCATTAGATGAAAACCAACAAAAATTGACAAGAATCACGAAAAGTTCTTGTATTTCAAGATAAAATCTTACGCTATTAAAGAAAAAACTTCTTGCTCGCTGAAATATGTTCATTTGCTGAAAACCATCAAAACCACGAAAAGTTCTTGTATTTGAAGATAAAATCTTTTTGCTTTGAAGAAGAAAGATCTAGCTGACTGAAATAAGTTCATTAGATGAAAACCAACAAAAATTGACAAGAACCACAAAAAGTTCTTGTATTTTAAGATAAAATCTTACGCTATTAAAGAAAAAACTTCTTGCTCGCTGAAATCTGTTCATTTGCTGAAAACCAACAAAACCACGAAAAGTTCTTGTATTTGAAGATAAAATCTTTTGCTTTGAAGAAGAAAGATCCAGCTGACTGAAATAAGTTCATCAGATGAAAACCAACAAAAATTGACAAGAACCACGAAAAGTTCTTGTATTTTAAGATAAAATCTTACGCTATTAAAGAAAAAACTCCCAGCTCGCTGAAATCTGTTCATTTGCTGAAAACCAACAAAACCACGAAAAGTTATTGTATTTGAAGATAAAATCTTTTTGCTTTGAAGAAGAAAGCTCCAGCTGACTGAAATAAGTTCATTCGATGAAAACCAACAAAAATTGACAAGAACCACGAAAACGTCTTGTATTGTAAGATAAAATCTTACGCTATTAAAGAAAAAACTCCCAGCTCGCTGAAATCTGTTCATTTACTGAAAACCAACAAAACCACGAAAAGTTCTTGTATTTGAAGATAAAATCTTTTTGCTTTCAAGAAGAAAGATCCAGCTGACTGAAATAAGTTCATTAGATGAAAACCAACAAAAATTGACAAGAACCACGAAAAGTTCTTGTATTTCAAGATAAAATCTTACGCTATTAAAGAAAAAACTTCTTGCTCGCTGAAATATGTTCATTTGCTGAAAACCATCAAAACCACGAAAAGTTCTTGTATTTGAAGATAAAATCTTTTTGCTTTGAAGAAGAAAGATCCAGCTGACTGAAATAAGTTCATTAGATGAAAACCAACAAAAATTGACAAGAACCACGAAAAGTTCTTGTATTTTAAGATAAATTCTTACGCTATTAAGGAAAAAACTTCCAGCTCGCTGAAATATGTTCATTTGCTGAAAACCATCAAAACCACGAAAAGTTCTTGTATTTGAAGATAAAATCTTTTTGCTTTGAAGAAGAAAGATCTAGCTGACTGAAATAAGTTCATTAGATGAAAACCAACAAAAATTGACAAGAACCACGAAAAGTTCTTGAATTTTAAGATAAAATCTTACGCTATTAAAGAAAAAACTCCCAGCTCGCTGAAATCTGTTCATTTGCTGAAAACCAACAAAACCACGAAAAGTTCTTGTATTTGAAGATAAAATCTTTTTGCTTTGAAGAAGAAAGATCGAGCTGACTGAAATAAGTTCATTAGATGAAAACCAACAAAAATTGACAAGAACCACGAAAAGTTCTTGTATTTCAAGATAAAATCTTACGCTATTAAAGAAAAAGCTTCTTGCTCGCTGAAATATGTTCATTTGCTGAAAACCATCAAAACCACGAAAAGTTCTTGTATTTGAAGATAAAATCTTTTTGCTTTGAAGAAGAAAGATCTAGCTGACTGAAATAAGTTCATGAGATGTAAACCAACAAAAATTGACAAGAACCACAAAAAGTTCTTGTATTTTAAGATAAAATCTTACGCTATTAAAGAAAAAACTTCTTGCTCGCTGAAATCTGTTCATTTGCTGAAAACCAACAAAACCACGAAAAGTTCTTGTATTTGAAGATAAAATCTTTTTGCTTTGAAGAAGAAAGATCCAGCTGACTGAAATAAGTTCATCAGATGAAATCCAACCAAAATTGACAAGAACCACGAAAAGTTCTTGTATTGTAAGATAAAATCTTACGCTATTAATGAAAAAACTTCCAGCTCGCTGAAATATGTTCATTTGCTGAAAACCATCAAAACCACGAAAAGTTCTTGTATTTGAAGATAAAATCTTTTTGCTTTGAAGAAGAAAGATCTAGCTGACTGAAATAAGTTCATTTGATGAAAACCAACAAAAATTGACAAGAACCACGAAAAGTTCTTGTATTTTAAGATAAAATCTTACGCTATTAAAGAAAAAACTCCCAGCTCGCTGAAATCTGTTCATTTACTGAAAAGCAACAAAACCACAAAAAGTTCTTGTATTTGAAGATAAAATCTTTTTGCTTTCAAGAAGAAAGATCCAGCTGACTGAAATAAGTTCATTCGATGAAAACCAACAAAAATTGACAAGAACCACGAAAAGTTCTTGTATTTCAAGATAAAATCTTACGCTATTAAGGAAAAAACTCCCAGCTCGCTGAAATCTGTTCATTTGCTGAAAACCAACAAAACCACGAAAAGTTCTTGTATTTGAAGATAAAATCTTTTTGCTTTGAAGAAGAAAGATCTAGCTGACTGAAATAAGTTCATTGGATGAAAACCAACGAAAATTGACAAGAACCACGAAAAGTTCTTGTATTTTAAGATAAAATCTTACGCTATTAAACAAAAAACGTCTTGCTCGCTGAAATCTGTTCATTTGCTGAAAACCAACAAAACCACGAAAAGTTCTTGTATTTGAAGATAAAATCTTTTTGCTTTGAAGAAGAAAGATCTAGCTGACTGAAATAAGTTCATTAGATGAAAACCAACAAAAATTGACAAGAACCACGAAAAGTTCTTGTATTTTAAGATAAAATCTTACGCTATTAAAGAAAAAACTCCCAGCTCGCTGAAATATGTTCATTTGCTGAAAGCCAACAAAATCACGAAAAGTTCTTGTATTTGAAGATAAAATCTTTTTGCTTTGAAGAAGAAAGATCTAGCTGACTGAAATAAGTTCATTAGATGAAAACCCACAAAAATTGACTAGAACCACGAAAAGTTCTTGTATTTTAAGATAAAATCTTACTCTATTAAGGAAAAAACTTACAGCTCGCTGAAATATGTTCATTTGCTGAAAACCATCAACACCACGAAAAGTTCTTGTATTTGAAGATAAAATCTGTTTGCTTTGATGAAGAAAGATCCATCTGACTGAAATAAGTTCATTAGATGAAAACCAACAAAAATTGACAAGAACCACGAAAAGTTCTTGTATTTTAAGATAAAATCTTACGCTATTGAAGAAAAAACATCTTGCTCGCTGAAATATGTTCATTTGCTGAAAACCATCAAAACCACGAAAAGTTCTTGTATTTGAAGATAAAATCTTTTTGCTTTGAAGAAGAAAGATCGAGCTGACTGAAATAAGTTCATCAGATGAAAACCAACCAAAATTGACAAGAACCACGAAAAGTTCTTGTATTGTAAGATAAAATCTTACGCTATTAATGAAAAAACTTCCAGCTCGCTGAAATATGTTCATTTGCTGAAAACCATCAAAACCACGAAAAGTTCTTGTATTTGAAGATAAAATCTTTTTGCTTTGAAGAAGAAAGATCTAGCTGACTGAAATAAGTTCATTTGATGAAAACCAACAAAAATTGACAAGAACCACGAAAAGTTCTTGTATTTTAAGATAAAATCTTACGCTATTAAAGAAAAAACTCCCAGCTCGCTGAAATCTGTTCATTTACTGAAAAGCAACAAAACCACGAAAAGTTCTTGTATTTGAAGATAAAATCTTTTTGCTTTCAAGAAGAAAGATCCAGCTGACTGAAATAAGTTCATTCGATGAAAACCAACAAAAATTGACAAGAACCACGAAAAGTTCTTGTATTTCAAGATAAAATCTTACGCTATTAAGGAAAAAACTCCCAGCTCGCTGAAATCTGTTCATTTGCTGAAAACCAACAAAACCATGAAAAGTTCTTGTATTTGAAGATAAAATCTTTTTGCTTTGAAGAAGAAAGATCTAGCTGACTGAAATAAGTTCATTAGATGAAAACCAACGAAAATTGACAAGAACCACGAAAAGTTCTTGTATTTTAAGATAAAATCTTACGCTATTAAACAAAAAACGTCTTGCTCGCTGAAATCTGTTCATTTGCTGAAAACCAACAAAACCACGAAAAGTTCTTGTATTTGAAGATAAAATCTTTTTGCTTTGAAGAAGAAAGATCTAGCTGACTGAAATAAGTTCATTAGATGAAAACCAACAAAAATTGACAAGAACCACGAAAAGTTCTTGTATTTTAAGATAAAATCTTACTCTATTAATGAAAAAACTTCTTGCTCGCTGACATCTGTTCATTTGCTGAAAACCATCAAAACCACGAAAAGTTCTTGTATTTGAAGATAAAATCTTTTTGCTTTGAAGAAGAAAGATCTAGCTGACTGAAATAAGTTCATTAGATGAAAACCAACAAAAATTGACAAGAACCACGAAAAGTTCTTGTATTTTAAGATAAAATCTTACTCTATTAAGGAAAAAACTTACAGCTCGCTGAAATATGTTCATTTGCTGAAAACCATCAACACCACGAAAAGTTCTTGTATTTGAAGATAAAATCTGTTTGCTTTGATGAAGAAAGATCCATCTGACTGAAATAAGTTCATTAGATGAAAACCAACAAAAATTGACAAGAACCACGAAAAGTTCTTGTATTTTAAGATAAAATCTTACGCTATTAAAGAAAAAACTCCCAGCTCGCTGAAATATGTTCATTTGCTGAAAACCAACAAAACCACGAAAAGTTCTTGTATTTGAAGATAAAATATTTTTGCTTTGAAGAAGAAAGATCCAGCTGACTGAAATAATTTCATTAGAAGAAAACCAACAAAAATTGACAAGAACCACGAAATGTTCTTGTATTTTAAGATAAAATCTTACTCTATTAAGGAAAAAACTTCCACATCGCTGAAATATGTTCATTTGCTGAAAACCAACAAAACCACGAAAAGTTCTTGTATTTAAAGATAAAATCTTTTTGCTTTGAAGAAGAAAGATCCAGCTGACTGAAATAAGTTCATTAGATGAAAACCAACAAAAATTGACAAGAACCACGAAAAGTTCTTGTATTTTAAGATAAAATCTTACTCTATTAAGGAAAAAACTTCCAGCTCACTGAAATATGTTCATTTGCTGAAAACCATGAAAACCACGAAAAGTTCTTGTAATTGAAGATAAAATCTTTTTGCTTTGAAGAAGAAAGATTTGGCTGACTGAAATAAGTTCATTGGACGAAAACCAACAAAAATTGACAAGAACCACGAAAAGTTCTTGTATTTTAAGATAAAATCTTACTCTATTAATGAAAAAACTTCTTGCTCGCTGACATCTGTTCATTTGCTGAAAACCATCAAAACCACGAAAAGTTCTTGTATTTGAAGATAAAATCTTTTTGCTTTGAAGAAGAAAGATCTAGCTGACTGAAATAAGTTCATTAGATGAAAACCAACAAAAATTGACAAGAACCACGAAAAGTTCTTGTATTTTAAGATAAAATCTTACTCTATTAAGGAAAAAACTTACAGCTCGCTGAAATATGTTCATTTGCTGAAAACCATCAACACCACGAAAAGTTCTTGTATTTGAAGATAAAATCTGTTTGCTTTGATGAAGAAAGATCCATCTGACTGAAATAAGTTCATTAGATGAAAACCAACAAAAATTGACAAGAACCACGAAAAGTTCTTGTATTTTAAGATAAAATCTTACGCTATTAAAGAAAAAACTCCCAGCTCGCTGAAATATGTTCATTTGCTGAAAACCAACAAAACCACGAAAAGTTCTTGTATTTGAAGATAAAATATTTTTGCTTTGAAGAAGAAAGATCCAGCTGACTGAAATAATTTCATTAGAAGAAAACCAACAAAAATTGACAAGAACCACGAAATGTTCTTGTATTTTAAGATAAAATCTTACTCTATTAAGGAAAAAACTTCCACCTCGCTGAAATATGTTCATTTGCTGAAAACCAACAAAACCACGAAAAGTTCTTGTATTTGAAGATAAAATCTTTTTGCTTTGAAGAAGAAAGATCCAGCTGACTGAAATAAGTTCATTAGATGAAAACCAACAAAAATTGACAAGAACCACGAAAAGTTCTTGTATTTTAAGATAAAATCTTACTCTATTAAGGAAAAAACTTCCAGCTCACTGAAATATGTTCATTTGCTGAAAACCATGAAAACCACGAAAAGTTCTTGTAATTGAAGATAAAATCTTTTTGCTTTGAAGAAGAAAGATTTGGCTGACTGAAATAAGTTCATTGGACGAAAACCAACAAAAATTGACAAGAACCACGAAATGTTCTTGTATTTTAAGATAAAATCTTAAGCTATTAAAGAAAAAACTTCTTGCTCGCTGAAATCTGTTCATTTGCTGAAAACCAACAAAACCACGAAAAGTTCTTGTATTTGAAGATAAAATCTTTTTGCTTTGAAGAAGAAAGATCCAGCTGACTGAAATAAGTTCATCAGATGAAAACCAACAAAAATTGACAAGAACCACGAAAAGTTCTTGTATTTTAAGATAAAATCTTACGCTATTAAAGAAAAAACTCCCAGCTCGCTAAAATCTGTTCATTTGCTGAAAACCAACAAAACCACGAAAAGTTATTGTATTTGAAGATAAAATCTTTTTGCTTTGAAGAAGAAAGATCCAGCTGACTGAAATAAGTTCATTTGATGAAAACCAACAAAAATTGACAAGAACCACGAAAACGTCTTGTATTTTAAGATAAAATCTTACGCTATTAAGGAAAAAACTTCCAGCTCGCTGAAATATGTTCATTTGCTGAAAACCATCAAAACCACAAAAAGTTCTTTTATTTGAAGATAAAATCTTTTTGCTTTGAAGAAGAAAGATCAAGCTAACTGAAATAAGTTCATTAGATGAAAACCAACAAAAATTGACAAGAATCACGAAAAGTTCTTGTATTTTAAGATAAAATCTTACGCTATGAAAGAAAAAACTCCCAGATCGCTGAAATCTGTTCATTTGCTGAAAACCAACAAAACCACGAAAAGTTCTTGTATTTGAAGATAAAATCTTTTTGCTTTGAAGAAGAAAGATCTAGCTGACTGAAATAAGTTCATCAGATGAAAACCAACAAAAATTGACAAGAACCACGAAAAGTTCTTGTATTTTAAGATAAAATCTTACTCTATTAAGGAAAAAACTTCCAGCTCGCTGAAATATGTTCATTTGCTGAATACCATCAAAACCACAAAAAGTTCTTGTATTTGAAGATAAAATCTTTTTGCTTTGAAGAAGAAAGATCCAGCTGACTGAAATAAGTTCATTAGATGAAAACCAACAAAAATTGACATGAACCACGAAAAGTTCTTGTATTTTAAGATAAAATCTGACTCGATTAAGGAAAAAACTTCCAGCTCGCTGAAATATGTTCATTTGCTGAAAACCATCAAAACCACGAAAAGTTCTTGTATTTTAAGATAAAATCTTTTTGCTTTGAAGAAGAAAGATCTGGCTGACTGAAATAAGTTCATTAGATGAAAACCAACAAAAATTGACAAGAACCACGAAAAGTTCTTGTTTTTTAAGATAAAATCTTACGCTATTAAAGAAAAAACTACTTGCTCGCTGAAATCTGTTCATTTGCTGAAAACCAACAAAACCACTAAGAGTTCTTGTATTTGAAGATAAAATCTTTTTGCTTTGAAGAAGAAAGATCGAGCTGACTGAAATAAGTTCATTAGATGAAAACCAACAAAAATTGACAAGAACCACGAAAAGTTCTTGTATTATAAGATAAAATCTTACTCTATTAAGGAAAAAACTTCCAGCTCGCTGAAATCTGTTCATTTGGTGAATACCAACAAAACCACGAAAAGTTCTTGTATTTGAAGATAAAATCTTTTTGCTTTGAAGAAGAAAGATCTAGCTGACTGAAATAAGTTCATTGGATGAAAACCAACAAAAATTGACAAGAACCACGAAAAGTTCTTGTATTTTAAGATAAAATCTGACTCTATTAAGGAAAAAACTTCCAGCTCGCTGAAATATGTTCTTTTGCTGAAAACCATCAAAACTCGAAAAGTTCCTGTATTTGAAGATAAAATCTTTTTGCTTTGAAGAAGAAAGATCGAGCTGACTGAAATAAGTTCATTAGATGAAAACCAACAAAAATTGACAAGAACCACGAAAAGTTCTTGTATTTTATGATAAAATCTTACGCTATTGAAGAAAAAACGTCTTGCTCGCTGAAATCTGTTCATTTGCTGAAAAGCAACAAAACCACTAAAAGTTCTTGTACTTGAAGATAAAATCTTTTTGCTTTGAAGAAGAAAGATCGAGCTGACTGAAATAAGTTCATTAGATGAAAACCAACAAAAGTTGACAAGAACCACGAAAAGTTCTTGTATTTTAAGATAAAATCTTACTCTATTAAGGAAAAAACTTCTTGCTCGCTGACATCTGTTCATTTGCTGAAAACCAACAAAACCACGAAAAGTTCTTGTATTTGAAGATAAAATCTTTTTGCTTTGAAGAAGAAAGATCCAGCTGACTGTAATAAGTTCATCAGATGAAAACCAACAAAAATTGACATGAACCACGAAAAGTTCTTGTATTTTAAGATAAAATCTGACTCGATTAAGGAAAAAACTTCCAGCTCGCTGAAATATGTTCATTTGCTGAAAACCATCAAAACCTCGAAAAGTTCTTGTATTTTAAGATAAAATCTTTTTGCTTTGAAGAAGAAAGATCTGGCTGACTGAAATAAGTTCATTAGATGAAAACCAACAAAAATTGACAAGAACCACGAAAAGTTATTGTGTTTTAAGATAAAATCTTACGCTATTAAAGAAAAAACGTCTTGCTCGCTGAAATCTGTTCATTTGCTGAAAACCAACAAAACCACTAAAAGTTCTTGGACTTGAAGATAAAATCTTTTTGCTTTCAAGAAGAAAGATCCAGCTGACTGAAATAAGTTCTTTCGATGAAAACCAACCAAAATTGACAAGAACCACGAAAAGTTCTTGTATTTTAAGATAAAATCTTACGCTATTCAGGAAGAAACTTCCAGCTCGCTGAAATATGTTCATTTGCTGAAAACCATCAAAACCACGAAAAGTTCTTGTATTTGAAGATAAAACCTTTTTGCTTTGAAGAAGTAAGATCTGGCTGACTGAAATAAGTTCATTGGATGAAAACCAACAAAAATTGACAAGAACCACGAAAAGTTCTTGTGTTTTAAGATAAAATCTTACGCTATTAAAGAAAAAACTCCTTGCTCGCTGAAATCTGTTCATTTGCTGAAAACCAACAAAACCACTAAGAGTTCTTGTATTTGAAGATAAAATCTTTTTGCTTTGAAGAAGAAAGATCGAGCTGACTGAAATAATTCATTAGATGAAAACCAACAAAAATTGACAAGAACCACGAAAAGTTGTTGTATTATCAGATAAAATCTTACTCTATTAAGGAAAAAACTTCCAGCTCGCTGAAATATGTTCATTTGCTGAAAACCATCAAAACCACGAAAAGTTCTTGTATTTGAAGATAAAACCTTTTTGCTTTGAAGAAGAAAGATCGAGCTGACTGAAATAAGTTCATTAGATGAAAACCAACAAAAATTGACAAGAACCACGAAAAGTTCTTGTATTTTAAGATAAAATCTTACTCTATTAAGGAAAAAACTTCTTGCTCGCTGACATCTGTTCATTTGCTGAAAACCATCAAAACCACGAAAAGTTCTTGTATTTGAAGATAAAATCTTTTTGCTTTGAAGAAGAAAGATCTAGCTGACTGAAATAAGTTCATTAGATGAAAACCAACAAAAATTGACAAGAACCACGAAAAGTTCTTGTATTTTAAGATAAAATCTTACTCTATTAAGGAAAAAACTTCCAGCTCACTGAAATATGTTCATTTGCTGAAAACCATCAAAACCACGAAAAGTTCTTGTATTTGAAGATAAAATCTTTTTGCTTTGAAGAAGAAAGATCTGGCTGACTGAAATAAGTTCATTAGATGAAAACCAACAAAAATTGACGAGAACCACGAAAAGTTCTTGTATTTTAAGATAAAATCTTACTCTATTAAGGAAAAAACTTCTTGCTCGCTGACATCTGTTCATTTGCTGAAAACCATCAAAACCACGAAAAGTTCTTGTATTTGAAGATAAAATCTTTTTGCTTTGAAGAAGAAAGATCAAGCTGACTGAAATAAGTTCATTGGATGAAAACCAACAAAAATTGACAAGAACCACGAAAAGTTCTTGTATTTTAAGATAAAATCTTACGCTATTAAAGAAAAAACTTCTGGCTCGCTGAAATATGTTTATTTGCTGAAAACCAACAAAACCACGAAAAGTTCTTGTATTTGAAGATAAAATCTTTTTGCTTTGAAGAAGAAAGATCCAGCTGACTGTAATAAGTTCATCAGATGAAAACCAACAAAAATTGACATGAACCACGAAAAGTTCTTGTATTTTAAGATAAAATCTGACTCGATTAAGGAAAAAACTTCCAGCTCGCTGAAATATGTTCATTTGCTGAAAACCATCAAAACCTCGAAAAGTTCTTGTATTTTAAGATAAAATCTTTTTGCTTTGAAGAAGAAAGATCTGGCTGACTGCAATAAGTTCATTAGATGAAAACCAACAAAAATTGACAAGAACCACGAAAAGTTATTGTGTTTTAAGATAAAATCTTACGCTATTAAAGAAAAAACGTCTTGCTCGCTGAAATCTGTTCATTTGCTGAAAACCAACAAAACCACTAAAAGTTCTTGTACTTGAAGATAAAATCTTTTTGCTTTCAAGAAGAAAGATCCAGCTGACTGAAATAAGTTCTTTCGATGAAAACCAACCAAAATTGACAAGAACCACGAAAAGTTCTTGTATTTTAAGATAAAATCTTACGCTATTAAGGAAGAAACTTCCAGCTCGCTGAAATATGTTCATTTGCTGAAAACCATCAAAACCACGAAAAGTTCTTGTATTTGAAGATAAAATCTTTTTGCTTTGAAGAAGAAAGATCGAGCTGACTGAAATAATTCATTAGATGAAAACCAACAAAAATTGACAAGAACCACGAAAAGTTGTTGTATTATCAGAAAAAATCTTACTCTATTAAGGAAAAAACTTCCAGCTCGCTGAAATATGTTCATTTGCTGAAAACCATCAAAACCACGAAAAGTTCTTGTATTTGAAGATAAAACCTTTTTGCTTTGAAGAAGAAAGATCGAGCTGACTGAAATAAGTTCATTGGATGAAAACCAACAAAAATTGACAAGAACCATGAAAAGTTCTTGTATTTTAAGATAAAATCTTACTCTATTAAGGAAAAAACTTCCAGCTCACTGAAATATGTTCATTTGCTGAAAACCATCAAAACCACGAAAAGTTCTTGTATTTGAAGATAAAATCTTTTTGCTTTGAAGAAGAAAGAT
Source organism: Heptranchias perlo (assembly GCF_035084215.1). Classification (NCBI taxonomy): domain Eukaryota; kingdom Metazoa; phylum Chordata; class Chondrichthyes; order Hexanchiformes; family Hexanchidae; genus Heptranchias; species Heptranchias perlo. The sequence continues at coordinate 54,798 of NW_027139033.1, read as the reverse complement.
CTGGCTGACTGAAATAAGTTCATTAGATGAAAACCAACAAAAATTGACGAGAACCACGAAAAGTTCTTGTATTTTAAGATAAAATCTTACTCTATTAAGGAAAAAACTTCCAGCTCACTGAAATATGTTCATTTGCTGAAAACCGTCAAAACCACGAAAAGTTCTTGTATTTGAAGATAAAATCTTTTTGCTTTGAAGAAAAAAGCTCCAGCTGACTGAAAGAAGTTCATTAGATGAAAACCAACAAAAATTGACAAGAACCACGAAAAGTTCTTGTATTTTAAGATAAAATCTTACGCTATTAAAGAAAAAACTCCCAGCTCGCTGAAATATGTTCATTTGCTGGAAACCAACAAAACCACGAAAAGTTCTTGTATTTGAAGATAAAATCTTTTTGCTTTGAAGAAGAAAGATCTAGCTGACTGAAATAAGTTCATTGGATGAAAACCAACAAAAATTGACAAGAACCATGAAAAGTTCTTGTATTTTAAGATAAAATCTTACTCTATTAAGGAAAAAACTTCCAGCTCGCTGAAATATGTTCATTTGCTGAAAACCATCAAAACCACGAAAAGGTCTTGTATTTGAAGATAAAATCTTTTTGCTTTGAAGAAGAAAGATCTAGCTGACTGAAATAAGTTCATTGGATGAAAACCAACAAAAATTGACAAGAACCACGAAAAGTTCTTGTATTTTAAGATAAAATCTTACGCTATTAAAGAAAAAACTTCTGGCTCGCTGAAATATGTTTATTTGCTGAAAACCAACAAAACCACGAAAAGTTCTTGTATTTGAAGATAAAATCTTTTTGCTTTGAAGAAGAAAGATCCAGCTGACTGAAATAAGTTCATTTGATGAAAACCAACAAAAATTGACATGAACCACGAAAAGTTCTTGTATTTTAAGATAAAATCTGACTCGATTAAGGAAAAAACTTCCAGCTCGCTGAAATATGTTCATTTGCTGAAAACCATCAAAACCACGAAAAGTTCTTGTATTTTAAGATAAAATCTTTTTGCTTTCAAGAAGAAAGATCCAGCTGACTGAAATAAGTTCTTGAGATGAAAACCAACCAAAATTGACAAGAACCACGAAAAGTTCTTGTATTTTAAGATAAAATCTGACTCGATTAAGGAAAAAACTTCCAGCTCGCTGAAATATGTTCATTTGCTGAAAACCATCAAAACCACGAAAAGTTCTTGTATTTTAAGATAAAATCTTTTTGCTTTGAAGAAGAAAGATCTGGCTGACTGAAATAAGTTCATTAGATGAAAACCAACAAAAATTGACAAGAACCACGAAAAGTTCTTGTATTTTAAGATAAAATCTGAATCTGTTAAGGAAAAAACTTCCAGCTTGCTGAAATCTGTTCATTTGCTGAAAACCATCAAAACCACGAAACGTTCTTGTATTTGAAGATAAAATCTTTTTGCTTTGAAGAAGAAAGATCTCGCTGACTGAAATAAGTTCATTAGATGAAAACCAACAAAAATTGACAAGAACCACGAAAAGTTCTTGTATTTTAAGATAAAATCTTACGCTATTAAAGAAAAAACTTCTTGCTCGCTGAAATCTGTTCATTTGCTGAAAACCAACAAAACCACTAAAAGTTCTTGTATTTGAAGATAAAATCTTTTTGCTTTGAAGAAGAAAGATCCAGCTGACTGAAATAAGTTCATTAGATGAAAACCAACCAAAATTGACAAGAACCACGAAAAGTTCTTGTATTTTAAGATAAAATCTGAATCTGTTGAGGAAAAAACTTCCAGCTCGCTGAAATATGTTCATTTGCTGAAAACCATCAAAACCACGAAAAGTTCTTGGATTTGAAGATAAAATCTTTTTGCTTTGAAGAAAAAAGCTCCAGCTGACTGAAATAAGTTCATTAGATGAAAACCAACAAAAATTGACAAGAACCACGAAAAGTTCTTGTATTTTAAGATAAAATCCTACGCTATTAAAGAAAAAACTCCCAGCTCGCTGAAATATGTTCATTTGCTGAAAACCAACAAAAATTGACAAGAACCACGAAAAGTTCTTGTATTTTAAGATAAAATCTTACTCTATTAAGGAAAAAACTTTCGGCTCGCTGAAATTTGTTCATTTGCTGAAAACCAACAAAACCACTAAAAGTTCTTGTACTTGAAGATAAAATCTTTTTGCTTTCAAGAAGAAAGATCCAGCTGACTGAAATAAGTTCTTGAGTTGAAAACCAACCAAAATTGACAAGAACCACGAGAAGTTCTTGTATTTTAAGATAAAATCTTACGCTATTTAGGAAGAAACTTCCAGCTCACTCAAATATGTTCATTTGCTGAAAACCATCAAAACCACGAAAAGTTCTTGTATTTGAAGATAAAATCTTTTTGCTTTGAAGAAGAAAGATCTGGCTGACTGAAATAAGTTCATTAGATGAAAACCAACAAAAATTGACAAGAACCACGAAAAGTTCTTGTATTTTAAGATAAAATCTGAATCTGTTAAGGAAAAAACTTCCAGCTCGCTGAAATATGTTCATTTGCTGAAAACCATCAAAACCACGAAACGTTCTTGTATTTGAAGATAAAATCTTTTTGCTTTGAAGAAGAAAGATCTCGCTGACTGAAATAAGTTCATTAGATGAAAACCAACAAAAATTGACAAGAACCACGAAAAGTTCTTGTATTTTAAGATAAAATCTTACGCTATTAAAGAAAAAACTTCTTGCTCGCTGAAATCTGTTCATTTGCTGAAAACCAACAAAACCACTAAAAGTTCTTGTATTTGAAGATAAAATCTTTTTGCTTTGAAGAAGAAAGATCCAGCTGACTGAAATAAGTTCATTAGATGAAAACCAACCAAAATTGACAAGAACCACGAAAAGTTCTTGTGTTTTAAGATAAAATCTGAATCTGTTGAGGAAAAAACTTCCAGCTCGCTGAAATATTTTCATTTGCTGAAAACCATCAAAACCACGAAAAGTTCTTGGATTTGAAGATAAAATCTTTTTGCTTTGAAGAAAAAGCTCCAGCTGACTGAAATAAGTTCATTAGATGAAAACCAACAAAAATTGACAAGAACCACGAAAAGTTCTTGTATTTTAAGATAAAATCTTACGCTATTAAAGAAAAAACTCCCAGCTCGCTGAAATCTGTTCATTTGCTGAAAACCAACAAAACCACGAAAAGTTCTTGTATTTGAAGATAAAATCTTTTTGCTTTGAAGAAGAAAGATCTAGCTGACTGAAATAAGTTCATTAGATGAAAACCAACAAAAATTGACAAGAACCACGAAAAGTTCTTGTATTTTAAGATAAAATCTTACGCTGTTCAAGAAAAAACTTCTTGCTCGCTGACATCTGTTCATTTGCTGAAAACCAACAAAACCACGAAAAGTTCTTGTATTTGAAGATAAAATCTTACTCTATTAAGGAAAAAACTTCTTGCTCGCTGACATCTGTTCATTTGCTGAAAACCATCAAAACCACGAAAAGTTCTTGTATTTGAAGATAAAATCTTTTTGCTTTGAAGAAGAAAGATCTAGCTGACTGAAATAAGTTCATTAGATGAAAACCAACAAAAATTGACAAGAACCACGAAAAGTTCTTGTATTTTAAGATAAAATCTTACTCTATTAAGGAAAAAACTTCCAGCTCACTGAAATATGTTCATTTGCTGAAAACCATCAAAACCACGAAAAGTTCTTGTATTTGAAGATAAAATCTTTTTGCTTTGAAGAAAAAAGCTCCAGCTGACTGAAATAAGTTCATTAGATGAAAACCAACAAAAATTGACGAGAACCACGAAAAGTTCTTGTATTTTAAGATAAAATCTTACTCTATTAAGGAAAAAACTTCTTGCTCGCTGACATCTGTTCATTTGCTGAAAACCATCAAAACCACGAAAAGTTCTTGTATTTGAAGATAAAATCTTTTTGCATTGAAGAAAAAAGCTCCAGCTGACTGAAATAAGTTCATTAGATGAAAACCAACAAAAATTGACAAGAACCACGAAAAGTTCTTGTATTTTAAGATAAAATCTTACGCTATTAAAGAAAAAACTCCCAGCTCGCTGAAATCTGTTCATTTGCTGAAAACCAACAAAACCACGAAAAGTTCTTGTATTTGAAGATAAAATCTTTTTGCTTTGAAGAAGAAAGATCAAGCTGACTGAAATAAGTTCATTGGATGAAAACCAACAAAAATTGACAAGAACCACGAAAAGTTCTTGTATTTTAAGATAAAATCTTACGCTATTAAAGAAAAAACTTCTGGCTCGCTGAAATATGTTTATTTGCTGAAAACCAACAAAACCACGAAAAGTTCTTGTATTTGAAGATAAAATCTTTTTGCTTTGAAGAAGAAAGATCCAGCTGACTGTAATAAGTTCATCAGATGAAAACCAACAAAAATTGACATGAACCACGAAAAGTTCTTGTATTTTAAGATAAAATCTGACTCGATTAAGGAAAAAACTTCCAGCTCGCTGAAATATGTTCATTTGCTGAAAACCATCAAAACCTCGAAAAGTTCTTGTATTTTAAGATAAAATCTTTTTGCTTTGAAGAAGAAAGATCTGGCTGACTGCAATAAGTTCATTAGATGAAAACCAACAAAAATTGACAAGAACCACGAAAAGTTATTGTGTTTTAAGATAAAATCTTACGCTATTAAAGAAAAAACGTCTTGCTCGCTGAAATCTGTTCATTTGCTGAAAACCAACAAAACCACTAAAAGTTCTTGTACTTGAAGATAAAATCTTTTTGCTTTCAAGAAGAAAGATCCAGCTGACTGAAATAAGTTCTTTCGATGAAAACCAACCAAAATTGACAAGAACCACGAAAAGTTCTTGTATTTTAAGATAAAATCTTACGCTATTAAGGAAGAAACTTCCAGCTCGCTGAAATATGTTCATTTGCTGAAAACCATCAAAACCACGAAAAGTTCTTGTATTTGAAGATAAAACCTTTTTGCTTTGAAGAAGAAAGATCTGGCTGACTGAAATAAGTTCATTGGATGAAAACCAACAAAAATTGACAAGAACCACGAAAAGTTCTTGTGTTTTAAGATAAAATCTTACGCTATTAAAGAAAAAACTCCTTGCTCGCTGAAATCTGTTCATTTGCTGAAAACCAACAAAACCACTAAGAGTTCTTGTATTTGAAGATAAAATCTTTTTGCTTTGAAGAAGAAAGATCGAGCTGACTGAAATAATTCATTAGATGAAAACCAACAAAAATTGACAAGAACCACGAAAAGTTGTTGTATTATCAGATAAAATCTTACTCTATTAAGGAAAAAACTTCCAGCTCGCTGAAATATGTTCATTTGCTGAAAACCATCAAAACCACGAAAAGTTCTTGTATTTGAAGATAAAACCTTTTTGCTTTGAAGAAGAAAGATCGAGCTGACTGAAATAAGTTCATTGGATGAAAACCAACAAAAATTGACAAGAACCATGAAAAGTTCTTGTATTTTAAGATAAAATCTTACTCTATTAAGGAAAAAACTTCCAGCTCACTGAAATATGTTCATTTGCTGAAAACCATCAAAACCACGAAAAGTTCTTGTATTTGAAGATAAAATCTTTTTGCTTTGAAGAAGAAAGATCTGGCTGACTGAAATAAGTTCATTAGATGAAAACCAACAAAAATTGACGAGAACCACGAAAAGTTCTTGTATTTTAAGATAAAATCTTACTCTATTAAGGAAAAAACTTCCAGCTCACTGAAATATGTTCATTTGCTGAAAACCGTCAAAACCACGAAAAGTTCTTGTATTTGAAGATAAAATCTTTTTGCTTTGAAGAAAAAAGCTCCAGCTGACTGAAAGAAGTTCATTAGATGAAAACCAACAAAAATTGACAAGAACCACGAAAAGTTCTTGTATTTTAAGATAAAATCTTACGCTATTAAAGAAAAAACTCCCAGCTCGCTGAAATATGTTCATTTGCTGAAAACCAACAAAACCACGAAAAGTTCTTGTATTTGAAGATAAAATCTTTTTGCTTTGAAGAAGAAAGATCTAGCTGACTGAAATAAGTTCATTGGATGAAAACCAACAAAAATTGACAAGAACCACGAAAAGTTCTTGTGTTTTAAGATAAAATCTTACGCTATTAAAGAAAAAACTCCTTGCTCGCTGAAATCTGTTCATTTGCTGAAAACCAACAAAACCACTAAGAGTTCTTGTATTTGAAGATAAAATCTTTTTGCTTTGAAGAAGAAAGATCGAGCTGACTGAAATAATTCATTAGATGAAAACCAACAAAAATTGACAAGAACCACGAAAAGTTGTTGTATTATCAGATAAAATCTTACTCTATTAAGGAAAAAACTTCCAGCTCGCTGAAATATGTTCATTTGCTGAAAACCATCAAAACCACGAAAAGTTCTTGTATTTGAAGATAAAACCTTTTTGCTTTGAAGAAGAAAGATCGAGCTGACTGAAATAAGTTCATTGGATGAAAACCAACAAAAATTGACAAGAACCATGAAAAGTTCTTGTATTTTAAGATAAAATCTTACTCTATTAAGGAAAAAACTTCCAGCTCACTGAAATATGTTCATTTGCTGAAAACCATCAAAACCACGAAAAGTTCTTGTATTTGAAGATAAAATCTTTTTGCTTTGAAGAAGAAAGATCTGGCTGACTGAAATAAGTTCATTAGATGAAAACCAACAAAAATTGACGAGAACCACGAAAAGTTCTTGTATTTTAAGATAAAATCTTACTCTATTAAGGAAAAAACTTCCAGCTCACTGAAATATGTTCATTTGCTGAAAACCGTCAAAACCACGAAAAGTTCTTGTATTTGAAGATAAAATCTTTTTGCTTTGAAGAAAAAAGCTCCAGCTGACTGAAAGAAGTTCATTAGATGAAAACCAACAAAAATTGACAAGAACCACGAAAAGTTCTTGTATTTTAAGATAAAATCTTACGCTATTAAAGAAAAAACTCCCAGCTCGCTGAAATATGTTCATTTGCTGAAAACCAACAAAACCACGAAAAGTTCTTGTATTTGAAGATAAAATCTTTTTGCTTTGAAGAAGAAAGATCTAGCTGACTGAAATAAGTTCATTGGATGAAAACCAACAAAAATTGACAAGAACCATGAAAAGTTCTTGTATTTTAAGATAAAATCTTACTCTATTAAGGAAAAAACTTCCAGCTCGCTGAAATATGTTCATTTGCTGAAAACCATCAAAACCACGAAAAGGTCTTGTATTTGAAGATAAAATCTTTTTGCTTTGAAGAAGAAAGATCTAGCTGACTGAAATAAGTTCATTGGATGAAAACCAACAAAAATTGACAAGAACCACGAAAAGTTCTTGTATTTTAAGATAAAATCTTACGCTATTAAAGAAAAAACTTCTGGCTCGCTGAAATATGTTTATTTGCTGAAAACCAACAAAACCACGAAAAGTTCTTGTATTTGAAGATAAAATCTTTTTGCTTTGAAGAAGAAAGATCCAGCTGACTGAAATAAGTTCATTTGATGAAAACCAACAAAAATTGACATGAACCACGAAAAGTTCTTGTATTTTAAGATAAAATCTGACTCGATTAAGGAAAAAACTTCCAGCTCGCTGAAATATGTTCATTTGCTGAAAACCATCAAAACCACGAAAAGTTCTTGTATTTTAAGATAAAATCTTTTTGCTTTCAAGAAGAAAGATCCAGCTGACTGAAATAAGTTCTTGAGATGAAAACCAACCAAAATTGACAAGAACCACGAAAAGTTCTTGTATTTTAAGATAAAATCTGACTCGATTAAGGAAAAAACTTCCAGCTCGCTGAAATATCTTCATTTGCTGAAAACCATCAAAACCACGAAAAGTTCTTGTATTTTAAGATAAAATCTTTTTGCTTTGAAGAAGAAAGATCTGGCTGACTGAAATAAGTTCATTAGATGAAAACCAACAAAAATTGACAAGAACCACGAAAAGTTCTTGTATTTTAAGATAAAATCTGAATCTGTTAAGGAAAAAACTTCCAGCTTGCTGAAATCTGTTCATTTGCTGAAAACCATCAAAACCACGAAACGTTCTTGTATTTGAAGATAAAATCTTTTTGCTTTGAAGAAGAAAGATCTCGCTGACTGAAATAAGTTCATTAGATGAAAACCAACAAAAATTGACAAGAACCACGAAAAGTTCTTGTATTTTAAGATAAAATCTTACGCTATTAAAGAAAAAACTTCTTGCTCGCTGAAATCTGTTCATTTGCTGAAAACCAACAAAACCACTAAAAGTTCTTGTATTTGAAGATAAAATCTTTTTGCTTTGAAGAAGAAAGATCCAGCTGACTGAAATAAGTTCATTAGATGAAAACCAACCAAAATTGACAAGAACCACGAAAAGTTCTTGTATTTTAAGATAAAATCTGAATCTGTTGAGGAAAAAACTTCCAGCTCGCTGAAATATGTTCATTTGCTGAAAACCATCAAAACCACGAAAAGTTCTTGGATTTGAAGATAAAATCTTTTTGCTTTGAAGAAGAAAGATCGAGCTGACTGAAATAAGTTCATTGGATGAAAACCAACAAAAATTGACAAGAACCATGAAAAGTTCTTGTATTTTAAGATAAAATCTTACGCTATTAAAGAAAAAACTCCCAGCTCGCTGAAATATGTTCATTTGCTGAAAACCAACAAAACCACGAAAAGTTCTTGTATTTGAAGATAAAATCTTTTTGCTTTGAAGAAGAAAGATCTAGCTGACTGAAATAAGTTCATTGGATGAAAACCAACAAAAATTGACAAGAACCATGAAAAGTTCTTGTATTTTAAGATAAAATCTTACTCTATTAAGGAAAAAACTTCCAGCTCGCTGAAATATGTTCATTTGCTGAAAACCATCAAAACCACGAAAAGGTCTTGTATTTGAAGATAAAATCTTTTTGCTTTGAAGAAGAAAGATCTAGCTGACTGAAATAAGTTCATTGGATGAAAACCAACAAAAATTGACAAGAACCACGAAAAGTTCTTGTATTTTAAGATAAAATCTTACGCTATTAAAGAAAAAACTTCTGGCTCGCTGAAATATGTTTATTTGCTGAAAACCAACAAAACCACGAAAAGTTCTTGTATTTGAAGATAAAATCTTTTTGCTTTGAAGAAGAAAGATCCAGCTGACTGAAATAAGTTCATTTGATGAAAACCAACAAAAATTGACATGAACCACGAAAAGTTCTTGTATTTTAAGATAAAATCTGACTCGATTAAGGAAAAAACTTCCAGCTCGCTGAAATATGTTCATTTGCTGAAAACCATCAAAACCACGAAAAGTTCTTGTATTTTAAGATAAAATCTTTTTGCTTTCAAGAAGAAAGATCCAGCTGACTGAAATAAGTTCTTGAGATGAAAACCAACCAAAATTGACAAGAACCACGAAAAGTTCTTGTATTTTAAGATAAAATCTGACTCGATTAAGGAAAAAACTTCCAGCTCGCTGAAATATCTTCATTTGCTGAAAACCATCAAAACCACGAAAAGTTCTTGTATTTTAAGATAAAATCTTTTTGCTTTGAAGAAGAAAGATCTGGCTGACTGAAATAAGTTCATTAGATGAAAACCAACAAAAATTGACAAGAACCACGAAAAGTTCTTGTATTTTAAGATAAAATCTGAATCTGTTAAGGAAAAAACTTCCAGCTTGCTGAAATCTGTTCATTTGCTGAAAACCATCAAAACCACGAAACGTTCTTGTATTTGAAGATAAAATCTTTTTGCTTTGAAGAAGAAAGATCTCGCTGACTGAAATAAGTTCATTAGATGAAAACCAACAAAAATTGACAAGAACCACGAAAAGTTCTTGTATTTTAAGATAAAATCTTACGCTATTAAAGAAAAAACTTCTTGCTCGCTGAAATCTGTTCATTTGCTGAAAACCAACAAAACCACTAAAAGTTCTTGTATTTGAAGATAAAATCTTTTTGCTTTGAAGAAGAAAGATCCAGCTGACTGAAATAAGTTCATTAGATGAAAACCAACCAAAATTGACAAGAACCACGAAAAGTTCTTGTATTTTAAGATAAAATCTGAATCTGTTGAGGAAAAAACTTCCAGCTCGCTGAAATATGTTCATTTGCTGAAAACCATCAAAACCACGAAAAGTTCTTGGATTTGAAGATAAAATCTTTTTGCTTTGAAGAAAAAAGCTCCAGCTGACTGAAATAAGTTCATTAGATGAAAACCAACAAAAATTGACAAGAACCACGAAAAGTTCTTGTATTTTAAGATAAAATCCTACGCTATTAAAGAAAAAACTCCCAGCTCGCTGAAATATGTTCATTTGCTGAAAACCAACAAAAATTGACAAGAACCACGAAAAGTTCTTGTATTTTAAGATAAAATCTTACTCTATTAAGGAAAAAACTTTCGGCTCGCTGAAATTTGTTCATTTGCTGAAAACCAACAAAACCACTAAAAGTTCTTGTACTTGAAGATAAAATCTTTTTGCTTTCAAGAAGAAAGATCCAGCTGACTGAAATAAGTTCTTGAGTTGAAAACCAACCAAAATTGACAAGAACCACGAGAAGTTCTTGTATTTTAAGATAAAATCTTACGCTATTAAGGAAGAAACTTCCAGCTCACTCAAATATGTTCATTTGCTGAAAACCATCAAAACCACGAAAAGTTCTTGTATTTGAAGATAAAATCTTTTTGCTTTGAAGAAGAAAGATCTGGCTGACTGAAATAAGTTCATTAGATGAAAACCAACAAAAATTGACAAGAACCACGAAAAGTTCTTGTATTTTAAGATAAAATCTGAATCTGTTAAGGAAAAAACTTCCAGCTCGCTGAAATATGTTCATTTGCTGAAAACCATCAAAACCACGAAACGTTCTTGTATTTGAAGATAAAATCTTTTTGCTTTGAAGAAGAAAGATCTCGCTGACTGAAATAAGTTCATTAGATGAAAACCAACAAAAATTGACAAGAACCACGAAAAGTTCTTGTATTTTAAGATAAAATCTTACGCTATTAAAGAAAAAACTTCTTGCTCGCTGAAATCTGTTCATTTGCTGAAAACCAACAAAACCACTAAAAGTTCTTGTATTTGAAGATAAAATCTTTTTGCTTTGAAGAAGAAAGATCCAGCTGACTGAAATAAGTTCATTAGATGAAAACCAACCAAAATTGACAAGAACCACGAAAAGTTCTTGTATTTTAAGATAAAATCTGAATCTGTTGAGGAAAAAACTTCCAGCTCGCTGAAATATGTTCATTTGCTGAAAACCATCAAAACCACGAAAAGTTCTTGGATTTGAAGATAAAATCTTTTTGCTTTGAAGAAAAAGCTCCAGCTGACTGAAATAAGTTCATTAGATGAAAACCAACAAAAATTGACAAGAACCACGAAAAGTTCTTGTATTTTAAGATAAAATCTTACGCTATTAAAGAAAAAACTCCCAGCTCGCTGAAATCTGTTCATTTGCTGAAAACCAACAAAACCACGAAAAGTTCTTGTATTTGAAGATAAAATCTTTTTGCTTTGAAGAAGAAAGATCTAGCTGACTGAAATAAGTTCATTAGATGAAAACCAACAAAAATTGACAAGAACCACGAAAAGTTCTTGTATTTTAAGATAAAATCTTACGCTGTTCAAGAAAAAACTTCTTGCTCGCTGACACCTGTTCATTTGCTGAAAACCAACAAAACCACGAAAAGTTCTTGTATTTGAAGATAAAATCTTTTTGCTTTGAAGAAGAAAGATCGAGCTGAATGAAATAAGTTCATTAGATGAAAACCAACAAAAATTGACAAGAACCACGAAAAGTTCTTGTATTTTAAGATAAAATCCTACGCTATTAAAGAAAAAACTCCCAGCTCGCTGAAATATGTTCATTTGCTGAAAACCAACAAAAATTGACAAGAACCACGAAAAGTTCTTGTATTTTAAGATAAAATCTTACTCTATTAAGGAAAAAACTTCCAGCTCGCTGAAATATGTTCATTTGCTGAAAACCATCAAAACCACGAAAAGTTCTTGTATTTTAAGATAAAACCTTTTTGCTTTGAAGAAGAAAGATCTAGCTGACTGAAATAAGTTCATTAGATGAAAACCAACAAAAATTGACAAGAACCACGAAAAGTTCTTGTATTTTAAGATAAAATCTTACGCTGTTAAAGAAAAAACTTCTTGCTCGCTGACATCTGTTCATTTGCTGAAAACCAACAAAACCACGAAAAGTTCTTGTATTTGAAGATAAAATCTTTTTGCTTTGAAGAAGAAAGATCTAGCTGAATGAAATAAGTTCATTAGATGAAAACCAACAAAAATTGACAAGAACCACGAAAAGTTCTTGTATTTTAAGATAAAATCCTACGCTATTAAAGAAAAAACCTTCGGCTCGCTGAAATATGTTCATTTGCTGAAAACCATCAAAACCACGAAAAGTTCTTGTATTTGAAGATAAAATCTTTTTGCTTTGAAGAAGAAAGATCGAGCTGACTGAAATAAGTTCATTAGATGAAAACCAACAAAAATTGACAAGAACCACGAAAACTTCTTGTATTTTAAGATAATATCTCACGCTATTAAAGAAAAACCTTCCGGCTCGCTGAAATATGTTCATTTGCTGAAAACCATCAAAACCACGAAAAGTTCTTGTATTTGAAGATAAAATCTTTTTGCTTTGAAGAAGAAAGATCTAGCTGACTGGAATAAGTTCATTAGATGAAAACCAACAAAAATTGACAAGAACCACGAAAAGTTCTTGTATTTTAAGATAAAATCTTACTCTATTGAGGAAAAAACTTCCAGCTCGCTGAAATATGTTCATTTGCTGAAACCATGAAAACCACGAAAAGTATTTGTATTTGAAGATAAAATCTTTTTGCTTTGAAGAAGAAAGATCTCGCTGACTGAAATAAGTTCATTCGATGAAAACCAACAAAAATTGACAAGAACCACGAAAAGTTCTTGTATTTTCAGATAAAATCTTACTCTATTAAGGAAAAAACTTCCAGCTCACTTAAATATGTTGATTTGCTGAAAACCATCAAAACCACGAAAAGTTCTTGTATTTGAAGATAAAATCTTTTGCTTTGAAGAAGAAAGATCTGGCTGACTGAAATAAGTTCATTAGATGAAAACCAACAAAAATTGACAAGAACCACGAAAAGTTCTTGTATTTTAAGATAAAATCTTACGCTATTAAAGAAAAAACTTCTTGCTCGCTGAAATCTGTTCATTTGCTGAAAACCAACAAAACCACGAAAAGTTCTTGTATTTGAAGATAAAATCTTTTTGCTTTGAAGAAGAAAGATCCAGCTGACTGAAATAAATTCATTAGATGAAAACCAACAAAATTTGACAAGAACCACGAAAAGTTCTTGTATTTTAAGATAAAATCTTACTCTATTAAGGAAAAAACTTCCAGCTCGCTGAAATATGTTCATTTGCTGAAAACCATCAAAACCAGGAAAAGTTCTTGTATTTGAAGATAAAATCTTTTTGCTTTGAAGAAGAAAGATCTAGCTGACTGAAATAAGTTCATTAGATGAAAACCAACAAAAATTGACAAGAACCACGAAAAGTTCTTGTATTTTAAGATAAAATCTTACGCTATTAAAGAAAAAACTCCCAGCTCGCTGAAATATGTTCATTTGCTGAAAACCAACAAAACCACGAAAAGTTCTTGTATTTGAAGATAAAATCTTTTTGCTTTGAAGAAGAAAGATCTAGCTGACTGAAATAAGTTCATTAGATGAAAACCAACAATAATTGAAAAGAACCACGAAAAGTTCTTGTATTTTAAGATAAAATCTTACGCTATTAAAGAAAAAACTTCTTGTCCGCTGAAATCTGTTCATTTGCTGAAAACATCAAAACCAGGAAAAGTTCTTGTATTTGAAGATAAAATCTTTTTGCTTTGAAGAAGAAAGATCCAGCTGACTGAAATAAGTTCATTAGATGAAAACCAACAAAAATTGACAAGAACCACGAAAAGTTCTTGTATTTTAAGATAAAATCTTACGCTATTAAAGAAAAAACTCCCAGCTCGCTGAAATATGTTCATTTGCTGAAAACCAACAAAACCACGAAAAGTTCTTGTATTTGAAGATAAAATCTTTTTGCTTTGAAGAAGAAAGATCTAGCTGACTGAAGTAAGTTCATTAGATGAAAACCAACAATAATTGACAAGAACCACGAAAAGTTCTTGTATTTTAAGATAAAATCTTACGCTATTAAAGAAAAAACTTCTTGCTCGCTGAAATCTGTTCATTTGCTGAAAACCAACAAAACCACGAAAAGTTCTTGTATTTGAAGATAAAATCTTTTTGCTTTGAAGAAGAAAGATCTGGTTGACTGAAATAAGTTCATTAGATGAAAACCAACAAAAATTGACAAGAACCACGAAAACGTCTTGTATTGTAAGATAAAATCTTACGCTATTAAAGAAAAAACTCCCAGCTCGCTGAAATCTGTTCATTTACTGAAAACCAACAAAACCACGAAAAGTTCTTGTATTTGAAGATAAAATCTTTTTGCTTTCAAGAAGAAAGATCCAGCTGACTGCAATAAGTTCATTCGATGAAAACCAACAAAAATTGACAAGAACCACGAAAAGTTCTTGTATTTCAAGATAAAATCTTACGCTATTAAAGAAAAAACTTCTTGCTCGCTGAAATATGTTCATTTGCTGAAAACCATCAAAACCACGAAAAGTTCTTGTATTTGAAGATAAAATCTTTTTGCTTTGAAGAAGAAAGATCCAGCTGACTGAAATAAGTTCATTAGATGAAAACCAACAAAAATTGACAAGAACCACGAAAAGTTCTTGTATTTTAAGATAAAATCTTACGCTATTCAGGAAAAAACTTCCAGCTCGCTGAAATATGTTCATTTGCTGAAAACCATCAAAACCACGAAAAGTTCTTGTATTTGAAGATAAAATCTTTTTGCTTTGAAGAAGAAAGATCTAGCTGACTGAAATAAGTTCATTAGATGAAAACCAACAAAAATTGACAAGAACCACGAAAAGTTCTTGAATTTTAAGATAAAATCTTACGCTATTAAAGAAAAAACTCCCAGCTCGCTGAAATCTGTTCATTTGCTGAAAACCAACAAAACCACGAAAAGTTCTTGTATTTGAAGATAAAATCTTTTTGCTTTGAAGAAGAAAGATCGAGCTGACTGAAATATGTTCATTAGATGAAAACCAACAAAAATTGACAAGAACCACGAAAAGTTCTTGTATTTCAAGATAAAATCTTACGCTATTAAAGAAAAAACTTCTTGCTCGCTGAAATATGTTCATTTGCTGAAAACCATCAAAACCACGAAAAGTTCTTGTATTTGAAGATAAAATCTTTTTGCTTTGAAGAAGAAAGATCTAGCTGACTGAAATAAGTTCATGAGATGAAAACCAACAAAAATTGACAAGAACCACAAAAAGTTCTTGTATTTTAAGATAAAATCTTACGCTATTAAAGAAAAAACTCCCAGCTCGCTGAAATATGTTCATTTGCTGAAAACCAACAAAACCACGAAAAGTTGTTGTATTTGAAGATAAAATCATTTTGCTTTGAAGAAGAAAGATCTAGCTGACTGAAATAAGTTCATTGGATGAAAACGAACAAAAATTGACAAGAACCACGAAAAGTTCTTGTATTTGAAGATAAAATCTTTTTGCTTTGAAGAAGAAAGATCTAGCTGACTGAAATAAGTTCATTAGATGAAAACCAAGAAAAATTGACAGGAACCACGAAAAGTTCTTGTATTTTAAGATAAAATCTTACGCTATTAAAGAAAAAACTTCTTGCTCGCTGAAATATGTTAATTTGCTGAAAACCATCAAAACCACGAAAAGTTCTTGTATTTGAAGATAAAATCTTTTTGCTTTGAAGAAGAAAGATCGAGCTGACTGAAATAAGTTCATTGGATGAAAACCAACAAAAATTGACAAGAACCACGAAAAGTTCTTGTATTTTAAGATAATATCTTACGCTATTAAAGAAAAACCTTCCGGCTCGCTGAAATATGTTCATTTGCTGAAAACCATCAAAACCAGGAAAAGTTCTGGTATTTGAAGATAAAATCTTTTTCCTTTGAAAAAGAAAGATCCAGCTGACTGAAATAAGTTCATTAGATGAAAACCAACAAAAATTGACAAGAACCACGAAAACTTCTTGTATTTTAAGATAAAATCTTACGCTATTAAAGAAAAAACTTCTTGCTCGCTGAAATCTGTTCATTTGCTGAAAACCAACAAAACCACGAAAAGTTCTTGTGTTTGAAGATAAAATCTTTTTGCTGTGAAGAAGAAAGATCTAGCTGACTGAAATAAGTTCATTAGATGAAAACCAACAAAAATTGACAAGAACCACGAAAAGTTCTTGTATTTTAAGATAAAATCTTACTCTATTAAGGAAAAAACTTCCAGCTCGCTGAAATATGTTCATTTGCTGAAAACCATCAAAACCACGAAAAGTTCTTGTATTTGAAGATAAAATCTTTTTGCTTTGAAGAAGAAAGATCTAGCTGACTGAAATAAGTTCATTAGATGAAAACCAACAAAAATTGACAAGAACCACGAAAGGTTCTTGTATTTTAAGATAAAATCTTACTCTATTAAGGAAAAAACTTCCAGCTCACTGAAATATGTTCATTTGCTGAAAACCATCAAAACCACGAAAAGTTCTTGTATTTGAAGATAAAATCTTTTTGCTTTGAAGAAGAAAGATCTGGCTGACTGAAATAAGTTCATTACATGAAAACCAACAAAATTTGACAAGAACCACGAAAAGTTCTTGTATTTTAAGATAAAATCTTACGCTATTAAAGAAAAAACTTCTTGCTCGCTGAAATCTGTTCATTTGCTGAAAACCAACAAAACCACGAAAAGTTCTTGTATTTGAAGATAAAATCTTTTTGCTTTGAAGAAGAAAGATCCAGCTGACTGAAATAAGTTCATTACATGAAAACCAACAAAATTTGACAAGAACCACGAAAAGTTCTTGTATTTTAAGATAAAATCTTACGCTATTGAAGAAAAAACATCTTGCTCGCTGAAATATGTTAATTTGCTGAAAACCATCAAAACCACGAAAAGTTCTTGTATTTGAAGATAAAATCTTTTTGCTTTGAAGAAGAAAGATCGAGCTGACTGAAATAAGTTCATTGGATAAAAACCAACAAAAATTGACAAGAACCACGAAAAGTTCTTGTATTTTAAGATAATATCTTACGCTATTAAAGAAAAACCTTCCGGCTCGCTGAAATATGTTCATTTGCTGAAAACCATCAAAACCAGGAAAAGTTCTGGTATTTGAAGATAAAATCTTTTTCCTTTGAAAAAGAAAGATCCAGCTGACTGAAATAAGTTCATTAGATGAAAACCAACAAAAATTGACAAGAACCACGAAAACTTCTTGTATTTTAAGATAAAATCTTACGCTATTAAAGAAAAAACTTCTTGCTCGCTGAAATCTGTTCATTTGCTGAAAACCAACAAAACCACGAAAAGTTCTTGTATTTGAAGATAAAATCTTTTTGCTGTGAAGAAGATCTAGCTGACTGAAATAAGTTCATTAGATGAAAACCAACAAAAATTGACAAGAACCACGAAAAGTTCTTGTATTTTAAGATAAAATCTTACTCTATTAAGGAAAAAACTTCCAGCTCGCTGAAATATGTTCATTTGCTGAAAACCATCAAAACCACGAAAAGTTCTTGTATTTGAAGATAAAATCTTTTTGCTTTGAAGAAGAAAGATCCAGCTGACTGAAATAAGTTCATTAGATGAAAACCAACAAAAATTGACAAGAACCACGAAAAGTTCTTGTATTTTAAGATAAAATCTTACGCTATTAAGGAAAAAACTTCCAGCTCGCTGAAATATGTTCATTTGCTGAAAACCATCAAAACCACGAAAAGTTCTTGTATTTGAAGATAAAATCTTTTTGCTTTGAAGAAGAAAGATCTAGCTGACTGAAATAAGTTCATTAGATGAAAACCAACAAAAATTGACAAGAACCACGAAAAGTTCTTGAATTTTAAGATAAAATCTTACGCTATTAAAGAAAAAACTCCCAGCTCGCTGAAATCTGTTCATTTGCTGAAAACCAACAAAACCACGAAAAGTTCTTGTATTTGAAGATAAAATCTTTTTGCTTTGAAGAAGAAAGATCGAGCTGACTGAAATAAGTTCATTAGATGAAAACCAACAAAAATTGACAAGAACCACGAAAAGTTCTTGTATTTCAAGATAAAATCTTACGCTATTAAAGAAAAAACTTCTTGCTCGCTGAAATATGTTCATTTGCTGAAAACCATCAAAACCACGAAAAGTTCTTGTATTTGAAGATAAAATCTTTTTGCTTTGAAGAAGAAAGATCTAGCTGACTGAAATAAGTTCATGAGATGAAAACCAACAAAAATTGACAAGAACCACAAAAAGTTCTTGTATTTTAAGATAAAATCTTACGCTATTAAAGAAAAAACTCCCAGCTCGCTGAAATATGTTCATTTGCTGAAAACCAACAAAACCACGAAAAGTTGTTGTATTTGAAGATAAAATCATTTTGCTTTGAAGAAGAAAGATCTAGCTGACTGAAATAAGTTCATTGGATGAAAACGAACAAAAATTGACAAGAACCACGAAAAGTTCTTGTATTTGAAGATAAAATCTTTTTGCTTTGAAGAAGAAAGATCTAGCTGACTGAAATAAGTTCATTAGATGAAAACCAAGAAAAATTGACAGGAACCACGAAAAGTTCTTGTATTTTAAGATAAAATCTTACGCTATTAAAGAAAAAACTTCTTGCTCGCTGAAATATGTTAATTTGCTGAAAACCATCAAAACCACGAAAAGTTCTTGTATTTGAAGATAAAATCTTTTTGCTTTGAAGAAGAAAGATCGAGCTGACTGAAATAAGTTCATTGGATGAAAACCAACAAAAATTGACAAGAACCACGAAAAGTTCTTGTATTTTAAGATAATATCTTACGCTATTAAAGAAAAACCTTCCGGCTCGCTGAAATATGTTCATTTGCTGAAAACCATCAAAACCAGGAAAAGTTCTGGTATTTGAAGATAAAATCTTTTTCCTTTGAAAAAGAAAGATCCAGCTGACTGAAATAAGTTCATTAGATGAAAACCAACAAAAATTGACAAGAACCACGAAAACTTCTTGTATTTTAAGATAAAATCTTACGCTATTAAAGAAAAAACTTCTTGCTCGCTGAAATCTGTTCATTTGCTGAAAACCAACAAAACCACGAAAAGTTCTTGTATTTGAAGATAAAATCTTTTTGCTGTGAAGAAGAAAGATCTAGCTGACTGAAATAAGTTCATTAGATGAAAACCAACAAAAATTGACAAGAACCACGAAAAGTTCTTGTATTTTAAGATAAAATCTTACTCTATTAAGGAAAAAACTTCCAGCTCGCTGAAATATGTTCATTTGCTGAAAACCATCAAAACCACGAAAAGTTCTTGTATTTGAAGATAAAATCTTTTTGCTTTGAAGAAGAAAGATCTAGCTGACTGAAATAAGTTCATTAGATGAAAACCAACAAAAATTGACAAGAACCACGAAAGGTTCTTGTATTTTAAGATAAAATCTTACTCTATTAAGGAAAAAACTTCCAGCTCACTGAAATATGTTCATTTGCTGAAAACCATCAAAACCACGAAAAGTTCTTGTATTTGAAGATAAAATCTTTTTGCTTTGAAGAAGAAAGATCTGGCTGACTGAAATAAGTTCATTACATGAAAACCAACAAAATTTGACAAGAACCACGAAAAGTTCTTGTATTTTAAGATAAAATCTTACGCTATTAAAGAAAAAACTTCTTGCTCGCTGAAATCTGTTCATTTGCTGAAAACCAACAAAACCACGAAAAGTTCTTGTATTTGAAGATAAAATCTTTTTGCTTTGAAGAAGAAAGATCCAGCTGACTGAAATAAGTTCATTACATGAAAACCAACAAAATTTGACAAGAACCACGAAAAGTTCTTGTATTTTAAGATAAAATCTTACGCTATTGAAGAAAAAACATCTTGCTCGCTGAAATATGTTAATTTGCTGAAAACCATCAAAACCACGAAAAGTTCTTGTATTTGAAGATAAAATCTTTTTGCTTTGAAGAAGAAAGATCGAGCTGACTGAAATAAGTTCATTGGATAAAAACCAACAAAAATTGACAAGAACCACGAAAAGTTCTTGTATTTTAAGATAATATCTTACGCTATTAAAGAAAAACCTTCCGGCTCGCTGAAATATGTTCATTTGCTGAAAACCATCAAAACCAGGAAAAGTTCTGGTATTTGAAGATAAAATCTTTTTCCTTTGAAAAAGAAAGATCCAGCTGACTGAAATAAGTTCATTAGATGAAAACCAACAAAAATTGACAAGAACCACGAAAACTTCTTGTATTTTAAGATAAAATCTTCCGCTATTAAAGAAAAAACTTCTTGCTCGCTGAAATCTGTTCATTTGCTGAAAACCAACAAAACCACGAAAAGTTCTTGTATTTGAAGATAAAATCTTTTTGCTGTGAAGAAGATCTAGCTGACTGAAATAAGTTCATTAGATGAAAACCAACAAAAATTGACAAGAACCACGAAAAGTTCTTGTATTTTAAGATAAAATCTTACTCTATTAAGGAAAAAACTTCCAGCTCGCTGAAATATGTTCATTTGCTGAAAACCATCAAAACCACGAAAAGTTCTTGTATTTGAAGATAAAATCTTTTTGCTTTGAAGAAGAAAGATCTAGCTGACTGAAATAAGTTCATTAGATGAAAACCAACAAAAATTGACAAGAACCACGAAAGGTTCTTGTATTTTAAGATAAAATCTTACTCTATTAAGGAAAAAACTTCCAGCTCACTGAAATATGTTCATTTGCTGAAAACCATCAAAACCACGAAAAGTTCTTGTATTTGAAGATAAAATCTTTTTGCTTTGAAGAAGAAAGATCTGGCTGACTGAAATAAGTTCATTACATGAAAACCAACAAAATTTGACAAGAACCACGAAAAGTTCTTGTATTTTAAGATAAAATCTTACGCTATTAAAGAAAAAACTTCTTGCTCGCTGAAATCTGTTCATTTGCTGAAAACCAACAAAACCACGAAAAGTTCTTGTATTTGAAGATAAAATCTTTTTGCTTTGAAGAAGAAAGATCCAGCTGACTGAAATAAGTTCATTACATGAAAACCAACAAAATTTGACAAGAACCACGAAAAGTTCTTGTATTTTAAGATAAAATCTTACGCTATTGAAGAAAAAACATCTTGCTCGCTGAAATATGTTAATTTGCTGAAAACCATCAAAACCACGAAAAGTTCTTGTATTTGAAGATAAAATCTTTTTGCTTTGAAGAAGAAAGATCGAGCTGACTGAAATAAGTTCATTGGATAAAAACCAACAAAAATTGACAAGAACCACGAAAAGTTCTTGTATTTTAAGATAATATCTTACGCTATTAAAGAAAAACCTTCCGGCTCGCTGAAATATGTTCATTTGCTGAAAACCATCAAAACCAGGAAAAGTTCTGGTATTTGAAGATAAAATCTTTTTCCTTTGAAAAAGAAAGATCTAGCTGACTGAAATAAGTTCATGAGATGAAAACCAACAAAAATTGACAAGAACCACGAAAACTTCTTGTATTTTAAGATAAAATCTTACGCTATTAAAGAAAAAACTTCTTGCTCGCTGAAATCTGTTCATTTGCTGAAAACCAACAAAACCACGAAAAGTTCTTGTATTTGAAGATAAAATCTTTTTGCTGTGAAGAAGAAAGATCTCGCTGACTGAAATAAGTTCATTAGATGAAAACCAACAAAAATTGACAAGAACCACGAAAAGTTCTTGTATTTTAAGATAAAATCTTACTCTATTAAGGAAAAAACTTCCAGCTCGCTGAAATATGTTCATTTGCTGAAAACCATCAAAACCACGAAAAGTTCTTGTATTTGAAGATAAAATCTTTTTGCTTTGAAGAAGAAAGATCTAGCTGACTGAAATAAGTTAATTAGATGAAAACCAACAAAAATTGACAAGAACCACGAAAGGTTCTTGTATTTTAAGATAAAATCTTACTCTATTAAGGAAAAAACTTCCAGCTCACTGAAATATGTTCATTTGCTGAAAACCATCAAAACCACGAAAAGTTCTTGTATTTGAAGATAAAATCTTTTTGCTTTGAAGAAGAAAGATCTGGCTGACTGAAATAAGTTCATTACATGAAAACCAACAAAATTTGACAAGAACCACGAAAAGTTCTTGTATTTTAAGATAAAATCTTACGCTATTAAAGAAAAAACTTCTTGCTCGCTGAAATCTGTTCATTTGCTGAAAACCAACAAAACCACGAAAAGTTCTTGTATTTGAAGATAAAATCTTTTTGCTTTGAAGAAGAAAGATCCAGCTGACTGAAATAAGTTCATTACATGAAAACCAACAAAATTTGACAAGAACCACGAAAAGTTCTTGTATTTTAAGATAAAATCTTACGCTATTAAAGAAAAAACTTCTTGCTCGCTGAAATCTGTTCATTTGCTGAAATCCAACAAAACCACGAAAAGTTCTTGTATTTGATGATAAAATCTTTTTGCTTTGAAGAAGAAAGATCTACCTGACTGAAATCAGTTCATTAGATGAAAACCAACAAAAATTGACAAGAACAACGAAAAGTTCTTGTATTTTAAGATAAAATCTTACACTATTGAAGAAAAAACATCTTGCTCGCTGAAATATGTTCATTTGCTGAAAACCATCAAAACCACGAAAAGTTCTTGTATTTGAAGATAAAATCTTTTTGCTTTGAAGAAGAAAGATCGAGCTGACTGAAATAAGTTCATTAGATGAAAACCAACAAAAATTGACAAGAACCACGAAAACTTCTTGTATTTTAAGATAAAATCTTACGCTATGAAAGAAAAAACTTCTTGCTCGCTGAAATCTGTTCATTTGCTGAAAACCAACAAAACCACGAAAAGTTCTTGTATTTGAAGATAAAATCTTTTTGCTGTGAAGAAGAAAGATCTAGCTGACTGAAATAAGTTCATTAGATGAAAACCAACAAAAATTGACAAGAACCACGAAAAGTTCTTGTATTTTAAGATAAAAACTTACGCTATTAAAGAAAAAACTCCCAGCTCGCTGAAATATGTTCATTTGCGGAAAACCATGAAAACCACGAAAAGTTCTTGTATTTGAAGAGAAAATCTTTTTGCTTTGAAGAAGAAAGATCGAGCTGACTGAAATAAGTTCATTAGATGAAAACCAACAAAAATTGACAAGAACCACGAAAAGTTCTTGTATTTTAAGATAAAATCTTACTCTATTAAGGAAAAAACTTCCAGCTCGCTGAAATATGTTCATTTGCTGAAAACCATCAAAACCACGAAAAGTTCTTGTATTTGAAGATAAAATCTTTTTGCTTTGAAGAAGAAAGATCTGGCTGACTGAAATAAGTTCATTACATGAAAACCAACAAAATTTGACAAGAACCACGAAAAGTTCTTGTATTTTAAGATAAAATCTTACGCTATTAAAGAAAAAACTTCTTGCTCGCTGAAATCTGTTCATTTGCTGAAAACCAACAAAACTACGAAAAGTTCTTGTATTTGAAGATAAAATCTTTTTGCTTTGAAGAAGAAAGATCCAGCTGACTGAAATAAGTTCATTACATGAAAACCAACAAAATTTGACAAGAACCACGAAAAGTTCTTGTATTTTAAGATAAAATCTTACGCTATTAAAGAAAAAACTTCTTGCTCGCTGAAATCTGTTCATTTGCTGAAATCCAACAAAACCAGGAAAAGTTCTGGTATTTGAAGATAAAATCTTTTTCCTTTGAAGAAGAAAGATCTAGCTGACTGAAATAAGTTCATTAGATGAAAACCAACAAAAATTGACAAGAACCACGAAAAGTTCTTGTATTTTAAGATAAAATCTTACGCTATTAAAGAAAAAACTTCTTGCTCGCTGAAATCTGTTCATTTGCTGAAAACCAACAAAACCACGAAAAGTTCTTGTATTTGAAGATAAAATCTTTTTGCTGTGAAGAAGAAAGATCTAGCTGACTGAAATAAGTTCATTAGATGAAAACCAACAAAAATTGACAAGAACCACGAAAAGTTCTTGTATTTTAAGATAAAAACTTACGCTATTAAAGAAAAAACTCCCAGCTCGCTGAAATATGTTCATTTGCGGAAAACCATGAAAACCACGAAAAGTTCTTGTATTTGAAGATAAAATCTTTGTGCTTTGAAGAAGAATGATCTAGCTGACTGAAATAAGTTCATTAGATGAAAACCAACAAAAATTGACAAGAACCACGAAAAGTTCTTGTATTTTAAGATAAAATCTTACTCTATTAAGGAAAAAACTTCCAGCTCGCTGAAATATGTTCATTTGCTGAAAACCATCAAAACCACGAAAAGTTCTTGTATTTTAAGATAAAATCTTTTTGCTTTGAAGAAGAAAGATCTCGCTGACTGAAATAAGTTCATTAGATGAAAACCAACAAAAATTGACAAGAACCACGAAAAGTTCTTGAATTTTAAGATAAAATCTTACGCTATTAAAGAAAAAACTCCCAGCTCGCTGAAATCTGTTCATTTGCTGAAAACCAACAAAACCACGAAAAGTTCTTGTATTTGAAGATAAAATCTTTTTGCTTTGAAGAAGAAAGATCGAGCTGACTGAAATAAGTTCATTAGATGAAAACCAACAAAAATTGACAAGAACCACGAAAAGTTCTTGTATTTCAAGATAAAATCTTACGCTATTAAAGAAAAAACTTCTTGCTCGCTGAAATATGTTCATTTGCTGAAAACCATCAAAACCACGAAAAGTTCTTGTATTTGAAGATAAAATCTTTTTGCTTTGAAGAAGAAAGTTCTAGCTGACTGAAATAAGTTCATGAGATGAAAACCAACAAAAATTGACAAGAACCACAAAAAGTTCTTGTATTTTAAGATAAAATCTTACGCTATTAAAGAAAAAACTCCCAGCTCGCTGAAATATGTTCATTTGCTGAAAACCAACAAAACCACGAAAAGTTGTTGTATTTGAAGATAAAATCATTTTGCTTTGAAGAAGAAAGATCTAGCTGACTGAAATAAGTTCATTGGATGAAAACGAACAAAAATTGACAAGAACCACGAAAAGTTCTTGTATTTGAAGATAAAATCTTTTTGCTTTGAAGAAGAAAGATCTAGCTGACTGAAATAAGTTCATTAGATGAAAACCAAGAAAAATTGACAGGAACCACGAAAAGTTCTTGTATTTTAAGATAAAATCTTACGCTATTAAAGAAAAAACTTCTTGCTCGCTGAAATATGTTAATTTGCTGAAAACCATCAAAACCACGAAAAGTTCTTGTATTTGAAGATAAAATATTTTTGCTTTGAAGAAGAAAGATCGAGCTGACTGAAATAAGTTCATTGGATGAAAACCAACAAAAATTGACAAGAACCACGAAAAGTTCTTGTATTTTAAGATAATATCTTACGCTATTAAAGAAAAACCTTCCGGCTCGCTGAAATATGTTCATTTGCTGAAAACCATCAAAACCAGGAAAAGTTCTGGTATTTGAAGATAAAATCTTTTTCCTTTGAAAAAGAAAGATCCAGCTGACTGAAATAAGTTCATTAGATGAAAACCAACAAAAATTGACAAGAACCACGAAAACTTCTTGTATTTTAAGATAAAATCTTACGCTATTAAAGAAAAAACTTCTTGCTCGCTGAAATCTGTTCATTTGCTGAAATCCAACAAAACCAGGAAAAGTTCTGGTATTTGAAGATAAAATCTTTTTCCTTTGAAGAAGAAAGATCTAGCTGACTGAAATAAGTTCATTAGATGAAAACCAACAAAAATTGACAAGAACCACGAAAAGTTCTTGTATTTTAAGATAAAATCTTACGCTATTAAAGAAAAAACTTCTTGCTCGCTGAAATCTGTTCATTTGCTGAAAACCAACAAAACCACGAAAAGTTCTTGTATTTGAAGATAAAATCTTTTTGCTGTGAAGAAGAAAGATCTAGCTGACTGAAATAAGTTCATTAGATGAAAACCAACAAAAATTGACAAGAACCACGAAAAGTTCTTGTATTTTAAGATAAAAACTTACGCTATTAAAGAAAAAACTCCCAGCTCGCTGAAATATGTTCATTTGCGGAAAACCATGAAAACCACGAAAAGTTCTTGTATTTGAAGATAAAATCTTTGTGCTTTGAAGAAGAATGATCTAGCTGACTGAAATAAGTTCATTAGATGAAAACCAACAAAAATTGACAAGAACCACGAAAAGTTCTTGTATTTTAAGATAAAATCTTACTCTATTAAGGAAAAAACTTCCAGCTCGCTGAAATATGTTCATTTGCTGAAAACCATCAAAACCACGAAAAGTTCTTGCATTTGAAGATAAAATCTTTTTGCTTTGAAGAAGAAAGATCTCGCTGACTGAAATAAGTTCATTAGATGAAAACCAACAAAAATTGACAAGAACCACGAAAAGTTCTTGAATTTTAAGATAAAATCTTACGCTATTAAAGAAAAAACTCCCAGCTCGCTGAAATCTGTTCATTTGCTGAAAACCAACAAAACCACGAAAAGTTCTTGTATTTGAAGATAAAATCTTTTTGCTTTGAAGAAGAAAGATCGAGCTGACTGAAATAAGTTCATTAGATGAAAACCAACAAAAATTGACAAGAACCACGAAAAGTTCTTGTATTTCAAGATAAAATCTTACGCTATTAAAGAAAAAACTTCTTGCTCGCTGAAATATGTTCATTTGCTGAAAACCATCAAAACCACGAAAAGTTCTTGTATTTGAAGATAAAATCTTTTTGCTTTGAAGAAGAAAGATCTAGCTGACTGAAATAAGTTCATGAGATGAAAACCAACAAAAATTGACAAGAACCACAAAAAGTTCTTGTATTTTAAGATAAAATCTTACGCTATTAAAGAAAAAACTCCCAGCTCGCTGAAATATGTTCATTTGCTGAAAACCAACAAAACCACGAAAAGTTGTTGTATTTGAAGATAAAATCATTTTGCTTTGAAGAAGAAAGATCTAGCTGACTGAAATAAGTTCATTGGATGAAAACGAACAAAAATTGACAAGAACCACGAAAAGTTCTTGTATTTGAAGATAAAATCTTTTTGCTTTGAAGAAGAAAGATCTAGCTGACTGAAATAAGTTCATTAGATGAAAACCAAGAAAAATTGACAGGAACCACGAAAAGTTCTTGTATTTTAAGATAAAATCTTACGCTATTAAAGAAAAAACTTCTTGCTCGCTGAAATATGTTAATTTGCTGAAAACCATCAAAACCACGAAAAGTTCTTGTATTTGAAGATAAAATATTTTTGCTTTGAAGAAGAAAGATCGAGCTGACTGAAATAAGTTCATTGGATGAAAACCAACAAAAATTGACAAGAACCACGAAAAGTTCTTGTATTTTAAGATAATATCTTACGCTATTAAAGAAAAACCTTCCGGCTCGCTGAAATATGTTCATTTGCTGAAAACCATCAAAACCAGGAAAAGTTCTGGTATTTGAAGATAAAATCTTTTTCCTTTGAAAAAGAAAGATCCAGCTGACTGAAATAAGTTCATTAGATGAAAACCAACAAAAATTGACAAGAACCACGAAAACTTCTTGTATTTTAAGATAAAATCTTACGCTATTAAAGAAAAAACTTCTTGCTCGCTGAAATCTGTTCATTTGCTGAAAACCAACAAAACCACGAAAAGTTCTTGTATTTGAAGATAAAATCTTTTTGCTGTGAAGAAGAAAGATCTAGCTGACTGAAATAAGTTCATTAGATGAAAACCAACAAAAATTGACAAGAACCACGAAAAGTTCTTGTATTTTAAGATAAAATCTTACTCTATTAAGGAAAAAACTTCCAGCTCGCTGAAATATGTTCATTTGCTGAAAACCATCAAAACCACGAAAAGTTCTTGTATTTGAAGATAAAATCTTTTTGCTTTGAAGAAGAAAGATCTAGCTGACTGAAATAAGTTCATTAGATGAAAACCAACAAAAATTGACAAGAACCACGAAAGGTTCTTGTATTTTAAGATAAAATCTTACTCTATTAAGGAAAAAACTTCCAGCTCACTGAAATATGTTCATTTGCTGAAAACCATCAAAACCACGAAAAGTTCTTGTATTTGAAGATAAAATCTTTTTGCTTTGAAGAAGAAAGATCTGGCTGACTGAAATAAGTTCATTACATGAAAACCAACAAAATTTGACAAGAACCACGAAAAGTTCTTGTATTTTAAGATAAAATCTTACGCTATTAAAGAAAAAACTTCTTGCTCGCTGAAATCTGTTCATTTGCTGAAAACCAACAAAACCATGAAAAGCTCTTGTATTTGAAGATAAAATCTTTTTGCTTTGAAGAAGAAAGATCCAGCTGACTGAAATAAGTTCATTAGATGAAAACCAACAAAATTTGACAAGAACCACGAAAAGTTCTTGTATTTTAAGATAAAATCTTACGCTATTAAAGAAAAAACTTCTTGCTCGCTGAAATCTGTTCATTTGCTGAAATCCAACAAAACCACGAAAAGTTCTTGTATTTGATGATAAAATCTTTTTGCTTTGAAGAAGAAAGATCTACCTGACTGAAATCAGTTCATTAGATGAAAACCAACAAAAATTGACAAGAACCACGAAAAGTTCTTGTATTTTAAGATAAAATCTTACGCTATTGAAGAAAAAACATCTTGCTCGCTGAAATATGTTCATTTGCTGAAAACCATCAAAACCACGAAACGTTCTTGTATTTGAAGATAAAATCTTTTTGCTTTGAAGAAGAAAGATCGAGCTGACTGAAATAAGTTCATTAGATGAAAACCAAGAAAAATTGACAAGAACCACGAAAAGTTCTTGTATTTTAAGATAAAATCTTACGCTATTGAAGAAAAAACATCTTGCTCGCTGAAATATGTTAATTTGCTGAAAACCATCAAAACCACGAAAAGTTCTTGTATTTGAAGATAAAATCTTTTTGCTTTGAAGAAGAAAGATCGAGCTGACTGAAATAAGTTCATTGGATAAAAACCAACAAAAATTGACAAGAACCACGAAAAGTTCTTGTATTTTAAGATAATATCTTACGCTATTAAAGAAAAACCTTCCGGCTCGCTGAAATATGTTCATTTGCTGAAAACCATCAAAACCAGGAAAAGTTCTGGTATTTGAAGATAAAATCTTTTTCCTTTGAAAAAGAAAGATCTAGCTGACTGAAATAAGTTCATTAGATGAAAACCAACAAAAATTGACAAGAACCACGAAAACTTCTTGTATTTTAAGATAAAATCTTACGCTATTAAAGAAAAAACTTCTTGCTCGCTGAAATCTGTTCATTTGCTGAAAACCAACAAAACCACGAAAAGTTCTTGTATTTGAAGATAAAATCTTTTTGCTGTGAAGAAGAAAGATCTCGCTGACTGAAATAAGTTCATTAGATGAAAACCAACAAAAATTGACAAGAACCACGAAAAGTTCTTGTATTTTAAGATAAAATCTTACTCTATTAAGGAAAAAACTTCCAGCTCGCTGAAATATGTTCATTTGCTGAAAACCATCAAAACCACGAAAAGTTCTTGTATTTGAAGATAAAATCTTTTTGCTTTGAAGAAGAAAGATCTAGCTGACTGAAATAAGTTCATTAGATGAAAACCAACAAAAATTGACAAGAACCACGAAAGGTTCTTGTATTTTAAGATAAAATCTTACTCTATTAAGGAAAAAACTTCCAGCTCACTGAAATATGTTCATTTGCTGAAAACCATCAAAACCACGAAAAGTTCTTGTATTTGAAGATAAAATCTTTTTGCTTTGAAGAAGAAAGATCTGGCTGACTGAAATAAGTTCATTACATGAAAACCAACAAAATTTGACAAGAACCACGAAAAGTTCTTGTATTTTAAGATAAAATCTTACGCTATTAAAGAAAAAACTTCTTGCTCGCTGAAATCTGTTCATTTGCTGAAAACCAACAAAACCACGAAAAGTTCTTGTATTTGAAGATAAAATCTTTTTGCTTTGAAGAAGAAAGATCCAGCTGACTGAAATAAGTTCATTACATGTAAACCAACAAAATTTGACAAGAACCACGAAAAGTTCTTGTATTTTAAGATAAAATCTTACGCTATGAAAGAAAAAACTTCTTGCTCGCTGAAATTTGTTCATTTGCTGAAATCCAACAAAACCACGAAAAGTTCTTGTATTTGATGATAAAATCTTTTTGCTTTGAAGAAGAAAGATCTACCTGACTGAAATCAGTTCATTAGATGAAAACCAACAAAAATTGACAAGAACCACGAAAAGTTCTTGTATTTTAAGATAAAATCTTACGCTATTGAAGAAAAAACATCTTGCTCGCTGAAATATGTTCATTTGCTGAAAACCATCAAAACCACGAAAAGTTCTTGCATTTGAAGATAAAATCTTTTTGCTTTGAAGAAGAAAGATCGAGCTGACTGAAATAAGTTCATTAGATGAAAACCAACAAAAATTGACAAGAACCACGAAAACTTCTTGTATTTTAAGATAAAATCTTACGCTATGAAAGAAAAAACTTCTTGCTCGCTGAAATCTGTTCATTTGCTGAAAACCAACAAAACCACGAAAAGTTCTTGTATTTGAAGATAAAATCTTTTTGCTGTGAAGAAGAAAGATCTAGCTGACTGAAATAAGTTCATTAGATGAAAACCAACAAAAATTGACAAGAACCACGAAAAGTTCTTGTATTTTAAGATAAAAACTTACGCTATTAAAGAAAAAACTCCCAGCTCGCTGAAATATGTTCATTTGCGGAAAACCATGAAAACCACGAAAAGTTCTTGTATTTGAAGAGAAAATCTTTTTGCTTTGAAGAAGAAAGATCGAGCTGACTGAAATAAGTTCATTAGATGAAAACCAACAAAAATTGACAAGAACCACGAAAAGTTCTTGTATTTTAAGATAAAATCTTACTCTATTAAGGAAAAAACTTCCAGCTCGCTGAAATATGTTCATTTGCTGAAAACCATCAAAACCACGAAAAGTTCTTGTATTTGAAGATAAAATCTTTTTGCTTTGAAGAAGAAAGATCTGGCTGACTGAAATAAGTTCATTACATGAAAACCAACAAAATTTGACAAGAACCACGAAAAGTTCTTGTATTTTAAGATAAAATCTTACGCTATTAAAGAAAAAACTTCTTGCTCGCTGAAATCTGTTCATTTGCTGAAAACCAACAAAACCACGAAAAGTTCTTGTATTTGAAGATAAAATCTTTTTGCTTTGAAGAAGAAAGATCCAGCTGACTGAAATAAGTTCATTACATGAAAACCAACAAAATTTGACAAGAACCACGAAAAGTTCTTGTATTTTAAGATAAAATCTTACGCTATTAAAGAAAAAACTTCTTGCTCGCTGAAATCTGTTCATTTGCTGAAATCCAACAAAACCAGGAAAAGTTCTGGTATTTGAAGATAAAATCTTTTTCCTTTGAAGAAGAAAGATCTCGCTGACTGAAATAAGTTCATTAGATGAAAACCAACAAAAATTGACAAGAACCACGAAAAGTTCTTGTATTTTAAGATAAAATCTTACGCTATTAAAGAAAAAACTTCTTGCTCGCTGAAATCTGTTCATTTGCTGAAAACCAACAAAACCACGAAAAGTTCTTGTATTTGAAGATAAAATCTTTTTGCTGTGAAGAAGAAAGATCTAGCTGACTGAAATAAGTTCATTAGATGAAAACCAACAAAAATTGACAAGAACCACGAAAAGTTCTTGTATTTTAAGATAAAAACTTACGCTATTAAAGAAAAAACTCCCAGCTCGCTGAAATATGTTCATTTGCGGAAAACCATGAAAACCACGAAAAGTTCTTGTATTTGAAGATAAAATCTTTTTGCTTTGAAGAAGAAAGATCTAGCTGACTGAAATAAGTTCATTAGATGAAAACCAACAAAAATTGACAAGAACCACGAAAAGTTCTTGTATTTTAAGATAAAATCTTACTCTATTAAGGAAAAAACTTCCAGCTCGCTG
Source organism: Heptranchias perlo (assembly GCF_035084215.1). Lineage (NCBI taxonomy): Eukaryota > Metazoa > Chordata > Chondrichthyes > Hexanchiformes > Hexanchidae > Heptranchias > Heptranchias perlo. The sequence continues at coordinate 22,782 of NW_027139033.1, read as the reverse complement.
AAATATGTTCATTTGCTGAAAACCATCAAAACCACGAAAAGTTCTTGCATTTGAAGATAAAATCTTTTTGCTTTGAAGAAGAAAGATCTCGCTGACTGAAATAAGTTCATTAGATGAAAACCAACAAAAATTGACAAGAACCACGAAAGGTTCTTGTATTTTAAGATAAAATCTTACTCTATTAAGGAAAAAACTTCCAGCTCACTGAAATATGTTCATTTGCTGAAAACCATCAAAACCACGAAAAGTTCTTGTATTTGAAGATAAAATCTTTTTGCTTTGAAGAAGAAAGATCTGGCTGACTGAAATAAGTTAATTAGATGAAAACCAACAAAATTTGACAAGAACCACGAAAAGTTCTTGTATTTTAAGATAAAATCTTACGCTATTAAAGAAAAAACTTCTTGCTCGCTGAAATCTGTTCATTTGCTGAAAACCAACAAAACCATGAAAAGTTCTTGTATTTGAAGATAAAATCTTTTTGCTTTGAAGAAGAAAGATCTGGTTGACTGAAATAAGTTCATTAGATGAAAACCAACAAAAATTGACAAGAACCACGAAAACGTCTTGTATTGTAAGATGAAATCTTACGCTATTAAAGAAAAAACTCCCAGCTCGCTGAAATCAGTTCATTTACTGAAAACCAACAAAACCACGAAAAGTTCTTGTATTTGAAGATAAAATCTTTTTGCTTTGAAGAAGAAAGATCCAGCTGACTGAAATAAGTTCATTAGATGAAAACCAACAAAAATTGACAAGAACCACGAAAAGTTCTTGTATTTCAAGATAAAATCTTACGCTATTAAAGAAAAAAACTTCTTGCTCGCTGAAATATGTTCATTTGCTGAAAACCATCAAAACCACGAAAAGTTCTTGTATTTGAAGATAAAATCTTTTTGCTTTGAAGAAGAAAGATCCAGCTGACTGAAATAAGTTCATTAGATGAAAACCAACAAAAATTGACAAGAACCACGAAAAGTTCTTGTATTTTAAGATAAAATCTTACGCTATTAAGGAAAAAACTTCCAGCTCGCTGAAATATGTTCATTTGCTGAAAACCATCAAAACCACGAAAAGTTCTTGTATTTGAAGATGAAATCTTTTTGCTTTGAAGAAGAAAGATCTAGCTGACTGAAATAAGTTCATTAGATGAAAACCAACAAAAATTGACAAGAACCACGAAAAGTTCTTGAATTTTAAGATAAAATCTTACGCTATTAAAGAAAAAACTCCCAGCTCGCTGAAATCTGTTCATTTGCTGAAAACCAACAAAACCACGAAAAGTTCTTGTATTTGAAGATAAAATCTTTTTGCTTTGAAGAAGAAAGATCGAGCTGACTGAAATAAGTTCATTAGATGAAAACCAACAAAAATTGACAAGAACCACGAAAAGTTCTTGTATTTCAAGATAAAATCTTACGCTATTAAAGAAAAAACTTCTTGCTCGCTGAAATATGTTCATTTGCTGAAAACCATCAAAACCACGAAAAGTTCTTGTATTTGAAGATAAAATATTTTTGCTTTGAAGAAGAAAGATCTAGCTGACTGAAATAAGTTCATGAGATGAAAACCAACAAAAATTGACAAGAACCACAAAAAGTTCTTGTATTTTAAGATAAAATCTTACGCTATTAAAGAAAAAACTCCCAGCTCGCTGAAATATGTTCATTTGCTGAAAACCAACAAAACCACGAAAAGTTGTTGTATTTGAAGATAAAATCATTTTGCTTTGAAGAAGAAAGATCTAGCTGACTGAAATAAGTTCATTGGATGAAAACGAACAAAAATTGACAAGAACCACGAAAAGTTCTTGTATTTTAAGATAAAATCTTACGCTATTGAAGAAAAAACATCTTGCTCGCTGAAATATGTTAATTTGCTGAAAACCATCAAAACCACGAAAAGTTCTTGTATTTGAAGATAAAATCTTTTTGCTTTGAAGAAGAAAGATCGAGCTGACTGAAATAAGTTCATTGGATGAAAACCAACAAAAATTGACAAGAACCACGAAAAGTTCTTGTATTTTAAGATAATATCTTACGCTATTAAAGAAAAACCTTCCGGCTCGCTGAAATATGTTCATTTGCTGAAAACCATCAAAACCAGGAAAAGTTCTGGTATTTGAAGATAAAATCTTTTTGCTTTGAAGAAGAAAGATCGAGCTGACTGAAATAAGTTCATTAGATGAAAACCAACAAAAATTGACAAGAACCACGAAAACTTCTTGTATTTTAAGATAAAATCTTACGCTATTAAAGAAAAAACTTCTTGCTCGCTGAAATCTGTTCATTTGCTGAAAACCAACAAAACCACGAAAAGTTCTTGTATTTGAAGATAAAATCTTTTTGCTGTGAAGAAGAAAGATCTAGCTGACTGAAATAAGTTCATTAGATGAAAACCAACAAAAATTGACAAGAACCACGAAAAGTTCTTGTATTTTAAGATAAAATCTTACGCTATTAAAGAAAAAACTTCTTGCTCGCTGAAATCTGTTCATTTGCTGAAAACCAACAAAACCACGAAAAGTTCTTGTATTTGAAGATAAAATCTTTTTGCTGTGAAGAAGAAAGATCCAGCTGACTGAAATAAGTTCATTAGATGAAAACCAACAAAAATTGACAAGAACCACGAAAAGTTCTTGTATTTTAAGATAAAAACTTACGCTATCAAAGAAAAAACTCCCAGCTCGCTGAAATATGTTCATTTGCGGAAAACCATGAAAACCACGAAAAGTTCTTGTATTTGAAGATAAAATCTTTTTGCTTTGAAGAAGAAAGATCTAGCTGACTGAAATAAGTTCATTAGATGAAAACCAACCAAAATTGACAAGAACCACGAAAAGTTCTTGTATTTTAAGATAAAATCTTACTCTATTAAGGAAAAAACTTCCAGCTCGCTGAAATATGTTCATTTGCTGAAAACCATCAAAACCACGAAAAGTTCTTGCATTTGAAGATAAAATCTTTTTGCTTTGAAGAAGAAAGATCTCGCTGACTGAAATAAGTTCATTAGATGAAAACCAACAAAAATTGACAAGAACCACGAAAGGTTCTTGTATTTTAAGATAAAATCTTACTCTATTAAGGAAAAAACTTCCAGCTCACTGAAATATGTTCATTTGCTGAAAACCATCAAAACCACGAAAAGTTCTTGTATTTGAAGATAAAATCTTTTTGCTTTGAAGAAGAAAGATCTGGCTGACTGAAATAAGTTCATTAGATGAAAACCAACAAAATTTGACAAGAACCACGAAAAGTTCTTGTATTTTAAGATAAAATCTTACGCTATTAAAGAAAAAACTTCTTGCTCGCTGAAATCTGTTCATTTGCTGAAAACCAACAAAACCATGAAAAGTTCTTGTATTTGAAGATAAAATCTTTTTGCTTTGAAGAAGAAAGATCCAGCTGACTGAAATAAGTTCATTAGATGAAAACCAACAAAAATTGACAAGAACCACGAAAAGTTCTTGTATTTTAAGATAAAATCTTACGCTATTGAGGAAAAAACTCCCAGCTCGCAGAAATATGTTAATTTGCTGAAAACCAACAAAACCACGAAAAGTTCTTGTATTTGAAGATAAAATCATTTTGCTTTGAAGAAGAAAGATCTCGCTGACTGAAATAAGTTCATTGGATGAAAACGAACAAAAATTGACAAGAACCACGAAAAGTTCTTGTATTTTAAGATAAAATCTTACTCTATTAAGGAAAAAACTTCCAGCTCGCTGAAATATGTTCATTTGCTGAAAACCATCAAAACCACGAAAAGTTCTTGCATTTGAAGATAAAATCTTTTTGCTTTGAAGAAGAAAGATCTCGCTGACTGAAATAAGTTCATTAGATGAAAACCAACAAAAATTGACAAGAACCACGAAAGGTTCTTGTATTTTAAGATAAAATCTTACTCTATTAAGGAAAAAACTTCCAGCTCACTGAAATATGTTCATTTGCTGAAAACCATCAAAACCACGAAAAGTTCTTGTATTTGAAGATAAAATCTTTTTGCTTTGAAGAAGAAAGATCTGGCTGACTGAAATAAGTTCATTAGATGAAAACCAACAAAATTTGACAAGAACCACGAAAAGTTCTTGTATTTTAAGATAAAATCTTACGCTATTAAAGAAAAAACTTCTTGCTCGCTGAAATCTGTTCATTTGCTGAAAACCAACAAAACCATGAAAAGTTCTTGTATTTGAAGATAAAATCTTTTTGCTTTGAAGAAGAAAGATCCAGCTGACTGAAATAAGTTCATTAGATGAAAACCAACAAAAATTGACAAGAACCACGAAAAGTTCTTGTATTTTAAGATAAAATCTTACGCTATTGAGGAAAAAACTCCCAGCTCGCAGAAATATGTTCATTTGCTGAAAACCAACAAAACCACGAAAAGTTCTTGTATTTGAAGATAAAATCATTTTGCTTTGAAGAAGAAAGATCTCGCTGACTGAAATAAGTTCATTGGATGAAAACGAACAAAAATTGACAAGAACCACGAAAAGTTCTTGTATTTTAAGATAAAATCTTACTCTATTAAGGAAAAAACTTCCAGCTCGCTGAAATATGTTCATTTGCTGAAAACCATCAAAACCACGAAAAGTTCTTGTATTTGAAGATAAAATCTTTTTGCTTTGAAGAAGAAAGATCCAGCTGACTGAAATAAGTTCATTAGATGAAAACCAACAAAAATTGACAAGAACCATGAAAAGTTCTTGTATTTTAAGATAATATCTTACGCTATTAAAGAAAAACCTTCTGGCTCGCTGAAATATGTTCATTTGCTGAAAACCATCAAAACCACGAAAAGTTCTTGGATTTGAAGATAAAATCTTTTTCCTTTGAAGAAGAAAGATCTAGCTGACTGAAATAAGTTCATTAGATGAAAACCAACAAAAATTGACAAGAACCACGAAAAGTTCTTGTATTTTAAGATAAAATCTTACGCTATTAAAGAAAAAAACTTCTTGCTCGCTGAAATCTGTTCATTTGCTGAAAACCAACAAAACCACGAAAAGTTCTTGTATTTGAAGATAAAATCTTTTTGCTGTGAAGAAGAAAGATCTAGCTGACTGAAATAAGTTCATTAGATGAAAACCCACAAAAATTGACAAGAACCACGAAAAGTTCTTGTATTTTAAGATAAAAACTTACGCTATTAAAGAAAAAACTCCCAGCTCGCTGAAATATGTTCATTTGCGGAAAACCATGAAAACCACGAAAAGTTCTTGTATTTGAAGATAAAATCTTTTTGCTTTGAAGAAGAAAGATCGAGCTGACTGAAATAAGTTCATTAGATGAAAACCAACAAAAATTGACAAGAACCACGAAAAGTTCTTGTATTTTAAGATAAAATCTTACTCTATTAAGGAAAAAACTTCCAGCTCGCTGAAATATGTTCATTTGCTGAAAACCATCAAAACCACGAAAAGTTCTTGTATTTGAAGATAAAATCTTTTTGCTTTGAAGAAGAAAGATCTGGCTGACTGAAATAAGTTCATTAGATGAAAACCAACAAAATTTGACAAGAACCACGAAAAGTTCTTGTATTTTAAGATAAAATCTTACGCTATTAAAGAAAAAACTTCTTGCTCGCTGAAATCTGTTCATTTGCTGAAAACCAACAAAACCACGAAAAGTTCTTGTATTTGAAGATAAAATCTTTTTGCTTTGAAGAAGAAAGATCCAGCTGACTGAAATAAGTTCATTAGATGAAAACCAACAAAAATTGACAAGAACCACGAAAAGTTCTTGTATTTTAAGATAAAATCTTACGCTATTAAAGAAAAAACTTCTTGCTCGCTGAAATCTGTTCATTTGCTGAAAACCAACAAAACCACGAAAAGTTCTTGTATTTGAAGATAAAATCTTTTTGCTGTGAAGAAGAAAGATCTAGCTGACTGAAATAAGTTCATTAGATGAAAACCAACAAAAATTGACAAGAACCACGAAAAGTTCTTGTATTTTAAGATAAAAACTTACGCTATTAAAGAAAAAACTCCCAGCTCGCTGAAATATGTTCATTTGCGGAAAACCAAGAAAACCACGAAAAGTTCTTGTATTTGAAGATAAAATCTTTTTGCTTTGAAGAAGAAAGATCTAGCTGACTGAAATAAGTTCATTAGATGAAAACCAACAAAAATTGACAAGAACCACGAAAAGTTCTTGTATTTTAAGATAAAATCTTACTCTATTAAGGAAAAAACTTCCAGCTCGCTGAAATATGTTCATTTGCTGAAAACCATCAAAACCACGAAAAGTTCTTGCATTTGAAGATAAAATCTTTTTGCTTTGAAGAAGAAAGATCTCGCTGACTGAAATAAGTTCATTAGATGAAAACCAACAAAAATTGACAAGAACCACGAAAGGTTCTTGTATTTTAAGATAAAATCTTACTCTATTAAGGAAAAAACTTCCAGCTCACTGAAATATGTTCATTGGCTGTAAACCATCAAAACCACGAAAAGTTCTTGTATTTGAAGATAAAATCTTTTTGCTTTGAAGAAGAAAGATCTGGCTGACTGAAATAAGTTCATTAGATGAAAACCAACAAAATTTGACAAGAACCACGAAAAGGTCTTGTATTTTAAGATAAAATCTTACGCTATTAAAGAAAAAACTTCTTGCTCGCTGAAATCTGTTCATTTGCTGAAAACCAACAAAACCACGAAAAGTTCTTGTATTTGAAGATAAAATCTTTTTGCTTTGAAGAAGAAAGATCCAGCTGACTGAAATAAGTTCATTGGATGAAAACGAACAAAAATTGACAAGAACCACGAAAAGTTCTTGTATTTTAAGATAAAATCTTACTCTATTAAGGAAAAAACTTCCAGCTCGCTGAAATATGTTCATTTGCTGAAAACCATCAAAACCACGAAAAGTTCTTGTATTTGAAGATAAAATCTTTTTGCTTTGAAGAAGAAAGATCTAGCTGACTGAAATAAGTTCATTAGATGAAAACCAACAAAAATTGACAAGAACCACGAAAAGTTCTTGTATTTTAAGATAATATCTTACGCTATTAAAGAAAAACCTTCCGGCTCGCTGAAATATGTTCATTTGCTGAAAACCATCAAAACCACGAAAAGTTCTTGGATTTGAAAATAAAATCTTTTTCCTTTGAAGAAGAAAGATCTAGCTGACTGAAATAAGTTCATTAGATGAAAACCAACAAAAATTGACAAGAACCACGAAAAGTTCTTGTATTTTAAGATAAAATCTTACGCTATTAAAGAAAAAAACTTCTTGCTCGCTGAAATCTGTTCATTTGCTGAAAACCAACAAAACCACGAAAAGTTGTTGTATTTGAAGATAAAATCATTTTGCTTTGAAGAAGAAAGATCTAGCTGACTGAAATAAGTTCATTGGATGAAAACGAACAAAAATTGACAAGAACCACGAAAAGTTCTTGTATTTGAAGATAAAATCTTTTTGCTTTGAAGAAGAAAGATCTAGCTGACTGAAATAAGTTCATTAGATGAAAACCAAGAAAAATTGACAAGAACCACGAAAAGTTCTTGTATTTTAAGATAAAATCTTACGCTATTGAAGAAAAAACATCTTGCTCGCTGAAATATGTTAATTTGCTGAAAACCATCAAAACCACGAAAAGTTCTTGTATTTGAAGATAAAATCTTTTTGCTTTGAAGAAGAAAGATCGAGCTGACTGAAATAAGTTCATTAGATGAAAACCAACAAAAATTGACAAGAACCACGAAAACTTCTTGTATTTTAAGATAAAATCTTACGCTATTAAAGAAAAAACTTCTTGCTCGCTGAAATCTGTTCATTTGCTGAAAACCAACAAAACCACGAAAAGTTCTTGTATTTGAAGATAAAATCTTTTTGCTGTGAAGAAGAAAGATCTAGCTGACTGAAATAAGTTCATTAGATGAAAACCAACAAAAATTGACAAGAACCACGAAAAGTTCTTGTATTTTAAGATAAAATCTTACTCTATTAAGGAAAAAACTTCCAGCTCGCTGAAATATGTTCATTTGCTGAAAACCATCAAAACCACGAAAAGTTCTTGTATTTGAAGATAAAATCTTTTTGCTTTGAAGAAGAAAGATCTAGCTGACTGAAATAAGTTCATTAGATGAAAACCAACAAAAATTGACAAGAACCACGAAAGGTTCTTGTATTTTAAGATAAAATCTTACTCTATTAAGGAAAAAACTTCCAGCTCACTGAAATATGTTCATTTGCTGAAAACCATCAAAACCACGAAAAGTTCTTGTATTTGAAGATAAAATCTTTTTGCTTTGAAGAAGAAAGATCTGGCTGACTGAAATAAGTTCATTACATGAAAACCAACAAAATTTGACAAGAACCACGAAAAGTTCTTGTATTTTAAGATAAAATCTTACGCTATTAAAGAAAAAACTTCTTGCTCGCTGAAATCTGTTCATTTGCTGAAAACCAACAAAACCACGAAAAGTTCTTGTATTTGAAGATAAAATCTTTTTGCTTTGAAGAAGAAAGATCGAGCTGACTGAAATAAGTTCATTAGATGAAAACCAAGAAAAATTGACAAGAACCACGAAAAGTTCTTGTATTTTAAGATAAAATCTTACGCTATTGAAGAAAAAACATCTTGCTCGCTGAAATATGTTAATTTGCTGAAAACCATCAAAACCACGAAAAGTTCTTGTATTTGAAGATAAAATCTTTTTGCTTTGAAGAAGAAAGATCGAGCTGACTGAAATAAGTTCATTGGATAAAAACCAACAAAAATTGACAAGAACCACGAAAAGTTCTTGTATTTTAAGATAATATCTTACGCTATTAAAGAAAAACCTTCCGGCTCGCTGAAATATGTTCATTTGCTGAAAACCATCAAAACCAGGAAAAGTTCTGGTATTTGAAGATAAAATCTTTTTCCTTTGAAAAAGAAAGATCTAGCTGACTGAAATAAGTTCATTAGATGAAAACCAACAAAAATTGACAAGAACCACGAAAACTTCTTGTATTTTAAGATAAAATCTTACGCTATTAAAGAAAAAACTTCTTGCTCGCTGAAATCTGTTCATTTGCTGAAAACCAACAAAACCACGAAAAGTTCTTGTATTTGAAGATAAAATCTTTTTGCTGTGAAGAAGAAAGATCTCGCTGACTGAAATAAGTTCATTAGATGAAAACCAACAAAAATTGACAAGAACCACGAAAAGTTCTTGTATTTTAAGATAAAATCTTACTCTATTAAGGAAAAAACTTCCAGCTCGCTGAAATATGTTCATTTGCGGAAAACCATGAAAACCACGAAAAGTTCTTGTATTTGAAGAGAAAATCTTTTTGCTTTGAAGAAGAAAGATCGAGCTGACTGAAATAAGTTCATTAGATGAAAACCAACAAAAATTGACAAGAACCACGAAAACTTCTTGTATTTTAAGATAATATCTTACGCTATTAAAGAAAAACCTTCCGGCTCGCTGAAATATGTTCATTTGCTGAAAACCATCAAAACCAGGAAAAGTTCTGGTATTTGAAGATAAAATCTTTTTCCTTTGAAGAAGAAAGATCTAGCTGACTGAAATAAGTTCATTAGATGAAAACCAACAAAAATTGACAAGAACCACGAAAAGTTCTTGTATTTTAAGATAAAATCTTACGCTATTAAAGAAAAAACTTCTTGCTCGCTGAAATCTGTTCATTTGCTGAAAACCAACAAAACCACGAAAAGTTCTTGTATTTGAAGATAAAATCTTTTTGCTGTGAAGAAGAAAGATCCAGCTGACTGAAATAAGTTCATTAGATGAAAACCAACAAAAATTGACAAGAACCACGAAAAGTTCTTGTATTTTAAGATAAAAACTTACGCTATTAAAGAAAAAACTCCCAGCTCGCTGAAATATGTTCATTTGCGGAAAACCATGAAAACCACGAAAAGTTCTTGTATTTGAAGATAAAATCTTTTTGCTGTGAAGAAGAAAGATCTAGCTGACTGAAAAAAGTTCATTAGATGAAAACCCACAAAAATTGACAAGAACCACGAAAAGTTCTTGTATTTTAAGATAAAAACTTACGCTATTAAAGAAAAAACTCCCAGCTCGCTGAAATATGTTCATTTGCGGAAAACCATGAAAACCACGAAAAGTTCTTGTATTTGAAGAGAAAATCTTTTTGCTTTGAAGAAGAAAGATCGAGCTGACTGAAATAAGTTCATTAGATGAAAACCAACAAAAATTGACAAGAACCACGAAAACTTCTTGTATTTTAAGATAATATCTTACGCTATTAAAGAAAAACCTTCCGGCTCGCTGAAATATGTTCATTTGCTGAAAACCATCAAAACCAGGAAAAGTTCTGGTATTTGAAGATAAAATCTTTTTCCTTTGAAGAAGAAAGATCTAGCTGACTGAAATAAGTTCATTAGATGAAAACCAACAAAAATTGACAAGAACCACGAAAAGTTCTTGTATTTTAAGATAAAATCTTACGCTATTAAAGAAAAAACTTCTTGCTCGCTGAAATCTGTTCATTTGCTGAAAACCAACAAAACCACGAAAAGTTCTTGTATTTGAAGATAAAATCTTTTTGCTGTGAAGAAGAAAGATCCAGCTGACTGAAATAAGTTCATTAGATGAAAACCAACAAAAATTGACAAGAACCACGAAAGGTTCTTGTATTTTAAGATAAAAACTTACGCTATTAAAGAAAAAACTCCCAGCTCGCTGAAATATGTTCATTTGCGGAAAACCATGAAAACCACGAAAAGTTCTTGTATTTGAAGATAAAATCTTTTTGCTTTGAAGAAGAAAGATCTAGCTGACTGAAATAAGTTCATTAGATGAAAACCAACCAAAATTGACAAGAACCACGAAAAGTTCTTGTATTTTAAGATAAAATCTTACTCTATTAAGGAAAAAACTTCCAGCTCGCTGAAATATGTTCATTTGCTGAAAACCATCAAAACCACGAAAAGTTCTTGCATTTGAAGATAAAATCTTTTTGCTTTGAAGAAGAAAGATCTCGCTGACTGAAATAAGTTCATTAGATGAAAACCAACAAAAATTGACAAGAACCACGAAAGGTTCTTGTATTTTAAGATAAAATCTTACTCTATTAAGGAAAAAACTTCCAGCTCACTGAAATATGTTCATTTGCTGAAAACCATCAAAACCACGAAAAGTTCTTGTATTTGAAGATAAAATCTTTTTGCTTTGAAGAAGAAAGATCTGGCTGACTGAAATAAGTTCATTAGATGAAAACCAACAAAATTTGACAAGAACCACGAAAAGTTCTTCTATTTTAAGATAAAATCTTACGCTATTAAAGAAAAAACTTCTTGCTCGCTGAAATCTGTTCATTTGCTGAAAACCAACAAAACCATGAAAAGTTCTTGTATTTGAAGATAAAATCTTTTTGCTTTGAAGAAGAAAGATCCAGCTGACTGAAATAAGTTCATTAGATGAAAACCAACAAAAATTGACAAGAACCACGAAAAGTTCTTGTATTTTAAGATAAAATCTTACGCTATTGAGGAAAAAACTCCCAGCTCGCAGAAATATGTTCATTTGCTGAAAACCAACAAAACCACGAAAAGTTCTTGTATTTGAAGATAAAATCATTTTGCTTTGAAGAAGAAAGATCTCGCTGACTGAAATAAGTTCATTGGATGAAAACGAACAAAAATTGACAAGAACCACGAAAAGTTCTTGTATTTTAAGATAAAATCTTACTCTATTAAGGAAAAAACTTCCAGCTCGCTGAAATATGTTCATTTGCTGAAAACCATCAAAACCACGAAAAGTTCTTGCATTTGAAGATAAAATCTTTTTGCTTTGAAGAAGAAAGATCTCGCTGACTGAAATAAGTTCATTAGATGAAAACCAACAAAAATTGACAAGAACCACGAAAGGTTCTTGTATTTTAAGATAAAATCTTACTCTATTAAGGAAAAAACTTCCAGCTCACTGAAATATGTTCATTTGCTGAAAACCATCAAAACCACGAAAAGTTCTTGTATTTGAAGATAAAATCTTTTTGCTTTGAAGAAGAAAGATCTGGCTGACTGAAATAAGTTCATTAGATGAAAACCAACAAAATTTGACAAGAACCACGAAAAGTTCTTGTATTTTAAGATAAAATCTTACGCTATTAAAGAAAAAACTTCTTGCTCGCTGAAATCTGTTCATTTGCTGAAAACCAACAAAACCATGAAAAGTTCTTGTATTTGAAGATAAAATCTTTTTGCTTTGAAGAAGAAAGATCCAGCTGACTGAAATAAGTTCATTAGATGAAAACCAACAAAAATTGACAAGAACCACGAAAAGTTCTTGTATTTTAAGATAAAATCTTACGCTATTGAGGAAAAAACTCCCAGCTCGCAGAAATATGTTCATTTGCTGAAAACCAACAAAACCACGAAAAGTTCTTGTATTTGAAGATAAAATCATTTTGCTTTGAAGAAGAAAGATCTCGCTGACTGAAATAAGTTCATTGGATGAAAACGAACAAAAATTGACAAGAACCACGAAAAGTTCTTGTATTTTAAGATAAAATCTTACTCTATTAAGGAAAAAACTTCCAGCTCGCTGAAATATGTTCATTTGCTGAAAACCATCAAAACCACTAAAAGTTCTTGTATTTGAAGATAAAATCTTTTTGCTTTGAAGAAGAAAGATCTAGCTGACTGAAATAAGTTCATTAGATGAAAACCAACAAAAATTGACAAGAACCATGAAAAGTTCTTGTATTTTAAGATAATATCTTACGCTATTAAAGAAAAACCTTCTGGCTCGCTGAAATATGTTCATTTGCTGAAAACCATCAAAACCACGAAAAGTTCTTGGATTTGAAGATAAAATCTTTTTCCTTTGAAGAAGAAAGATCTAGCTGACTGAAATAAGTTCATTAGATGAAAACCAACAAAAATTGACAAGAACCACGAAAAGTTCTTGTATTTTAAGATAAAATCTTACGCTATTAAAGAAAAAAACTTCTTGCTCGCTGAAATCTGTTCATTTGCTGAAAACCAACAAAACCACGAAAAGTTCTTGTATTTGAAGATAAAATCTTTTTGCTGTGACGAAGAAAGATCTAGCTGACTGAAAAAAGTTCATTAGATGAAAACCCACAAAAATTGACAAGAACCACGAAAAGTTCTTGTATTTTAAGATAAAAACTTACGCTATTAAAGAAAAAACTCCCAGCTCGCTGAAATATGTTCATTTGCGGAAAACCATGAAAACCACGAAAAGTTCTTGTATTTGAAGAGAAAATCTTTTTGCTTTGAAGAAGAAAGATCTCGCTGACTGAAATAAGTTCATTAGATGAAAACCAACAAAAATTGACAAGAACCACGAAAAGTTCTTGTATTTTAAGATAAAATCTTACTCTATTAAGGAAAAAACTTCCAGCTCGCTGAAATATGTTCATTTGCTGAAAACCATCAAAACCACGAAAAGTTCTTGTATTTGAAGATAAAATCTTTTTGCTTTGAAGAAGAAAGATCTGGCTGACTGAAATAAGTTCATTAGATGAAAACCAACAAAATTTGACAAGAACCACGAAAAGTTCTTGTATTTTAAGATAAAATCTTACGCTATTAAAGAAAAAACTTCTTGCTCGCTGAAATCTGTTCATTTGCTGAAAACCAACAAAACCACGAAAAGTTCTTGTATTTGAAGATAAAATCTTTTTGCTTTGAAGAAGAAAGATCCAGCTGACTGAAATAAGTTCATTAGATGAAAACCAACAAAAATTGACAAGAACCACGAAAAGTTCTTGTATTTTAAGATAAAATCTTACGCTATTAAAGAAAAAACTTCTTGCTCGCTGAAATCTGTTCATTTGCTGAAAACCAACAAAACCACGAAAAGTTCTTGTATTTGAAGATAAAATCTTTTTGCTGTGAAGAAGAAAGATCTAGCTGACTGAAATAAGTTCATTAGATGAAAACCAACAAAAATTGACAAGAACCACGAAAAGTTCTTGTATTTTAAGATAAAAACTTACGCTATTAAAGAAAAAACTCCCAGCTCGCTGAAATATGTTCATTTGCGGAAAACCATGAAAACCACGAAAAGTTCTTGTATTTGAAGATAAAATCTTTTTGCTTTGAAGAAGAAAGATCTAGCTGACTGAAATAAGTTCATTAGATGAAAACCAACAAAAATTGACAAGAACCACGAAAAGTTCTTGTATTTTAAGATAAAATCTTACTCTATTAAGGAAAAAACTTCCAGCTCGCTGAAATATGTTCATTTGCTGAAAACCATCAAAACCACGAAAAGTTCTTGCATTTGAAGATAAAATCTTTTTGCTTTGAAGAAGAAAGATCTGGCTGACTGAAATAAGTTCATTAGATGAAAACCAACAAAATTTGACAAGAACCACGAAAAGTTCTTGTATTTTAAGATAAAATCTTACGCTATTAAAGAAAAAACTTCTTGCTCGCTGAAATCTGTTCATTTGCTGAAAACCAACAAAACCATGAAAAGTTCTTGTATTTGAAGATAAAATCTTTTTGCTTTGAAGAAGAAAGATCCAGCTGACTGAAATAAGTTCATTAGATGAAAACCAACAAAAATTGACAAGAACCACGAAAAGTTCTTGTATTTTAAGATAAAATCTTACGCTATTGAGGAAAAAACTCCCAGCTCGCAGAAATATGTTCATTTGCTGAAAACCAACAAAACCACGAAAAGTTCTTGTATTTGAAGATAAAATCATTTTGCTTTGAAGAAGAAAGATCTCGCTGACTGAAATAAGTTCATTGGATGAAAACGAACAAAAATTGACAAGAACCACGAAAAGTTCTTGTATTTTAAGATAAAATCTTACTCTATTAAGGAAAAAACTTCCAGCTCGCTGAAATATGTTCATTTGCTGAAAACCATCAAAACCACGAAAAGTTCTTGTATTTGAAGATAAAATCTTTTTGCTTTGAAGAAGAAAGATCTAGCTGACTGAAATAAGTTCATTAGATGAAAACCAACAAAAATTGACAAGAACCATGAAAAGTTCTTGTATTTTAAGATAATATCTTACGCTATTAAAGAAAAACCTTCTGGCTCGCTGAAATATGTTCATTTGCTGAAAACCATCAAAACCACGAAAAGTTCTTGGATTTGAAGATAAAATCTTTTTCCTTTGAAGAAGAAAGATCTAGCTGACTGAAATAAGTTCATTAGATGAAAACCAACAAAAATTGACAAGAACCACGAAAAGTTCTTGTATTTTAAGATAAAATCTTACGCTATTAAAGAAAAAAACTTCTTGCTCGCTGAAATCTGTTCATTTGCTGAAAACCAACAAAACCACGAAAAGTTCTTGTATTTGAAGATAAAATCTTTTTGCTGTGAAGAAGAAAGATCTAGCTGACTGAAATAAGTTCATTAGATGAAAACCCACAAAAATTGACAAGAACCACGAAAAGTTCTTGTATTTTAAGATAAAAACTTACGCTATTAAAGAAAAAACTCCCAGCTCGCTGAAATATGTTCATTTGCGGAAAACCATGAAAACCACGAAAAGTTCTTGTATTTGAAGATAAAATCTTTTTGCTTTGAAGAAGAAAGATCGAGCTGACTGAAATAAGTTCATTAGATGAAAACCAACAAAAATTGACAAGAACCACGAAAAGTTCTTGTATTTTAAGATAAAATCTTACTCTATTAAGGAAAAAACTTCCAGCTCGCTGAAATATGTTCATTTGCTGAAAACCATCAAAACCACGAAAAGTTCTTGTATTTGAAGATAAAATCTTTTTGCTTTGAAGAAGAAAGATCTGGCTGACTGAAATAAGTTCATTAGATGAAAACCAACAAAATTTGACAAGAACCACGAAAAGTTCTTGTATTTTAAGATAAAATCTTACGCTATTAAAGAAAAAACTTCTTGCTCGCTGAAATCTGTTCATTTGCTGAAAACCAACAAAACCACGAAAAGTTCTTGTATTTGAAGATAAAATCTTTTTGCTTTGAAGAAGAAAGATCCAGCTGACTGAAATAAGTTCATTAGATGAAAACCAACAAAAATTGACAAGAACCACGAAAAGTTCTTGTATTTTAAGATAAAATCTTACGCTATTAAAGAAAAAACTTCTTGCTCGCTGAAATCTGTTCATTTGCTGAAAACCAACAAAACCACGAAAAGTTCTTGTATTTGAAGATAAAATCTTTTTGCTGTGAAGAAGAAAGATCTAGCTGACTGAAATAAGTTCATTAGATGAAAACCAACAAAAATTGACAAGAACCACGAAAAGTTCTTGTATTTTAAGATAAAAACTTACGCTATTAAAGAAAAAACTCCCAGCTCGCTGAAATATGTTCATTTGCGGAAAACCAAGAAAACCACGAAAAGTTCTTGTATTTGAAGATAAAATCTTTTTGCTTTGAAGAAGAAAGATCTAGCTGACTGAAATAAGTTCATTAGATGAAAACCAACAAAAATTGACAAGAACCACGAAAAGTTCTTGTATTTTAAGATAAAATCTTACTCTATTAAGGAAAAAACTTCCAGCTCGCTGAAATATGTTCATTTGCTGAAAACCATCAAAACCACGAAAAGTTCTTGCATTTGAAGATAAAATCTTTTTGCTTTGAAGAAGAAAGATCTCGCTGACTGAAATAAGTTCATTAGATGAAAACCAACAAAAATTGACAAGAACCACGAAAGGTTCTTGTATTTTAAGATAAAATCTTACTCTATTAAGGAAAAAACTTCCAGCTCACTGAAATATGTTCATTGGCTGTAAACCATCAAAACCACGAAAAGTTCTTGTATTTGAAGATAAAATCTTTTTGCTTTGAAGAAGAAAGATCTGGCTGACTGAAATAAGTTCATTAGATGAAAACCAACAAAATTTGACAAGAACCACGAAAAGGTCTTGTATTTTAAGATAAAATCTTACGCTATTAAAGAAAAAACTTCTTGCTCGCTGAAATCTGTTCATTTGCTGAAAACCAACAAAACCACGAAAAGTTCTTGTATTTGAAGATAAAATCTTTTTGCTTTGAAGAAGAAAGATCCAGCTGACTGAAATAAGTTCATTGGATGAAAACGAACAAAAATTGACAAGAACCACGAAAAGTTCTTGTATTTTAAGATAAAATCTTACTCTATTAAGGAAAAAACTTCCAGCTCGCTGAAATATGTTCATTTGCTGAAAACCATCAAAACCACGAAAAGTTCTTGTATTTGAAGATAAAATCTTTTTGCTTTGAAGAAGAAAGATCTAGCTGACTGAAATAAGTTCATTAGATGAAAACCAACAAAAATTGACAAGAACCACGAAAAGTTCTTGTATTTTAAGATAATATCTTACGCTATTAAAGAAAAACCTTCCGGCTCGCTGAAATATGTTCATTTGCTGAAAACCATCAAAACCACGAAAAGTTCTTGGATTTGAAAATAAAATCTTTTTCCTTTGAAGAAGAAAGATCTAGCTGACTGAAATAAGTTCATTAGATGAAAACCAACAAAAATTGACAAGAACCACGAAAAGTTCTTGTATTTTAAGATAAAATCTTACGCTATTAAAGAAAAAAACTTCTTGCTCGCTGAAATCTGTTCATTTGCTGAAAACCAACAAAACCACGAAAAGTTGTTGTATTTGAAGATAAAATCATTTTGCTTTGAAGAAGAAAGATCTAGCTGACTGAAATAAGTTCATTGGATGAAAACGAACAAAAATTGACAAGAACCACGAAAAGTTCTTGTATTTGAAGATAAAATCTTTTTGCTTTGAAGAAGAAAGATCTAGCTGACTGAAATAAGTTCATTAGATGAAAACCAAGAAAAATTGACAAGAACCACGAAAAGTTCTTGTATTTTAAGATAAAATCTTACGCTATTGAAGAAAAAACATCTTGCTCGCTGAAATATGTTAATTTGCTGAAAACCATCAAAACCACGAAAAGTTCTTGTATTTGAAGATAAAATCTTTTTGCTTTGAAGAAGAAAGATCGAGCTGACTGAAATAAGTTCATTAGATGAAAACCAACAAAAATTGACAAGAACCACGAAAACTTCTTGTATTTTAAGATAAAATCTTACGCTATTAAAGAAAAAACTTCTTGCTCGCTGAAATCTGTTCATTTGCTGAAAACCAACAAAACCACGAAAAGTTCTTGTATTTGAAGATAAAATCTTTTTGCTGTGAAGAAGAAAGATCTAGCTGACTGAAATAAGTTCATTAGATGAAAACCAACAAAAATTGACAAGAACCACGAAAAGTTCTTGTATTTTAAGATAAAATCTTACTCTATTAAGGAAAAAACTTCCAGCTCGCTGAAATATGTTCATTTGCTGAAAACCATCAAAACCACGAAAAGTTCTTGTATTTGAAGATAAAATCTTTTTGCTTTGAAGAAGAAAGATCTAGCTGACTGAAATAAGTTCATTAGATGAAAACCAACAAAAATTGACAAGAACCACGAAAGGTTCTTGTATTTTAAGATAAAATCTTACTCTATTAAGGAAAAAACTTCCAGCTCACTGAAATATGTTCATTTGCTGAAAACCATCAAAACCACGAAAAGTTCTTGTATTTGAAGATAAAATCTTTTTGCTTTGAAGAAGAAAGATCTGGCTGACTGAAATAAGTTCATTACATGAAAACCAACAAAATTTGACAAGAACCACGAAAAGTTCTTGTATTTTAAGATAAAATCTTACGCTATTAAAGAAAAAACTTCTTGCTCGCTGAAATCTGTTCATTTGCTGAAAACCAACAAAACCACGAAAAGTTCTTGTATTTGAAGATAAAATCTTTTTGCTTTGAAGAAGAAAGATCGAGCTGACTGAAATAAGTTAATTAGATGAAAACCAAGAAAAATTGACAAGAACCACGAAAAGTTCTTGTATTTTAAGATAAAATCTTACGCTATTGAAGAAAAAACATCTTGCTCGCTGAAATATGTTAATTTGCTGAAAACCATCAAAACCACGAAAAGTTCTTGTATTTGAAGATAAAATCTTTTTGCTTTGAAGAAGAAAGATCGAGCTGACTGAAATAAGTTCATTGGATAAAAACCAACAAAAATTGACAAGAACCACGAAAAGTTCTTGTATTTTAAGATAATATCTTACGCTATTAAAGAAAAACCTTCCGGCTCGCTGAAATATGTTCATTTGCTGAAAACCATCAAAACCAGGAAAAGTTCTGGTATTTGAAGATAAAATCTTTTTCCTTTGAAAAAGAAAGATCTAGCTGACTGAAATAAGTTCATTAGATGAAAACCAACAAAAATTGACAAGAACCACGAAAACTTCTTGTATTTTAAGATAAAATCTTACGCTATTAAAGAAAAAACTTCTTGCTCGCTGAAATCTGTTCATTTGCTGAAAACCAACAAAACCACGAAAAGTTCTTGTATTTGAAGATAAAATCTTTTTGCTGTGAAGAAGAAAGATCTCGCTGACTGAAATAAGTTCATTAGATGAAAACCAACAAAAATTGACAAGAACCACGAAAAGTTCTTGTATTTTAAGATAAAATCTTACTCTATTAAGGAAAAAACTTCCAGCTCGCTGAAATATGTTCATTTGCGGAAAACCATGAAAACCACGAAAAGTTCTTGTATTTGAAGAGAAAATCTTTTTGCTTTGAAGAAGAAAGATCGAGCTGACTGAAATAAGTTCATTAGATGAAAACCAACAAAAATTGACAAGAACCACGAAAACTTCTTGTATTTTAAGATAATATCTTACGCTATTAAAGAAAAACCTTCCGGCTCGCTGAAATATGTTCATTTGCTGAAAACCATCAAAACCAGGAAAAGTTCTGGTATTTGAAGATAAAATCTTTTTCCTTTGAAGAAGAAAGATCTAGCTGACTGAAATAAGTTCATTAGATGAAAACCAACAAAAATTGACAAGAACCACGAAAAGTTCTTGTATTTTAAGATAAAATCTTACGCTATTAAAGAAAAAACTTCTTGCTCGCTGAAATCTGTTCATTTGCTGAAAACCAACAAAACCACGAAAAGTTCTTGTATTTGAAGATAAAATCTTTTTGCTGTGAAGAAGAAAGATCCAGCTGACTGAAATAAGTTCATTAGATGAAAACCAACAAAAATTGACAAGAACCACGAAAAGTTCTTGTATTTTAAGATAAAAACTTACGCTATTAAAGAAAAAACTCCCAGCTCGCTGAAATATGTTCATTTGCGGAAAACCATGAAAACCACGAAAAGTTCTTGTATTTGAAGATAAAATCTTTTTGCTGTGAAGAAGAAAGATCTAGCTGACTGAAAAAAGTTCATTAGATGAAAACCCACAAAAATTGACAAGAACCACGAAAAGTTCTTGTATTTTAAGATAAAAACTTACGCTATTAAAGAAAAAACTCCCAGCTCGCTGAAATATGTTCATTTGCGGAAAACCATGAAAACCACGAAAAGTTCTTGTATTTGAAGAGAAAATCTTTTTGCTTTGAAGAAGAAAGATCGAGCTGACTGAAATAAGTTCATTAGATGAAAACCAACAAAAATTGACAAGAACCACGAAAACTTCTTGTATTTTAAGATAATATCTTACGCTATTAAAGAAAAACCTTCCGGCTCGCTGAAATATGTTCATTTGCTGAAAACCATCAAAACCAGGAAAAGTTCTGGTATTTGAAGATAAAATCTTTTTCCTTTGAAGAAGAAAGATCTAGCTGACTGAAATAAGTTCATTAGATGAAAACCAACAAAAATTGACAAGAACCACGAAAAGTTCTTGTATTTTAAGATAAAATCTTACGCTATTAAAGAAAAAACTTCTTGCTCGCTGAAATCTGTTCATTTGCTGAAAACCAACAAAACCACGAAAAGTTCTTGTATTTGAAGATAAAATCTTTTTGCTGTGAAGAAGAAAGATCCAGCTGACTGAAATAAGTTCATTAGATGAAAACCAACAAAAATTGACAAGAACCACGAAAGGTTCTTGTATTTTAAGATAAAAACTTACGCTATTAAAGAAAAAACTCCCAGCTCGCTGAAATATGTTCATTTGCGGAAAACCATGAAAACCACGAAAAGTTCTTGTATTTGAAGATAAAATCTTTTTGCTTTGAAGAAGAAAGATCTAGCTGACTGAAATAAGTTCATTAGATGAAAACCAACCAAAATTGACAAGAACCACGAAAAGTTCTTGTATTTTAAGATAAAATCTTACTCTATTAAGGAAAAAACTTCCAGCTCGCTGAAATATGTTCATTTGCTGAAAACCATCAAAACCACGAAAAGTTCTTGCATTTGAAGATAAAATCTTTTTGCTTTGAAGAAGAAAGATCTCGCTGACTGAAATAAGTTCATTAGATGAAAACCAACAAAAATTGACAAGAACCACGAAAGGTTCTTGTATTTTAAGATAAAATCTTACTCTATTAAGGAAAAAACTTCCAGCTCACTGAAATATGTTCATTTGCTGAAAACCATCAAAACCACGAAAAGTTCTTGTATTTGAAGATAAAATCTTTTTGCTTTGAAGAAGAAAGATCTGGCTGACTGAAATAAGTTCATTAGATGAAAACCAACAAAATTTGACAAGAACCACGAAAAGTTCTTCTATTTTAAGATAAAATCTTACGCTATTAAAGAAAAAACTTCTTGCTCGCTGAAATCTGTTCATTTGCTGAAAACCAACAAAACCATGAAAAGTTCTTGTATTTGAAGATAAAATCTTTTTGCTTTGAAGAAGAAAGATCCAGCTGACTGAAATAAGTTCATTAGATGAAAACCAACAAAAATTGACAAGAACCACGAAAAGTTCTTGTATTTTAAGATAAAATCTTACGCTATTGAGGAAAAAACTCCCAGCTCGCAGAAATATGTTCATTTGCTGAAAACCAACAAAACCACGAAAAGTTCTTGTATTTGAAGATAAAATCATTTTGCTTTGAAGAAGAAAGATCTCGCTGACTGAAATAAGTTCATTGGATGAAAACGAACAAAAATTGACAAGAACCACGAAAAGTTCTTGTATTTTAAGATAAAATCTTACTCTATTAAGGAAAAAACTTCCAGCTCGCTGAAATATGTTCATTTGCTGAAAACCATCAAAACCACGAAAAGTTCTTGCATTTGAAGATAAAATCTTTTTGCTTTGAAGAAGAAAGATCTCGCTGACTGAAATAAGTTCATTAGATGAAAACCAACAAAAATTGACAAGAACCACGAAAGGTTCTTGTATTTTAAGATAAAATCTTACTCTATTAAGGAAAAAACTTCCAGCTCACTGAAATATGTTCATTTGCTGAAAACCATCAAAACCACGAAAAGTTCTTGTATTTGAAGATAAAATCTTTTTGCTTTGAAGAAGAAAGATCTGGCTGACTGAAATAAGTTCATTAGATGAAAACCAACAAAATTTGACAAGAACCACGAAAAGTTCTTGTATTTTAAGATAAAATCTTACGCTATTAAAGAAAAAACTTCTTGCTCGCTGAAATCTGTTCATTTGCTGAAAACCAACAAAACCATGAAAAGTTCTTGTATTTGAAGATAAAATCTTTTTGCTTTGAAGAAGAAAGATCCAGCTGACTGAAATAAGTTCATTAGATGAAAACCAACAAAAATTGACAAGAACCACGAAAAGTTCTTGTATTTTAAGATAAAATCTTACGCTATTGAGGAAAAAACTCCCAGCTCGCAGAAATATGTTCATTTGCTGAAAACCAACAAAACCACGAAAAGTTCTTGTATTTGAAGATAAAATCATTTTGCTTTGAAGAAGAAAGATCTCGCTGACTGAAATAAGTTCATTGGATGAAAACGAACAAAAATTGACAAGAACCACGAAAAGTTCTTGTATTTTAAGATAAAATCTTACTCTATTAAGGAAAAAACTTCCAGCT